>NC_143014.1:10818152-11528429 GCF_055824585.1 Amblyomma mixtum | reverse complement strand
GTCACTATAACCACAACAGTTTGTTATCACTGTTCACTGCCTCTCTTATTACAACTTGGCACACAGCGTTGCAGGTGGAAATGCAAAGAGCGACATATTAAGCTCTCTTCTTGACGCGGGGGACAAAGAGGAAACTGCAAAGCAGCAACTGATGGAGAAAGTGAAGGTTTGCTCCGAAAAAGAGGGACCGTCGGTTTCATATGGCAGTGCAGCTGTGCAACATGACTATAACATCCAAAGAAGTGACTCAAGGTTGATCTATCCCATCTCTGGGTACGTGGCAAAAAAGTGCGTGCTACCGACAAAATGTCCTGCATGTATCGATTGCCTCTTATTGCCAGCAGAGCAAGGGCGCCGCATGCATGCTGCAGAATTTGTTAAACATATTGACGAAGGAGGCTTACTCTACCCCTCGGTTGAACTGTTCCGTTTTATCACAAGGCTGGAGGACATTTTTACGAATTGCTTTAGTGCGCGCAAAGTTCATTCATAAAGTGTCATGGACATATTACACATGATTCATTGTGCTGCTCCTTTAAAAGTGGTATGCAATGCACATGCTGAGAGTATCACTCCTCGCATAGTGAGTTTTTATATTACTACGCGGCTTCATTTCTTTATCAAAGGACTGAACAAGTCAAACATGCTGTCGAAGCGAAAGGCAGCGCAGCACCTCAAGCTAAGCAGATTAAATTAGCTATATTTGTAGACTGTTTGCTTCATGCATTGGAGCTTTCAAGTTGATCTCAGTGAAAATTACGAACACCTGCACTAAAATCGTATTAAGCAGTTTTTCGACTGTTTTTTGCGTCAATCGCTTTTATGGTGTATACCATGTGTGTTGACTGAAGTGTATTCTCGTATCAGCATGGAATCATTAGTTATACACACCTAATATTAGGTGAATTTGTGTCTTGGTTCATAATGGAAACGGTGTATATATACGCGATTAAAATTGTATATATATATATATATATATATATATATATATATATATATATATATATATATATATATATATATATATATATATATATATATATAATTTTAATCGCGTATATCCCGTGAGAAATGGTCCCACGAATAACTGTTACTTTGCGAAATTTAGTGTCGAAATATGTCGGAACTGCGACAGTTTGTAATACTTAGCTCATAAAAAAAACGTTTACAGTCGACATTGTACACTCAATTCAGTAAACATCCGCACATGCCAAATATCTTCAAATATTAGACATATAGCAAGCGCAAAACAAAACTACGTTAAACGCGCAGCTAAATAACGAAACAGGCTTTCCAGTCTCATGTGCTGGCATCGCACGCTGCGGAGGCGAGCCGAGCGTTCAAGGGTGGTCGATCGCAGCGCCGCCGCTGCAGGGGACACGGCGTGCGTCAGGCTGAGAGGCGCGGTCACGCCACTGGAAAATATTCTAGTTCACTGTAGCCAGGTGCCGTCATTGGGAGAGAAGCGTTTGCGGGTAGGCAGGCTGGAAACGCTGATTGGTCGATGGGATGCGCTTCTCCGTGACGTTTTTTGACTTCGCCCTCGTTCTCAACCGGACGTGGCGTCAGCGCGCTTTTCTCGACCTCTCCCTAGAGCGCCTGGGGAATCGCTAGGTGCACCCGCCGCGCCGCGCGTGCGTGCGTGGTGAGCGGGCATTCGTTTCGTGATCCTCGGCGCGCTCGTTTCGAGGCGTGTGCAGCTATGGCGTTCGTGCGTGGTGCGCTCGTCGGCGACAGCCAGCTGAAATTTCTGTGCAGTTTTTGCTTGCGGCTTTCGCCGTTTCGCCAGGAGCACCTGGCTAGTGTCATGCTCGTATTTAAAGTTTTTGCCGCGGCACTACAAGGATCCGCATCAGGCGCGCATTCTCAACCCCGAGGTAAGGACTGAACTACATTGTCGCAAGTTTTCTCGTGCATTGGGGGCTCACCAAATTTCGGTGCTTGTAACGAAACTTTTTTTTTTTGCAGCATCGTTCCCTGGATATGCTTCTCGGAAGCCGATGTCATTGTTCGCCGCGGACGCTGGGCCTACTGCTCGCCGCCACGCCGCTGTAGGTTGACGTTGAAGAGCTGCTCCAAACGGCCCTCTTCAGGGCCGCTTCATTGCTTCCTGGAAGATTGCGGGCATCCAATCTCGCGGCCGTGTTCCCTCTCTTTGTCGAAATCGGCGCCAGACATCATAACCCGCGCTAGGCCTCGTTGCAGGGTTAAACGAGTGCAGTGTGGCTTTAGAGAAGTTATGACTTGCGCTTAGTCTAGCTATATCATTCACCCAGTGCAGTGTGCCTTTGCCTCTTTAGCGACTTCTCACGCCTTGTCGAAATCGGATTTAAAGCTCACGCCACGCCTCGTTGAATGGGTTAACCGAGTGCAGCGCCTAGCTTTCTTTTTTTGTGTTCTAACCTGTAAGCAGTGCACCTTTCTTCGCTCCTTACTTTTGTTCTTTTCAGTCGTTTCCTGAATCCGTCGAAAAAGCCGGGCTTGCCGGATGATTGTTCGCCGTGAATGGAACCACGAGGCGATCGCATCTGCATACACAGCACGACTTTGTTCCCTCGTGTTTTTTTTTTAACAAGGATTGCTTCGACAGCTCGGGCAAAACAACGAGGACTGCGCACGCCGTGTCGTCGCTGCTTAGTGAAGAGGCATAAAACGGATGTCGTCCTTACTAAAGGCCCTTCTCGGGGCCACCTCAGTATTTCCTGGGAGACCACGCGCTTTCCGCCCTGTGCACATGTTCCCCTCATTTCCAATCATTTGTAAGTTGCATATCAATGAATTAATAAATCAGTCAATGCACTTTATTTACCAGAGAAATCTGGCTGGTCACCCTGGGCTAAAAGCTGTGCACACAGCTTGATGGTGGCTCAGTGGTTATGGTGCTCGGCTGCTGACCCAAAAGACGCGGGTTCAATCCCGGCCGCGGCGGCTAGAATTTCTTTGGAGGAGAAATTCTAGAGGCCCGTGTACTGTGCGATGTCAGTGCACGTTAAAGAACCCCAGGTGGTCGAAATTTCCGGAGCCCTCCACTACGGCGTCTCTCATAGCCTTAGTCGCTTAGGGACGTTAAACCCCATAAACCAAACCAAAACCAAACAGCTTGACAAGGCCCAGGAGACCATTAGATGACAGTTTTGAACGTAGGAAAAACAAGTTGGCACTTTACAAGAACATGGAAAGTACACCAAACAATATAAGAGATAAACATCACAGTCGCGCTTTACAGTAAAGAAAAAGAAAACACTTTGACAGCAGACATACAGTATCAATTTACACTATAATACATAAAAAAATTACGACATTCAGCACTATGGCACGAAATATAAAAACAGCACATAAAGCAAAAAAGAGAATGGAAGTTACAATAGTACAGATAGATTAGCTGTTTACATTTACATATGCATAAAATTAGTCCTCGGCTCCTTGGGCCTCCTTCAAATCCTGCAGAAGGCTTGAATTTGCAACTGCTAATATCAAAGATTTAGAAGAACTTCAGTTTGGGGTACATGGTGCATAGTACTTGAGAAAATAAACAATAGCGCCTACAATGACACACACAGAAGAAGAACGATGCAGCACAAGCGCTATCCTGCGCTCTACAGTGTGGAACTGTGACTGTGAAAAATGAACCTTCACGTCAGTGAAATATGAGTCTTTAGGCTGTCTACAAATCGTTATTACAGAAAGAAAGAAATATTAGTGAAAGTTGTGTAAGAGGCTTGCATACTCTGTTTGTTTATTTATTTATGTTACCCCTCAAGGCCAGTGGCATTACACAGGGGGAATGGTAAATATACGAAAACTGAGAGAAAAATACAGTTGATTACGTGAATATTAAAAAGCGCCTGAATATACAATGTTAGCTAGTGCTACGCGGAACTGCTCATAATTTTCAGTGCCGGCAACTTCTGCGGGAAGGTGGTTCCAGTCGCATGAGGTTCGCGGCAGGAATGACTGCGAGCAGCATTTTCTGTTCCATGACATACTTCCGACTTTGTGATCATGATCAATGCGGGATACAGAAATTGTATGGGGGATGAGGTGATCACGAAGAGCGGGATGATAGTACAGCTTGTGAAACAGGGTGATACGAAACAATTTTCTACGCGATGTCAGTTATGGGAGGCAGATATTAGACTTCATAGTAGTTATACTCGCTGTGCGGTTGTAGTTAACAAGGATTAAACGCACAGAGTTATTTTGCACCAGCTCAAGATCATTAATGAAGTTGTCATGAGCAGGGTGCCATACACGTGTTGCGTGCTCGAGTTTTTATCGTATTAGTGTTTGATAAAGCAATAGTTTCAAATTGGAAGGAACGTTAAAGAAGTTGCGACGTAAGTAGCAAAGCATGCGATTAGCATTTTCAATTATGTCCTCGGTATGAAGAGACCAGTTAAGATAATAAGTAATGTGGACGCCGATGCACTTATATGATGAGGCTGATCTCAACGAAATGTTATCGAAGTAGTAGTGAGGTGGGACGGAAGTTTTTCTAGATACACGCATGACTTTGCATTTGTTCATATATAGCTGCATTCACCATTCTTCGCACTGAAGTCAGTGGCGGTCTCGTCAAGTAGTCCCCTGCTTTGTACGTTCACCTTGTTAGCAGCTGTCTTATTTCACACAATTCCACGTTCTACACGTTGATAGTTATACGAGCACAATTCGTTGTAATTGTCGAGGAATCGTGTTCCTGCCTTGCCGCTACCGTTGTCTTGCCATGCCGCCGGCGCGGCGGCGACGGCGGTGCCATTCACGTGCGGTTGCGGTGGCCAGCAACCTCGTCGGCGGGGGAGGGGGGGAAGGGATGCACCCATTCATGTCTTTATCCCACCATGGGACACAGCGACGCCAGCGAGGGGACCATCCCTTTCTGGCTTGACAAGGAGCGCCGACCAGCCGCCTTGAGGACTGAGGGCGGAACAAATTAAGCCACTTCCCAGAACTGAGAAATGAAGGCCGCTAACCCCACTGGTGAAATGTCCGGGCAGGTGCTTTGACCTTAGTGGACATGTCGTGGCGGGATATCTCAGACGTCGACTCGTTTCCCCTGGTATCGAAATGAATATTGCTCGCGTAAACGTCAACATTCAAAGATTGAGTAATGGTATAACGTCTATACCTTTCGCCATTTATTTTTCAAGAACAAAGCGCAAAAAAATTTTCGTCCAAATAAAATAAAAAATCGTTGTTTCTATTTTTTCTTTTTTTATATACAGCAGTCTGTCCGCTCCCCCGAAAACCATTCTCTGTGACCACCACTGACTGAAGTAATGTAAGGTTGTTAGTGTTTGTTATTTCTCTAAAAATGACGCAAACATCAGCGAATAGGTGAATATGAGAATCCAGGGATCATTAATGTTAAATCAGGAACAGTAGCTAGGGTCCAAGAACTGAACCTTGTGGAACTCCGGAAGACACCTCTGTAAAACAGGTGTTATAACCGTTAGCAAAAACTAACTGTGAGCGATTAAGTAGACATTCAATCCATTTCAATAAGTTACAGTCAATATCCAGATGTTTTAGTTTGTGAGCCAAAAGGTTGTGACAAACATCGTCGAAAGCCTTTGAAAAATCCAGAAATATACAGTCAGTTAGTGATGATAGATCTAGAATACAGTGCAATGCATGTTTAAACTATATTAACTGTGTTTCGCAAGAGTAACGTTTTCGAAAACAATGTTGCGCTGACATAAAAAAGTTGTTCAATGAAAGGAAGTTAACAAGGTTGGTGAATATTATATGTTTGAACATTTTGGGTCAAGTATTGGTAAGGGATATGGGACCATAATTAATAGAGGATGCTTTGCTGCCGGATTTGTAGACTGTAACCACCTTTCCGATCTTCCACTCAGTAGCAGCGTTGACTGGTCAATGCTGGAAAAGTTTGGTTAGTATAATGGGCGAATAAGCTGCAGTGCTTTTTAAGTTACGCAGTCATAACCCGGAGCGGAATGAACACTGAGTCCATCAATAAGCTTATTCACACCAGTAGGAGCAACAGTTATAGGTGGCATGAAAACATAGTTGAAGTGGTGAGTTGCAGGCATATGTATACATCATATATGGGTGTAAAGTTGTCAGTGATTGCGCGGTTAAGAATCGTGACGCAAACGTCGGAAGGGATGGGGTCGCCTAACGGGTCAGATAACGCAAAACTATCATCGGTGGAAGGATTAATGACCCGCCAGAATTTTTGACATTGGTGGTTACATGTGAGTGGAAGTGCTTTTAGCGCTTTTGAGCGCCTGAGCATACATGTTGGAAGCCGCTGAATACGAAGTCCGATCACTCACTAGCTGGCGAGAACTTTACAATGCGGTAGAGGCTTTCTTTTTGTTAGATAAACGTTTAATGTGATTATTACACCAGGGAGCTATTGAGTGGGTGGTAGCAGTGCGTTCAGGAGTGTATTGTTCTGTGAGTTGGGTGACTATAGCTGTGAACATCCTCCAGTTGGTTTGAATGCTGCGGACACCAAAGCTATGGGAAAGCATCGATCGCCTGAAAATTTGCTCCGTTGCAGTCTCGTATTATTATTTTTTTCTTTTTGCTAGTGTTCGGAGTGGCTAGATTAATGTCAGAGTGCATTAGCAAGTGGTCGCTGATGCCTGGCAGGTATGTAATAGGTGAGACTATGACAGATCGATTGGTCAGGATTAAATCTAGCGTGTTCGCCGCGTTGGCTGTTATAGTCCCTTGTGAGCACAAATGCACTAACGAGAATACTGAGCGGACATCTAAAAATTCGCGACTTCGAGACGAGAACGGGGACATTAAAGGGGAGTTGGTATTCCATGTTATCTTCGAAAAAATTAGATCGGCAAATAAAACAATACTGAAATAGATCATGGTGCTTTGTTTTTAAGTGTTTCCATAAAAAAGTATGGCAACAGATAAGGAAAGGCTTAGGTGACCGTGATCTAGGAGGTTAGACTGAATTATAGTGCAACAGCTTGAAACAGGTCTTCACATTATTCGTATATACTAGAACATTGCAGGAGCCCGGACAAAGCAAAATTACACAAATTACGTTTGAATAGAGATCATGGCAGGAAAGTGGATGAAATATAGCTAAAACAAGAATTGTGAACCGAAGCAAAGTATGTAATGAGCGAGAAATATGCATATCAAAGAAGACACTGCACTGAGAAAATTGACAGCATGAAATAAATGAGCAGCACAAGTGCAGAGTACAGGCCTTTATCAAAGAATTTATTTTTTGTTTATTTACCACGCCCTGGTAGTGTTAGCTCCATAAAGCATTATCACAATTTTCAGTTTTATTCGCTTAGGAGAACGTTAGAGCAATAAGAACTTGGTTCATAAATGCACTTCAAATATTGCCATAAATCATCGTACTCTTCGTCCTGGGCCAAAAGAGCTGGGGCTTCATGAGATAATTATTACGGTGCATTAACGAAAATTTCAACATGCCGTCAGCATGCAAAGATTTTATACTGGCGCTGAAAAAAACGCATTTTTTAAATTTTCACTGGCAGGAGGGAGAAACTTTCTTGACTGCGCTGCTTTCTTCCTAAGCAAATGAAGACGTGTATGCCGAGCAAAAACAATTCGAAAATATGTAGCGTAAGATATAACACTAATGCACTGTGAAGCTTGATGCCTTATTGGTCCAGTAGAGTGGAGAGCTGGGCGAGTTAATTGGTTCACGATTGTAGAAAGAAAACCAGAGCAAAAGACGGGGACACAGAACTGGGAACACAGAATACAGGAACACAGAACACAGCGTCGTCCTGTGTTCCTGATGTGCGTCTCCGTCCTTTGCCCTTGTTTTTTTTTTCCTTAATTGGCCATGCACTTGTGGCAATTTAAGTGTCCTTCCTGTGAATTTTGCACAAAAGTAGTATATTTTTCCATTCACATTTTTCACACGCTGAGTTGTTTTATGTTTTGGTCACTTCAGAAGGGAGGAGTTAGTATGGAAGCAATTTACTTCGAGAATACAAGGAAATATATCTTGCGATGAATTTTCTCATATTTTAATTCTGCCTGATGCGAATGCATTACGCGCCATACGGTGTTACTCACAACCAAACGCCCAGGGCTCTAAGTTGGGCAAAGCATGTATCATATATGTGGAAGTGCGAATATGGCTGTGGTGCGCTGGGTGTCTTGTATGCACAGCAGGAAGTGATTTGTGTCTAGACCATCCAGGAGGGAATGTACAAGGACGGGAGGATAGTACAAGCGCTAAAAAAATAAAAAAAACTAGCTGGGGCTGGAAACGCATTTTTGGTGGTTCTAGCAAGTACCAACGTTGGGGAAAAGCAACCAGTTTTGGGTGCCTTGTAAGAATGAAGGAAGGTTCTGGGAAGCGGAGGCAGGGCTGCGTACGGCGCACGCGAGGTCGCGGGGTCACGGAGTCGCGCTGCACCAGCACATCGGGAAAAGGTTAAATTCTTCCATTCGCCACTCGCAGCGCACCGCAGAGCCGGCAGCCTTCTCTCTTGTCCGTCTACCAGGCAGGAGCTAGGTTCCGGCCGGGGAGACGGACAATAGTCGCGGGCGAGAGTGAAGGGGGGGGGGGGGCACCATATGAATGGAATTAGAAGAATGTCACTGGCGCCTCCACCACGGCTCAGCTCGTACTATTCTGGCGCAGCCTTGGTTGCTGCGTTTCGCCGGAATCTGTTGTCAGTGAAGTGAACACAGCACCGTGCCTTCCCGTGAATAGCAGAAGCAGGGACGTCGCGGCCACATCGGCATTCGCAGGATAGCGCCGCCCTGTCGCTTATTTGCTCGCTTATCCTCTGACAAGTCAAAAAGTTTTCCTGTCGTGGCACGCCATCCATGGCTTACGACACCACGTCTGTCATTCCCCTTCGTACTTCAAGCGTTTCTCTTCTTGCTATCAAAGTATTAGCCGTTGCGGCCACCAATTCAAGCAGCGAGAAAAATTTCAGCGCCGCAGGATTCGTAATGAAAGAGCGCCGCTCTTGTTTAGATCAAGCCATCATCAATGAACAACTTGCATATTTAGAGTGATAAATATCTATACCTTTATGCGTTGTCTTGTGTATAATCCCAAACTGTGACCTGCAATGCGAGGTCAAAATTTGAATGTCATTGGAATAAACTCATTTTCCTGAAATTCTCTTTTTGCGTCGTCGCCGCTTTGCAGGTCGGGCCGAGCACGAGCGTGCTCAGGGTCCTTCAGTGTCGGGCCGGGCTTCCTGTCGGTAGGTTAGGTACCGGGCCGGGCGCGGGTTCGAAATTGCGGCCCGTGCACAGCTCTATTCAGAAACCTAATCACATTTCCTTTTGTGAAAAAAGAGCTATGTGCAGAGTTTAAATGGTGCAAGTATGAAGCTACAATGAAGTCAATTACAGACTTCTGTGCAACAGCTAGAGGAATTTCAAGAGCATGCTATACGTGATGCTAGTTGCCTCAGTCACAATTGATGCAGTCAAGTATTATTTCGTATATTTTTTTTTTACCCAACAGACATGAAATGTCTGAAGATGAATATTGCCACGTATCGTTGTAGTGTCTTCGTTCGCGCAAGGCCGCAGGAAAGGGGTGTTATCATTTTTGTTCGTGACGCGAGAAGCGACCGGACTAATCGCGATTGATCACAGCTATGCCGAGCTGCATCTACATGTTTCCAGATTACTCTAGATGATCTCGACCTGTTATCTCGAAGTTTCCTTGCCGATGCCGCGAGCAGCGGGCATTCTTAGTTCGACGATTGACGAGCACGTTTGTTGCTTACGCCGCCGCCGAGTGATTCAGTTCTTTTGCGGGCGCAAGTCAGCCCAAATAAAGAGCTTCGTTTTCAAGTCTTGTTCGTGTATTCCTGACCGCTGGATTGCCGCCACTACAACGTGACAATATGTACCAAACACATCGAAACATCAGTTGTGATGCCTGAAAAAAGTTGTACTGCAACATATAAATGCTCAAGTCTCGATAAGCAGGAATACTGAAGGGGAATAAAAACAGTTTTCTTTTGTTCGGGCTCACGCACCTGCTACAAACATATTCTTTATACATAGCAATAAAACTTGAAATAACTGTTTAAGAAGGCTTTTGGTCAATAGTATAGCTAAGTATGACTGAAAGGAGTCCGCAAGAAATGCACAGAAGCAGGCATGCAGTGTGACAGCGCAGCGCGACAGGTGCGCTTTTTAATCTCGCGCGCGCTCTGAAGAACATGGGTTTATGGTTTATTGGGTTTTTAACGTCGCAAAACGACTCAGACTATGAGGGACGCCGTAGTGAAAGGGGTTCGGAAATTTCGACCACCTGGGGTTCTTTAACGTGCACTGACATCGCACAGTACACGGGCCTCTAGAATTTAGCCTCCATCGAAATTCGACCACCCCGACCGGGATCGAACCCGCGTCTTTCGGATCACCGGCCGAGCGCCATAGCCACTGAGCCACCGCGGCGGGTCGAAAGACATGGCGGGGACACGCCGAGGAGGCAACGCCGCAACGCTGCAGTGCCAACACCACCTAGTCTAGGTGGTGATGGCAGTGCACGCTGCCTCCTCGCCTCTCGGCTCCTCGCGAGCAGCCCCGTCCGCTGACGAGCGGTGGCGGGGAAAAATCTAGGGAAAACATGCCTGTGCCCAACCGGACATGACGTCACTAAATATCACGTGCCCTATGACGTCACGCGTATGACGTCATATTTTTTTGACCAATCAGCGTTTTCAGCCTACCTACCCGCAAACGCTTGTGCTTTGATTGGTTGCGCCAGGTTACAGTGAACTAGAATATTTTCCAGTGAAGCGAGCGGAGGGGGCAGCGCCTTGCTACGCGCGTCACCGAGTGTGTCTCCTGAAGCGGCGGCGCTGTTGTCGCCCACCCTTGAAGGCGGCCGTCGGCGGCGGTTCAGAGCACGCCCGACGGCGCTTCAGTTGTGCGCTGGCTTTTCGTTCAGTGTGGTTGCATTGCACGAGAAACCGCATCCTGTTGACAGCAGCCGTTTCTTATATTTTTTTTCTGATTTCCCACACCTTGTCAAAAATATTCGAAACAGGCTTATTGTCACAACTTTTGACACCCCCGATGGAACGGTTTCAATGCAATTTGCTCGAAAAGCTTTCGAACTGGACAGAAATGCTGTAACAATGAAAGCAATGCCTGGCATATAACTACCGTGCACATCAGCCCCAACAATTTCGAAAAAATGCGGGCAAGCTATGCATTCCAATTTTTAGGGCATGGTCCTTTGCGAGCCTTTTTGTTTACCGCACTCAGCTAGAGCAGAGCTGCGTTAAACTTGAAGCTACAGAAAAGTTTTTCATAAGAATGAAGTCCTTGATTGCTGTGATGACTGGCAGGTATACAGCTGAAGCCCTCAGGCCTGCTTCTGATGGTTTGAAGTTAATAAAGGAAACCCTAGGTTTCTTGGACACCTGGGAGCGCCACGCTGATACAAAAAAATTTCTGAGCGAATCTACCGCGGAAGGCCTAAGAGTCACGCTAACAAGTACTCTTGAGCTCCTTCAGTACTTGCACGACCAAGTTGGCTACAGCTACCTGTTGACATCACGACTGAGCCAGGACAAAGTGGAGAACTTCTTTGGATTGGTAAGGCTTTCATCTGGCTGCAACTCCCATCCAACACCACAACTATAGTGAACTAGAATACTATTCTAGGTCACTATAACCACAACAGTTTGTTATCACTGTTCACTGCCTCTCTTATTACAACTTGGCACACAGCGTTGCAGGTGGAAATGCAAAGAGCGACATATTAAGCTCTCTTCTTGACGCGGGGGACAAAGAGGAAACTGCAAAGCAGCAACTGATGGAGAAAGTGAAGGTTTGCTCCGAAAAAGAGGGACCGTCGGTTTCATATGGCAGTGCAGCTGTGCAACATGACTATAACATCCAAAGAAGTGACTCAAGGTTGATCTATCCCATCTCTGGGTACGTGGCAAAAAAGTGCGTGCTACCGACAAAATGTCCTGCATGTATCGATTGCCTCTTATTGCCAGCAGAGCAAGGGCGCCGCATGCATGCTGCAGAATTTGTTAAACATATTGACGAAGGAGGCTTACTCTACCCCTCGGTTGAACTGTTCCGTTTTATCACAAGGCTGGAGGACATTTTTACGAATTGCTTTAGTGCGCGCAAAGTTCATTCATAAAGTGTCATGGACATATTACACATGATTCATTGTGCTGCTCCTTTAAAAGTGGTATGCAATGCACATGCTGAGAGTATCACTCCTCGCATAGTGAGTTTTTATATTACTACGCGGCTTCATTTCTTTATCAAAGGACTGAACAAGTCAAACATGCTGTCGAAGCGAAAGGCAGCGCAGCACCTCAAGCTAAGCAGATTAAATTAGCTATATTTGTAGACTGTTTGCTTCATGCATTGGAGCTTTCAAGTTGATCTCAGTGAAAATTACGAACACCTGCACTAAAATCGTATTAAGCAGTTTTTCGACTGTTTTTTGCGTCAATCGCTTTTATGGTGTATACCATGTGTGTTGACTGAAGTGTATTCTCGTATCAGCATGGAATCATTAGTTATACACACCTAATATTAGGTGAATTTGTGTCTTGGTTCATAATGGAAACGGTGTATATATACGCGATTAAAATTGTATATATATATATATATATATATAATTTTAATCGCGTATATCCCGTGAGAAATGGTCCCACGAATAACTGTTACTTTGCGAAATTTAGTGTCGAAATATGTCGGAACTGCGACAGTTTGTAATACTTAGCTCATAAAAAAAACGTTTACAGTCGACATTGTACACTCAATTCAGTAAACATCCGCACATGCCAAATATCTTCAAATATTAGACATATAGCAAGCGCAAAACAAAACTACGTTAAACGCGCAGCTAAATAACGAAACAGGCTTTCCAGTCTCATGTGCTGGCATCGCACGCTGCGGAGGCGAGCCGAGCGTTCAAGGGTGGTCGATCGCAGCGCCGCCGCTGCAGGGGACACGGCGTGCGTCAGGCTGAGAGGCGCGGTCACGCCACTGGAAAATATTCTAGTTCACTGTAGCCAGGTGCCGTCATTGGGAGAGAAGCGTTTGCGGGTAGGCAGGCTGGAAACGCTGATTGGTCGATGGGATGCGCTTCTCCGTGACGTTTTTTGACTTCGCCCTCGTTCTCAACCGGACGTGGCGTCAGCGCGCTTTTCTCGACCTCTCCCTAGAGCGCCTGGGGAATCGCTAGGTGCACCCGCCGCGCCGCGCGTGCGTGCGTGGTGAGCGGGCATTCGTTTCGTGATCCTCGGCGCGCTCGTTTCGAGGCGTGTGCAGCTATGGCGTTCGTGCGTGGTGCGCTCGTCGGCGACAGCCAGCTGAAATTTCTGTGCAGTTTTTGCTTGCGGCTTTCGCCGTTTCGCCAGGAGCACCTGGCTAGTGTCATGCTCGTATTTAAAGTTTTTGCCGCGGCACTACAAGGATCCGCATCAGGCGCGCATTCTCAACCCCGAGGTAAGGACTGAACTACATTGTCGCAAGTTTTCTCGTGCATTGGGGGCTCACCAAATTTCGGTGCTTGTAACGAAACTTTTTTTTTTGCAGCATCGTTCCCTGGATATGCTTCTCGGAAGCCGATGTCATTGTTCGCCGCGGACGCTGGGCCTACTGCTCGCCGCCACGCCGCTGTAGGTTGACGTTGAAGAGCTGCTCCAAACGGCCCTCTTCAGGGCCGCTTCATTGCTTCCTGGAAGATTGCGGGCATCCAATCTCGCGGCCGTGTTCCCTCTCTTTGTCGAAATCGGCGCCAGACATCATAACCCGCGCTAGGCCTCGTTGCAGGGTTAAACGAGTGCAGTGTGGCTTTAGAGAAGTTATGACTTGCGCTTAGTCTAGCTATATCATTCACCCAGTGCAGTGTGCCTTTGCCTCTTTAGCGACTTCTCACGCCTTGTCGAAATCGGATTTAAAGCTCACGCCACGCCTCGTTGAATGGGTTAACCGAGTGCAGCGCCTAGCTTTCTTTTTTTGTGTTCTAACCTGTAAGCAGTGCACCTTTCTTCGCTCCTTACTTTTGTTCTTTTCAGTCGTTTCCTGAATCCGTCGAAAAAGCCGGGCTTGCCGGATGATTGTTCGCCGTGAATGGAACCACGAGGCGATCGCATCTGCATACACAGCACGACTTTGTTCCCTCGTGTTTTTTTTTTAACAAGGATTGCTTCGACAGCTCGGGCAAAACAACGAGGACTGCGCACGCCGTGTCGTCGCTGCTTAGTGAAGAGGCATAAAACGGATGTCGTCCTTACTAAAGGCCCTTCTCGGGGCCACCTCAGTATTTCCTGGGAGACCACGCGCTTTCCGCCCTGTGCACATGTTCCCCTTATTTCCAATCATTTGTAAGTTGCATATCAATGAATTAATAAATCAGTCAATGCACTTTATTTACCAGAGAAATCTGGCTGGTCACCCTGGGCTAAAAGCTGTGCACACAGCTTGATGGTGGCTCAGTGGTTATGGTGCTCGGCTGCTGACCCAAAAGACGCGGGTTCAATCCCGGCCGCGGCGGCTAGAATTTCTTTGGAGGAGAAATTCTAGAGGCCCGTGTACTGTGCGATGTCAGTGCACGTTAAAGAACCCCAGGTGGTCGAAATTTCCGGAGCCCTCCACTACGGCGTCTCTCATAGCCTTAGTCGCTTAGGGACGTTAAACCCCATAAACCAAACCAAAACCAAACAGCTTGACAAGGCCCAGGAGACCATTAGATGACAGTTTTGAACGTAGGAAAAACAAGTTGGCACTTTACAAGAACATGGAAAGTACACCAAACAATATAAGAGATAAACATTACAGTCGCGCTTTACAGTAAAGAAAAAGAAAACACTTTGACAGCAGACATACAGTATCAATTTACACTATAATACATAAAAAAATTACGACATTCAGCACTATGGCACGAAATATAAAAACAGCACATAAAGCAAAAAAGAGAATGGAAGTTACAATAGTACAGATAGATTAGCTGTTTACATTTACATATGCATAAAATTAGTCCTCGGCTCCTTGGGCCTCCTTCAAATCCTGCAGAAGGCTTGAATTTGCAACTGCTAATATCAAAGATTTAGAAGAACTTCAGTTTGGGGTACATGGTGCATAGTACTTGAGAAAATAAACAATAGCGCCTACAATGACACACACAGAAGAAGAACGATGCAGCACAAGCGCTATCCTGCGCTCTACAGTGTGGAACTGTGACTGTGAAAAATGAACCTTCACGTCAGTGAAATATGAGTCTTTAGGCTGTCTACAAATCGTTATTACAGAAAGAAAGAAATATTAGTGAAAGTTGTGTAAGAGGCTTGCATACTCTGTTTGTTTATTTATTTATGTTACCCCTCAAGGCCAGTGGCATTACACAGGGGGAATGGTAAATATACGAAAACTGAGAGAAAAATACAGTTGATTACGTGAATATTTAAAAGCGCCTGAATATACAATGTTAGCTAGTGCTACGCGGAACTGCTCATAATTTTCAGTGCCGGCAACTTCTGCGGGAAGGTGGTTCCAGTCGCATGAGGTTCGCGGCAGGAATGACTGCGAGCAGCATTTTCTGTTCCATGACATACTTCCGACTTTGTGATCATGATCAATGCGGGATACAGAAATTGTATGGGGGATGAGGTGATCACGAAGAGCGGGATGATAGTACAGCTTGTGAAACAGGGTGATACGAAACAATTTTCTACGCGATGTCAGTTATGGGAGGCAGATATTAGACTTCATAGTAGTTATACTCGCTGTGCGGTTGTAGTTAACAAGGATTAAACGCACAGAGTTATTTTGCACCAGCTCAAGATCATTAATGAAGTTGTCATGAGCAGGGTGCCATACACGTGTTGCGTGCTCGAGTTTTTATCGTATTAGTGTTTGATAAAGCAATAGTTTCAAATTGGAAGGAACGTTAAAGAAGTTGCGACGTAAGTAGCAAAGCATGCGATTAGCATTTTCAATTATGTCCTCGGTATGAAGAGACCAGTTAAGATAATAAGTAATGTGGACGCCGATGCACTTATATGATGAGGCTGATCTCAACGAAATGTTATCGAAGTAGTAGTGAGGTGGGACGGAAGTTTTTCTAGATACACGCATGACTTTGCATTTGTTCATATATAGCTGCATTCACCATTCTTCACACTGAAGTCAGTGGCGGTCTCGTCAAGTAGTCCCCTGCTTTGTACGTTCACCTTGTTAGCAGCTGTCTTATTTCACAAAATTCCACGTTCTACACGTTGATAGTTATACGAGCACAATTCGTTGTAATTGTCGAGGAATCGTGTTCCTGCCTTGCCGCTACCGTTGTCTTGCCATGCCGCCGGCGCGGCGGCGACGGCGGTGCCATTCACCTGCGGTTGCGGTGGCCAGCAACCTCGTCGGCGGGGGAGGGGGGGAAGGGATGCACCCATTCATGTCTTTATCCCACCATGGGACACAGCGACGCCAGCGAGGGGACCATCCCTTTCTGGCTTGACAAGGAGCGCCGACCAGCCTCCTTGAAGGAGGGGACTGAGGGCGGAACAAAGCCACTTCCCAGAACTAAGAAATGAAGGCCGCTAACCCCACTGGTGAAATGTCCGGGCAGGTGCTTTGACCTTAGTGGACATGTCGTGGCGGGATATCTCAGACGTCGACTCGTTTCCCCTGGTATCGAAATGAATATTGCTCGCGTAAACGTTAACATTCAAAGATTGAGTAATGGTATAATGTCTATACCTTTCGCCCTTTATTTTTCAATAACAAAGCGCAAAAACATTTTTGTGCAAATAAAATAAAAAATCGTTGTTTCTATTTTTTCTTTTTTTATATACAGCAGTCTGTCCGCTCCCCCTAAAACCGCTCTGTGACCGCCACTGACTGAAGTAATGTAAGGTTGTTAGTGTTGGTTATTTCTCTAAAAATGACGCAAACATCAGCGAATAGGTGAATATGAGAATCCATAAGAGAGCGGGGATCATTAATGTTAAATCAGGAACAGTAGCTAGGGTCCAAGCACTGAACCTTGTGGAACTCCGGAAGACACCTCTGTAAAACAGGTGTTATAACCGTTAGCAAAAACTAATTGTGAGCGATTAAGTAGACCTTCAATCCATTTCAATAAGTTACAGTCAATATTCAGATGTTTTTTTTTGTGAGCCAAAAGGTTGTGACAAACATCGTCGAAAGCCTTCGAAAAATCCAGAAATATACAGTCAGTTAGTGATGGTAGGTCTAGAATACAGTGCAATGCATGTGTAAACTATACTAACTGTGTTTCGCAAGAGTAAGGTTTTCGAGAACCATGTTGCGCTGACATAAAAAAGTTGTTCAATGAAAGGATGTTAACAAGGTTGGTGAATATTATATTTTTGAACATTTTGGGTCAAGTATTGGTAAGGGATATGGGACGATAATTAATAGGGGATGCTTTGCTGCCGGATTTGTACTTTCTGATCTTCCACTCAGTAGCAGCGTCGACTGGTCAATGCTGGAAAAGTTTGGTTAGTATAATGGGCGAATAAGCTGCAGTGCTTTTTAAGTAACGCAGTCATAACCCGGAGCGGAATGAACACTGAGTCCATCAATAAGCTTATTCACACCAGTAGGAGCAACAGTTATAGGTGGCATGAAAACATAGTTGTGAGTTGTAGGCATATGTATACATCAGATATGGGTGTAAAGTTGTCAGTGATTGCGCGGTTAAGAATCGTGACGCAAAAGTCGGAAGGGATGGGGTCGCCTAACGGGTCAGATAACGCAAAACTATCGTTGGTGGAAGGATTAATGACCCGTGTTGTGACTGTACTTCGGACCACGTGGGCCCGATCATGCAGCTACCGTGAACAGTCATCGAGGCCGACAACCCCGCGACGGCGGTGGGAAGTGGGATGCTTGGAATGCCCCTCCGAGCCTCAGCGGATTAGTGTAGCAGGAATTTCATGGGCCATTGTCAGCCGTAACCCCAGCGAAATTCCTTGAGCGGAGGTGACCACTATAGAGGCGAAGGCCGGGGACGCGCCGGAGTTATTGTCCGAGCGACCACACCAAGGCGACCAGCCGGCGCCGGTCACGCTGGCGGATAATTGAAGAATTCTGTGGCCCCGACTCGCGTTCTGGGCATTCGGCGGGGAAGCAAGTTCATTCACCTGCTGGAAGACTTCGGGAGATTCCTTTCCCGCAGGGATGGATGAGTCGGCATCTCCTCCTCTCATCGACCCAGCTGCGGGAGAGGGGAAAAGCTCGCACCTGCCCAGCCGTGGGTGGTAACAAGAACGTCCCCTTCGGTCATTCCGATTGGACAGTGCTCGTCGACCATTATTCCCCAGCCAGGGATCTGGGGAAACCGAACGATATTTAACTCGGCCGTGAGTGTGGCCGAAAAAAGCCTGCTAGCTCCAGTCGACTACGGTTGACGAAGACGTTCCCCTTCCACTGAGAGCCATTCTCAGTCCCGCTCTATGTAAATAATGTAAATATGTGAATACAGTGTTTTCCTTCACTTCCCCTACTCCCCGTCTCCGGCCCACTTTTCCTTCCTCCTTCGGCAATGCGGCGGTGATCCTGGATCCGATGCCTGGTGGGACACGCTACTAGCACGGCAAAATATATCAACTGGTTGGCAGCGGCGGGGTCTTCCACGCTTGGTCCTGGCTTCAGCAGTGGTGAGCGCTTGACTTTCTTTAAGAATCTGCCAGGCTTGATGACTCTGGAAATTTATCACTACCTGTAGATTGTTTTTCTGCACGTGCTCGCTTAAGCATTTCACGTAGCAGCTTATTTTATGAAAGTCCTCGTTCGGAAGTTGCCATGGATTTGGGCAAACTAAAGAAGCCAGAGTTGATGTTGCTGTGTGAAAAGCTGGGTATTGAGGCCAGGAAAAGTCACAGAAAGCCGCAGCTGATTGAGGCTATTGAGGAATGTGGTGCTAACGAGAAGGGAGACAAAATTTTGGAGACCTGGGAAGTCATTCAGGAGGGAATCAGGAACGCTAAGGAGGAGGCCGACAGGGTTGAAAAAGAACGCAAGGAGAAGGTCGAGAGGGTTGAAAAAGAATGGCAGGAGCAATGCCGTAAGAGGCGCGCTGAGCTCGAGGAACTACGTAAACGAGAGCAGCAGGAGCTCATACGTACGACTCAATTTCTGAGACGGAAAAGGGCCCGAGATCGGTTGAGGACTTTTCAGAGAGGCGAGAGCTTCAGAACTTTCCTCGCGAGTTTTGAACAGATATGTACGGAAGAGGAGCTAGATCAGGGCGAATGGTCAATGATGTTGCTGGCCATCCTTCCTTGCGGTGTCAGCGCCGAATTAGCGCGACTGTCCGATGAGGATGCCAGAAACTACGACAAAGCCAAAAGTGCCCTCTTCCGATACTTCGGAATTCGCGTACAGACCGAGTCTAAAAGCCGAAGTGATAGCAGCGGGCCGCGCTCCCGTCAGTGCGTCAGTGACCAGCCAAAGAGCCTCGCTTGGTCAGCTACGCACAATGTAGTTGCTCAGAAGAACAGTGGCAGTCGGGAAGTTGACGCGATAATCTACGGCACAGAGCGTCGTTGTCAGTCACCTGACAGCGACTGTGGCGCTCCATGCCAGAGCGCAGCGTTAGCTGAAAAGCGCGATGCCGCACAGATTGTCCTTGCAACCCAGATAGGCGTAGGCGCAGCGCAAAAAGGTAGTCCTCCAGAAAGCAGTCGCGCGCTGAAAGTGGCAACTGCAAGTTCTATTGTAAGCGAGGAATGCGCCTCAGCGCTGCCTCGAAACAATGATCAGTTCAACGATCAGGGAACGACAGCCGCTCGCGACCAAACACCCGAAAATGAGTTATGCTCCACTGAAACCAGCGTGTCTTTGCCCATTGCCCGCGTCGCGATCGAGAGCCCGCTCGAGGTGCGTCTGACCGAGGCAGCCGTCTCCCAAAACCTGCCTAAGCAGCATCCCTCGATTTTCCCTAATCGCTTGGATATGCTGCCCCAAGAAAAAGGCCTTTGTTTTGGAGATAACGCTGCGAAGGTCCTTACCATTTCGAAGGCTCGTGAGGTCGCGGCGCCAGCAGAGCACGTGGTTGAAGAGGGCAAACCTGAACCTGTAAGCCCGAAGCCTATAAATTCTCACAGTGGTGAGCCAGAGCCGGCTCTAGTAAAGACTGGCGATGAAACGGACGCCGGCGACTTAAACTGTGACGGCTCCGCGTTACCTAACGGCGAGCCAGCCCAGGACTTACTCACTTCTAGCACAGGGGTTAAGAGCACCGAAAGTAGTGCAAGCTATAGTGAGTCTTCCGAATCAGGCGCAAGTGATGACCTGGAGCTAGGTGAGGAATTGAATTCCAATCTTGTGTTACCCCACTCGGATGGCTTTCTCGAACTCCTTCGTGTGGACAGAGAAACGTTCACCGCTGAGCAAGAGAAAGACCAATCTCTAAGCAAGTTGAGTCCCCAAAGTGACATAGGTGTGTCACGGGAGAAAATACCTTTCCAGCTCCGTTCTGGCCTGCTGTACCGCCAGTATAAGGATAGGAAGGGTATCCAACACGACCAACTTACTGCCCGCGTCGCGATCGAGAGCCCTCTCGAGCTGCGTCTGACCAAGGCAGCCGTCTCCCAAAACCTGCCTTTGCAGTATCCCTCGATTTTCTCAAATCGCTTGGATATGCTGCCCAAAGAAAAAGGCCTTTGTTTTGGAGATGATGCTGCGCAGGTCCTTACCATTTCGAAGGCTCGTGAGGTCGCAGCGCCAGCAGAGCACGTGGTTGAAGTGGGCAAACCTCAACCTGTAAGCCCGAAGCCTGTAAATTCTCACGGTGATGAGCTAGAGCAGGCTTCGTCACAAACAGACGATGAGACGAACGCCGGCGACTTAAGCCGTGATGGCTCCGCGCTACCTAATGACGAGCCAGCCCAGGACTTACTCACTTCTAGCACAGGGGTAAAGAGCACCGATAGTAGTGCAAGCTATAGTGAGTCTTCCGAATCAGGCACGAGTGATGAGCTGGGGCTAGGTGAGGAATTGAATACCAATCTAGTGTTGCCCCACTCAGATGGCTTTCTCGAACTCCTTCGTGTGGACAGAGAAACGTTCACCGCTGAGCAAGAGAAAGACCAATCTCTACGCAACTTGAGTCGCCAAAGTGACATAGGTGTGTCACGGAAGAACATACCTTTCCAGCTCCGTTCTGACCTGCTGTACCGCCAGTATAAGGATAGGAAAGGTATCCAACACGACCAACTTACTGCCCGCGTCGCGAACGAGAGCCCGCTCGAGCTGCGTCTGACCAAGGCAGCCGTCTCCCAAAACCTGCCTATGCAGTATCCCTCGATTTTATCAAATCGCTTGGATATGCTGCCCAAAGAAAAGGGCCTTAGTTTTGGAGATAATGCTGCGCAGGTCCTTACCATTTCGAAGGCTCCAGGATTCGCAGCGCCAGCAGAGCACGCGGGTGAAGAGGGCAAACGTGGCCCTGTAAGCCTTATAAATTCTCACGGTGGTGAGCTAGAACAGGCAATTTTACAAACTGATGATGAGGCGAACGCCAGCGACTTTACCTGTGACGGTTCAGCGATTGCTAGTGACGCGCCACGCAAACCAACAGCGAGGGTTTCCACGGAGCGGCAGCGTATAGAGGTGGCCAAACGGGGAATGTTAATGAAGGGGAAAGTGCGGCCCTTGTTAACTGCTCGACTGAAATCCGAACCACGTAGCCGCCCCAATTTGGCACCTCGGTGCTCAAGAGTTCGCACCCGCCCCGTGGGAACACAAGCCAAGAGAACGCAACGCGCGAACCCAATCCGAGAGAGACGGATACGCTGGCACGGCATTCGCACTCGTTCGCTCCCTTCTCGCATTCTGCTTTCTGAGCGTCAGCTAAACTTCAGAACCGCGAGACTTGGACGAAGAACAGTGCAGGGTCCCAAGCTGAAGTTCCTAGCCTTGTGTAATTTTGCACCTGCTAGAGTAGCTATCGGACCGCGGCCGCGCAGGGGGCGGCTGAAAAATAGGAACCAGTAAATTCCCTGAGTCGCACCGCTGTTTGCGGGCAGATTCGAGGAATAATCCGTTCTTGAGTTGAATGCTTGTCTCTTTTTGTTCATTTAACTCTCGTGTACAGAAATGCAAGCTGAAATTCCTAGCATTATGCAATGTCTCATCTGCTGAAGCAGCTGTCGGACCGCGGCTGCGCAAGGGGCGGATATGACGCATAATCCCATATTGAGTTTATTGCTTGTTTCTTTTTGTTCATTTAACTCTCCTGTACATAAATGCAAGCTGAAATTCCTAGCATTATGTAATGTCTCATCTGCTAAAGCAGCTGTCGGACCACGGCCGCGCAAGGGGCGGATATGACGCATAATCTCATATTGAGTTTAATGCTTGTTTTTTGTCTTTTGTTCATTACACTCTCCTATGCGAAATGAGAGCGAACTTTCGGAGCTTGGCATTGCGGGACTCAGTTCACATGCGTTGCCGAAAGGGGCGAGTAATGGCAACGCTGATGGCCTCAGCCGAAGCTTTCCCGTGTGATGCCCTTTCCTGACTCCCCGGACGTTAATCCGCTATGCAAATTTGTATTTTGTTTTTTTGCTTTAGCGGGAATCATTTTGTCTGTTTTGTATGTGTGTTCAGCAGCTCCATCTTCCCTTTGTGCTCTCACGGGCGGTGGCTTTCTGTGACATAAACCGTGCTACGGCACACCCCCCCAAAAATTTTAGGAAATTTTTTCCTTTTGGCTAAACAAGCTCTGTGTATTCTGGTTTGGTCAAACTTGGAAACTTTCGGAGGAGGACGTAAATTTCACGCGACAGCTCATTTTCTCTAAAGAAATTTTGTTGACCGAAAACAGCTTGGCAGTTCTTAAAGTCGGTTTGGCGCTTTCTGCTTGTTGGGCTTTGGACTTTGCTGGTTGAGCTCGTTACAGCTGTCAACGAAGCAAGAAGAACCTTTGGGCCCAGCTGTGACCAAAAGCCGAACGGACACAACTCCAGGTCTCTGCGCGCAGCAGCGTTGGCTGCAACCACTACGAGACCTCTTCGGGCGGCGGACGTGCTGTTGTGACTGTACTTCGGACCACGTGGGCCCGATCATGCAGCTACCGTGAACATTCATCGAGGCCGACAACCCCGCGACGGCGGTGGGAAGTGGGATGCTTGGAATGCCCCTCCGAGCCTCAGCGGATTAGTGTAGCAGGAATTTCATGGGCCATTGTCAGCCGTAACCCCAGCGAAATTCCTTGAGCGGAGGTGACCACTATAGAGGCGAAGGCCGGGGACGCGCCGGAGTTATTGTCCGAGCGACCACACAAGGCGACGAGCCGGCGCCGGTCATGCTGGCGGATAATTGAAGAATTCTGTGGCCCCGACTCGCGTTCTGGGCATTCGGCAGGGAAGCAAGTTCATTCACCTGCTGGAAGACTTCGGGAGATTCCTTTCCCGCAGGGCTGGATGAGTCGGCATCTCCTCCTCTCATCGACCCAGCTGCGGGAGAGGGGAAAAGCTCGCACCTGCCCAGCCGTGGGTGGTAACAAGAACGTCCCCTTCGGTCCATCCGATTGGACAGTGCTCGTCGACCATTATTCCCCAGCCAGGGATCTGGGGAAACCGAACGATATTTAACTCGGCCGTGAGTGTGGCCGAAAAAAGCTTGCTAGCTCCAGTCGACTACGGTTGACGAAGACGTTCCCCTTCCACTGAGAGCCATTCTCAGTCCCGCTCTATGTAAATAATGTAAATATGTGAATACAGTGTTTTCCTTCACTTCCCCTACTCCCCGTCTCCGGCCCACGTTTCCTTCCTCCTTCGGCAATGCGGCGGTGATCCTGGATCCGATGCCTGGTGGGACACGCTACTAGCACGGCAAAACATATCACCCGCCAGAAATTTTGACATTGGTGGTTACATGTGAGTGGAAGTGTTTTGAGCGCCTGAACATACATGTTGGAAGCCGCTGAATACGAAGTCCGATCATTCGGCAGGGAAGCAAGTTCATTCACCTGCTGGAAGACTTCGGGAGATTCCTTTCCCGCAGGGCTGGATGAGTCGGCATCTCCTCCTCTCATCGACCCAGCTGCGGGAGAGGGGAAAAGCTCGCACCTGCCCAGCCGTGGGTGGTAACAAGAACGTCCCCTTCGGTCCATCCGATTGGACAGTGCTCGTCGACCATTATTCCCCAGCCAGGGATCTGGGGAAACCGAACGATATTTAACTCGGCCGTGAGTGTGGCCGAAAAAAGCTTGCTAGCTCCAGTCGACTACGGTTGACGAAGACGTTCCCCTTCCACTGAGAGCCATTCTCAGTCCCGCTCTATGTAAATAATGTAAATATGTGAATACAGTGTTTTCCTTCACTTCCCCTACTCCCCGTCTCCGGCCCACGTTTCCTTCCTCCTTCGGCAATGCGGCGGTGATCCTGGATCCGATGCCTGGTGGGACACGCTACTAGCACGGCAAAACATATCACCCGCCAGAAATTTTGACATTGGTGGTTACATGTGAGTGGAAGTGTTTTGAGCGCCTGAACATACATGTTGGAAGCCGCTGAATACGAAGTCCGATCACTCACTAGTTGGCGAGAACTTTACGATGCGGTAGAGGCTTTCTTTTTGTTAGATAAACGTTTAATGTGATTATTACACCAGGGAGCTATTGAGTGGGTGGTGGCAGTGCGTTCAGGAGTGTATTGTTCTGTGAGATGGGTGACTATAGCTGTGAACATGCTCCAGTTGGTTTGAATGCTGCGGACACCAAAGCTATGGGAAAGCATCGATAAAAAAAATAGTTCATTATTTATCGCCTGAAAATCTGCTCCGTTGTAGTCTCGTATTATTATTTTTTTTTCTTTTTGTTAGTGTTCGGAGTGGCTAGATTAATGTCAGAGTGCATTAGCAACTGATCGCTGATGCCTGGCAGGTATGTAATAGGTGAGACTATGTCAGATCGGTTTGTCAGGATTAAATCTAGCGTATTAGCCGCGTTGGCTGTTAAGCAGGGAACACATGTGCGACAACTTCGCCGACGCGCCGCACCGATCGTCGCGTGCGATCTGCCATCCCACTGCAAGCAGGGACACACGGAGCGGTGAGCATCGCTGCGCCGCTCTACCCAAGCTCCGTCCACAACCGCTGTCACACTTCGCCGCCGTGCAGCGGTGCCTCAGCGCTGCTTGTGATCGTGTACAAATATCCCAAGAAAATACAAGATTGCCTTGTTATCAGAAAGTCTGCTCGAGCAGCGACAAAGCATGCCTGCTTATGTTGCGAGCTTTCGGCAACGGCACCGCTCGCGGGCGCTCTGGGCGACGAGCTCTGCTACTGCCTGGCTGCCGTGGTCGTCGCTAGGCCTATAGCCTCTTTCGTATCGAAGCCGCAGCGGCCGGCGCTTCGGAAGTTGCCTGAGCTATAATAAAAGGCCTACTCCACACATCGCTCTACTGTCAACAGCATGATCTCACATTAAAGTAATAATATGGTCCATTTCCGCGACGCCTTCGGCAGTGAAGCGAGCGGGCGCCAGGCGAGCCGGCCAGCGGCAGCTGCGAGGCGGTTGTGGAAAGAAGTTTGCTTGCATCGCAGTCGTTACCTTTAGCAGCAGCTCAGTATTGGTCAGCGATCCTCAAAAATGACATATTCTTTCACATTTCTCATCCCAGGGTTTATTATTTAAGTCAAGAACACACCGGCAGACGGGATGGCTCGGCCCCGAACGCCCTGAGCATCGCGCTCTACGTCATCATGACGCTGCCGCTCTCTGCGCTCGCATTGGCTCCTGCTTCCCGTCGTTGCGTTTGTCGCATGCGGCTCGTCGTTGGCATCCAGCAGGTTGGACGCATGCGACGAGCTGCGTTCGGTCGTTGCGACGACGGTCGCAACGACGCGCCGCAGCGAATCGCACGCACTTTTCGCACATGTGTCCCCGCCTTTATAGTCCCTTGTGAGCACAAATGCACTAACGAGAATACTGAGCGCACATCTAAAAATTCGAGACGAGAACGGGGACATTAAAGGGGAGTTGGTATTCCATGTTATCTTCGAAAAAATTAGATCGGCAAATAAAACAATACTGAAATAGATCATGGTGCTTTGTTTTTAAGTGTTTCCATAAAAAAGTATGGCAACAGATAAGGAAAGGCTTAGGTGATCGTGATCGAGGAGGTTAGACTGAATTATAGTGCAACAGCTTGAAACAGGTCTTCACATCATTCATATATACTAGAACATTGTAGGAGCCCGGACAAAGCAAAATTACACAAATTACGTCTGAATAGAGATCATGGCAGGAAAGTGGATGAAATATAGCTAAAAGAAGAATTGTGAACCGAAGCAAAGTATGTAATGAGCCAGAAATATGCATATCAAAGAAGACACTGCACTGAGAAAATGGACAGCATGAAATAAATGAGCAGCACAAGTTCAGCGTACAGGCCTTTATCAAAGAATTTATTTTTTGTTTATTTACCACGTCCTGGTAGTGTTAGCTCCATAAAGCATTATCAAAATTATCACAATTTTCAGTTTTATTTGCTTAGGAGAACGTTAGAGCAGTAAGACATTGGTTCATAAATGCACTTCAAATATTGCCATAAATCATCGTACTCTTCGTCCTGAGCCACAAGAGCTGGGGCTTCATGAGATAATTATTACGGTGCATTAACGAAAATTTCAACATGCCGTCATCATGCAAAGATTTTATACTGGCGCTGAAAAAACCGCATTTTTAAATTCTCGCTGGCAGGAGGGAGTAACTTTCTTGACTGCGCTGCTTTCTTCCTAAGCAAATGAAAGACGTGTATGCCGAGCAAAATCAATTCGAAAATATGTAGCGTAAGATATAACACTAATGCACTGTGAAGCTTGATGCCTTATTGGTCCAGTAGAGTGGAGAGCTGGGCGAGTTAATTGGTTCACGATTGTAGAAAGAAAACCAGCGCAAAAGACGGGGACACAGAACTGGGAACACAGAACACAGCGTCGTCCTGTGTTCCTGTTGTGCGTCTCCGTCCTTTGCCCTTGTTTTTTTTTCCTTAATTGGCCATGCACTTGTGGCAATTTAAGTGCACTTCCTGTGAATTTTGCACAAAAGTAGTGTATTTTTGCATTCACCTTTTTTACACGCTGAGTAGTTTTATCTTTTGGTCACTTCAGAACGGAGGAGTTAGTAAAGAAGTAATTTACTTGGACAATACAAGGAAATATATCTTGCGATGAATTTTCTCATATTTTAATTCTGCCTGATGGGAATGCATTACGCGCCATACGGTGTTACTCACAACCAAACGCCCAGGGCTCTAATTTGGGCAAAGCATGTATCATATATGTGGAAGTGCGAATATGGCTGTGGTGCGCTGGGCGTCTTGCATGCACAGCAGGAATAGATTTGTGTCTAGACCATCCAGGAGGCAATGTACAAGGACGGGAGGATAGTACAAACGCTAAAAAAAAAAAAGCTAGCTGGGGCTGGAAACGCATTTTTCGTTCTAGCAAGTACCAACGTTGGGGAAAACAACCAGTTTTGGGCGCCTTGTAAGAAGAAAGGATGGTTCTGGGAAGCGGAGGCAGGGCTGCGTACGGCGCACGCGGGGTCACGGAGTCGCGCTGCACCAGCACATCGGGAAAAGGTTAAATTCTTCCACTCGCAGCGCACCGCAGAACCGGCAGCCTTCTCTCTTGTCCGCCTACCCGGCAGGAGCTACTCTCTCCGGTTCCGGCCGGGGAGACGGACAATAGTCGCGGGCGAGAGCGAAGGGGGGGCCCACCACATGAATGGCATTAGAAGAATGTCACTGGCGCCTCCACTACGGCTCAGCTCGTACTATTCTGGCGCAGTGGTGCGTTTCGCCGTAATCGCTTGTCAGCGAAGTGAACACAGCACCGTGCCTTCCCGTGAATAGTAGAAGCAGGGACGTCGCGGCCACATCGGCATTCGCAGGATAGCGCCGCCCTGTCGCTTATTTGCTCGCTTATCCTCTAACAAGTCAAAAAGTCTTCCTGTCGTGACACGCCATCCATGGCTTACGACACCACGTCTGTCATTCCCCTTCGTACTTCAAGCGTTTCTCTTCTTGCTATGAAAGTATTAGCCGTTGCGGCCACCAATTCAAGCAGCGAGAAAAATTTCAGCGCCGCAGGATTCGTAATGAAAGAGCGCCGCTCTTGTTTCGATCAAGCCATCATCAATGAACAACTTGCATATTTAGAGTGATAAATGTATACCTTTATGCGTTGTGTCTTGTGTATAATCCCAAACTGTGATCTGCAATGCGAGGTCAACATTTGAATGTCATTGAAATAAACTCATTTTCCTGAAATTCTCTTTTTGCGTCGTCGCCGCTTTGCAGGTCGGGCCGAGCACGAGCGTGCTCAGGGTCCTTCAGTGTCGGGCCGGGCTTCCTGTCGGTAGGTTAGGTACCGGGCCGGGCGCGGGTTCGAAATTGCGGCCCGTGCACAGCTCTATTCAGAAACCTAATCACATTTCCTTTTGTGAAAAAAGAGCTATGTGCAGAGCATCTGTGTGACATAAATGGTGCAAGTATGAAGCTACAATGAAGTCAATTACAGACTTCTGTGCAACAGCTAGAGGAATTTCAAGAGCATGCTATACGTGATGCTAGTTGCCTCAGTCACAATTGATGCAGTCAAGTATTATTTCGTATATTTTTTTTTACCCAACAGACATGAAATGTCTGAAGATGAATATGTACCAAACACATCAAAACATCAGTTGTGATGCCTGAAAAAAGTTGTACTGCAACATATAAATGCTCAAGTCTCGATAAGCAGGAATACTGAAGGGGAATACAAACAGTTTTCTTTTGTTCGGGCTCACGCACCTGCTACAAACATATTCTTTATACATAGCAATAAAACTTGAAATAACTGTTTAAGAAGCCTTTTGGTCAATAGTATAGCTAAGTATGACTGAAAGGAGTCCGCAAGAAATGCACGGAAGCAGGCATGCAGTGTGACAGCGCAGCGCGACAGGTGCGCTTTTTAATCTCGCGCGCGCACTGAAGAACATGGGTTTATGGTTTATTGGGGTTTTAACGTCGCAAAACGACTCAGGCTATGAGGGACGCCGTAGTGAAAGGGGTTCGGAAATTTCGACCACCTGGGGTTCTTTAACGTGCACTGACATCGCACAGTACACGGGCCTCTAGAATTTAGCCTCCATCGAAATTTGGCCACCCCGACCGGGATCGAACCCGCGTCTTTCGGATCAGCGGCCGAGCGGCATAGCCACTGAGCCACCGCGGCGGGTCGAAAGACATGACGGGGACACGCCGAGGAGGCAACGCTGCAGTGCACGCTGCCTCCTCGCCTCTCGGCTCCTCGCGAGCAGCCAACACGAGCAGCCCCGTCCGCTGACGAGCGGTGGCGGGGAAAAATCTAGAGAAAACATGCCTGTCCCCAACCGGACATGACGTCATTAAATACCACGTGACCTATGACGTCACGCGTATGACGTCATATTTTTTTGACCAATCAGCGTTTCCAGCCTGCCTACCCGCAAACGCTTGTCAATTGGGAGAGCGAAATAGGAGACAAGCGTTTGCGGGACGGCAGGCTGGAAACGCTGATTGGTCAAAAAAATATGACGTCATACGCGTGACGTCATAGGTCACGTGATATTTAATGACGTCATGTCCGGTTGGGGACAGGCATGTTTTCCTTAGATTTTTCCCCGCCACCGCTCGTCAGCGGACGGGGCTGCTCGCGAGGAGCCGAGAGGCGAGGAGGCAGCGTGCACTGCAGCGTTGCCTCCTCGGCGTGTCCCCGTCATGTCTTTCGACCCGCCGCGGTGGCTCAGTGGCTATGGCGCTCGGCCGCTGATCCGAAAGACGCGGGTTCGATCCCGGTCGGGGTGGTCGAATTTCGATGGAGGCTAAATTCTAGAGGCCCGTGTACTGTGCGATGTCAGTGCACGTTAAAGAACCCCAGGTGGTCGAAATTTCCGAACCCCTTTCACTACGGCGTCCCTCATAGCCTGACTCGTTTTGCGACGTTAAAACCCCAATAAACCATAAACACATGTTCTTCAGTGCGCGCGCGAGATTAAAAAGCGCACCTGTCGCGCTGCGCTGTCACACTGCATGCCTGCTTCCGTGCATTTCTTGCGGACTCCTTTCAGTCATACTTAGCTATACTTTGACCAAAAGGCTTCTTAAACAGTTATTTCAAGTTTTATTGCTATGTATAAAGAATATGTTTGTAGCAGGTGCGTGAGCCCGAACAAAAGAAAACTGTTTTTATTCCCCTTCAGTATTCCTGCTTATCGAGACTTAAGTATTTATATGTTGCAGTACATCTTTTTTCAGGCATCACAACTGATGTTTCGATGTGTTTGGTAATTGACTTCATTGTAGCTTCATACTTGCACCATTTAAACTCTGCACATAGCTATTTTTCACAAAAGGAAATGTGATTAGGTTTCTGAATAGAGCTGTGCACGGGCCGCAATTTCGAACCCGCGCCCGGCCCGGGACTTAACCTACCGGCAGGAAGCCCGGCCCGACACTGAAGGACCCTGAGCACGCTCGTGCTCGGCCCGACCTGCAAAGCGGCGACGACACAAAAAGAGAATTTCAGGAAAATGAGTTTATTTCAATGACATTCAAATTTTGACCTCGCATTCCAGATCACAGTTTGGGATTATACACAAGACACAACGCATAAAGGTATAGATTTATCACTCTAAATATGCAAGTTGTTCATTGATGATGGCTTGATCGAAACAAGAGCGGCGCTCTTTCATTACGAATCCTGCGGCGCTGAAATTTTTCTCGCTGCTTGAATTGGTGGCCGCAACGGCTAATACTTCCATAGCAAGAGAAACGCTTGAAGTATGAAGGGGAATGACAGACGTGGTGTCGTAAGCCATGGATGGCGTGCCACAACAGGAAGACTTTTTGACTTGTTAGAGGATAAGCGAGCAAATAAGCGACAGGGCGGCGCTATACTGCGAATGCCGATGTGGCCGCGACGTCCCTGCTTGTACTATTCACGGGAAGGCACGGTGCTGTGTTCACTTTGCTGACAAGCGATTACGGCGAAACGCAGCACTGCGCCAGAATAGTACAAGCTGAGCCGTAGTGGAGGCGCCAGTGACATTCTTCTAATGCCTTTCATGTGGTGGCCCCCCCCCCCTCCCCCCCTCCTTCGCTCTCGCCCGCGACTATTGTCCGTCTCCCCGGCCGGAACCTGCCGGGTAGGCGGACAAGAGAGAAGGCTGCCGGCTCTGCGGTGCGCTGCGAGTGGCGAGTGGAAGAATTTAACCTTTTCCCGATGTGCTGCTGCAGCGCTACTCCGTGACCCCGCGACCTCGAGTGCGCCGTACGCAGCCCTGCCTCCGCTTCCCAGAACCATCCTTTCTTCTTACAAGGCGCCCAAAACTGGTTGCTTTGCCCCAACGTTGGTACTTGCTAGAACGAAAAATGCGTTTCTAGCCCCAGCTAGCTTTTTTTTTTTTTAGCGTTTGTACTATCCTCCCGTCCTTGTACATGCCCTCCTGGATGGTCTAGACACAAATCACTTCCTGCTGTGCATGCAAGACGCCCAGCGCACCACAGCCATATTCGCACTTCCACATATATGATACATGCTTTGCCCAACTTAGAGCCTTGGGCGTTTGGTTGTGAGTAACACCGTATGGCGCGTAATGCATTCCCATCAGGCAGAATTAAAATATGAGAAAATTCATCGCAAGATATATTTCCTTGTATTCTCCAAGTAAATTACTTCTATACTAACTCCTCCCTTCTGAAGTGACCAAAAGATAAAACAACTCAGCGTGTAAAAAAGGTGAATGCAAAAATACACTACTTTTGTGCAAAATTCACAGGAAGTGCACTTAAATTGCCACAAGTGCATGGCCAATTAAGGAAAAAAAAAACAAGGGCAAAGGACGGAGACGCACAACAGGAACACAGGACGACGCTGTGTTCTGTGTTCCTGTATTCTGTGTTCCGAGTTCTGTGTCCCCGTCTTTTGCGCTGGTTTTCTTTCTACAATCGTGAACCAATTAACTCGCCCAGCTCTCCACTCTACTGGACCAATAAGGCATCAAGCTTCACAGTGCATTAGTGTTATATCTTACGCTACATATTTTCGAATTGTTTTTGCTCGGCATACACGTCTTTCATTTGCTTAGGAAGAAAGCAGCGCAGTCAAGAAAGTTACTCCCTCCTGCCAGCGAAAATTAAAAAAATGCGGGTTTTTCAGCGCCAGTATAAAATCTTTGCATGCTGACGGCATGTTGAAATTTTCGTTAATGCACCGTAATAATTATCTCATGAAGCCCCAGCTCTTGTGGCCCAGGACGAAGAGTACGATGATTTATGGCAATATTTGAGGTGCATTTATGAGCCAAGTTCTTATTGCTCTAACGTTCTCCTAAGCAAATAAAACTGAAAATTGTGATAATTTTGATAATGCTTTATGGAGCTAACACTACCAGGACGTGGTAAATAAACAAAAAATAAATTCTTTGATAAAGGCCTGTACGCTGCACTTGTGCTGCTCATTTATTTCATGCTGTCCATTTTCTCAGTGCAGTGTCTTCTTTGATATGCATATTTCTGGCTCATTACATACTTTGCTTCGGTTCACAATTCTTATTTTAGCTATATTTCATCCACTTTCCTGCCATAATCTCTATTCAAACGTAATTTGTGTAATTTTGCTTTGTCCGGGCTCCTGCAATGTTCTAGCATATATGAATGATGTGAAGACCTGTTTCAAGCTGTTGCACTATAATTCAGTCTAACCTCCTCGATCACGATCACCTAAGCCTTTCCTTATCTGTTGCCATACTTTTTTATGGAAACACTTAAAAACAAAGCACCATGATCTATTTCAGTATTGTTTTATTTGCCGATCTAATTTTTTCGAAGATAACATGGGATACCAACTCCCCTTTAATGTCCCCGTTCTCGTCTCGAAGTCGCGAATTTTTAGATGTGCGCTCAGTATTCTTGTTAGTGCATTTGTGCTCACAAGGGACTATAACAGCCAACGCGGCTAATACGCTAGATTTAATCCTGACAAATCGATCTGACATAGTCTCACCTATTACATACCTGCCAGGCATCAGCGACCACTTGCTAATGCACTATGACATTAATCTAGCCACTCCGAACACTAACAAAAAGAAAAAAAATAATAATACGAGACTACAATGGAGCAAATTTTCAGGCGATAAATAATGAACTATTTTTTTTTATCGATGCTTTCCCATAGCTTTGGTGTCCGCAGCATTCAAACCAACTGGAGCATGTTCACAGCTATAATCACCCAACTCACAGAACAATACACTCCTGAACGCACTGCTACCACCCACTCAATAGCTCCCTAGTGTAATAATCACATTAAACGTTTATCTAACAAAAAGAAAGCCTCTACCGCATCGCAAAGTTCTCGCCAACTAGTGAGCGATCGGACTTCGTATTCAGCGGCTTCCAACATGTATGTTCAGGCGCTCAAAAGCGCTAAAAGCACTTCCACTCACATGTAACCACCAATGTCAAAAATTCTGGCGGGTCATTAATCCTTCCACCGACGATAGTTTTGCGTTATCTGACCCGTTAGGCGACCTCATCCCTTCCGACGTTCGCGTCACGATTCTTAACCGCGTAATCACTGACAACTTTACACCCATATCTGATGTATACATATGCCTACAACTCACCACTTCAACTATGTTTTCATGCCACCTATAACTGTTGCTCCTACTGGTGTGAATAAGCTTATTGATGGACTCAGTGTTCATTCCGCTCCGGGTTATGACTGCGTTACTTAAAAAGCACTGCAGCTTATTCGCCCATTATACTAACCAAACTTTTCCAGCATTGACCAGTCAACGCTGCTACTGAGTGGAAGATCGGAAAGGTGGTTACAGTCTACAAATCCGGCAGCAAAGCATCCCCTATTAATTATCGTCCCATATCCCTTACCAATACTTGACCCAAAATGTTCAAACATATAATATTCACCAACCTTGTTAACTTCCTTTCATTGAACAACTTTTTATGTCAGCGCAACATTGTTTTCGAAAACTTTACTCTTGCGAAACACAGTTAATATAGTTTACACATGCATTGCACTGTATTCTAGACCTATCATCACTAACTGGCTGTATATTTCTGAATTTTTCAAAGGCTTTCGACGATGCATGTCACAACCTTTTGGCTCACAAACTAAAACATCTTAATATTGACTGTAACTTATTGAAATGGATTGAATGTCTACTTAATCGCTCACAATTAGTTATTGCTTACGGTTATAACACCTGTTTTACAGAGGTGTCTTCCGGAGTTCCACAAGGTTCAGTTCTTGGACCCTAGCTACTGTTCCTGATCTAACATTAATGATCCCCGCTCTCTTATGGATTCTCATATTCACCTATTCGCTGATGTTTGCGTCATTTTTAGAGAAATAACCAACACTAACAACCTTACATTACTTCAGTCAGTGGCGGTCACAGAGAGTGGTTTTAGGGGGAGCGGACAGACTGCTGTATATAAAAAAAGAAAAAATAGAAACAACGATTTTTCATTTTATTTGCACAAATTTTTTTTTGCGCTTTGTTATTGAAAAATAAATGGCGAAAGGTATAGACGTTATACCATTACTCAATCTTTGAATGTTAACGTTTACGCGAGCAATATTCATTTCGATACCAGGGGAAACGAGTCGACGTCTGAGATAATTGCCACGACATGTCCACTAAGGTCAAAGCACCTGCCCGGACATTTCACCAGTGGGGTTAGCGGCCTTCATTTATCAGTTCTGGGAAGTGGCTTAATTTGTTCTGCCCTCAGTCCCCAAGGCGGCTGGTCGGCGCTCCTTGTCAAGCCAGAAAGGGATGGTCCCCTCGCTTGCGTCGCTGTGTCCCTGGTGGGATAAAGACATGAATGGGTGGCTCCCCCCCCCCCCCCCTCCCGCCGACGAGGTTGTTGGCCACCGCAACCGCAGGTAAATGGCACCGCCGTCGCCGCCGCGCCGGCGGCATGGCAAGACAACGGTGGCGGGAACTTGATTACTTTTGTATTTTGTAAATAGTGTACAAAGCTCTCCCCTGTCCTTTCTTGCTGTCACCCCCCTCTATACTTCTCCTTACTATCCTCTCCCTTTCCCTGTCGTTTCCGCCGGCTGCAGCTCGGGTGCTTAAGATATTAGATAGCAATTGCCGCAGCCGGCAACACTCTTTTGCTTCCTTTTTTTTTTAAATAAACCACTACCACCAAGGCAGGAACACGATACCTATCAACGTGTAGAACATGGAATTGTGTGAAATAAGACAGCCGCTAACAAGGTGAACGTACAAAGCAGGGGACTACTTGACGAGACCGCCACTGACTTCAGTGCGAAGAATGGTGAATGCAGCTATATATGAACAAATGCAAAGTCATGCGTGTATCTAGAAAAACTTCCGTCCCACCTCACTACTACATCGATAACATTTCGTTGGAATCAGCCTCATCATATAAGTGCATCGGCGTCCACATTACTTATTATCTTAACTGGTCTCTTCATACCGAGAACATAATTGAAAATGCTAATCGCATGCTTTGCTACTTACGTCGCAACTTCTTTAACGTTCCTTCCAATTTGAAACTACTGCTTTATCAAACACTAATACGATAAAAACTCGAGCATGCAACACGTGTATGGCACCCTGCTCATGACTTCATTAATGATCTTGAGCTGGTGCAAAATAACTCTGTGCGTTTAATCCTTGTTAACTACAACCGCACAGCTATGAAGTCTAATATCTGCCTCCCATAACTGACATCGCGTAGAAAAGTGTTTCGTATCACCCTGTTCCACAAGCTGTACCATCATCCCGCTCTTCGTGATCACCTCATCCCCCGTACAATTTCTGTATCCCGCCGCATTGATCATGATCACAAAGTTGGAAGTATGTCATGCAACAGAAAATGCTGCTCGCAGTCATTCCTGCCGCGAACCTCATGCGACTGGAACCACCTTACCGCAGAAGTTGCCGGCACTGAAAATTACGAGCAGTTCCGCGTAGCACTAGCTAACATTCAGGCGCTGTTTAATGTTCATGTAATCAACTGTATTTTTCTCTCAGTTTTAGTATATTTACCATTCCCCCTGTGTAATGCCACTAGCCCGTTGTGCTCTAAGCGGTGCGGGCCGGGCTCTATTATTTTACTTTCCTTTAGACTAGCCCACCCTAACATCTGTGTAATGCCACTGGCCTTGAGGGGTAAATAAATAAATAAACAAACAGAGTAATATGCAAGCCTCTCACACAACATTCACTAATATTTCTTTCTTTCTGTAATAACAATTTGTAGACAGCCTAAAGGCTCATATTTCACTGACGTGAAGGTTCATTTTTCAGTCACAGTTCCATACTGTAGAGCGCAGGATAGCGCTTGTGCTGCATAGTTATTCTTCTGTGTGTGTCATTGTAGGCGCTATTGTTTGTTTTCTCAAGTACTATGCACCGTGTATCCCAAACTGAAGTTCTTCTAAATCTTCTGTGATATTAGCAGTTGCAAATTCAAGCCTTCTGCAGGATTTGAAGGAGGCCCAAGGAGACGAGGACTAATTTTATGCATATGCAAATGTAAACAGCTAATCTATCTGTACTATTGTAACTTGCATTCTCTTTTTTGCTTTATGTGCTGTTCTTATATTTCGTGCCATTATGCTGAATGTCGTGATTTTTGTATGTATTATAGTGTAAATTGATACTGTATGTCTGCTGTCAAAGTGTTTTCTTTTTCTTTACTGTAATGCGCGATTGTAATGTTTATCTCTTATATTGTTTGGTGTACTTTCCATGTTCTTTTAAAGTACCAACTTGTTTTTCCTACGTTCAAAACTGTCATCTAATGGTCCCCTGGGCCTTGTCAAGCTGTGTGCACAGCTTTTAGCCCAGGGTGACCAGCCAGATTTTTCTGGTAAATAAAGTGCATTGACTGATTTATTAATTCATTGATATGCAACTTACAAATGATTGGAAATGAGGGGAACATGTGCACAGGGCGGAAAGCGCGTGGTCTGCCAGGAAACACTGAGGTGGCCCCGAGAAGGGCCTTTAGTAAGGACGACATCCGTTTTGTGCCTCTTCACTAAGCAGCGACGACACGGCGTGCGCAGTCCTCGTTTTGCACGAGCTGTCGAAGCAATCCTTGGTAAAAAAAAACACGAGGGAACAAAGTCGTGCTGTGTATGCACATGCGATCGCCTCGTGGTTCCATTCACGGCGAACAACCATCCGGCAAGCCTGACTCTTTCGACGGATTCAGGAAACGACTGAAAAGAACAAAAGTAAGGAGCGAAGAAAGGTGCACTGCTTACAGGTTAGAACACAAAAACAAAGCTAGGCGCTGCACTCGGTTAACCCATTCAACGAGGCGTGGCGTGAGCTTTAAATCCGATTTCGACAAGGCGTGAGAAGTCGCTAAAGAAGCAAAGGCACACTGCACTGAATGAATGATATAGATAGACTAAGCGCAAGTCATAACTTCTCTAAAGCCACACTGCACTCGTTTAACCCTGCAACGAGGCCTAGCGCGGGTTCTGATGTCTGGCGCCGATTTCGACAGAGAGGGAACACGGCCGCGAGATTGATGCCCGCAATCTTCCAGGAAGTAATGAAGCGGCCCTGAAAAGGGCCGTTTGGAGCAGCTCTTCAACGTCAACCTACAGCGGCGTGGCGGCGAGCAGTAGGCCCAGCGTCCGCGGCGAACAATGACATCGGCTTCCGAGAAGCATATCCAGGGAACGACGCTGCAAAAAAAAAAAAAAAGTTTCGTTACAAGCACCGCAATTTGGTGAGTCCTCAATGCACGAGAAAACTTGCGACAATGTAGTTCAGTCCTTACCTCAGGGTTGAGAATGCGCACCCCCGACAAGCGCGTCAGCGTAGCTGTCAAACGGCGGTCCTCAAAGCGCGCCTGATGCGGATCCTTGTAGTGCCGCGGCAAAAACTTTAAATACGAGCACGACACTAGCCACGTGCTCCTGGGGAAACGGCGAAAGCCGCAAGCAAAAACTGCACAGAAATTTCAGCTGGCTGTCGCCGCCGAGCGCACCACGCACGAACGCCATAGCTGCACACGCCTCGAAACGAGCGCGCCGAGGATCACGAAACGAATGCGGCATGCCCGCTCACCACGCACGCGCGGCGCGGCGGGTGCACCTAGCGATTCCCCAGGCGCTCTAGGGAGAGGTCGAGAAAGGCGCGCTGACGCCACGTCCGGTTGAGAACGAGGGCGAAGTCAAAAAACGTCACGGAGAAGCGCATCCCATCGACCAATCAGCGTTTCCAGCCTGCCGTCCCGCAAACGCTTCTAATAGGAGTGGAAAGCCCCGCCAAAATCGAGTTGAGGGCAGCGTTTTGTTTGCTTGTATTTTCAAATTTCTTCACTGAATAACTCCCGTTCCTGTGCATCGATTCCTGTAATTCTTTTTAAATCAGCATCTGTGTGACATAAAGACCCCACCTGAAGTATAGCCGGTATCCCCGCAAGCAGTGTTTCGCAGCTCCTTTAAGACGCAGTTGAAGCGAGTATTGCGATGTTGTCAATCGATATTACCAAGAGGAAAGTGGGCAATATAATTCAAAATGTAAGCAAAGACGCAGTTTTTTTTTTAGATAAGCACTGAGCTACCGCGGCGGCTTGATTAGAGAAAGAGCGTACAGCTGTAGGTGCCTGCACGGACTCGATACGCTGGTCAAGTTGTGTGTGCAGGGGCGAAATTAGCATGTTCGGTTGCTTCCGAAACTTAATTAGCTTACTCCCAAACTTGGACAAATGGCTTTGTTGCGAAGCAAGCTGTTGAAGCTTGCTACAACGATAATAAAATCTGATGGCAAGCGTTTTCAGAACACTGTTGCACGAACTTTCTAGCTTAGAAATGCGTCCCTCCTTCATAATAAAGTAGCTATATTATTCGCTTCTTTTTTTTTTAGATTTTCGTCGCCGCAGATATGGAAGGTATAGGAATCCTCAAGAAATAAAGCATTCGCACCTCAGTTTTTATACGTAGGGTGTATTGCTTCATATATATGCGTATGGTCCAGAGAGTTTGCTCGCCCTTCTAAAACTAATTGAACGCGGGAAAAACTTAACTGAACACGTAGCAAACTAAGCAGCAATCGGCATATGGTTCTTCGAGTGAACTTATTCCGCCACGGCACGAGCGATTGGCCCGCTCAAAAAATTACCTTCTCTATTACGATGTTCAAGTATGCGTCTATATATATTCACGCCCGACCGGGGAGTTGATAAATGCACGAAATCGGCTTCTAATTTTGATCAGAGACAACAAAGGCTGTGGTCCTTATCTTAATTTAAACGCAAATCACCTCGAGAAATTTGTCAAAAATCAGCGCAGAAAGCGAAAGCTGCGCACTGATCCGCGTGCTGACACATGATACCTCGCATGGCGTCATGGAGGATATGCATGGCGTTTTGTGTTACTAAAACGTTGGGACAGAGTAAAAAAATAGAAAAGCGAAAAGCTGGAACGCACCTAGTTCTGGCACGCACCGTAGTGTCTTTTCACAGTGGAGAGGGTAGCGCAACACTGTATCGGCATTTTACTTTTCAAACGAAGCGCAGCCGTTTCAACCCAACGCTGGGCAGCGGTTTCGTTTTCTGTACCGTGCCAACATGGAGGACTTAGTTCTCGGAGCGTCGAGAGAGAGCGCTGCGCATTTCGCATATCGTCTATTGAACACCTCATAATCAAATGTGATGGTATCCATCCGGATGTCGATGCAGGCACAGTCACTCTTTCTGAGGCCCTAGGGTTTAAAGATAACAATGGTCATGTAAATAAATCTGCAGTGGAAGTCAGCAAAAAGCGATTGGAGGATTGGTGGCTGAAAAGCAGAGATGTGGCATAAGGTTAAAATTGTAGGAAACCGTAGGCAAAGGTGATGGAGAATCTTAATGAGAATTGCAACACAGTAAACAAAAAAATAATAAAGAAAGAAAAGCTGAGCATGGTGGCAATTGCCACCACCTCGTTTCAAAGGGGGCGCTCCTACCCATCCATCCATCCATCGACAGCGGGTGCGCACCAAGGCGCCCCGGTGCGCACCGGTGCGGGTGAACAAGGGTGCCATCAGCCACACTCGCCAGGACACTAGCTATCGAATACGCCTAGTAGCGCCTAGTAAACCGATTCCGATATTTAGAAGAATACAGGGACGTGATTACGTCTAGCTTGCGTGGTCGTGATGGGCCAGTTGGAATTATGCTCAAATCTTGCAAAGCTCCGCCAAACGCTGTATGCCTTTACTGGCAATGAGATGGACGCAGTTGGGCTCCACTATTCGGACGTTGTCAAGGTGGGTGTTTCCAGAGTTCTTCAGTAGCGCTAGGAGCCTGGTGTTGCACTGTTTAAAGTTCCGCCCAAATCGGAACGACGTGGCTGCTGCTGGGTTCCTTCCAAGCTGTGAATTTACTGGCAGCGCTGTTTCATCTCCACCAGGATCCCCGGAATGTTTCGATCAGACTAGCAACAGTGCATAACCACAGAACATGCATAATCCTTGTGTAGAGCGCTCGAGCAGCGCACTGCCCTCCTGACAATGTCAAGGTTCTAAAGGCAATGCTCGCGAGTTAGTTGAGCCTCATAGACACCATCGACTTGCCGGGTTGTCCTTATCACGGCGCGGAGCGTCGAAACAAACGAGAATGAGCGCATTGGTTCTCATGCACTCGATCCAGGCTGTCTACGACGGGTGCGCTCAGCCTGCGTGGTTTCGTAGGAGTTGCACTTCGAGCAACAGCCGTAGTGTAAAATGTCGTAGCTGAAAACCACTGTGCTTGGCATCCAGGTTCTAATGGACGATCGCCAGGACGTAGCCAGCCAGCTTGCTATGCTGGTCATGCTTCAGGAGGCTGGAAGCTACTATCGGTCGGCAAAAGCGTAAGTGGGCATTTGTTTTAGCATCATACGCCGAATTCACACACTGCTGCCTTCCAGGGCGTACGACGCTGCAGAGTCGCTAAAAAGTGCCTTTGGCGCCTTGAAAAGAACAACCAGGTACAATGCTCAAAGCCAGACTTTAGTCACCATGACGACGATTATTCTCAGCCATGAATCTGTGGTAAGCAGGATGTGCGCCCACCACCGTTCATTGGTTTGTCTGTTGCTAAGCTATTATATTGGCATGCAGTTCACCTCTTTTCTAGGATCATGCTCAACTGTGTGAACTCATTGAGCTTCTTGTCGAAAATGTTGTTCAAGTGAAGCGCAACCATCCTTTGGTCCGAGCTGCCAGCTGCAGCTGCCTGAGAGAAATTGAGCTACTCCATCCGGTAAATAGTCATCATTTCCGTATTGTCTTGTGCTGCTTAACTTGTGCGGGGGTCCCAAGCTTATGCAGCCAGTGCCAATTTTTTTTTATACTGTTTGCGCGATCGCTGTAGTCGGGGGATTTCCAGGAATTGAAATTGGGGGGTTTCTAAATTTCTAGGGGAGGCGGGGAGGCATTGAGGGTCGACGAGATGCTGTAGCCATTTTAATTTTTCACTTCTTTCGTTGATGTGTCGCACAGGATTAGCATTGTTTGACCCCTATACTCATAACAAGGCATGATAATGACAAGGATGACAAAAATTCCCTGTCCTGTGTAAATAATATTACGAATGAAGGGGGTGCCTTCAGAAACAAAAGGGGTTGTGTAGGGAAATCGCTGGCTGTATGATAGAAAAATAGGTATCAGCTCATTAGAAAGATAAATGTATTTCAACGGTATGCATTGCTAACAGCAGTAACTGTTGGTATGAGTGGAGTGGGCAGTAGTGCATAAAACAATACTTTTGTTTGGCGTGCCTGCTTTCATTATGTGTTTGGCAAAAAATTTAGAGCCTTCTTAATCACATTCTTAAAGAAGAAAATGCAGTAGCATTTAGGCCCACTCCAGAAAATGAAATAAGTTGAATTTTGGGTGGATTAAGGTGAAAGAGTGGGTTGGTCCCATCTTCCAGTCGAATGTACTGGAACATTCAAATTTGGTAGTGCTGATGACGTCACGACCCTTTCGACCAGTCGGAATTTCATTATGGAGAAACTGGGTGGCTTTTTTGGGAGACAGCAGCCTAAATGCTATCACACACCCGCCGCGGTGGCGCAGTGGATGGTGCTCGGCTGCTGGCCCGACAGACGCGGGCCCGATCCCGGCCGATCGAACCCGCGTCTTTCGGGTCAGCAGCCGAGCGCCATAACCCCTGAGCCACCGCGGTGGGGCCCAAACCTAAATGCTATCATAGTAAAACTATTGGCCACTCAGTACCAGACCTCCGTGGGTCGCATTTTCGAGACGACTTAACTTCGAACAACGAAAACTCAATAACTGCTAATTGCAGTGCAAAGCAATCTTGCTCACTTAATTAATTACGCACGTTCAACAGAGGTGCCTAATATGGATATGCGTTATCAGTTAGATGGGATGCTACTGAGCCTTTAATATGCATCATTTTTTGGTCTTTTTTAGAATACTGGTTCTAAATAGCTATCCACTGGAGCCAAAGATCAGTCTGAACATACTGAGATTAACATTTGATTTCAATGCTGCAGAAGCGTTGCTTTTCCCAAACGCATCGCGGAAGCGGGCTAGTCCAACAAAGGCATTGTTTAATGCATTACATTTTTTGCTCACTCCACTTGTATACCCGACAATTATTGCTATTAACAATGCATACAGTTGACATGCAAATACATCTATCTTTCTAATATGCTAATACTTGTTTTTCTCTCTCAAACTGGAGGGCCACAGCGATAGCGCAAACATTGTGAAAAGTGGCCAATGGCTGCGCAAGTGTGGGATCCCAGCTTTAAGAGGGGCAATTATTTTGTTCGATAGTGCAATATAATTGGCACGCAAACACACATTCTCCTTCTAATTTAAATGACATAAACTGCAATGACTGTTCTTGGTGAAAGAACGAGTGCAGGATGGGCTCAGTTTTCATGCTGTTCTACCAAGAATTATTTGTCTCACGTATCATATTTTCGGATCTTCCCTTTGTGCATTTCATTGTTTACATAAACCTCAGTAAGGCATGTTGCCGGGCTTGTTGGTTTTGTATCTTGAAACTTGGAATGAAACCACCTTGGCGCAAATAATTTCACAAGGACAAAAGAGACGAGGAGACAACGAACAGGCGCCAACTTTCAACTGTTTATTGCTAGAGAGAAGCACATACATTTGTAGCCTCAGGTAACGCCCACATTTTCACACCACGTGCCTTATCGCAGCCGTGACTTATCGCCTCGCACTATCATTATTGGACAGAAAATCGTACTCCGCCGCATACAACTCAACTGACGTATCACTCACACACAAGGATGCCTTTTTCTCTGTGTGAAAGGCTTCCAACAAAATCCTCGCCTGCTTGTTCTTGCTTCTGCCTAGAATCTTCGCCTTTTCCAGTCGAGGTGCACACTTGCATGTGTTCACATGGCTGACCAAGTTGGCATATTTATCTTTATTATTCTCTACCTTTTTGTCATGTTCCCCATGGCGTTTGTTGATGCACCTCCCCATTAGCCCTATATAGGGACATTCCACAGGTCAGGGGTATCTTGTACACCACTCCTTCCATTTGGTATGAATGTACGCTGATGTTTTATACTGCACCCAGGGTGCTCAGTGCCACAAATCCTGAGCACCCTGGGTGCAGTATAAAACATCAGCGTACATTCATACGCTGTATGGAAGGAGTGGTGTACTAGATACCCCTGACCTGTGGAATGTCCCTATATAGGGCAAACGGGGAGGTGCATCAACAAACATTATGGGGAACACAACAAAATGGTATAGAATAATAAAGATAAATATGCCAAGTTGGTCAGCCATGCTAACGCGGTGGCTCACTGGTTACGGCGCTCGGCTGCTGGTCCGAAAAACGCGGGTTCGATCTCGGCTACGGTGGTCGAATTTCGATGGAGGCGAAATTCTAGAGGCCCGTGTACTGTGCGATGTCAGCGCACGTTAAAGAACCCCAGGTGGTCGAAATTTCCGGAGCCATTCACTACGGCGTCGCTCATAGCCTGAGTCATTTTGGGACGTTAAAACACCACAAACCAAACCAAATCATGTTAACACGTGCAAGTGTGCACCTCCACTGTAAAAGGCGAGGATTCTAGGCAGAAGCAAGAACAAGCAGGCAAAGATTTTGTTGGAAGCCTTTCACACAGAGAAAAAGGCATCCTTGTGCATGATTGATACTTCAGTTGAGTTGTATGTGGCGGAGTACGATTTTCTGTGCAATAATGATAGTGCGAGGCGATAAGTCACGGCTGCGATAAGGCACGTGGTGTGAAAATGTGGTCGTTACCTGAGGCTATAAATGTATGTGCTTTTCTCTAGCAATAAACAGTTGAAAGTTGGCGCCTGTTCATTGTCTCCTCGTCTTTTTTGTCCTTGTGAAATTATTTGTGCCAAGGTGGTTTCATTCCAATTTTCAAGATACATAAACCTGTTGTTCAAGCTTCAGTGTTGTGGTAGCATGTATATTGCTGCAGATGCAGGTGATAAACAGAATGAAGAGGTTGTACTAAGTGCTCTGTCATGCCATATCGTGCTTGTGTATGTGGCAGCATTCTAGCAACGGTGCCTGTGAAAGACTGGCCTTGTCAGTGCTGTGGCACAGTAATTGTTGTTTTTTGGCCGCTTGTTTCCCTGCTCAGGGTTCTTTAACGAAGCATCTGGAACAGCTATGGGGAACATTTGGAAAAGACTACACCTGGGCATGCCAGGCTCTGGCACTGCTGCTGCCACTCGGAGGAGCTGGGCCCAGCACACTGATGGTAATGTGGTCTTGATGCCTAGCTGCTGCAACTGTGTAGCTGTAATAGGGGCAGATTTCAGAGAGCTTGAAAAAGAAATTTACACTTGGTGACCCCAGTGCTTTAGAGTAATGGAGCAAGTTGAGGACAAATCCGACCACTCTAATTAAAAGAAGGACGGGTTTATTGTTTTTGTGCCCCCAGATAACTGGGTGAGGGAAAGCACCTGGGGAGGGGCCTTCAGCAGTCCAGGGGTGGTAGGTGGGTCCACTGGTGCAATTACTTCTGACTGGATGTTGGTGGGATGCTGTAGACTGATGAGTTGGCCAGTGAACTGTCCAGAAGCCACAACTTGATTTGATCCACGTGATGGGGCATGGTTTCCCCAGTAACGCCATCTGCAGTTACCATCCGGTCACCTTGTGCTCCTGTGATCGTGGCCGGTGTCCAGGGCTCTCCGTGTTCAAAGTTGTGTTCCCGCTCTGTATTGCTTGTCTTCAAGAAGGTGTGTATATGAGTATGGCTGGTGTTACATTCGACCGAGGCAGGAGATACACCAGCGTTGTTTCATCTAGAATGCGGCTGGAATCTCAACAGGCCAACAGTGTCTTCGGTAACCGTGCGGAATCCTCACTGAACTGGTTCACAATGACCCTTGCCGGTTCTTCAGTCCCTGCTTTATGGTTCTGCTAGCCTGTGTAATTACCAGTGATATGGTGCTTTGTGCAAGCCACAGGAAGTGTTCAGCTGCAGGAAGTAATGCAAACTCTTTACCCATGGATCCGATACAATGGTTTCAAGATCCCAAAGGACCTAAATGGTGCGCAAGGCTTCGATGCTTAGGCACGCTTTGGCGCTTTTCATGGGCACTGCCTCAGTCCACTTAGTATTAGGCATCCACTATCAGCAGCAAGCACCTCTCAACGGACCCTTTCTGGCCAGGGGACTGCCTCTTGTCTAGGTGGCATAGGAGCAGCTTGCACATACATGACAACTTTTGATGAACTGCTCAATGTCTGCATCAGTCTGCAGGTACCAAAACAGTGAACAGATTGGTGCCTTCATCGGCCAGATTCCTTGATGCATGTCGTGCAAAAGGTCTAGCTTCGCTGTTCTTGCCTCGGTGGGCACAACCACGCAATGGCCCCAGTGCACTAGTTGGTGGATGACTGTCGACTTGTTTCTTATTTTAACCCTTTCACCGCCACTCACTCCCGAGATAACTCGGGCTACCACATATGCACACCCCCTGCCTCTCCCGAGTTAACTCGTTTTGGCTTTTTAACTCACCCCCTGCCGCTCCCGATAAGACTCGTGTAAAAAAAAAAAAAACGATGCAAACATGTAGCGCCATCTATGGAAAGACGCTATAAACTCATAGATCTTGTAGGGTAAATTTTACACGACAAATAGCGCGCATGTTTCCACATCCGAGTCGCTTCGTTTTGGTTTCCGTACAGGAGCCATGTGAGGCAATGTGCCACACTCGTCCGCGCTTTGACGGACGAAGAAATTCAAAACTGCTTGTGAATTCGGAGTCCAATGATAATGAGAATGAGGAAGGAGCCCACCTAAGTGCCTTGCCGAGTGATGTCAGCGATGAAGTCCCCGTTCCACCGAAAAATCCGCGTAAGAGGAAATACGACAGGCACGATTGGTGCTGGAAGATTTGATTCAGTACAACTAATATCTATAAGATTATCCTGAGTAAACATGTCTACATGCCCTGCAGAGCATTTTAGTGCGTTACTAGCAAAAAATTTCCCGGAAACTAACATGCAAAAAAAACCCGGCAGGGTGTGTGCAGCTATGAGTAAACAAACCTGGCAGTGAAAGGGTTAAAGAGGACTTTTGAAGCCTAATCATGCTTTGCCAGGTGCTGTGGCCAACCTTCCTGTACCCATTTCTGCACTTGGGTTAACTCCTCGTCTTTCCAAGTCAAGACCACTGGCTGTTTGGCCGAAATCTCTCTCTTGTTGGTGCTGTCCGTAAGAAGAGATCTTCCGAGTCTTCGGAAAGTATCGATGTGGTTACTGGAAGCTAGCTGAGTGTGTAGGCTGGAATGTTGGTCTTGTCGTCCTCGTGCTTGATGTCATAGCTGTAGGCGCTGTTGGGCTTGAACCCGTATTCCGCTGGCCTCTCTGGGAACCAGAGCCGTGTGCCCGTCATTGCGAAAAACAAGCCCGGATTCGCCGACATGTCACGGCTTGCAACGAATCATCCTGGCTCGCCGGCGCAGACCCTTTCTCCTCCTCCTCACTAGCGTCGGCTCGAGCCAATCCGAACGGTGGCCTGTGGCGTGACCAGATTGGAGTGGTCGAACATCTGGCTGCCGCAACGGTTACGGCGGCTATAAAAACAGAGCCGCGCTGAGACGCAGCAGCAGACGGGTAGCAGACGAGCCATCACACCAGAGAGACGCTCTCCGCTGGGCATCGCCCTAGCCCGTTGTGCTTTCAACCCTTGTATCTAATATGTAAAAGCCTTGTAAATACTGTATATAAACGTCGGTTCACCTACCATCGCCTCGACTGTTCTTCGCTCAGCTCTGTGCAGCAGAGGCAGCAGGTTGAGACGCTCCAGTCACAACAGTGGATGGCAGCTGTAGGATCGACCGGCGTCAGCTACCGTGGCGCGGTGAGTGCCTGATGTTTTCCCCTCAATTCGCCAGACTGCTCTAGCACACGTGATTGTAGTCTAGAGTAGGGCTGTGTGTGTAGCACTGTAGAGAGCTTTGCTGTTTCGAGCCAAGTAGGAGTGCTTTGAAACGAAAGCTGGTGCAGAGGGAGTTAACAAGGCTTTGTTGGAAAGAATTGCTTGCGCATTTCATACTAGTAGTGCTGTAGTAGTGAACGGCAAGGGAATTCAAAGAAAAGGGCAAACTGCAAGAGGCTATTGTGTGCGATGGAGAACCTTAAAGTGAAGGAACTTATAGAAATTTGTGAAGAGTTGGACATTGATTTAGGCCGTACGAAACGAAAGCATGCGATTCTTGAGATCATGCAGAAGGCTGAAGAAGCCAGTGAGGCTTTGGCTGAGATCAAAGAACGGCGTGAGCGTGAAGATGCAGAGCGAGAGCCACAACAACGCCGTGGCTGCGAAGAGGCAGACAGAAAGGAGCGCCAAGAGCAAAGAGAACATGAGAGAAAAAAGAGTTGGAGCTGCGGCAAAGCTCTCTGGTGCCTAGCGCAGCTTCAACGACGGTGCAGGCTAACAGCCAAAGAATCTGAGACCAGCTGCCACCGTTCATAATCGGCGAGGACATGGCAAAATATCTCGTAAAATTTGAGCATGTCTGCGAGAGAAATGTCCTTGAGCGGGCACTCAGGGCGCAGAATTTGCTAGCTCTGCTTCCTGGAGAAGTGTCTCGGGTGTTAACGTCGAAGGAGGTGTTTGAGAGCTACAAAGAGGTCAGAGAGGTTGAGGAAATATAAGCTGTCGCCTGAGGCATTCCGGCAAAGGTTCTGGCACGCAAAAAAGGGCAGTGAGTCGCACTTTGCGTTTAAGCTGAAAGCGCACCTAGTTGAATGGCTCAAGGGCGAGGAAGTTTATGACGATCGTGATAAGGTGGTAGAGTGTATTGCGCTAGAGCAATTCTACCGCTGCATCCAGGACAATGTAAGGCTCTGGCTGCAGGATAGGCTTACTGAGGTTAAGCTCAACAAGGCAGCAGAGCTGGCTGAGCAATACTACACTCACCAAAACTTGCACAGCAGGGCATTACGCATCGAAAAAGCAGAAACAAAGGATGCTTCTGTAAGGAAGCCTGACGGAAAGAAACCGTTCGCGCGTCATGATTTTCGAAAAGATGCGTGTGCTTTAAAGGAGGCTGTGGGCAAAGAACAAAAGGAGTTAAGGAAATCTGACGATGCTCGTGAGTAGCGCGCTGATGCCGCACATGCATTTGAGTCATGGAGGCCTTTGACATGCTACCACTGCAAAAAGGAAGGGCATATCACGGCAAACTGTAGACAAAAGGTTGCTTTTGCAACGATTCGGGAGACAGACAAGAATATGCGGTTGTTGGAACCATATATGCAGGAGATTAGTGTGAACGGTAAGAGGTGCAGAGCCCTTCGAGACTCGGCGGCAACTATGGACGTTGTCCACCCGTCTTAGTTTCTCCAAACGACTTTACAGGAGAATGCGCGTGGATAAGGCAAGTTGCTGAGGAGCAACGTGCTTGCTTACCGATCGCTGCAGTGATCATTGAGGGTCCTTTTGGTCAGCTTAACACCGAGGCGGCCGTGTCCGCCGCCCTCCCTGAGCATTTTCCTTACCTCTTTTCGAACAGCTCACAGCAGCTTCTGAGGGATAAAGGCAAATCGTTCTCTCCCGCTGTGACATGCATGGCCCTTACGCGATCTCAAGTGCGGAAGCTTTTGCAGAAACTTGACCTTGCTCTAGAGAGGGAAACACCGCTCAGGAAAGTGGATGAGCATTGTAGCTTGAATACGGTGCCGGTAGATCCTCATATTGAGAACACTCGGGGAAGCGGAGAGCTCGCTGTTGACGTAACTGAAAACAGTTTCAACGCTAGTGGCAACGAGAAGGTAACAGTGCCACCGCTGAGTGATGTGAACTCCACATTGACCCCAGTTTCTGACAGTTGGCATGAGCTAACTCAGGTTGAGAGAGCGACGCTCGTTCAGGAACAGCAGGAAGATGGCTCGATAAAAGATTTGCTGGATAACGCTAAACTGGGAACAAAGAAAAAGAATGTTTCATTTCGAGAGAAATCCGGCTTGTGGGACCGCAGTTACACTGACGCCCGTGGTCGTAAGTACGAACAGCTTTCGATCCCACAAAAGTATCGCCGTCAGCTATTGAACCTTGCACACGAAAACGCGTGGGCAGGGCACCTCGGCTTGAAAAAGACCAAGGCTAGGCTCACCCCAGAGTATTACTGGCCTCATTGCTGAAGGGACATTGAAGGCTTTGTGCCAGAGAGTAGGCAAGTCTACCGACAAGTGGAAGGCGCCCATGAAGCTGGTGCCAATCATAACTGAACCCTTCCGCCAGTTGGTAATTGACATTGTAGGGCCACTGTCAGAGTCCAAGAACGGTTCTCTGTACATTCTGACTACTCTGTGTGTCGCGACAAAGTTTTCTGAAGCAATCCCACTCAAGGAGCTCAGTTCTCCTCAGGTCGTGGACGCCCTTCTCTCAATTTTCGCTCGTGTTGGATTTCCTTCGGAAATTCAGTGTGACAATGCCAGTGTCTTTACCAGCTGCCTAACCTCTACTTTTTTTCGAAAGGTGCGGTATCAAGGTCATACACAGCACGTTCCATCACTCGCAATCCAACCCAGTAGAGCGATTGCACTCGGTGCTTAAAAGAATATTGAGAGCTCTTTGCTTTGTGGGGTTTAAATGGGGAGATTAATATGTTCTCCCCGTTTAACCGCGGCTGACCGAGTTCAAAACCGCGCGGACCCCACCCCGTGGTCGCGAGCGCTACCGAGTGCACGCCAACCACGGCGGGGCCTTGCTCTGCGGGAACAAAGGAACGACACACTGGCTGACGCAAACAAGGCATTTATTGTTACAACAACAATAACGCCAGCTAGCAACAAAATATACTGAGGAATCGAGGACGTCCGACTCACCAGCACGGTCACGAGCGAATTTTCGCCCACGCTAAGGCAAGGGAAAACTCCGAGGCCGGACGGGACAGGCTGGCGGGAGCATGCTCTGACCAGTAGGCGCCCGTCGACGAAGAGCGGAGCTGCACGCGACTCGTCCGCGTGCTTTCCCGGTGCTGAGCAGAAGAGACCTGTCTCTCCCCCGCGCATGAGCAGCAAACACGCCATCTGTGGCGCTGGTGTTGCTGCGACGCGAGCACCCTCCCCTGTTATTTAAAGTAACACAACTAAGGAGAGTGCGTTGTGGGGGAGCTAACCACAAGGAACGAGTTGAGGGGGAAAGCGAACCACAGGGGACGAGGGCATCCCCACATCCCCCCAACCTTAAATAGACCTACACGCTTGCAAGTACATGCTATGGAGGAGTTTCCTGGTCTTCATGCCCTTGAGGCAGGTCTTGCAGCGGAGGTCACGCCGAGAGCGTGCATGCAGTCTTCCGCGGTATTCCGAAGGCGGCGTGAAGGTCTTCGCTGGGACATCTCGCATGGCCCGGGGATTACGTGTCTGCAGGCCCGCGAAGAGAAGGCCAGTTGACCACTGCAGGCCAGGATTCTGCAGTAGTCGCCAGGGCAATAGCAGCCGGAGGTGACTGCTGTCTGATCTCGCCACGGCTGCTCCGGATGGATGCGGCGAACAGGATACAGGCTGCTCCGTCGCAGCAGGCGGCAGCGAGACGATGTGCACAGGACAGCAAGCCTGGGTGGCTCCACTGGATCTGCAAGATTTCCGAAACACACTCCGTATGCCTTTAACTTAGGTCACAGGACGGGAAACGGCGTCCCCGAGGGCCTCGTGGCTCAATGCTCAACTTGCTAGCAAAACGTGTCGGGCGGCTGTGCAATGCAAAGTTCGAGTGAACAAAGCCCTTTCTTGAGTTGAACGAGAATGCTCAGTTCATGCGAGGTTACAAAACGGGTGGGCAGCAAAGTGCGCCCCCTCTCAACACCACGGTCCGGTGGTTGTGTCTCTTCCGACATGGTGCAGGCAGCTCTGAAAAGCCTTAGGCCTCGCTACAATTGTGACACCGACCCTCAACAAAAGAAAGACCCGAAACAGGTTTCGTGCGCGCAGCTGCGAGGAGACATCAGCTCTGTGGGGTGATCCTACCCCGCTCACTGCACGAAGCAGCTTCTGAGCGGTCGGCGCCCACTGTATCGGACGGTGTCGGAGCGCCCGGTGCTGAGCTGCAATACCAGTGAGCTCGTAGCGGCACCCGTGGCCCCAGGCCACCCGGCTCCTGGAGCCGTGACTCCCACAGTCAAAAAAGAGACAGTGAGAAAATATATACAGAAAACTAAGACCACCCATGCGGCTTCCCTACTCACTCGCTTCAGGCTCGGCAACTCCGCGGGTGCTAGGCCTTGCGCTCCCTCGATGCGGACCACGTGGTTCCCGTGCTGAAAAAACTCCCGAGAAAACTTGACAAAAAACAAGCTGAGCATGTCGAAAAGTTCAAACATGCTGCAGCGCAATACGCCTCGCACTTAAGAAAGCATGCCGGAGGTCCTAGCGATCAAAATTCGCACTAAGCCTAGCACTTGTCAAGTTCAGACAAAGAGCGTTCCTTGAACCGAACAGACAATCGTTCAATGTTCCAAGAGCAGGCCCCATGTTGCGCTGCCAGATGTGGGGTTTTAGTTGGGGAGATAAATCCGTTCTCCCCATTTAACCGTGGCTGACACAGTTCAAAGCCGCGCGGACCCCCGTGGTTGCGAGCGCTACTGAGCGCACGCTGACCACGGTGGGCCTTGCTCTGCGAGAACAAAGGAACGACACACTGGCTGATGCAAACAAGGCATTTATTGCTACAACAACAACGGCAGCTAGCAACAAAATACACTGAGGAATCGAGGACGTCTGACTCACCAGCACGGTTACGAGCGAATGTTCGCCCACGCTAGGGCAAGAGAAAACTCCGAGGCCGGACGGGACAGGCTGGCGGGACCATGTTCTGACCAGAAGGCGCCCGTCGACGAAGAGCAGAGCTGCACGCGACACGTCCGCGTGCTTTGCCGGTGCCGAGCAGAAGAGACCCGTCTCTACCCTGCGCGTGAGCAGCAAGCGTGCCATCCGTGGCGCTGGTGTCGCTGCGACGCGAGCGCCCTCCCCTGTTAAAGTAACACAACTAAGGAGAGTGCGTTGCGGGGGAGCTAACCACAAGGAACGAGTTGAGGGGGAAAGCGAACCACAGGGGACGAGGGCGTCCCTACAGCTTTGAGTGTGAACGTAATTGGGAAGCTTGCATGCCTGCAGCTATGTTCGCTTTACAGTCCGCTCCCCATGAGAGCACAGGCTTCAGCCCTGCGGAGCTTGTATACGGCTGGAGCTTAAGAACACCGATGCGCATTCTGCGAGAGTCTTGGGAAGGCGATGAGGAAGACCCAAACGTAGTCACGTACGTCCTTAACCTACTTCAGAGGATTGAAAAAACGAAAGATCTTGTCGAGAGCCACATGAAGGCTACACAAGAATTGTCGAAAGAGTACTACTACAAGTCAGCAAAGAAGCGTACTTTCGAAGTGGGCAGCCAAGTAATGATACTGCGACTGTTTAAGAAAAATAAGCTTGAGGTCCAGTGGGAGGGGCCAGCAAATGTGGTATCGAAGCGTTCTGATGCCAACTACGAAATTAAACTAGGCAGAAGGCTCAACAAAATCTATCATAGTAACCTGATGAAACTGTACATTCAATGTCGCGCTGTCGTGAATGTGATTTTGAATGGTTCGGACGAGGAAGGTGCAGAAATCCTTACCTCTGCGGACATGAAGGAATGCGGTTCAGATGTACCGTTAGAACAGGTCAACTTAGAACTATGTCTAAGCCAAGCCCAGAAGGAAGACTTGAGAAGGATTGTTTCCGAGTTCAAAAAGATCTTTTCGGATCATCCCGGAAAGATGACGCTAATTGCACAAGATATCGAGCTATTGTGTGAAGAACCAATCCGTAGTAAGCCGTATTGCTGTTCTCCTGTACAGAAAGAAATCATGGCAGGTGAGATCAAGCGAATGTGCGACCTGGGAGTCATAGTACCGGGTGAGAGTGATTACACATCGCCCTTGATACTAGTCCAAGTACCAGGACAAGATTCCACACCGTGCATTGATTACTGGCGACTAAACGCAGTAACGTGGGATCAGACCTATCCGATACCAAACCTTGAGGAAAGGGTGGAGACAGTGTCAAAGTCTAATTACATATCCACGCTAGACCTCGTGTGAGGCTATTGGCAAGTCCCCCTTACAGAGCGCGCCAGCCGCTACGCCGCGTTCGTTTTCCCATTCGGAACATTCTGCCCAGCCATGTTGAGCTTCGCACTCAAAAATGCGCCATATTGCTTCTCCAATCTAATGGACCAAGTGCTCCATTGTCTGTTTGGGTACTCACTTCCGTATCTCGACGATGTCGCCATCTTCTCTAACACATGGGAAGAACATGGCGGCCACTTATTGTGCTGAGCAAGCTGGAAGATGCAGGCCTTACAGTCAAACCTGCTAAATGTCAGATAGGTTGTGCCGAAGTGACTTACCTAGGGCATGTGGTGGGGCGTGGCCGGCGTAGACCGTCTGAGATCAGAGTAGCTGCTGTCGTAAACTACCTCCGGCCAAGCAAGACCGAGATAAGGGCCTTATTAGGCTTAGCTGGATATTACCAGCATTATGTAAAAGATTACTCGATGCTTGCCAGTCCTGTCACAGACGCACTTCGAAAGTCTGAGCCCGTGAAGGTGCGATGGGACCAAAAAAAAGAAAATGCGTTTCAAATGCTGAAACAAGCTTTGAGCGAGGAGCCAGTTATAATGGCGCCTGATTTTTCAAAAGGCTTCATAATTCAGTGTGATGTAAGTGATCGGGGCATGGGAGCTGTGCTCTGCCAAGAGGGTGATGAGGGCAATGAAAGGCCAGTTTTGTACCTAAGCCGTAAGTTGACTTGCCGAGAAGAGGCGTACAGTACTTCTGAAAAAGAATGCGCCTGCTGTGTCGCCGGTTCCAAGTTTGTTGTAGAGACCGACCACTGCCCATTAACTTGGTTAAATAATGCGTTGTCTAAGAGCGGCCAGCTGCTGAGGTGGAGTATGACACTCATTCGTTATAAGAAGGGCAAGGTTAACGTGAACGCACTAAGCCGTACGCTCTGAGCAAGGCTACCTTAGACCTCCTCGTGACTTGCATTTTGTCACTTCGCGAACAGTTGTCAAGTTCGCTTGTAAATCGGGGCAAAATTGATGTACTCATTGGCGGCCTCAGCCAATTGTTTTCCTGCCCAAGTGATCTCAAGAGACCAAATTTATTGTCTATTCGTTCATTCCGTGTGCTACATGCGTTTGCCACTTTGAGTTAATTGCTTTAGAGTTCTGGTATATCCCACATGCCTCTCTTGTTGAAGAGGGAGTGAAAAGGGGACAGAACTATTGCTAGCTGAGTTTTTTTACTTTCAAGTCTGGTGTTTTGACGGGTGACAGAGGGCACTTGCTCGTGTTGGGTGTTATCTGTTGTCGGTCGGTTCTTGGCAAGATCAATGACCGGTGCTGAGAAGCAAGCTCTTCAGAAGGACCGAGCGAAGCTGGTCCAGACACCTGGGCGACAAGGCAGAGGAGCAATGATCCTGACCTGAGAAGCGGGGCCTGTTCATGGAAAGCAGCATGGAGACTGGATGAGAACTGGGAGCAGCCTGGTGTACGAGCGTGTCCCGCAGCTCGTCTTCATGGCGCAATGTCTGGCGGCGGGGGTGTTGGTGTGCTTGAGCCCGCATTCCACTGGCCTCTCTGGAAACCAGAGCCGTGCGCCCGCCATTGTGAAAAGCAAGCCCGGACTTGCCGACATGTCACGGCTTGCAGCATGAGTCATCCTGGCTCACCGGCACAGACCCTTCCTCCTCCTCACTAGCGTCGGCTTGAGCCAATCCGAACGGTGGCCTGTGGCGTGACCAGATTGGAGTGGTCGAACACCTCGATGCCGCAACAGTCACCGGCGGCTATAAAAACAGAGCCGCGCTGAGACGCAGCAGCAGATGGGTAGCAGACGAGCCATCACGCCAGAGAGACGCTCTCCGCAGGGCATTGCCCTAGCCCGTTGTGCTCTCGGCCCTTGTATCTAATATGTAAAAGCCTTGTAAATACTGTACATAAATGTCCGTTCATTCGCCATCGCCTCAACCGTTCTTCGCTCAGCTCTGTGCTGTAGAGGCAGCAGGCTGAGACGCTCCAGTCACAACAGCGCTGAAGAATAGGGCCCAGCGCTGGATCCAGCCATTGCAGGCATGGGCTTGTTAGGATGGAAGAGGCCCACGAGGGGCTTGTGGACTGTGAGCAAAGTGCCACCTCTGTCACAGATTTGAGCGCACCAAGGGCTTCCAGTTCTGTGAATAGTTTGGGTGAGTATGCAGAAGCCGGCCGGGTATACGGCACTCTGGCCCATATTGTGCGACTGGACTGTGCTGATTCTGACCGGCTTGTCTGAGTCAAAATGGGCCAGCCATTCAGCGCCTTTATCTCATCGAAGGCCGCTGTTGCTTTTGGCCCCATTGCCATTTGGCAGTGGTGCTCGTACAGCGGCGCCATTACAGGGGATGGATTCTTGATAAACTTATGGTAATAAGTGACCAGTCCTAAGAACGGCCTTATTTCAGCTATGGTTTGTGGCTCACGGACTTGAAAGATTGTATCAGTGTTTTCTGTTTGAGACTGCACCCCCTGAGCACTTATTTGGTGACCAAGGAAGTCAACTTCAGGTTGTCGAAATTCAGACTTATCTGATGCAAACACACTTCAACTTTCGGAACTGCTCAAGCATTACAAAATATGGTGCAATCTGTCCTTTTTTCTGCAATGATGACATTTTGGGGATAGACTCCATGCAGCTCTGAAACAACACCTTTGCCGACGCAACCTCGAATGGTAGTGGAGTAACACATGAGCCTCTTCTGATTACTCACAGCCGTAAGTAGCTGGGATTCTTTATCCAAGGGAAGCTGGTTGCATTCGTTGCAGATGTCGACCGTAGTAAAAACTTGCGCTTAATGTAGCAAGAATATCCTCCACGCAGGGTATGGGGGATACTGCACAGTACGACAGGCTTGCTTAACTGTGACCATGAATTCTCTGCAAAGCCTTATGCTGCTGTTGCGTTTCACCACCAGAACTATTACTTTGGAGTGCAGCGCACAGGTGTGATAATGCCGATGGCTACTAGTTGATTCATTTCCTTGGCTGCCTATGAATGTAGTGCGTACTGGGACAGAGGGTGGGCGGGAAGACAGATTTGGCTCAAACACTTGAGTTCTGCCAACTCCTGGTGTAGGGCTGACACGAGCAACTGTCTGTGCACCGGGTCAGTCTTGGAGCTGTGCTTGTTAGGGGCGCATGCTGGTTTTCAGCCCCCGAATAGGCCACGGGGCCAGTGCGCTGGGTGCAGCCCATCTGTGTGGCCACTAGGAGGTGTCCATGTTGGCTGTGCCCCAGCTACTTCCTTGGTTTTCATCTGCTATTGCCATTTCTTTGGCCTCTGTTCTGGTCAGGACCACCTTCGTACACTGCGGCCGACGTACTCTCCTATCTTGTGGCACCCTGTTAAGACTGTCTCCAAAATTGCATATGTCTGCAATCTGACGAATGGCCATAAGAAAGTCAACTGGCTCCACATGAAGAATTTGTAGGACCGGGCTATCTTGTTAGCTTCGGCAAAATGTATTGTTGCAAAAGAGCAACGACCTCACTTGATGAAAGTTCGTTCACCTTAGCTGGCGCGTCAGGCAATCAGTCCCACCATGCTCATGCTCAGTGCTGCAATGAATAAAGCCAGTTTCTTTTCATATATAATGCCATGGCCCTCGAAGAACGCCTACAGACAAACTTGGTATGCTGGCCATAGTTGGCCGTTTCATTTCCCATGTGGTGTTTGTCTGAGATGTCTACACTTGAAGATGCCAGCTAGGAAAAGGATTTGGGGCACTGCTGTCATGCCCCCAGGTAACTGGGAACGCGGGGAGGGGGAAAGTGGTAGTCGCTGACGTCATGAGCCGCAACTACTTTGGTTTCAATTCCAGACTATTAAAGCAAACTGTGATGAACTTTATAATGAATTCTTGGCTCTGGGACTTTTTTTTGTTAATATGTTTTTTAGTGTAATGTTTGTTGCCTTTTATTTTTTTGAGTACTTGTGAAGTAATCTATAAATTTTTTTAGACTGCACAAGTGACAAGGTAGACGTCCTAAAAGCAGCTGGAGATTCTTCTTTATTTCTTTGATGTTAATTTTTTTTGCAAATGGGTATTGTACGTTTTCTTCAAAGAAATATTGGTGCCAAATTTTTTTATTGTATGTTTTCTTGTTTGAAATGGTGTGTGGGTGGCCTTGAGTATAGAGCTGATTCATGTGACATCGATTACGTGGTGCTCCTATGCAGGCAACCATGACAGAGTTGCCATGTAGGCGCCTCCTGCCAAATCCGATAGTGAATAGGGTCTATTGCCGCATGAAATTTGCCTATCCTCGGTAAAGAACGTATAATTGAATTTCTTCCTCTCATGTTGTTTCGCTACAGCTGAATAGCAGCTTTTCAGGTCGTGAGGCATAGCTAAACTGCATTCATCATTTTAATTTGTGCAAGCAGTGTATTAGCGTACCCAAGAGCCGGAATGACACTCTCTTTTTTAATGCATTGTGTGACCTGAATTGAGCTTTGATGTCATAGCTACTGTTTGAAGCATCATGTGGAAACAAATTCAGTTAAAAATTATTTACCGGGCGTGGACGAATTGCACGTGGGGATTTCTGTCTCGCGCATGACTGAAATTTAGTGTTTGTACTCCTCTAAGTATCTTTAGTGTGAAACGTTCATACCTTTTTGCCATCTGCAGGGAGCTGCATCTGATGAAAATGCCAGAAGTTTGCATGAAGCATCGTCATTAGTTGGATGCATACCTCTCATGACACCTGTGGCAGGGGCAACCATGATGCGCTCATTGCTAGCAAGCAGTACCCTTGTGGGTGGCTTACCGCCTGCAGTAAGTATGGTCTCTGTAATACCTTGTGTTTGCAGACTGGTACTGACATGTAGTTTTCTCATTGTGTGTTGTGTTGCATTGAAGTGAACCGTGCAGTGTTGGCGGCGCCAATGCAGGATTATCAATGGGAACACTTTCGTAGCATGGAGTCAGTGATTGCAGTAAAACCTTGTTGATATGTTCCTGGTTCATATGATTTCCCGGTTCACACGCTCAAAATCTCCCATAGAGTTGCACAATTCTGCCAGTTAACACGTACTTGGTTAACATGATTTCCGTCCTGCTGTGTCTAAAATTTTGGCAAATGGTAGTTGTGTTAATATGTGTAGCGACCATCTACAGATGTGCAAACATACAAGAGACCCAAACCTGTGGTCACGTAACACAAGTTCGAATCCGGATATCAAGTCCGATTTTTTTGGGGGTAAGTTTTGGGTTTAACTTTGTACTGACATTTCGTTCGGTTCGAATCTGCTTGAACTGGTTCACATTGGTTCGGGGCGAAAAAAATTCAACCTAGATGGGTTTTCTAATGAACTTTTTGTGAAGGATTAGTTTTTCTCTCTATGTGACACCGGTAAGCACACTAAAAAAAGTCAAATTTTGATGTATGCACAATGTTTCGATTTGACCCACATTTATTTACTGACCCAGCAAAAATTTACAAACTTACAGCGAAATCTGCTAATTGAAATAAACTCAAAATTATGGCTGGATTGCTATGCTTTGGCATATTTAAAATTTTGGCAGCATTATTTTAATTCTCAGTTTGCCTCCTGCTTTTGAAAACACCTGGATCAAGATGAGAGCATCGGGCTGTGAATTATTAACTTAAGACAGCAATTAGAGCCTCCAACAATAAAATTGCGCAATGTTTAGGCTATGCTTTTGTTGCGACTCGGGTAGCATGGCCGGACCGGAGATGGGACGAGGAGGATGGGAGACTGGGTTCGGAGGAAGGCAACGAAAACTTTATACAGTTATTTACATTATTTGCAAAGAGCGGCGACTGAGAGTGACTCTCAGTGGAAGGGAACTTCTTCGTTAGCCGGAGTCGACGGGAGCTAGCAGGCTTCTCCCTCGGCCACACTCACAGCCGAGTTAAATAGGGTTCGGATTCCCCAGATCCCTGACTCAGGGAATAAAGTTCGAAGAGCACTGTCCAGTCGGATGGACCGAAGGGGACGCTGGTGTTACCACCCACGGCTGGGACGGTGCGGGCTGTTCCGCTCTCTCGCAGCTCGGTTGATGGGAAGGGGTAGATGCTGACTAATCCAACACGGCTGGATATGAATCTCCCGTAGTCCACCAGCAGATGAACGAACATGCTTCCCCACCGTATGTCCAGAACACGAGACCTCTGTCGAGGACACAGCCGTCTTCAATTAACAGCCAGCTTGACTGTAGCACCCCTCCGTATACACTCGGCCTGACGGGCGCCGCTGCTTCCGCTGTCAGTGCCCCCGTAAGCCCCCTTCGCATCCGCTCAAGGAAGGCACTAATCCACTTAGGCTTTCCCTCTAAACCGTGCACCTGCAGGTTCTCCACGGTCCTCCAGAGCCTCTAGTGAGGCAGTGGACACAACACAAAACTCGCCCCCCACTGCAGTGGCGGCACAGCTGTGAAAAGGAAAAGAGAAGACTCCTGTAACAGGCCCCTCAAAACCGTGAACATTGGTTTTAACTGCACCCCCAAAATTTATCCAACATTCATAATTAGTTGGAGCTGTCAGGGTCTTTAAAAAAACTACAGTGATGTGAAAGATCTTTTAAACTTGCTTTCCCCTGTGGTTTTATGTCTACGGGAAACTAACCTAGGTTGTAAACATACACACATTGTAAAAAGGTATCAAGTCTTTCGGTGTGACCGAGAGCGATAGAGTAGGCTCTTTGGAGGTGTTATTGTCATCCAGTCTGGCATTGCAACCCGTGAAATCGAGTTAAAAACTAAATATGAAGCTGTCTCAGTCACTGTTATCCATTTTAAAACTATCACAATATGTTCCATGTATCTGGAGCCACACCTAACAGTTACACTTCACGACATAAAGAACACTTCTAGAACAGCTACCAGAGCCGTATCTTTTAGTTGGGGATTTTAATGCCCACTCCTCTTTCTGGGGAAATGAGAAAAACACTAGAGGTCACATTTTAGAAGAATTTATTCCATGCAAAGATGTCTGCTTACTGAATTCAGGAAAGCGCACGTACTACTCCCAACGTTCTGGAAAAATGAGCTGTTTAGATTTATCGTATAGTTCACCATCCTTTCTTTATTGATTTTAAATGTGGTGTTCTGGATAACCCATGCAGAAGTGATCATGTGCCAATTATTATTAGCCTGTCATCCTCTCTGTCAGTTATCCTGAGCAAACCTCACCGCTTGGCTGACTGGGCACTGTTTCAGTCTGGAGAAACTGTTTTCAGATGCGTTGACAAACTAAATAAAATGTTCAAATTACTGCTGCACACCTATCTATTCCTCAGTCCTCGGGCGGGGTCAGACAAAGTCATAAGATGTGGTGCTCACAAGAATGTAAAGCAAAAAAGAAACAAAATAAAGCATGGGGAATTTTTTTACATACCTAACAGACAAAAACCTTGTAAATTTCAAAAAGGCAATAGCCAAAGTGAGGCATATCCGTCTAAATGCTGAAAAACATCATGGAAAAACTACATATCATCTATAAGCAGTTCAATCGCATCAAAGAAACTGTGGGAGCAAGTCTGTAAACTAAATGGCAGCTACTCCCTCTTCTCAATCCCTTTTCTCATGGCCCCAGGTACACAAAGAGGTATTAAAGGGTTGCTGAACCAAACTTTTGGAGCTGCTCTTTTACATGTAAACAAGAGCTTGACTGCTAAAATTGATAAATGCGTCAAGCTTTTTAGCGAAAAAGGTGGATAGCACGTTTTTTTCGCGATTTATTGCCGTATCGTTGTACCTGGCGGCCACCTGTCGAAGCTGCGACTAGACTTTGTAACACCTGCGCGCCCACTGTTCCCGCAGGAGCACGATTGCCATCGCTACTCGCGGGTTTTGCCAGTTTTGCGTCGGCAGCGTTGGATGTTGAGAGCCTTATCGCTTGGTCTACCCAAACTGCAGTGCGACATCGCGCTTCAAGTGACGCGACCGGTTGCCTGTCGGACGAGGGTGTCATGACGTCACACTCTTCACCTCACGCCGGCCAGGAAGGCTTGGCGCGCACTCATAAAACATCGAAAATGAAACCATCCGCTGAAAAGTATGCCAAGTGACGACTAGATTTCGGTGTAATCACGTTTCGAGAATCTATTTCCAGCATTTTTGTTCGATATTAAGGTTTTCCTTCAGTATCCCTTTAAAGGACAAGACTTACTAGTAGAACATTTTTCTACAATTTCCAGTTCCGCACATTACATAGAGCCATTTTTAAAGTACAGAAACACAGCCGAAAAACAGCCTTCCAGCATGTGGCAGTTCGCACGAGCTATATAACTTAATTACACTCAAGGAAATTCATAAAGTACTGTCGGCCGATAAACAGACAGCACTCTGCCCTGATGAAATGCATTACGATATCCTTCTGAAGCTTCAGTAGAAGCACTTTTACAATTCTTCAGCAAAATATGGAAACTGGGAAAAATACCAGGTGCTTGGAAAAAAGCAGTTATTGTGCCATTCCTGAAACCTGGAAAGCCCCCAACCTCTGCTGGTAGCTACAGACCCATAGCACTCACAAGTTGTCTCACCACTCTTTTGAAAGTGTACCGGATATTAGTTTAATGTTTATCCTCGAATCCCGTGAACTTCTTGACATCCACCAGTGTGGTTTTAAAAAAGGATGTTCAACAACTGACTATCTTGTCCGCCTTGAAAAAACAGTACGCGAAGCATGCATACACGAACAACACTGTCTGGCAGCCTTTTTTTTTTTTTGACATGGAAAAGGCTTACGACACTACCTGGAGGTTTCGGATTCTCCGCGACCTAGCAGAACTAGGTATCCATGGAAGGATGCTGAAGTGCTTGAAAGATTTCCTGTCTGACCATTCATTTATTTTACGCCTGGGTTCAACACTTTCTAAAAACATTCGTTCAGGGGAAGGGGATACCGTAGGGGTGTATTTTAAGTACTACGCTTTTTGTCGCAAAAATGAATTCTATAGCAAAAATAATTCCTGAGACCGTGATGTACTCAGTATATGTCGACAACCTTCAAATGGCATGCACATCATCCAGCTTATCAACCTGTGAGAGACAGATGCAACTCACTTCAGGGGGGACACTGGTCTTAGACCTGTTGTCCTTATTTTTGGTCCAATCCTAATGAAACTGTACCACCTTGCTCAGTTTTTTATACTGACTTCAACAGTAAAATTTCCTTTCTCATAAATGAGTTGGTTCCAGAGATAATTAATTTTAATTAGTCATTCATTAGTACCTCGGTGCAAAAGAAACTGCTCAATAAAAAATGATTTTTAATCCATGGCTACATAGTATGGTGAGGAAAGAGTGCAATAATTAAAACCATTTCTTCATTTTACCCTCATTAGTAATTTTACAGCACTTGGAATATCAGTATTCAAGGCGTGAATGCAATGCATTGATAAACTTTGCGAAATTATAAATTTTTTTAGTGTGATTGTACAAATCTGCTTCGATTGTTGCACACACTGTGCCTTCAGCTTCCCTTCTAAAACAATATGACATCTCTGTCTATCCTGAGTATTGAGTCATTGGCACACTAAGACAGCCAGTTGTTAAAAATTTTCACGCCACTAAACTGTCTGCTACTGCATAAATTCAGCCCACACGATGATCCAAGTTTAATATTATGGTCAAAATGCAAACTTCTTGAAGGAAAAAATTGGTACAGTTGGAAAATAACAGCTGTAGATTCCACAGATGTTATTTTTTGAAAATCAATTTTTTGGTCATTTTTCGGTTTCCAAGACCAGTGTCCCCCCTTAAAACAGACTTGCGATTTGGGCAGAAAAGAACGGGCTCAAGTTCTCCCCACAAAAAGCAGTTGCTGTTCTTTTCTCGCTCAAAAGAGGCTTGCAGATTGATCCCACCCTGCACCAGTGTGGTTTTAAAAAAGGACGTTGAACCATCTCGCCTGCACAGTACGCGAAGCATTCATGCACAAACAACACTGTCTGGCAGTCTTCTTTGGCATGGAAGACACTACCTGGAGAACTAGGTATCCATGGAAGGATGCTCAACTGCTTGAAAGATTTCCTGTCTGACCGTTCATTTCATCTACGCCTGGTTTGGTTTATGGTTTAGGGGGGTTCAACGTCCCAAAGCGACTGAGGCTATGAGAGACGCTGTAGTGAAGGGCTCCTGAAATTTCGACCACCTGGGGTTCTTCAACGTGCACTGACATCGCACAGTACATGGGCCTTTAGAATTTCGCCTCCATCGAAATTCGGCCGTCTGGGTTCAACACTTCCTAAAAAGGAGAATGTGGTACCACAGGGATGTATTTTAAGCACTATGCTTTTTGTCGCACAAATGAATTCCTAAGACCATGATGTACGTCGACGACCGTCGAGTTGCATGCACATCATCCAGCTTATCAACCTGTGAGAGATAGATACAACTCACATTAAACAGACTAGCACCTCGAGCAGACAGAAACGGGTTTAAGTTCTCCGCACAAAAAAATAGTAGCAGTTCTCTTCTTGCTCAAAAGAGGCTTGCAGAACGACCCCAACCTACACCTAAATGAAACCATGCTACCAATAAAACGAACATAAATTTTTTGCCATAACATTTGATAAAAAGCTCATATTCCTGCCCCACATTAACATGCTCAAAAAGAAAGCCTCCCAATCTCTAAACGAAAACATTGGGGATGTGGTAGAACATGTCTTCTGCACATATATTGCTCTTTGGTACGTACCTCCCTAGATAAGGGCCATTGTTCAGCAAGACTGTCATACCTAAAAAAAATTGGATCTAGTACACAACTCAGGCCTACACCTCTCATGTGGTGCATACGGTATCTCTCCCATAGTCAGCCTCTGTGCAGAAGCAAATGAACCATCACTTGAAATCAGAAGAAAAGCTTTAACTTGTGCTTATGTCTTTAAAGTAACATCTTCACTTAAACACATCTGCGGTCCAGTCACTACGGCCTCTCTCATAGCCCGAGTTGCTTTGGGATGATAAACCCCAATAAACCAAACCAATATATATATATATATCTTGTGCTTGGCGCATGATGGCCTTAGCTGCCTCATAAAACACAACAAAACACCCACACTTGCCACATAATATGTATATTGGTAACAACAAAGAGCTTCCCCTAGAATCATCGTAGATATTTCCTTTGGCAATTTCCTGCTCAAATGTTCTGTATGTTCCCAGTATTGGTTTCGTCTATATCCCTGTTTTCCGCAGAACCCTCTCTATTTCTTTAACCTTTTCCTTGACCCATAATTCCTGTTCGCCCCTCCACTGCTGTCCAGATATTTGCTTGACAATTTTCTAGTTCGCTTTCTCCATTTTGTGATGACATTCCTCATGTACAAGTAACTGAAAACTTTCCTAGCCTGCTGCTATTCCCTCATTTCTCTTAATCGCTCCTCAAATTATATCTTGCTTACAGTATCCTGCCCTCCAATGATATCTATCCTATGAAACCTTTTACCTTCTAATTTGGTATTTTTCAATGGGCTCCCAAAGCAAGCCTTCCAAACTGCACGCTGCTTAATTTCCAGCCTTGTCTGGAACTGGGCTGCATTGCTGAAAGTCAAACTAAGAACCATCACCCCTTTCCAAATAACTCATACCACTTCGTACCTATTGTAATTCCACATTGCCCAGCACCATGATTTATCTATTTATTTTTTTTTTGCAGATACTGCAGACCATACATATACATGGCCCAGGCAGGAGGGGCATCCGCGGCAAAAACATGAGTACACATTAACAAGCATGCAGCTGGTCAGAAACAAATTTCACAAAAAAATTTCATAACGAGCGAAGTACAATTAACAGTGCAAGAATTGACGCTCCAGTTCTTTAACAAAGTCGCTGGCTGCGAAAGTGTGCGAAGGCAGGGAATTCCATTCACTGGTAGTCCTGGGAAAAAAACTATGCTTATAGGTATTAGTTCGTGCAAAAATTGGAGCCAAGGAGTGAGGGTGTGTGTGTCGAGTTTTCCTGGTGCAATGTGGCTTAACACAGTCTGGCATGTTTAACCTCAGCGTACCTGAGACGCAGTTATGCAAAAAAGCGAGCCGACTAATTTTTCGACGGGATTCCAATGTTGCTATACTATGTTGCCGCATCAATAAGGAAGGAGAATCGTGCCTTTTGTATTTGCTAAAAATAAACCGGACAGCCTTTCTTTGGACTCGCTCGAGCTGCAATATGTCCTTCTTATTGTGCGGATCCCATACAATGGAGGCATATTCGAGCTTGGCTCTAATGCAGGCATTATAAGCTAATAGCTTAACTTCGACAGGTGCACCTTTTAAGTTTCCTCTTTAGAGACCACAGCTTATTAATAGCGGAAGAACAAATGGCGGATATGTGCGGAGACCAAGTTAGTTTATTTGTTAGCGTCACACCAAGATATTTATGCGTGTCTACTTCTGTTATAATATTGTTGTTAAGCAAGTAAGAATAGGTGCTGATATTTTTCTTCCTTGTAACTCGCAACAGAACTGTTTTTTGTGCATTTAGTTGCATTCCCCATCGAATGCACCACTCATGAATAGCCTCTAGGTTTGCTTGTAATATTGTATGGTCATTTGGTGCTGTGATGTTCTTAAAAAGCACACAATCATCCGCGAACAATCGGATAGCAACACCACCATGAACAACATCAGACAAATCATTGATATACAGTACAACCTCGATAATTCGAACTCGGTTAATTCGAAATCCCGGATAATTCGAAGGTTTTCTGCGGTCCCGTATTTTCCAATGTAAATTTGGCCGGATAATTCGAACAGGCGGCCTGCGCCAGCCCGGTTAATTCGAAAATTTGGACTGCTATGCGGCAATGCCTGATCCATGTTTCGCCGCAAACCCGGCGAAACGACGGCCCTACGGAGCCGCGAGGCAAAGCCACATAGTAATGGTGATGATTTATAGGCGAAGCGCACCAGCCGGAGCACTCTCTGCACAAAAATCGGTCCACAGTGCGCCTCGCGCACCGCCGAAACACGCGCCTGCAGAGGAGAAGACGTGCTTCACTGCAACGCGGCGGGCATACCGGTTTTTATCACGTGACCTCGCCCCCATTCCATCCCTTGGTGTGCTTCGCCCACTCTTCCCCCGTGCCTCCGACGCTGCAAGTACGCCGCCACCACCGCCGCGCAGGTCTCGCCTGCGCCATTTCTTTGTGTTGTGCGCTGTGGTTAGGGGTCGGCTACTGTGCCGTTTTTTTGGGCGGGACTGTGCAGAAGTGCTATCTTTGTGACCGTAGCAGTGAAGAAATGCCAAAGTACAAGACTTTAACGCTGCAGCAGAAGTTCTGCTTGATCCAGGAAGCAGGCAAGAGCGCTTGTTCAAAGACTGAGTTGGCCAAAAGGCATGGCGTGCCCCTCTCGACGTTGTCCACAATATTGAGCAACGAGTCAAAAATACTAGAGGCTTACGGCAAGACATATTCTTCGAAGCGGTCACGAGTGCGGGCTCCCATGTATCAAGATGTGGAAGCTGCTCTGCTTCGCTGGCTGCAGAAAGCAAACGCTGCCCACCTTCCCGTCAGTGGAACGCTACTGCGGGAGAAGGCCAACGACCTAGCTCTACAACTTGGGCACGAGGAATTTAAGTGCAGTAATGGATGGTTTTGCCGTTTTAAAGAACGCAATAATTTAACCTTTCTGACCGTCTGTGGTGAGAGCGGCAGCACTAACGAGAGCGTTGTTGAGGATTGGAGAAACCACACACTGGCGCCGCTGCTTAGAGAGTACGTGCAGACGACGTTTACAACCTTGACGAGGCTGCACTTTTTTATAAGATGCTGCCAACAAAAACATTCTCAGTGAAGAACACCGCCATCAAGGGTAGAAAACAGGCCAAGGACAGGATTACTGTGCTGTTCGGCGCAAACATGTGCGGTAAACACAAGCTGCCGCTACTGGTCGTCGGGAAGACGGGGAAGCCTCGCTGCTTCAAAAATGCGCGGCTGCCGCCAAAGGATGAAGGAGCTAGACACCGCAGCGGACACGGGACAGAGAAAGAAGACGACACAGGGCGGTGTCGCCTGTGTCGTCTTCTTTCTCTGTCCCGTGTCCGCTGCGGTGTCTAGCTCCTTCATGTCTCACCAACTGGCCTACACATCTACCCGCCAAAGGATGAACTCGTCTACAGGCACAATAAGAAAGCCTGGAAGACAGGTGCAATATTTGAAGAGTACGTGCGGCAACTTGACCGCAAGTTCGCGGCCACGGGCAGGAATGTATTATTTGTCGTCGACAACTGCCCGGCACATGGCGACATCCCACATCTCCAGGCCATCAGGATGGTATTTTTACCTCCGAACACCACTGCGATCTCACAGCCGATGGACCAAGGCGTCATTCACCACACTAGGAAGATTTATCGGTACCACCTGCTCAAGCGCATGCTCCTTTGCTACGACAATGGCAAGGAGTACTCCATCGACCTCCTCGGAGCCATATGCCTCATGGTGTACGCTTGGAAACAAGTGGAGCCCACAGTGATCAGGCGGTGTTTTGAACACGCTGGTTTTTCCAGTGAAAGCACTGTTGATGCCGATGCAGACCACACATGTACTACTACTCTTGACGAAGAAGGAGCAGAGTATTGCGACCGCATCAATGCGCTCTGCGCAGAGGATGAGTCCAACGCAGTCGGCTTCGCCGAGTATATCAACTTTGAGAACGAAGAGCAGACTGGCTACTCTGACTTGGAGAGTGAGATCACTGCTGGTACGAACATGCGCGATGACAGTGACGATAGCGACGACGACACCGACGAGCCTCCCCGAGCACCTGCTCTTGGTGAAGTTATCGGATCGCTGAACGTTATCCGCAGTTTTGTTGAGTGCCGCGGTGGAAGTTCAGAGATGTTTCGTCTATTTGACCAACTCGAGAGCATGACCTTAGGAGCCGCAAACTACCGGACGCGGCAAACCAGCATCTCTGATTACTTTCAGTAGTAATTCAAAATATGCCGAATAAAGGTAACACGTTCCTGCAACGAATTTTTTGCCTAAGTCTTATTTCTTGGTGTGTTCTGTTAATTCGAAAACCCGCTTAATTCGAAGATTTCTCGCGGTCCCGATGACTTCGAATTAACGAGGTTGTACTGTATATCAAAAACAATAGCGGCCCCAAGACGCTGCCTTGGGGGATCAAATATCATGACTGCCGATTTTTCGTTATTCACTCTTTCGCTACTGTTGCCATAGGCCATCGGTGGTCATATATGACCGCTTTAAACCCTGGACAAGCTGCACCATCTAGTTTGCTTCTGTAACGCCAGCGCTTTGGTTTAAGTTTATTTTGTAATGCAAGGGATTGGTGTGAAAAACGAAACTTTGATAGGATGTAGTCCGCCGGTCGGCGTTCATGGCATGCGTTTCACTGTGCGCGTCTCAAAGGCAAAAGACAACACTGAGCTCTTTATTGGTTCTGATGCAGTCTTTTAGAGCAGTAGTGGTGTGTTAGACAATGATGTGGAATGATCGGACTTCTGTTCTGCTAGGGAGACTTCGTCTCAGAGGTCCGGGACATCAGCGTGTGCTCGCACATGTTTTGTTAACTGTTCACATTGTATTTTATGTTGTGCACTTGGTTTGTAAATGATGAGGTTGGTTTTATTTGGTGCTTTAGAGTCTTCGCAACATATTTCCAGGATATTTTACCAAATGCATCAGCAGAATTTTGATTATGATGACGTCAAGGAAGGCCGCGGCCCCTTATTACCTATAGAGCCCATTGACTACCAACTAAAAAAAAAAAAAAGAATGGAGAAAAGGAGCAACTGCAAGCTTTGCTATAAATGGACAGAACTGAGAGCAAGTGTAATGTGCATTCCAGATCTACCTCCACTTCACGTCCTCATGTGACTGCTTTCTCTAGTGGCACAGCAGTCATGTTCACCAACTCGAAAGGCCACAAAAAGTGCGGTATATGATGTATGCAGCTGAAAATGACAAGAATGGTAGCTAAGAACATTTCAAAAATTGGAGACGCCGCTGCTTTCTGAATTGTATCCCCCCCCCCGGCCAGACGGGATTCCGTCATACTCGTCATACTCTCAACTTTTGCTAAGAACATGTGCAACGTTCTGTATACTTGAGTGTTTTTGTAAGCAGATTAACCTTTGGCTCAGTGCAGTGCCTTAGTTTTTTTTTTTGCTTGTATTGTTTTCTGTGTTACCAGCATATTTAACCAATAATTTTTTGAAAAGCCGAAGTGTTCAGAAGAGCGAAGGCCAAGCTTTGCATGTCTTCTCCTGTGCCCTTTTAGAGTGAGACTCTTGGCAGACAGAAGGGAGCAAACTCTGACACCTTCACCTTAGCACCTTTAACAGTTAGATGTGCGGATCAAGTGGTTGAAGTGCTCCGGCAAGGCTGGCATGGAGCCAACAGTGGCTTCTCCGTGGACATTGAGGAACTGTTCTGCTCAGTGCCACATGATGAACTTCTTGTTGCTGTCCGTGAGAGCATTGACCTGTCCGGTAGTGTGGCCTTCCAAAATGGTTGCGGTCTTACAGTGGAGGCTTTTTTAGAATTACTTACGTTTTACCTTAATTCCACTGTTATTAGTTTCCAGCAGAAATGTTATGTTCAAAAACGAGGGATTTGCATCGGCCCTTGTGTAGCACCTGTTTTGTGCGAAATTTTTCTTGCAAAATTTGACCGTGAGCTCAACCTGAATGGGAGCAATGATTTGTGTGGCCCATTTTTTTAGATTCATCGACGATTTCCTGGTCCTTTTACAACTAAGGGATGATAACATTGCTCTTGTTGCTGACTCTGTCCTGGAGCGGGTTTTTGCTTCTCCAGTTCCATGAATTTTACCTTCAAACTACCGCAAAATGACTCGCTCCAGTTTTTAGATCTAAGATTGTTTTCTAACACGGCAAGCCACATATGTTGGGCCTATATGCCACATACAAAGCAAACCCCTTTGCCTTATCATTCCTCACATTAAAAACTTGTGAAGCGTGGAATCATCTCTCTGTCATTTTGATTCATGCTGTCCAAGTCGTGTGATGACCAAGTGGAATCGAGTTTTGGACATCAGGTCGAACGCCTCAAGAATGCTGGCGACTGTAGCGGAAGGCCTGTTTAATTAAGGAAAGAGGGGAAGCGCTGCCAGGGATCCCAGGCAGAAAAAGGCATAACTTAAAGAGCAAGTTTGGTGTGGACGTTGTTTTCACAGCACCTCGAAAACTGTCAAGTCTTTGCACACTGGCGAGCCCAAGTCATAACAAACTGGCTTGCACCATCAAACATGTAACCATGTTTGTTGCATGCAAGGCTGGTGTTGTTTACGAAGTCCCTCTGAGCTGTGGCCGCGTCTACATAGGGCAGACTGGTCACTGCCTCAATGAATTCCTAAGGGAACACACTGCCTCTTTTAAATCGTCTCAATCTGATAACCTGCCTAAGCATTGTTCGAGCTGCAAATGCCACCCACTTTTTGGAAGAACAAAAGTTCTTGGACGCTATAAAGGACAACTTGTAAGGGAGTTTCTTGAGGCATCATTTATTCATAGGTTAGCAAGCGATAAGTGCGTGAGTGATGCGTCTGTTGCTCTGTTGCGAAAGGAATCTATGTTTTTAAATGCTGTGTAATTTCTTGGGTTTTGCTTCTTGAAGGTGGAAGAGGCGCTTCCTGTTACTTTCCGTGCAATGTTATCTCATCGTTTAGCCCCACATTATGTTGGTGTGCAAGTTTAGCGCTCGTCCTGTGTCTTGTCTCGTGCTAAGCCCACCTGCAGAAGCACCAACTAGTAATTCCTGTTTGCCGAAGTGGCCCTCTTTTGTTCACACTGTGCTGTTCTCTTGTTTTGCAGCTGAAGCGCTGCTGTTTCTCATCTTGCTATGAGCTGCCCTTAGTCCACTGGGTGCTGAGCATGGAGGTAGGTAGGTGCTGTGAGGGCCAATTTGCTTACCCCCCAGGATCTCACTGCATTTGTATCTGTAGTGGTGGGGAGGTCTGGGTGTTTGCTGCCCTTTGTGCTTTCTTGCATGAGTGTTTATTTCTTGTTGCTCATGGAGAACAGTTGTTCACAAGTGTGGAAGGTCTTGCACTACTTTGAGCGTTAAGTAACTTTGCCTTGTTTCAGGGACTGTTCCACTTAAGTGGCTGGTCAACCTCTTCAATTTGTTTTAAATTGTTGCCTAATCACTGGAAATGAGTAATCCACAATTGGGTTTGCCCCCCCAAATTTTTTTGAAGCATGCGAAATTATTAATGACGGAGAAGTGGAGTTCCACGCTTCAGTGCTCTGCTGTTATGGCCAACTTTGGTTATGACTTACTTGAAATTTATTAAAGTTAGGCGCCTGAAAATTGTTTGAGTAAATGCATGGATGTTTTTATTTGAGGTCCATTATTTTTGTCTGTGTGGAAGCTACAGATGCTTTTTCAAAATTTTTCAAAGTCCGCCCAAAGATGGTATTTTTATCTAGTTTGCTGGTCATTATATCAAAAACGGCTTGCAGCAGAGTGGCAGTAATTACGTGCTGTCATTTATGCGAACAGACCTATGAAACTGCTGAAGTTGATATTTATGTCGTTTCGACAAAGAGATATAATCACGCTAACTTTAAGGGAACAGCAGTTCGCAATTGGTAGCGAGGTGCTGGAAGTAGTAAGAGAATATGTCTACTTAGGGCAGGTAGTGACCGGAGATCCGGATCATGAGAGGGAAATAACTAGAAGAATAAGAATGGGGTGGAGCGCATATCGCAGGTTCTCTCAGATCATGAATGGTAGCTTACCAATATCCCTGAAGAGAAAAGCATATAACAGCTGTATCCTACCGGTACTCACCTATGGGGCAGAAACGTGGAGGCTAACAAAGAGGGTTCAGCTTAAGTTAAGAACAACGCAGCGAGCTATGGAAAGGAAAATGATAGGTGTAACGTTAAGAGATCGGAAGAGGGCAGAGTGGGTGAGGGAACAAACGCGGGTTAATGACATCCTAGTTGAAATCAAGAGGAAGAAGTGGGCTTGGGCAGGGCATGTAATGCGAAGGCAAGATAACCGCTGGTCCTTAAGGGTAACGGAGTGGATTCCAAGAGAAAGCAAACGTAGCAGGGGACGGCAGGAAGTTAGGTGGGCGGATGAGATTAAGAAGTTTGCGGGGATACAGTGGCGGCAACTAGCAAAGGACAGGGTTAATTGGAGAGACATGGGAGAGGCCTTTGCCCTGCAGTGGGTGTAGTCTGGCTGATGATGATGGGCACCTGCTTCAGTAAAAACAATGTGTTTCCGGGCTGTGGTTGTTTATTCGACAACGCCCAGTGTCTTCACTCCTGTACCCTTAGTTTCTTCCATGCAGACCCGGCTGTGTGTGCCATGTACAAGTCAGGGGTTGCTTCTGTGGGCGACCTGGATAGCTGCCACGCATGCCCCGACTGAATGCCATGGAAGGCGCGCACTGTCATCCACTCTTCCTTATTTCCACATGCGGAAGGCAACAACTTCTTTTACTTCCCGATGTATCAGATGCACACCTCTCAGTTTCTTCGATAAAAAAGTCTCCGGCTGCCTGAATGGCGCTTTCAGGGTTTGTTCTCAGGTTGCTGAGCATTGCTTGGTGCTTGACAAGTCCTCCAACACCGTCACACGTGTTTTTCCCGTGTCTGGTTGCTGAGAATATCGGTTGGCTATTGGGACAATCGCTCTTTCCAAACTCAAGAAGCTGCTATCTATTTCTGAAATGACTGGCGGCTCCATCATTGACATCTATCACCCTGGAGTACACTGGCAGTCCGCCCACTCTCTTCAGAGCCAAGCAGGCATCAGTGGAGTCGTGGCTCAAATCATCACTAACAGTCGCGAAACTGTTTGCAGATTTTCTCGTTGTGACCACACATGTAAATTCTGACATTTAGTGGTATGCCTGAACCTCATCAGGGAGCACGACAGTCCAGTTTACGGCAAAATAGAAGTAGAATGCAATGCTCCCATGCTGTGTGCATTTGCTTTTCCTTGTAGATCACTTTACCTTGAGTTTTACTAATGTGGTTGTACACGATCCATCTTGCCACCTGAAGATGATTAAGGAAAGTGTCAGCATCCAAAGCGTTTTTCACAAGGTTGCCTTACTCCCCCCCCTGTCGCTGAAAATATTTCTTCGTCTTCTGGGATAGGAAGTTCCTCCAGTGGCAAAGACCTGCCTTTTATACCCCTGCCAAGCGCACAAAATAAAGCACACTTACGAAGACTGTGACTTGCTAAATGGCGTAACATAAGTGGACTCGCCAAATTGCGCACTCATGTTGGAGTGCGTTCACAGAACATACTTTGAGGGCTGAGTGCGTAGCCTCTCCAGCAGCAACTTCAAAGGCACAATATGTATAGTGCATAAAAAGTACTTAGAACTTTATTTTGCACGCTGTAACACTGTTTTTAGAAAAAAATTGTTCGTTATAGCTACATGCGAAGCAACAAAACACAGGAACGAGATCAAATGCAACATGGCTGCCCGCAGCCATCTTGTTTGTTGCTGAAATTCTGGATAGTCTTGGCTTTTCTTCAATTTCAATTTTTTTTTTCATCGTTAAAAACTGTTGAAATTTGTTTTATTTGTGCTATCACGTTAAGCAGCCAATTATTACGAGTCCTTTTTCTTTTCCATTGACCTCATCAGAAATTCCACTCATTTTCTATCGCCATTTCTCTTACTACGAGTGCACTTTGCCTTCCTGTTGCCCAAAGTGTCACTCGGGATGCCAAAGCGCACTCCCCATAAGTGCACTTAACTTGTGCGCTTGACAGGGGCATTGCATTTGCCTGCATTGACGACGGAGTGCTGCAAATGAATGCTGGATGTGCGTCATGAGCATCGACTCTGTGGCCACTGCCATTCTCACAAAGTTTATAGTAGTTGGTGCAAATGACACACACGCTCGCATCATGCTGGGGATAACATTTTACCCATCGAGGTCTCAAGGGGTAAAATTTTGATAGGCCAATGCCAGCATCAGGATGATCATCTTTGTGTATGTGGAATGCCTCTCTAAATGATCTTGTCATGAAACGCATTGTGACTAATGTTTTTCCTTCATCTATCATAACCAAGAGGACATCTTTTCTGTTAGGACTTTGTCTGGAGCATCGGCTGAATTTCTTTGGAGGAGAAATTCTAGAGGCCCGTGTGCTGTGCGATGTCAGTGCACGTTAAAGAACCCCAGGTGGTCGAAATTTCCGAACCCCTTTCACTACGGCGTCCCTCATAGCCTGAGTCGTTTTGCGACGTTAAACCCTATAAACCAAACCATAAACCATCATCCTTCGTGTGGTACTTATGCGCCGCAGATATGCACTCTGGGCTCACCTTATGTGTAGTGAAAGGGTCCGGTCTGTACCATGTGATTTTCTTTCAGTTTCCTGGACTTGCTGATCAGATATACTGATGCTTCGGGAATAAGCCTCTTGGTCTCATCTTTTGCCCGTGCTGAGGGCAGGAGAGGGAGAAGTTGACACCGTTCACTGGCTGTCATAGATGCTGCATGGGCTTGCCTAAAGCTTTCGGTCCACAGCGCAGGAGCACCTTTCTTCGGCAGAACTTCCCGATGCATCCCCTTGGCTCTAGGCACGGCGCATCTTGCAGCGAACATTTTCGGTTGCTGCCCCTCACTTGGTTTCCTTCCTTTGGATGTAAGCCTCACTGCGCCTGGCGGTTTCAACGGTCAGGAATGCTCCATTTGATGACGTCGATTTCTTCTTCAGGGGGCATAAAAATGTCATCACAAAACTGTGCTTTCTGTGAAATATTTTATTGCAGAAGTAGCGAAAGCACGGGTAGCACAGTTAGCACAAGTAGTCCGTCTCACTGACATTCACAGGTCTTTTGGATATTAGAAGTTGCTTCAAAACGTTGGTGTCTAGGTTGGTGATGCTTCGAAAATTTCGCTTCTTCAGAATGAGCTTCTTGTGCTTGGAAAGGTAATCTGCACAAAACACTCGGTCAGAGCTATACTATGTCGCCATGAGACGCACGTGAGCAGCGCACGCAGTAAGAGCAAAACGCCTCTCGCTCCTCTGTCTGTGATGGAAGTAAACATCCAAAAACTGACAGGGAGTGCTGTGCCCGGGCTCCCCTCCACCCCAAGTGGATTAGAACGCGCAGCCACTGCTGCGACGGCAACAACTAGTCTCCTCTGGAATCGGTCAGCACAGCTCGGCTGCGGCACCCTCTGTCAACTTGATGAAGATTGCTCCCGAAGTCAGCTGTAACAGACCACCTGGAGAAGACTCGAGTGTCTATTGCTCCAGTTATCGTGCTGGGCCGTGTCGCAGTGCGGCCGGTGCGGCAAGTCTGTTAGTCTTGTGCACACCAGTTTTTTGTTATTGGTTTTACTATAGTCCTTCAATGTTTTTTTCTGGTCACGAAACTCCGGCCAAAGTTTCATATAGGGACCGCTACGGTCAGCGAGGGGGCACGAGTCGCTGCGTGAGCCCTGTTCGCAACGGCTGTTTTCCGGCCAACAGGACTAGGCTCACATTTGCTTGGTAGTTGTGCTTTCTGGAGATCGGTATTTGGCCTTAGGATGGACCTACTGTACTGGTTATCACCTGAAAGCTTGGCTGCAACATCGAGACACTAAAAACCCTGTGCGATCGACGATGGCTGCTAGTAAACCTTGTTAGCGGCTGTTTTCTGGCAAACGATTAGCGCACTTACTTTCTCTCGTTGCTTTTTACAAAAAAAGCGATTTTTGTACTTTGGTCCAGCCTTCGCATTCATTTTTACCGCAACTTGCCTGCAACGTCATTCTGGAAGATCTAGCGTAGCGATCAGTAACATATCTACTTGTGTCTGGGTTGCGCCTGTCTCGGCCGAGTCCTTGCTTTCATTTAAGGCTGGTGTTTACCTTGTGAGAAATACTGCAATCTCAATAATGCTGAAAACAAGACGTTATGGCAGCATTTTAAGAACTGGAGTGCGCGCTACAAAAGCGATCACATGACGAATGTGCTGGTAGTTTATGGTGTTATCTCATTTTTTTTTTTTTTTTTTTTGCTGACACTTTCGGAAGTGGCAAAGCCAGCTGCTGAAGACTCTTGCTACATAAGCCATTTATTTACACTTTGTCACGCTGTGACTACGGAGGCGCTGACGAGTGCAACGAAATTGTGAATTTTTGTTGCTTCATTGCTCATGTGCTGACTTAGCGCTACCAAAGTAAGAGAGAAGCTGTGAGCGGCCACGCAATAAACCAAAAATGAGCAGTTATAGAAATCACGGAGAAACATGTAAAAAAAATAAAATGCGCTAGAGGTATAACGTGGTTAAACTGAGCAGATGTGCTAACGCATGTGTTTAGCGTGTTTGGCTCATGGTTTTGCTTTGCTGGGTCGTTGGCACGTCTGGCGACGATATTAGACTGAAGTTAAGCTCTGATCGAGGTTAAGCTGGTCTGATGTGTTCGTTCCGAAGGACGATGTTGGTGAAGACGACGGTGTACAATGCGCGCAGCGCGCGAGAGTGTGTTGCAGTTTAGTTTTTTTCCTGTTTGGGTCTGCACGAAACCCTGGCCAATCTCCCACCGTGGGTATGTGCCATCATTTTTGAGGCAACAACAACAACACGAGGCGTGATCGGCTGCTGCGATAGCACAGTGCTCTCGTGCAGTGACCAGCGAAGCTGATCCGTTCGCGCCCCCGCGGGTTCAAAGTTCCAGTCGCGGAAATATTTATTTTGTTTCTGCACCCTTATATTCAGGGACGTCACAAGATTCTTGGTTGGGTATGACCCCGTGAAATAGTGCTTCGCACCAAAAGCCATCAGCACATTGAAGAGTACAGTTGTCTGAAATGCAACATCGTCACAAATTCGTGCTCAAGTACGCTGGTTGGCCTTCGAATATCCGTGGGATGGCGCCGGGCCTGGGTGTCAGCTTCTCGCGTTGCGGCGACACTGCTTCTGCGTTGATCACGAACTCGTGAGGCTGAATTAAATCCGTGGGGCGAAATGCCTCGCAGACACGGATACGCTTGAAGGCTAAGCTAAATCCACTGCTTTCCTGTCGGGGTATTGCCCGCTTCCATATTTTGCGCAGGCAGAACAGCGAGGCCTTTTCCTGCGTACCTCCGGAGCGGCAGCCCGTCATGCAGAAAGTATTCGGCATCGCAGGCTTGCACGTCACGTCCACTGTACTTATTTTGCAAACGAAGGCAAAGTCAAAAGAGAAAATAGTTGCAGCCGCACCGCCGGCGTCCCATTCTGCCCGTAGACTCGCGGATGTAGAGCCGCTCGCTTCCTCTCGTTGCCCCCACAGGACTCTTAGCGCCGTCTCGTGGAAGGCGTGGCCAACATGTGAAGCTCTCCCATAGAGAAGTTTCATGACCCTAGAAGCATTGAAGGACTATGGTTTTACTTTTGCTTGAGCTTCAGGGCTTCAGCGGTTTTGTTGCCTTTTAAACCCCTTGTTGTTCACATGCATCACAAATTTAAAATTTCATTTCTTCATTGCCGTAGTCTCTTTTAAACTGCATATATTTTTCGAAGGAGCCTTCTGCACTCCCATTTTTTACGTTTTCTGTTGCTTCACTCTTAGTGCTTTCAGCTTTTACTTGGCTTTTTGGCAGTGTTATTTGTTCGTATTGATATGGGCCTGCTTTTTCATGAAATCTAAAAACCAACGCAGTTCAATGGTTCCTTTTTTTGAAATCTTTTCTGGCCCTTCGTTTCTCTCTTTTACGCTTCCCCCGCACCTGGCTGTTCTGTCTACAAGTTTATGCTTTTCATGTAATGCGCATCTCCTGTTATGATCCCTGTGCCATCCGCAAATAGTGGCTGTCCTGTGTTTGCTGTCTTCGTCTGTCTGGCTCTGTGTATGCAACAGCGTGGAGCCAACTAGCCCAAACCAAGCTTAGTCTACTTTTGCTTGTGTGAGGTGGGTGTTGGCTGCATTTTTTCATTCTCAAGCTGTGTGGCAAAAAGGGCAGCAAAGTACTTTGAGCACAGGCTGTCTTTAGATGGGCTGCAGTCTGCCTTGAAATGCAGGGTGAAGCCTGCAAGGAAGCCTGGTGGCAAGAGCTCTGGCTGGCTGTGGTTGAGCAGCTGGCTGACAGCCTGCACCACCCTGGCAGTCATCAGGCCCTGAAGGTCTCCTGGTTGGGATCAGTGCTGCGCCAGCAAGCGGTGGGTACTTCCTTAGGTGTGCTGGTGAAGATCGGTGCCAGCTTTGGCATCTCTTTGTTACATTTATTGCACTCTAACACACAGTGGTTTGCTCACAGCAAATGTGTGAACCCAGTGAAAGCCAAGTGCATGGCTGAAGGTGCCCTGAATGCGCACAACCTCTGAGAGCTTGTGGGGCTGTAAAAGGGGGGGGGATGAAGACGTTTTCCCCGTGTAGCCACGGAACCACGGCTGAAACCATTCAATACCACCAGGACCCCACTCTATGGTCTCGTACGCTGCCGAGCGCACGCAGACCACGGCAGGCCTTGCTCTGACGGACACAAAGGACACAAGCAGGCATTTATTGCTACAACAATAATAACGACAGCTAGCATCGCCAGCGCCCACGCGAGGGGGAGATACTCCACGGCCGGACAGGACGTTCTCCCCACAAGGCCTTTTCCCGCTGGCTAAGAGCGGAGCGTGCTGACATGCCCCGAGATTAGCGAGTAGTCTCCCCCCCTCCCTTGTTAGTTAAGGTAATTAACTAGGGAAAACGCATCACGGGACAAGGTCTATGGATGGGCATTGTACTGTGCACTATTGTGTCAGCAGGTGCATATAATCCATGTCAGACACCGCTTATATTACAATGCAATAATGCAACTACTCGTCACCCCTGCAGCGTAAGTGCCATTGCTGCCACTGTGCTCCCACGTTGTCGGCTTTTCCCATGTTGGTGGATTTGTCAAAACCAGATTTCTGTTCTCAGCGGCCAAACAGCTCCCAAGTTGCTCACGCTTTTCCCAAAGGTTTCTTGTGAACATTGTAGCACTGACAGACGAGGGACGAAGGAAGGACCCTGTGTGCTTTTTCCTTCCTTCATCCCTCGTCTGTCAGCGCTACAATGTTCAGAATGTTAAACCAGCTTGCCCCAGCAACATACCCTGCCTAAGATTTCTCTTAGTTTTGATTTAAATACCCATTCGGTCGTGCAGTAAGGTATTTGTCTGGGCTAGTCGGTATATTGTTAAAACTGAAGGCACAGCGCACGAAGGACAGGACTACAGCAGAGCGCTGTGTTTGTCTCTGCTGTAGTCCTGTCCTTCGTGCGCTGTGCCTTCAGTTTTAACCCATTCGGTCGCACATGTATTTAACTAAATACATGCCATAAATTGCTGTTGCATGTTTATGTAGGCCCAGAGGCCCGTATTGGAGAGCATGAAGAAAACTCGCAAGGGGAAAACTTGTATGTGCTACTGCCAGTTGTGTGTACATTCATGGGACCGTCAAGACAAGAGCCACGCATTTCAGTTAACCCTGAGAGCCCGAACTTTGGGTTGGGTCTGACAAGGATATGTTTGTGTGTTGGCCACACCCCTAACTTGAGAGCCAGTAATTTGAAAGAAAAAAAAAAAGTGAGCCAAAAGAATTGTGTGCATAATTTTTTACATGTGGTACATTCCGCTGGAAGCTAATTGATGGTAACACCCGGTATCAGATTCACCGTCCCTTGTGCCAGACCAGTTTCGCCTGGAACCATGAACATGTGGTGCCTCAGTGCCGCTAATTCACCTGAAAGGGCTGAATGTATGCTAAAGCTAGAATGGGGTTTTGTTGCAGCGAGGCACTGCTTGGGTGCTGCTGGGGGGGGGGGGGGGGGGGGCACAGCATCGCAGCTGCAAGGTCTAGTCTGTCATAAAGAGTTTTACCCTCACACACATTAAAATCAACTAATTGATTTCTGCATGGCCTTTGACAGTGAGGCACACGGAAAAGCAGGCCAGGTAAAGGTGACCTCACACTGATGGCTGCAGGTTGCACGCATAAAGCACCACTCCGAACTGTTGGCCAAGGCATCATTTGAGAATTGTAGCCCCTGCCTACGGTAACTGCGACCGTACGGCAAATGTGGCTAGGCTAGTTTAGCAAGGGGTGGTTAATTAACTCTGGGCAGTCACCAGTGCCTTGAACCATTTGCCAGGGCTGCGTTGGGTCTTCATAAAATGCATGTTGCAGCATAAGGGACAACAGAATATTCGTGGTGGACAGTGCATGGGCTGGGGCTGCCTGCAGCACTTATTGCGTCTGATAGCGGAGAAGGGGAGGTGGTCTTTAGACACTCTCATTCCGGAAGGGGGACCTGGGGTGGATGCTGCAGAGAACGAAACACATCTGGGCCACAGGGCTTTCGCCACGACGTGCGAAATTTGTAAAGACAAGTGAAGAATGGAGAACAGCACATAGTGATCTGATGAAGATGCATTTGAGTTGCCCACTTGCAGAGCACCAAGGAGAGGCATGATGGACGCATGCTGAATGAGCACAATGTCTGGGTAATAGAGGGAAAGCAGGGTTGGGCCCAGAACGGATCCCTCCTCTCAGAGAGCGGAAGAACGTCGGGGTTGCTGACTGCGGCCCATCACAAATTGGGCTAACCATATTAGCCCAGCTGCTACCGTGGCGAAACCCATGCGGAATCCAGGTGAGAGAATGTGGTTCTCCTCCAAAAAAGTTATTATGGCGCTGTTTAGAAGTATCTCACGGAAGTGATGCAACAGCCACTGGGTGGTAACTCAAGGTTGTACGGTAACGTATGACTAACGGGGTAACGCTAACGGGCTAACGTATGATTGACGCCAGGTATCGGGTATGAAGGATTGGTCTACGAGTGACTGGATCATTTGAAGGAGGGAGATGTGTGGAGCGATCAAGTCAGAGCCTGGATTTTGGAAAGGTTTGACAAGGCTGCAGCTTGGTGCCCAGGTGGAAAGGCCGATAAGAAAGAATACAGGATTTGGAGAATTGGGCTAGGCTATCCGTGTCGAGGGAGGAGGTGGTGGATGAGAAGTGATGCGCACACTATGGCTAAAGGCTCAGTAGGCTGGCTGTGCCGCTGTCATCTCGCCAAACACCTGAAATGACATGATGTGTGTTCTGTGTGTGTTCATTTATAACCCCTTGAGGGCTTGTGATGACCTCAGCGTGTCACGAGCGGTCGAAAAAAAATAAATTTTAAATTGGTTTTGAGGAAAGGAAATGACGCAGTATCTGTCTCGCATATCTCTGCGGACACCTGAACCGCGCCGTAAGGGAAGGGAGGAAGGTGGGAGTGAAAGAAGAAAGAGAGAAAGAGGTGCCATGGAATCTTTAACATGCACTGATGTTGCACAGTACACGGGCGCCTTATGTGTTTCGCCTCCATTGAAACACGGCTGCTGCAAACGGGTTCGGTCACCACTTTTTTGTTTATGACGAGCTGAGGCTGTCATGTTTGTTTTGCAATGTTCCAAATGGCTTTGACTAGCCCAGCTGACCGAATGGTGCTTTTCTATTTAAAGCATAGTTGGCAGCACAGGTTCCGTCGTTTGTGCTTTTATTGGATGAGAGTTTGCACACTAGATGGTGGAAGGCGTGCCTTGTGTTTTCTGCAGTTTCAAACAAACATGGCATCATCCATGTGGCATTCTGGTGCAGAAGATCAGTCTCCGTCGGATGATAGCGCTAGTGATGAGGATGTCGGGATCATGTTTTATACTTTAACTGAAGAAGGTAGTCTGAAGCGGAAGAAAGCAGCGATGAGACGATGGCCAGCTCCTGCGAATGGTGTCTGATACCTTAACAATATCCCAGTCAGACACCTTTGTGGTTTGAATTCAAGGGTTCTCTGGGACTGATGCTCGCAGTTACCAAGCTCTCCTCCCCAACCACTAGAGCTTTTGAGGCTTACTTTGATGATTAACTGCTTGACGCTGTCGTAGTGGAGGCAAACAGTGAATTCGAGTAAGCTGGGCAATTATTCTCCCTTCCAAAAATGGCTTCCACTTACGCGAGGAGTACTGTGTGTTTCTCTTAGCCTCAAGGCACTGAAACCAAATGAAAGGATGTACTGGTCGAGAAACCAGCTGATTGAGACTCTGCTTTTGGCAAGATAATGCCTAGAAACTGATTCCAACTCATGAGAATGTTGCACTTTGTTGACAGCACGGCCATCGAGAACTTGGAAGGGCACTCTCAACCTCATTCCCGAATAATGGGGCTAGTGTATTGCGAACAAATACTGCAGGTTGTACATGCCTGTGCGTGACGTAAGTGTCCTAAAGAGAACAAGGTTTGGCATCAAGGGATTCTTGCTGTGCAAGTCCGAAAGTGGCTATATTTGGAACTCAGTAATATATAAGGCACCAACCTGGAGACCTCGTGAATAGGAAAAGATACCTTCGGAATGGCGACGAAAGTTGTATGAAGCTTGTGGAGCCCTCCTAGACAAAGGCTACTGCATCACATCTGACAACTTTTACACATCCCCAGAACTGGTCGACTTCTTGCTCAAGAGATCTATTGATATCTGTGGAAAAACACAAGTGACTCGTAAAGACGTTCTTCCTGGTTTTGCAAAGCTGAAGAAAGGAGAGATGCACACCTCTCAAAGGGGCAAATGTTTGGCTGTCCTGTGGATGGATAAAAAGCTGGTCTTATCCACTGTACACAGTGTTGAAATGGTGCCATTCACTGACAAAATGGGCAACCAAACCATGAGGCCAGAAGCTGTGGTGAATTACAGTGGGAGGAGTTGACGGGGCAGATTAGATGCCGACTCACTGCCGCGGAAGAAGACCTTCCAACGCTTATTGTATGAGGCGACCTACAATTCATTCTATCAGAAAGGAGGAGGCAGAGCATTCCACCACCGGCTGGAACTTGTTGAGCAGATCGTCAGCAAGTGCACCAAGAAGAAAGAGCAGCTAAGACGTCCCCTGAACATGAAGCAGTTTGCTGAGCGGCACTTTCCATAGCACGTCCCACCACCAGAGAAGAAGAAGCAAGAACGCAAATGGCAAAAACAGGATCAGGTGGTGCCAGAAGGCCCTCTGCGCAGTGCCGTGCTTTGCCCCACTAATGGTGGTCTCATCAAGGGAACTGTACAGGAGAGATATATGGTGCATTCTGTGCACGACAATTCCCTTACTTTCTGGAGGTATGTATTTCAGAATACACCTCAGTGGTATGGGATATTACATGAGGGAGCAAGGAATCACCAATAGAACCTAATCTGCCATCAAATGTTTTCACAAATATTTTTTGTTTTAAACATGTTACTGAAGCATAAAATGCAGTCTTGGAACAACATGCGTCATCTTGAATTCAATGAGGGAATAGGCTACTGGTGCACCAGGGTCACTTCTCAGTCCTGCCTCACACCAAGTGCGTATGCAAAATGTTATCATTGAAAGAGTGTTAAACATGCATTAATCGTTTGTCTAACATACTTATGAAATACCATGTTGAGTTTTTCAGTGTTTCCTCTAACAGTATGTTTAAAAGCTTGTATTTGTAATAAGGGAGTAATTACCATTGGCACCCACCCAAGCGCAGCCACACGGCTACAAAGGAAAGCTATACAGCTTTCTCAGGAACTTCGCAGTTGAAGAAAAATTCGTCCTGGTCCGGGGTTCAAACCCGGGACCACCGCTCCACCGGAGCAGTCGCTCTACCAACTCAGCTAACCGGGACGGCAAGCTTATGGTAGGACAAGAGCGAATTGATCAATGACTCGAAGTGGGAACAGTGTTGGTCAAATGTTTAGGGGAATGCCCCAAGGTGGAGTAGATTTGCAATAAGGGAGTAATTACTTGCCGTCCCGGTTAGCTCAGTTGGTAGAGCGACTGCTCCGGTGAAGCGGTGGTCCTGGGTTCGAACCCCGGACCAGGACGAATTTTTCTTTAACTACGAAGTCTCTGAGAAAGCTGTATAGCTTTCCGTTGTTGCCGTATGGCTGCGCTTGGGCTGATGCCAATGAGTAATTACTCCCTTATTACAAATTTACTCTACCTTGGGGGATTCTCCTAAACATTTGACCAAAAGCTTGTATTATATTGAAAAAGTGCATGCCATTGTCTCTGAATTCAGGATCTGCCCCGCTGTTGGGCTCTGCCATACAAGCCATGTAGAGGCCTTGGCAGGCCCAGCAACATATCATATGTATTCAATGAGGGCTAATAAAAATTTGACCCATGGCCATCCATGTGTGGTAGCCTTCGTGTGGCCTGCTTTTCCACACGCTGTGCTGTCAAAGGCCTTGTGGAAATAAACTATATGTTCATTTTAATCTGAGGTTATTGTGTGGTAGCAAACTAGTATCAAGGTCAGACCTTTTATGATAAATCGTGACTAGATTGAAAGCAGCTGTGATGGGAAGCGTGCTAGGCCTAGCAAGAGTGCACCCTGTTGTGGAAGGTTTTATCCTTGAGGTACTGTGTGTCCTCGGTTCCAAGCGTAGTTTGGTATGAGGGATGACGCGTGATCTGTTGTGGTATTGAGTGTCGCATCTATTATGTAGTACACAGGCAGAATTATGCGCACAGGAAGCATTTCTTTTTTCGAATTACTGGCTGCTAAGTTGGGAAGTGCAGCCCTTCAACAAGTATATACGATAGTCGCATGAAATCCTCAACTCAGCTTCCATTAAACTTTTGCATTTGGTACCCGCTTACAGTGTAGGGGAAAATGTATTGTTTTGCATGTACGTATCATCTCCTTTAAGCAGCCATGAATACATTGCAAGGAAGCTTCACCAGGTTGCTCATGCGTCGATACTGGCAGGTGTGGCTGCCAGCATAAGCCCGTTGGCAGGCGGCACCAGTGTGGTCTCGATCCCATCCACAGTGCAGGCTATTCTGTGTACTTAGTGTATTACTCCGCCAATGGCAGAGCGGCAAGCCGCCACGGGACTGGGTGAAAGGCGCTCCACCGTACGCGGCAGAATTAAAAAGGCGGGAGCCGGACGTTAATTCGATTTAATTAGGGAAATCGGCCACACAGGGCAATAAATCGAGGTTTCTAAGAAAGCTCGGAAAGTGTCGATCGAGTTCCCGCGGCAAAAAGACAAGTCCAGATTCCTCTTCAGTGCACCTTTAAGGAGAACCTCAATGTGTGATGCCAAAAACTTCATGGTTTGCTCGAGTGTGGCAAACTGAGACTTGAAGTCTTGTTAAAGGACCTTGATTTCTTTTTGAATCTCGCGTGTGGTCTCGTATTTGATTTTCGCTGCTGTTTGTGAGAGCTGAGTCGCAGTATCCAATGGTGCTTTGTTTGCCACGTTTTTTTGCTTGACGTTTCTACACACGCTTCTAGATCGGCTCGTTCTTGTGATGTGGAACAATGAGAGCATTAGATCACTTTTCCTGGTTGACTGGGAGTGAATTTCTGCGCACAGCTGCGCTATCTCCTGCCAAAGAGCGCTGATGATTGTACAACATTAGAAGAGTGCGGTGAGGGGCTAGTTGGTACGACATTATGAGAACAAAAAAAGTAACTGCGCAAAAGGACGGGACAAGAGAAAGGCTGTGGCTGAGTCCCTGTTGAAGTCCTTCCGCCCAAACTCAAAACCTCTGGGGGCGGATGCACAGGAGAGGCGGAAGTATGAAGTTATGCCCTATGTTCACAGGGTCTCGCACGGCCTCAAGAGGGTCGCCGGAAAATTCGGCGTTGACGTCATTTTTTCTGCACCTTGCAAGTTGTCGCGTTTGTGCAATTTGGCGAGAAAAGATAAGCAAAAGAAGGTTGAGTGTGGTATTAACCACAGGAATAATTTCGTACAGTGTACATGCAATGTAATTTATCAGATTCCCCTGAGTTGTGGTAGGTTCTACATAGGGCAAACTGGCCGCTGCGTCAACATTAGATTATTAGAGCACGCAAATTCCTTAGAAGATTCAAGGGGGCAGCATCTGCCTAAGCATTGTCACACTTGCAAGCATGATGACAAAGATTGTAATCCGCTTTTCGATAGGACTAAGATTATCGGACGCTCGAGGGATAAGAAAGAACGGGAAATTATCGAGGCCTTGGAAATCGCGAGGTTAGGGCCGGATAAGTGTATTAGCGATGCTTCAGTACACCTGTACCGCAAGGAGTTCGAGTTCCTTGATTCCACGAGATGAGTGTCGCTTCTGTTTTTTGTTTTTGTGGTTGGTGCGCATGCGCTTTGCTGCTGAAGGAAAGAGGAGTTGGTGGAATCAATCAGTTGTCAGTCTGCGTTTGTCCCGTGTGGTTCTCTTTCTCTTGTCCCGTCCTTTTGTGCAGTTACTTTTTGTTCTCATAATTACAACATTAGCTTGACTATTACAAGCCAATTTTGGCTGCTACATCAGCCCACCGAACGTCTGCATTAAAATCTTTCGTGTGTCACGCCATTCATGGAGTACCTCTCGTATTAATCTTTGCCAGGCTGTTGTCGATTAGTGCATACTCTTGCTTTGCTCATAGTTTTTCTGTGGTCCTCCAAAGTATGCTTTAGCAAGGTTTTTTTTGCTGTAGTTGGGCGAAAAAAAACTTAATGAAAATGATGCTATGACTGTTCCTACCATGGTTCCATTTTGGTATCTGATTTTAATACACTTGTTGTTTTGAGTCAATTTTTTTTTATAAAAGGTGCACATTAGTAGTAGTATGTTTATTTGGCCATATTATATACAATATGCCCTCGAGGTGAGGCTAAAGGAGGTAGACCGAGCATGCCTCCTGACAAGGCCTACACCCCGATCAACACATCATGGAAACGGGGGTCGAGTGGACAAAAGATGAAAAACAATGAGCAAACATGATCACTATAGAAAATAGTTAATGATAGACAATAATAACAACAAACAAAACATTTCATAATATGCACATTAAAAAAAAGCAGAAGACAAACACGCACTCAAAAAAACTAAGTATACAGAATTAGCTGAAATTTAACTGGGGGGGGGGGGGGGGGAAAGAATCGTCAGTTTTTTCTTAAATACAGACACACTATAACTTTCTAAAGCAATCTGAGTAAGAGACTGGTAGGCATTACACAATGTTATAATTTGATAATCGGTTAGTTGTTTGTTTACCATAATTTGTTCTGGGTCTTGCAGTAGATAGGGCAACGGAACGTAGACCATACGCAACGTTTCTTGAATTATAAGTATTAGAAAAAGAGCTAAAGTCATGCTTGACTTTATAAAAAATGTGAAGAGCCAAACTAAAATTGTATGAATGAAAGAAATTGCGAACATGAAATGTTTCGAAAAGATTTGCTTCAACAGATGAACTTGAACTTATTAAACGTAGAGCTCTTTTCTGGAGAGAAAGCAAATTGTATGAATCAGTTTTGTTGCATGTACCCCACACTAGGTTGCAATACATCAGGTTAGGATGAACAAGGGCAAAATATAACTGTTTTTTTTAACTTAAATAACATTAATAGATCTGGCCATTTTTAGTCTAATGCAGTTTATATGATCAGTCCAACCCAAATCGCTGCGAAAAAACACACCAAGGAACCGGCAACTATGAACTTGCTCGATGTTAAAGTCAGTAAAAAATAGTTTGATGTGATGATCTAATGGTTTGTTTTTTGGATGGAAGAGCATAAACTTTGTTTTGTTTACGTTTAATTGAAGTTGATTAACACAGAATTGGCCAAATGCAGCATTCTTTTTTTTTTTTTTTTAGGCTACTTTGAACATTGGAAAATCCTTAGGGTTGGCTGCATAAATTATTTGCATTTAAAACTGGTAGGCTCGTGGGGATCTTGAGACTTGAACCCAACACCTCCCACATTTGAGGCAGGTGCTGTACCACCAGTCTGTTGGAATGGAGTCGGGAAATATTAGTAGCAACACTGAATGGTGGGCCTGTTGGTAATGCATGTTGCAAAGGGTACAACCAGCCAAAAAAGACACACGATACACAGAACAAGAGCTCGTTCCCGGTCATGTGCTGTATTTTTTGTCTAGTTGTAGCCCTTTTGAAATATCAATGGCTTGTAGCTTCAAAGAGACATCTTTTCTCCACTGGACCACTTCAGTTCAAAATTTTGTGGCGCATGGCTGCTCTGCTGAGGCAATGTCTTTCACAAAAATTTTGAACTGGGAAGCAGTAGCACTGTTGCAGTATGACTAGGCTTGACATGTGCACACACATTACAGCAACTGCACACAAAAGGAACATGGAGGGAACATATGCTCCCATGTCTGGCTTGCTGTGGTGGCGTCCTACGCCCACTGTCTTATCCCCCAAACTTTCTGCCGCCCCCTGCCTTCTCTTGGAATCCACTCCGTTTGACCATCTTGCCTTTGCATCACATGCCCACTTCTTCCTCTTGATTTCGACCAGGGTGTCAGTAGCCTGCCTTCGCTCTCTGCCCTCGTCCTGCCCCGTAGCGTTGCACCTATCATTTTCTCCTACTAACCCTTCTCATTATCCCTCACGTTGCAGCCCCACAGGTGGAGTGCAGGTGAAATGTGAAACTGGTCGGCCCCTTCCTCTAGCTGGAGCCCACATAAGCGTGGTGGCGTCGCAGGTTGGCACTATTGGATGGAGCCGCTTGGTCCAGTTTGTGCACAGTGTGTTGAAGGGTGACTCTTCTTTGCTCAACAGAAGACGAGCCTTGTCTTGTCGTGCTCTGTTCGAACCAGTGTATGCTTGTTTGGGACAGTGTTTGTCTGCTTGGCATTGCTGATGCATTCGACTGTCTTACCTTGTTCGCATGTGGAAGCATATAGCTGCCATTGCTGGTGGAAAAAAAAATGGGTGGGCGATTTCCCCATAAATTCCCCCATGCCATCAGCTGATTGGTTGTGAAGCACGGAATACTCCCGCCGTTTCCTAGCCCAGGGTGGTGATGCAAATACACCTCAGCCAGGGCTAACCAGTGCCAGTGTGTGGGATGGGCATGTTTTCTATGTGGCTTCATTCCACTGTAACTAAGACATAACACTCACTGGAAATTGTTTCTGCAACACGAAGCTTATCTGACTGAGACAAAGCCCTCACAAAGGAATAGTTTGACCTGAGTTTTGCAACTCTTGTCTCAAGATGAGAGTATATTCTACAGCTTTGCATATAACTGCTGAGCTGGCATTTGTTTACCTTGTCAAATTTCTTTCTCAATAGGGCAGTGAATGTTGTAGTAAAGACATGTCTTTCAAGTGTTTCCATTTTGGGACAGCTCAAAATGGCAAAATGAAAGAACGACTGAAGCCTGCCTTATTATGACTTGGCTTCTCAAAGAGGTTCACATGTTGAAAATATTTTCACTCTGAAAATTTGCCTTTTTAAAGACGTCAAAAATTTTCCTGTGGTATGTGCCCATGGCAGGAGCTGCTGGTTACCTCTGCACAAGTGAATGAGCATGGTCATATTTTAAGGATATACTAACTGCCTGGAACAGTGGCCTTTGAGAATTGACCGAGTGCCTTTATCAGCATGTTGTTGTTTTGTGGGCATTGTGACCTCTGCAGATTGGCCAGAGCCTGTGCACTTGGCGCCTGCTACCGACACCTCGAGACAAAGTCACACAGCAGGGTCTGCGACTTCAAGCTGCTTCGGTGGCTGGGTGTGATGCTTGGGGAGGACCTGGTGAGGTCAATAACTGTCTCTTTTCGCTCGGAACAGCATGTTGCAGTGCTCGTTTTTCAGTTCTTGGGCATAATGTTGTATGTCTGCTTGGCACTGCTTACAATGGGAGTAACAGGAGCATTTTGGATATTTATTAGTTACATGATGTTGAATATTGCTGTGCGTAAATCCCTCCCCCCAAGAAAAAAACAACTTGCAAGTCAACTCCAAATGTAAGGTAATAGCTCTGCAAGGCAATGCTTTAGCTTGTACAACCAGTGTGTGTGCATGTGGAGGAAGAGTGGTGGGCTTCCACCACCACCAATAAGCCACAAGCTTCTTCAGCTCCACAAATCCATGCTGTAAGTTAGGTCGATGGTGGAGGGGTTATGGTGCTTGGCTGCTGAACTGAAAGACACGGGTACGATCCCGGCCACTGTCGCCTTTTGATGAAGGCAAAATGCTAGAGGCACATGTACTGTGCGATGTCAGTACGCATTAAACCTCAGGAGTTTGAAATTATCCGGATCCCTCCACTACGGCGTTCCTCATAGCCTGGGTCGCTTTGTGACGTTAAACCCGTAAACCAGAGTCAACATAAATGCTGCCTAAACTATGACACACCTTTCGTTATCTGCAGAGCAAAATGGCATCCTCCGTTTGTCCAGTGAAAAGTGGTGGTCTTCATATTGCCGAGAATCTTTGTACTGTTTGTTTGTTCATTCTTTGTTTGTGATGCAAGATAGGTGGTCTACGTTGTGTTGTGGTAACCTTGCACGGCGTATCTCAAAAGTTCACCATTCCTTGCCTCCTTTCGCTGCCTGGTCACCACTGTGTGCTGCACAAAGATGCCAGGCCTGCTCTCCTCCCGAGGACGGAGGGGGCAGTGCTGCATCACCGAGGAAGGGTTGGACCAGTGTGAGCGTGTACCAAGCAAAACTGCGGTATGTCTCTTTCGTCCTGAATGGCCCAGCTAAAACCTGGTTATCAGACTTCCATGTGGAAGGAATTTAGGAAAAAACTCATGAAAACATTCACAACCATTGTCCGCAAAGAAGAGGCCAAATTACTGCTCGAGACCTGCATCCAGCTGCCAAATGAGACCGTTCTTGCGTATGTCCAAGAGATGTGCCGTCTGTTCTGACGCGGTGACCCTCACATGACAGAGGAGCTTCTTGATGCGGAGTATCAGTGAAGAATTTCTCGCCGGATTCATCCAAAAACCACCCCAAGACTGTTGCTGAGTTCACAACTGAAGTGTCTACAGTTAAAAATACCCTTGACATCCGGGCTCGGTAGTACAACCGGACACCACCAGCCTTCTCCATGGGCTATGCGGGCACCTCAGCGACCGCCAATGAGGACCTATGGGACATCATCCGTGATATCGTTCACGAGGAGCTTCCATCTTCCCCACAGCCGCAAGCACCAACTCTCATGGACGTGGTGCGGGAAGAAGTGCAACAGCCACATAACAGCCTGATTCCAACAGCCACAGAAGCCAAGGCCGTGACCCACACCGCTGCGGTGCACAGCCAAAGGCCACTCTACGCCGGGAGCCCCCGTGCCCCCCCGCCCCAAAGACATCAGTCGCCTGCCCACGTATGCTGCAAGCTCAGCCAAGAAAAGCAGACCTATGGAGGACAACCCCGGATCAACGTCGGCCGCTCTGCTTCCATCGCGGCAAACCCGGCCACGTCCTTCGGTACTGCCCCTACAGAAAAATGGGCCTGCGTGGCTTTTCAATGGATGCCTCACAACCCTACCTCAGACCCGCAGAAAACAGCTGCTATCGCACTGTTAATCCCTGTATATAATGTTCATTGATTATGAGAAAGTGTTTGACTCCATGGAAACCTCAGCAGTCATGCAGGCATCACAGATTCAGGGTGTAGGAGAGTGTTACGTGAAAATACTACAAGATATCTGTAATGACTGCACAGCTGCCATAGTCCTTCATTAAGTCAGCAATAAAATTTCAATAAGGAAGAGCGTCAGGCAGGAAGACATGATCTCGCCAATGCTATTCACCGCCTGTTTACACAGGAGGTGTTCCGAGGCCTGGATTGGGAACAGTTGGGGATAAGAGTTAATGGAGAATACCTGAGTAATTTGCGATTCACTGATGACATTGCCTGCAAAGCATGATCAACTAGTTAGACTGGCAGAGCAGAACAGTAGGTGTTAAAATTTACGTGCAGGAAACCAAAGTAATATTCAACAGTCTCGCAAGGGAACAGCAGTTCACAATTGGTAGTGAGGTGCTGGAAGTGGTAAGGAAATATGTCTACTTAGGGCAGGTAGTGTCCGCTGATCCGGATCATGAGAGGGAAATAACGAGAAGGATAAGAATGGGATGCATATGGCAGGTTCTCTCAGATCATGAATGGCAGTTTACCAATATCCCTCAAGAGAAAAATATACAATAGCTGTATCCTACCGGTACTCACCTATGGGGCAGAAACGTGGAGGCTAATGAAAAGAGTTCAGCTTAAGTTAAGGACAATGCAGAGAGCTATGGAAAGAAAAATGATGGGTGTAACGTTAAGAGACTGTAAGCGGGCGGGCAGAGTGGGTGAGGGAACAAGCACGAGTTAATGACGTCCTAGTTGAAATCAAGAGGAAGAAGTGGGCTAGGGCAGGGCATTTAATGCGAAGGCAAGATAACCGCTGGTCCTTAAGGGTAACGGAGTGGATTCCAAGAGAAAGCAAGCGTAGCAAGGGATGGCAGAAAGTTAGGTGGGTGGATGAAATAAAGAAGTCTGCAGGAATAATGTGGCCGTAGCTGGTGCAGGACAGGATTAATCCGGTAGGGCGACTTCTCATAGAGACCTGCCGACTTCTAATAGAGACCTGCTACACAGCATCTGCATGGCACAATGTGTTACGTATACTCTGCACAGTTGCATGTTAATATTGTTTCTTTATCCTGAAAAGTCAGATGTTTCCTTTCGGTAGCATTAGAAACGCTTAAACCTTAGCATGTGTCACAGAGTTGACCACTGACCGTTTTTTAGTGCTCATTGGCCGTAAATAACTTTGCTCTAAAACAGTTTGAAATTATCAGTGTCATGTTTCTTTTTGGAGCTTCACATCAGTGCTTGCCATGTTGACTGTCCTTCAGTACGGTAGCGTTGTATTTCGCGTTCCCCCTGTTTTGTAGATATCTGTCCGAGTACATGACGGGCGTCCTGTCTGGGATGTCATAAGCAAGGATGGTGGCCCCCTTGTGCGCATTGAAGGCCGCATAGAGTGCCGTCGTCATCCAAGCGCAGTGGTGGCCCCTTCAGCGGTGGCTGCCTCCTTTTCGAGCAGCATCGTAGCCTGTTCCCACAGTGGGCATGCTGCTGGAAGAGCTGGGCATCCGGAGTAGGTGCAGGTCTGAACTCCATCGAAGCTTGGGATCTCACTGTGGGTTGCCGTAAAACAAGGATGGCAGACTCTTCGTGCTCGCCAGGACATTGTGTCATCACTGTATGATTCGATGCTGCTGGTGTAATTGCCGTTTATGGCAACTTCACTAAGTATTAGTTGATTGTTCCATTCAGATTGTTTATTTCTCACGATAATAAAGAGCCTGACATTTTGAATACTTATTTGAAGAGGGTGTTTGATGCAAAGGTCCACAGTTTTATGCTTCGATGTATTTGTCTCTACCTAACGATTCGGCAGTCGAGTGGAAGCCGCGCCTGCTTTCCAACAGCATGGCGATACAGACGGGCATGACATTGACACGTAACCGTCAAGGCGCGCCGAAAATGGAGGAGGCCCTTCAGAGACCTTAGGCGCACTCCCCGTCAGCTGCAGAAGAGAGAGCAAGGGTTGTTGTCACACAGCCCGCAGCGAGCATGCGGTGGTCTCTCCACTTCTGCTCACGACTGTACAGTACAGTGAAACCTTTGAGTCTTAGCGACACTTGCAGGAGGATTAATTTTTGAAAAGCAAGGGAGTCTTGAACCACACTATTATACAGTCCATCTCAGATATATTTATTTAACCCAGATATACTGAATTATTGTTTGTATTGGACAGTCCCAACACGATCTTGAAAATTCTCTACAAAAGTATTACACTTTTATTCACGTTTATCGAAATCGCATTCACCAGTACATTCGATGTTTCCTACGGTGTGCCACGTCCATGCAAGTGGTGCTTCTTCGAATGACGCTCTCACGATCACTTAGAGCTTGGAGCCAGGGTGGCTCGGCTAAGTGGCACCTGCTGGAAGTATGAGTGCTGTAAAACCACATGATGAGGTGAACGTCATCATCATCATCTGCCTGACTACGCCCACTGCAGGGCAAAGGCCTCTCCCATGTCTCTCCAATTAACCCTGTCTTTTGCCAGCTGCGCCCACCGTATCCCCGCAAACTTCTTAATCTCATCTGCCCACCTAACTTTCCGCCGCCCCCTGCTACACTTGCCTTCTCTTGGAATCCACTCCGTTACCCTTAAGGACCAGAGGTTACCTTGCCTTCGGATTACATGCCCTGCTCAAGCCCATTTCTTCCTCTTGATTTCAACTAGGATGTCATTAACCCGCGTTTGTTGACTCACCCACTCCGCCCGCTTCTGATCTCTTAATGTTACACCTATCATTTTCCTTTCCAAAGCTCGCTGCGTTGTCCTTAACTTAAGCTGAACCCTCTTTGTTAGCCTCCACGTTTCTGCCCCATAGGTGAGTGATGGTAGGATACAGCTGTTGTGTACTTTTCTCTTGAGGGATATTGGTAAACCGCCATTCATGATCTGAGAGAACCTGCCATATGCGCTCCACCCCATTCTTATTCTCTAGTTATTTCTCTCTCATGATCCAGATCAGCAGTCACTACCTGCCCTAGGTAGACATATTCTCTTACTACTTAAAGTGCCTCGCTATTAATTGCGAACTGCTGTTCCCTTGCTAGGCTGTTGAACACTACTTTGGTTTTCTGCATGTTAATTTTTAGCCCCACCGTTCTGCTCTGCCTGTCTAACTCATTGATAATGCTTCACATTTCATGTCCTTAGTAGCTCAGCAACGCAATGTCATCAGCAAATAGCAAATTACTCGGGTATTCTCCATTAACTTTTATCCCGAACTCTTCCCATTTCAGGCCCTGGTATACCTCATGTAACCAGGCGGTGAATCGTGTCTCCCTGCCTGACACCTTTCTGTATTGGAATTTTATTGCTGACTTTATGGAGGACTACGGTAGCTGAGCAATTGTTATAAATATCTTCCAATATTTTCACATAACACTCTTCCACACCCTGATTCCGCAATGCCTGCATGACAGCTGAGGTTTCAGCTGAGTCGAATGCTTTCTCGTAATCAATGAAGGCTATATATAGGGGTTGGTTATATTCTCTGCATTTCTCTATCACCTGATTGATAGTGTGAATGTGGTCTATTGTGGAGTGTCATTTACGAAAGCCTGCCTGATCATTTGGTCGATTGAAGCCTAGGGTTGTCCAGACTCTGTTAGCGATTACCTTAATAAATACCTTGTAGGCAACTGACAGTAAGCTGATCGGTCTGTAATTTTTCAAGTCCTTGACGTCTCCTTTCTTATGAATTAAAAAAATGTTAGTGTTCTTCCAAGCTTCTGGTACTCTCGAGGTCACAAGGCATTGCGTATACAAGGTGGGTAGTTTTTGTAGCACAATCTCTCCTCCGTCCTTCAACAAATCTGCTGTTACTTCATCCTCACCAGCTCCTTTCCCCCTTTGCATTGTTCCTAAGGCTTTCTTTACTTCATCCTTCTTTACTGGCGGGAGCCGCCGCGGTGGCTCAGTGGCTATGGTGCTCGGCTGCTGACCCAAAAGACGCGGGTTCGATCCCGGCCGCGGCGGCTGTAATTTCTTTGGAGGAGAAATTCTAGAGGCCCGTGTACTGTGCGATGTCAGTGCACGTTAAAGAACCCCAGGTGGTCGAAATTTCCGGAGCCCTCCACTACGGCGTCTCTCATAGCCTTAGTCGCTTTGGGACGTTAAACCCCATAAACCAAATCTTTACTGGCGGAATGTCCCATTGCTCTGCTCGACTGCCTCTCTCAGTAACTTGATGATTACATTCGTTACCGTATAGATTTATGTAAAACTCTTCGGCTACATTAACTGTCTTATCCATATTGCTAATTACATTGCCCTATTTGTCTCTTAGCGCATACATCTGGTTTTTACCTATGCCTAGTTTTCTCTTTACTGCTTTTAGGCTACCTCTGTTCTTTAGAGCATGCTAGATTTTCTTCATGTTAAACTTCCTTATGTCGGCTACCTTGCACTTATTTATTAACTTCGATAGCTCTGCTAGTTCTATTTTGTCTGTGGAGCTGGATGTCCTCATGCTTTGGAGTTTCTTTATCAGATCATTTAGTCTCCTGAGATAGGTTTCCGGTGTCCTGTCGAACCATCCTACCACCTCCTTCTGTGGCACACTCCGTAACGATTGCTGTGAGATTATCGTTCATTGTTTCAACATTACGATCGTCTTCTTCAGTTAAAGCGGAAAATCTGTTCTGCGGCGACATTCTGAATTCCTCTGCCTTCCCTCTTGACGCTAACTCATTAATATCCTTCCGCTTCATTAGTTTCCTCCGTTCCCTCTTCAAATCTAAGCTAATACAAGACCTTACCATTCTGTGGTCGCTACAGTGGACCTTTCCTAGGACGTCCACATCCTCTACGATGCCAGGGTGAGCACACAGTATGAAGTTTATCTCATTTTTAGTCTCACCATTGGGGCTCTTCTATGTCCACTTCCTGTTTGCTCGTTTGCTGAAGAAGGTATTCATGATCCACAAATTATTTCCATCTGCGAATTCTACTAATAACTCTCTCCTGCTATTCCTAAAACCTATCCCATTGTCGCCTACCGCCTTGTCTCCAGTCTGCATCTTGCCTACGTTCGCATTGAAATCGCCCATCAGTACAGTGTACTGTGATTTTACTTTGGTCATTGCCGATTACACTTCCACAAAGAAATTTTCGACGGTCTTGTCATCGTGGCTTGATGTAGGCGCATAGGCCTGCACCACCTTCAGCTTGTACCTCGTGTTAAGCCTAATTATGATAGCTGCCACCCTCTTGTTAATACTATAAAACTCCTCTATGTTGCCAGCTAAATCCTGATTGATGACGAATCCCACACCTAGTTCTAGTCTGTCTGCTAATCCATGATAACACAGTACGTGCCCGCCCTTTAGTACTGTATACGCCTCATCTGTCCTCCTAACCTCACTAAGCCCTATGACATCCCATTTAATACCGGCTAATTCCTCCAACAGCACTGCTAAGCTAGCCTCATTTGATAAGATTCTTGCGTTACACGTTGCCAGGTTCAGTTTCCAATGGCGGCCTGTCCGGAGCCAGAGATTCTTAGCACCCTCCGTTGCGTCACAGATCTGACCGCCGTCTTGGTCAGATGCTCCGCAGCCGCTGGGGACTGAGAGTTAATTGGGTTGTTCATAGAAGGTTGTGGCCAAGTACTACACCAGGGTGGCCAAATCCTGTTATGATGGGGGAGTGCGCTGTCGGTTCTGGTCACTGAGATCAGGCTGCACTCCAAGCTTGGTTGAGCAATTCCATCGATGCACGATTTTGTTTTTTAGACCCGCTGGAGAATTGCGGGGCACCGGGATTCGAACCTCGGCCCTCTTGCATACGAGGCAAATGCTGCTCGGAATACACAACCTATGTAGACGCGGCGGAATGCGAAGGAGGCGACTCCTTTGTGGTCGTGGCCGTGAACGACTCGGGTGAAACATTAACGGCTGGTTCGGTGAAAACAAAAAACTCAGGGACAGCGGAGGAGGCGGCTATCGCCATGGCAATGGCCAGCACCAAAGCAGTCACTATAATTAGCGACTCCAAGGTGGCTATCAACAATTTTGCGTGGGGTATGATCTCCCAGGAGGCAGAACGAATATTAAGACATAAAGACTGGGACCAAAGAGAGGTGGAACTAATATGGGTGCCGGCACACTCGGGGAACAGGGGAAACGAGTTGGCTCACAGTATAGCTCGAGGTTATGTCAGCCGGGCAGTGAGCCGGGTTGAGTCCCCAAATTTCACGAGAGATGCATTCATATCATTTCACGAATACACCAATCAGTTTAAACTGGAAAGGAGGATCTATCCGCCACCAGACAAAAAGCTTGACAAAAGCCAGGAGGTAACGTGGCGTCGGCTCCAGACGCGAGCCTTCTTTAGCCCGTCGAGACTAGCACACATGTATCCAACACAATACAACGCTACTTGCAAACAATGCGGCGAGATAGTCGGATATGGCCACATTTTATGGAGCTGCAAAAAGGCGCCGCCACCGGCGGACCTACTACCAGTCCCTTCTCTAGAGTGGTGGGGGCTATACTGGCCAGCTCAGACCCGTTGACGCAAGTCCAGGCCACTGAGTGGGCTCACAAGGTCGCCAAGAGCCATGGGCTCGAAGCCACCTAGTATAATGCCCACTAGGGCTCAGTGCTGACAATAAACGTTTTCCAATCCAAAATCTGCCTCTACACCATTGCAGCCGGGCGAGATCTTTACTCTTGGGCAAAAGATGGTCCAGGTGAATAAAACACTATGGACTCACATACTGGGGCCAACAATGGCTGCTTTAGATGGCAAGGCTGCTCCGCTCGTGAGTGTTCATCACCAGTGATATCGTGCTGCTTGTGACGATAACAGCTTGCACGCGGAAGGAGCTGCCCGATGGGCTCTTTGATCATCGGGCTTTTCAAATCTGACGCTGACTGGGCGAAATTTTTAAGGTTCGGTAACTGTCAAGACGCCTGTGGTCAGCAAATTAACATGCCACAGCTCCTAGCAACAAAATGAAGCCGATACAGCAACCAAAATACAGAAATATAAATGGCTTTGAGGTGAACGTGGGGTGTGCTTAAAGGGACACCGTGATGTTTTACTCAGTGCCAGTTAATCTGATTAAATGGATTCATCATGCATTCCTGAGACCAGTGCAAAAAAGAATTATTGAAATCGGAGCATGCATATGAAAGTTATTCCGCTTCGGAAATTCAAAATAGAAAGATCCGACGAAAACGCATTTCACTCGCCCATTTCGTTCACCCAGCACAGAGATTGGGTGCTGCCAATCAGAACTGCGTCTAGCACACATGCAGCAGAAGCTTGCAGGCAGTTATTGCTTTGCCGGTGTAGCCTGGCAATATATGTCGACCCGCTTCTTTTTTTTTCGCTGCTGTGGTTCAAACAACAGCACTTGCCCCCACGAAAGGAAGTGTCGCTCCTAGTGTTAAATTCTTTTGTTCCGAAAGCGAGTCGCCGAGGAAAGCATGCATGCGCGAAGGTGCTGTGCTCGCCAGTTGCGCAGTAGCGGTGTATGGCTATCGCCTCCCTCCCTCTCTCCCCGTTGCTTTTGCAATGGTTTAACCACTGCCAAATTTTTGCTTGCTTTCACTGCATCTTTTCAATTTTTGTGGCATGCAAAAAGCTTAGAGCACTCAGGGACATAATATTTTGGATCCATTTCGCGAGTATAAAGAAACAAGGTTCAAACAGGAAGGCAGCGCCCAATCTGGATGCCACCCTCGTTTCCCTGAGAATTTCTGTGGAAGATTGAAATATTAGGATTTCGGTGATCTCTTTGGGCGTCACAGTGCCCCTTACTCTGCATACAAAGAATGTATGTGCATCTCCCATACCTGGCCTGCTGCTTCTTCTCCGTGGGAGTAGGGTGGCTTCAGTGCGATGCCCAATGATGCGCCCCTGCAAGGAGCTAGCATGGGAGCCCCCTGGGCTACAGATGAGCTTATCTATGGCCACTCTTTTTTATTTATGTGGAATTGTCGATATATCCAAGCTTGATATATCGACTGTGGACTTGCGAGAGTCATATTGAGCCACTTGACTCAAAGTTACCAAGCCGCTTTCTCGCAGCTATTCCAGGTTTTTTTTGCTTGTATATTTTTTGCAGAACAAATGCTAGGTGCTGTGATACCTTCTGTGCGCTGCCTGAAACGACACATTCGCTTGGCAGCTGGAAACTTTGGGATCCATTTGCTATTACGTGTGTTGTATCAGCTGTATGCTGATCTGAGGAATACTTCTGCTGCAACATCACTGACTGTGTAGGTGCCTTTTTTTCTGATCCTTTTTTTTTTTTGTGATCTGGAACAGTGGTTGAGGAAAGTCGAATATTATTTTTTCTATCACCAGAGAAATAACGCGCCTTGTCATCAACATGACCCTGCTGGGACCGTTGTACTGCTGCAGTCTGCTGAACTTTCTAAAGTGTGTTGAAGCTGGCTTTCCACAAAGGTAAGAGCTGCTAGCTTGTCAGCCTCACTTATTTGCTAACACCTGCAGAAAGGGCCGTGCAATTCAAGTCTGGTGATTAGTTTTTATTCTTTATTTGTATAGTGTGGGTGCTTAAATCATTGTGCCTAATATTTTAATTTGATCTGTAAGTGCCCATTCTAGGCTGATGGTGTGGAAATGCTGCAGCCATTTTGCCGCTTCGTCCTGTCAACTACCTATGTGTGTCTAAAAATTATGGAGCAGTTTTCAGTTGTGGACATGAGGAGGATTGGCCACTTGGGTATCCAGTTTGTTCTTCCTTGTTTTAAACTTGGTAATGAAAGTGCTTTACTTCATGAAAAGAAGAAACCAAATGGAAATGAGATCTGAGCACACATAGATTGGGTGGCATGCCATACTGCCACCCGGAAAATGCTCCCACTGAGTGCATGGAAGGCACAGCACCGATTCGCTATTTTGTCAGTGTTTTTTCTTTTTTTGTTGGCTTGTACAGTAAAATCGAACAATATTCGCATGATTGGAAATGAGTATAGTCCAAAATGCACGGGAAGTACATTCACTCGGATCAGTTTATGGGTGGAGGGATTTAGTGTAGGCGGTGTGCAGGCACCACTAACCTGTGTGTCTCTCTGCACTGCCCACAGTGATTGTGCATTGGCAAAGCGTATGCAGTGCTTTGCAGCTGCTCCAGTGTTCTTATCATGTACACAGTGCAGTCAGGCCAGGAGTCAACAGTGATCATCATCATCGGCCTGCTACGCCCACTGCAGGGCTTCCCTCTCCAATTAACCCTGTTCTTCTTCGCCAGTTGTGGCCACCCTACTTCTTAATCTTACGTTGGCCTTCTCTTGGAATCCACTCCGTTACCCTTAAGGACCACCGGATATCTTGCGTTACATGCCCTGCCCAAACTCATTTACCCTTGTTTGATCCTGACTCACTCTGCCGGTAGCCTCCTTCTCTCTCTCTACCTACACAAGCTGAACTCTATTCGCTCATCTCATCATCTGAGAGAACGCTCCACTTCCAGAACACCATGATCACATCGAGTTTCGACTTTGTTTGCAATTTTACAAATGATGTAGCTTGTTTCCATCTTCTGCAAACCTTCCTGTGCTAGCCTTGAGCTCTTCAGAGCGGAGTAATGAACAATAAAAAAAGTGCCACAGGTCCTTTCAGGCTGGATGTGGGAAATAAAAAGCCTTATTGATGAAAATCTAATGCTTTGTAACTTAATATATTTGATGATCCTTGGCTGTTTATGCCCCGCCGCAGTGGCTCAGTGGTTACGGCGCTCGGCTACTGGCCCAAAAGACACGGGTTCAATCCCGGCCACGGCGGCCGAATTTCGATGAAATTCTAGAGGCCCGTGTGCTGTGCGATGTCAGTGCACATTAAAGAACCCCAGGTGGTCCAAGTTTCCGGAGCCCTTCACTACGGCGTCCCTCATAGCCTGAGTTGCTTTGGGTCGTTAAACCCCAATAAATCTAAACCTAAACCTTGGCTGTTTATGCAGTCTTCTTGTGAGATATTGCTGCCAATGCCACAGTACAAGACTCTTGGGCATCACTTTTCCTAGGCTTTGTGTTCCTGTTACTCTAGCATAATGCCCACTGCTGCAGGGCGGGGAGCTGCATGCCTCTTCAGTTAGGGCCACACACCCAGATTGGGGTTGCGCCGTGCTGTTGCCAGTAGGCTCACTAACTTTGTGTGGGCAGCTACTAGGTTGGCCAAAATGTTGACTTAGCAGGCAATGCAGGGAGAGCTGTTGGATGACCTGCCATCATGAGGGGGCACCCTGTGCTGGGGTCAGGGAAAAGAGCAAAGTGTGTTGTGCGACAGTGACCTGGGCCAGGTGGTGCTCGGGGAAGCAGTGGAAACTGTGACTGAGCAGAGCCTGGAGGACCAAGGCAGTGCTGTGGTGGAGAGTTGTCTGCTTGTGCTCAGTGCTGCCGTTCAGAAGCCAGGCATCTTGCGCCAGCCGAAGGTACAAGCCCATTTTCTCTAATGCTCAAACATTTGCACTGGTGACTGTACTGTTAGTTTTTTTCGCAATGTCATGTGAGCATCGAAAAGATGGCTGTAGGATGCGTTATGGCAAAGTGGAGCAGCGAAACGGTTTGCAAACTGAGTATATTCTTGCCTATTTTGTGACTTTACTTTGTCCTGGGGTACGGTACAACTATTTGTTCCAATGCACGCATGATATTTTTTAAAAATTGGGTGTCTAAACATGATATATTAAGTTTTCCCAGCAAACAGCAGTGAGAGACTGTCAATCAGTGGCAGTAGAACCAGTGGCGTAAATTGCAGATTCGTCCTGGCACTGCTCGGCATAAAAATGATGCAAGCAGCACAGAGGGAGGCCCGTTCCCTTGCACCGAATAGTGATTGCGATCTGCACCACGCAGACCCTCAAAGCTTTCTTCAGGGGCTTGGCAAACATTTTAACAGTACGAGAGACAGGCACTGATAGATACGACTCTCACCTACTTCATATCAGCTGGCGATCATTATTAAAAAAAAAGGCAATAAGTAAAACACATTGAGCAATGTGTATCACTGTCATTTTCAGTTTTTTAAAACTGCTGGTCCGATTATAAAATTTCCAACGTTCCTTCCACCATCTCGGCCCCTTGCATCTTAGAAGCCAAAAAGGAACATGTAGGTTGTGGCTATAGAGCGAGAAAGCGGTGCCGGTTAAATGCTGTAGCAGTAGTACAACCTCTGAACTGCAATGCGTAAATGGCACAACGCAGGCTTTAGATTCAAGGAAAGCTTCAAAATATAACTTTATAATTGGTGCTAGCGATCTGCATGGGCAGGTGTCTAGACTAGGCCTGGCCCTACTTCTGTCCAGACTCCGAACCCAACCGCGGCCTGTTCTAATGACTGGCCCGGCCCAGTGCTCATACAGGCCATGACAAAATCGCTCCTAAGAAAAAAAGGAGAGAGAGATACATCAGCAAGCCATCTGTGCAGCAGCTGAAAAAGTTGCAGAGGGCAAGAAGTGCAACATTGGGTTCATACTAGCTATGAGTTCCTACTCAAGCTGGGCACAACCAACAAAAATCTGTTAAAAAAGAGCACTGCATGCCATCCTTTTCAGTGGCTTGTGGGGGAGAGAAATTTCTTAGCAAAATGGCTTTATTGCAAGTGTCAGCTGTTGCTCTCGTAAGCGCACTAGGATGCTTGGAGTCGTCACGCACTATGAGCGCATTGTTATGGACTTAGCTTTACTTACATGGCAAGGAATCTTCATACAGCATTGAGAAATTTGTAATCATATCGTCTTCAAATAAGAGGCCCATGCACTGTGTGCGATGCCAGTGCATGTTAAAGAACCCCAGGTGGTTGAAATTTTTGGAGCCCTCCTCTACGGTGTCTCTCATAGCTTGAGTCTCTTTGATTTTCAAGTAAGGAGAGAGCCCCTCTTTGAGCCCGGCCTTATAAAAGTCTGAACACTCTCCAGATCGCAAGAGGGGGACCCAACAACCCCCAGGACCACATCTGCATGGGTTACACAAAGTCCGAAAATGCAAAGTGCTTTTCATGGGAATGCAGGTGAAGATACTGTTCTACTCAAAATGCGGCACTGTGCAGAGTTTGTAGCTGGACGTTTTGGAGCCTTCTCACCCTGATGGCTTTGTCTGTGCCCACATATGGGACTTGTTGGGTTGGGAGGTGGGGTGGCCCCCCTTCTGAAAGAAATTTGCGTGGATTGAGTAGAACTCATTTAAGCAAGATGAGGTGGTGGTCCAGATGTCACTCACAGTCCAACTCTGACCCTGCAGCAGCTGTTCCACTTCATCCAGCAGTTGGTGGCCACCCAGGGGCTCTCTGCCCAGCGCACCTGGGCACTCGGGAACAAGCTCATTGATCTCTGCTGCAGTGTAGGGCTGCACCAGACAAGCTACGCGGTCGGCTCAGGTCAGCTCCGTGCAGAAAAAACTTGTCACCTGAACTGCTTGAACTGTTTTCTGTTAAAATGTGTTTCAGACCTCTGCACAATGCTTGCATACCTCTCGGAATCTCCAGGTGATGTTGATGTCAAAAGCCGAGCCAAGCTGTTGTATGCAGCACTTTCTGCGTTGTCGGAATCAAAGGTTGGTTTTTGCACAGGCCCTTGTTTTGCTCAGTGTTGCTTTTCTGTGCTGTAAATGCCTGGGGGGACAAACAAATAGAAAGCAATGAAATAATGATTTTTTTCCCGTTCTTTGTGTTTGCACTCCTAGGCCCAACCTGTTGATGCTGCATATTTGCTATGCAGTACTTTTGCATACCATGCCTGACAGTGAGTGTCCAGTATGCAGTAAAACCCTGTTAATTTGGATGTTTCACGGGACCGAAGAAAGTGTCCAAATTAACTGAATGTAGAATTATCACGGGGACTACTGAAAAGGATGATAACAAGGTACTCCACATTAGCATACCTCTGTTTCTTTAAAAAATGTAGCTGCCGATTCCTTTATGCTAGAAATTTGCGTGATCCCTCAAATGGTGCACTGGATGAACCAGCACAGTCTTGCAGTGGTCCCATTCTGTATGCCCCACCAGACACAGTGTTTTAGAAATGCATTGCGTTTGAAGTGACGCCCGAAGGGACCACGCTGTCAGAAAACTGCTTGTGCCGTAATGGGTGGACGAACTGTGGTTGGCCAATCACAGCCGTTGAAATGTTGTGCGCTGCTTCTCCACGGTGTGTTGTTACCATTGAGTGATATGAAAGTGTCAGTTGTGTTGCACGCAGAGTGTGGTTACAGCATGCGACACAGACTGCTGGAAAATTGATGCTCGCAGTGCAAGAATATTACAGACCGTTTCCAATACAAGGCAGAGCGAGCTGACCATGCATCTAATGCGACGACGCTTGCGCTGTCTGGCAGTGCGACCTTAGTGAATACTTCCTATGAACATTAAGTTTGGATTATTTTCACAAGTTTTAAAGCCCTTTTTCTTCTTTTCAATTTTGCAGGCACGGCAATTGTTACAGTCTTGTAGTCTGGTCCCAGCCTTGGAGTCTGAGAAAGGCTGCAATGTTCTCTGTTAGTATATTTTTAGTTGTGTATGATGCTTTCTGAGGAGAGACTGCTGCCTCTTACTGTTTTTCTGAGGTTGAAAGTGCTCCTAATTTTATTTCAGATGAGGAGACATAGGAAGCTCCAGCCTTTTTGGGCTGTGTCACCTTTGTTTCGAGCAGTGCAGATAATAAGAGCTGAAATTAGACAGCAGACAGTGGTTTTTGGTAGGCGTGTATGAATATGAAATTTTTTGTTGTGAAGCGAATACCAGTAATGAATAATATTTGCGACTAGTTTCGAGTTTCAGTACAAGTGGTTCAAACTAAAGACAAAAACTTTTCCCCAAAACACAGCTTTGAAGATATTGCAAACAAATTTTCTTGTGACCCGTCATCAGCATAATTTACTCTTCCTGCCCAGTAAAAGTCATTTTGTAAACTAATGCCTTCGATAAAAAAAGTGAAAAGAAGTCTGTGGCTTGCTGAATGCTGTCATGAAGCATGGGAACAATGTCTGTGAGTAAGGCACTGCTAGCAAAACGCCACAAGACTGCTCAGGAGAAACAAGCACCAACACGGCATTCACGATGACATGCAGTGCAGGCTTCGCCAAGATGGTCCGAAGGTGTGTGGGAGCCTGTGCGCTTTTTTGTCTGTGTGCACTGAGAGTGAAACAATTGCAGCAGTGCGCACAGGCCGGTCTGCCTCGGTGCGTTTACGGTGGCCCAGCATCCCCTCGTGGGGCTGGCAGTTGATTCGTGCAAGATGCTGCGGTGTTTCGCCACAGCTTTAGATGTAATTTCTGAATAGGTTTGAGTGTAGTTATAGGTCGCAAAGTATTTCACCTGGTTAGGGGTAAAGTGCTGCCTCAAGGACCCGCCAGCAGTGGTGAGGTGTCGCCTGGTTTCGAGGGTGACAGGCTGCTCTGCACAAGAGACTGTACCTGCAGATATTCTGAAAGAATTATCACTTCATTCAAGTACAGGTTTGGTGGTAATTCTCAGGTTGAACTTGTTCTTGTTCGAATGATGGCTGTGATGTGTAAGGTGTGTTTTTAGGTCATTTGAGGAATGAAATTGCTAACATTAAGCTCCTTTGCTATTCTTCTATAATATGACTTGAATATGCATGCATAGTATGGGACATGTATACTAAATATAACAAAAAATCTGGAAAGAGAACAGAGAGCCGACTCCCACTCGTCTTGAATGGAAGTTAACAAAACTGAACAGCTTGGAAGAAAAAAGTTCAGTTTAGAATTTTTCTCTCTTAATAGATAAGGACCCCACATTATACATAATGCTGCTATCTGCCAGACAAACTTTGCATTCTCTAAATCCTTTAGAGTGGGCACTCCTTAAATGGAACCTTCAAGGGACCAGGAAAATATGTTCTGTTCTTCAGGAGTTCTGTTCACAGAATGAGCAGAGTATGAGCATGAACCTGGTGTATAAAGAAGGCAAAAATTTTTCAATTGTGCAGTCACTCTTCCACATGTGAAATAGTGGAAATGGCTGCTCTTCCAGCTGTGTCAAAAAATTTAACATTTGTTTGCTTGTTTTAGCTCTCACAGCCATTTATTCTGAATGGTGTTGCCCATACTTGAGAGGTTGTACAGAAACTGTTTTGAACCTTGCTCTCCGTGAATGCTCTTAAACATTTGGAATGCTGCTTCCGCCCGCACTGGCAAAGGGAGGCCAGAGAAAAACCTACTATTGTATTTGCCCAATTCTAACACTTGATATGTTTTGCCGGGCTAGTAGCGTGTTCCATCGGGTCCAGGAGCACCGCCGCAGTGCCGAAGGAGGAAGGAACGTGGGCCGGAGACGGGGAGTAGGGGAAGTGAAGGAAAAACTATTTACATATTTACATGATTATTTACAAAATTGACAAACAAGGTAAAAACTGAGAAGTCTCAGGGAAACGTTGAGCGTATCGCTCAGGGAGTCGCTCCGGGAATGGCTCTCGATGAACGTGTCGAGCGCCTTAAATAGACCCTCCCGAGATCTTCCCGCCTTTTTCAACCAATCGTAGGGACTTCGTCCGGGTGCTCCAAGGTCGTTCACCGCTTCGTCGTCTTCCTCGGCTGAGGCCCCTGGATACCCTGAAGTGGCCCGTCAGGCCAGGTGGATTCCATATCTTGTTTCGAGGAAACGCCAAGGGCGAACACCTGAAGCGTCGTCACCTCGCTTCATCCGCTGAGGCCCTTGGATACTCGGAAGTGTCCAGAAGAGCGTGTTGACGGGCTAGTCGTTTCCGGCCAGGTGGATTCCATATCTTGTTCCAAGGAAATGGCCCAAAGGCGAGCACCTGCAGCGTCGTCACCCCGCTGTTGACAATAGAGCGAGGCGCGGTTGAATGGCAGACGCTCGTCTCCGCAGGTGGCAGCAGGCGTTTGAGTCATTGTTACCCTGAGAGATGCACACACAAAGTCGCAGGGTCAATACTGCTGCGTTGGGTGCCGACTAAGGGGAACTCCGGAAAACACGTCGTGGCAGTTAGGCAGAAGTGGTGGTACCAGGAATCCAGGAGTTGAATACGTCCCTCGTGTTCAGTTCCACCTGTCATGAGGTTGCATGGGAGCGCGTGCATGAAAAAAGGCCCCTTTCGCAGAATCACGCACTGCATCTGGGCATGGCCTAAGTGGAGACAGGTGTGACGGGAACACACAAAGAGAGTTAGGGGGGGGGGGGGGGGATAGAAACACAACACACTGCATGTGCGCTGCACTGGGTTTCAAAACCGAAATCATACTATGACCACTTCCAGCGTCATTGCCATCATCAGTGAGGCTCTTCTGTAGGCACAGTTGGCATCTTGTTGATTATAGGCCCAGCTGCCGCATGGAACTCAACCTGTTTTCACAAAAAGGCTATCCGAAGGGCAAGCCGTGGGTACTATGCGTTCCGTATCAGTGCCCGCTCCCGCCAGGTCCTGTTGTCCAAAAAGGTTCTGCTAATGAAAACTCAGGCTACACATTAGCTGCTCCCTCGCAGTCACTTTTCCCGACTCCACATTCCCACTTTCGAAGGGTGTAACTGCCATATTTAACACAAATGTACACAAAGTTTGATTCTATCTGTACCCCTTTAAGGTAATAAAGAGATGTGATGTTGATAGGTAGCATTCGGTAACCTCCGGAGCATGCGTTCACCTACTGGACTGCTCGTATTTCATTTTGCTGCCTACCAGGCTAGTCAGCCATGCTGCACGTGAGTTTGGAAAGCGTGAAACGTGTGCTGTGTTTGATCGTCTTTGATCTGCATTTGCCTCTGACTACTCACCTTGCAGTTGTGCTGTTCATCATCAGCCTGACTACACCCACTGCAGGGCAAAGGCCTCTCCCATGTCTCTCCAATTAACCCTGTCCTTTGTCAGTTGCCGCCACTGTATCCCCGCACACTTCTTAATCTCATCCACCCACCTAACTTTCTGCCGTCCCCTGCTACGTTTGCTTTCTCTTGGAATCCACTCCGTTACCCTTAAGGACCAGCGGTTATCTTGCCTTCGCATTACATGCCCTGCCCAAGCCCATTTCTTCCTCTTGATTTCAACTAGGATGTCATTAACTCGTGCTTGTTCCCTCACCCACTCTGCCCGCTTTCGATCTCTTAACGTTACACCTATCATTTTCCTTTCCATAGCTCGCTGCGTTGTTCTTAACTTAAGCTGAACCCTCTTTGTTAGCCTTCACGTTTCTGCCCCATAGGTGAGTACCGGTAGGATACAGCTGTTGTATACTTTTCTGTTCGGGGGTATTGGTAAGCTACCATTCATGATCTGAGAGAACCTGCCATATGCGCTCCACCCCATTCTTATAATAGAGTCAGGACAACCTTGGACTTTAGTCAACCAAATGATCAGGCAGACTTTCGTAAAGGATACTTGACAATAGATCACATTCACACTATCAATCAGGTGATAGAGAAATGCGCAGAATATAACCAACCCTTATATATAGCCTTCATTGATTACGAGAAAGCATTTGACTCAGTGGAAACCTCAGCTGTCATGCAGGCATTGCGGAATCAGGGTGTAGAAGAGTGTTATGTGAAAATATTGGAAGATATTTATAACGATTGCACAGCTACTATAGTTCTCCATAAAGTCAGCAATAAAATTCCAATACGGAAAGGGGTCAGGCAGGGAGACACGATCTCGCCAATGCTCTTCACTGCCTGCTTACAGGAGGTATTCCGGGGACTGGAATGGGAACAGTTGGGGATAAGAGTTAATGGAGAATACCTGAGTAATTTGCGATTCGCTGATGACATTGCCTTGCTAAGCCACTCAGGACAATTGTGCTGTTACGCACATGCTACTTTGAGGTGTGCGCCGCGATGACAGCGAAGGTAGTGACAAGTAAAGCCACGTGCAAGTGGAAACACTCGTGATTTCTGCCGCCACAGCTCAAAACTCTTGTGTCAAGCGACGAGGTTCCAACAAGATGGAAATTTTTCGCCATGCCATTCAGTTGCTTGCTTGTGAAACAGCCTTAACTTGAAAGCAGATATGAACAAAAAAACAGTTTTCTTGAACATGAAAATCGCATGCGTGTTGCAGTTGGGGGTTTGTTATAATTGGGCAATTTTGGTAGTTGCAGTTTCGGTTTTATTTCTAGTTCCGTTTACCCAGTGGTGAGAAAATTAACGAGATTTCTTTCATACAGCCTTAATACGAAACCAACTAACCCAGAGGGTGATGTTTCGTTTAATTAGGAATTCCATTTAACCGATTTCCATTCATTGAGATTCTGCTGTATTCGCTAAAACAAACACAAGCTTTTATCTTTGCTATGCACAATAACACATTGGAATAAGATGACTAAACCAGTGCCTTATGAGGTCTAACCAGCTAGTGCTATCTGTTCCTTTTTGCAATTTTGCTTCTTTGTGATTTCACTGCTTGGACTTTCCACAGTATTTTGTAAGTAAAATAAACAACACTTCCTGTGGAATAGTGCGGCTTCTTTCTGGATTAAAATGTGCAGAAAACTAGGATGTTTCTTCCTTTGTGTGCACCCCTCTTGTAATTAAGGCTTCTTCTTCTTCATTTGGCTCCAGCTGACTTTCCTGTGCCCAGCACTGTGGCGTGTCCCACCATGGAGGTTCTGCGGCTTGAGCGACTGCTTATAGAAGGTAGCCAGCTGCAGCCATGTGACCAGATGGCAGCTGAGGTTCCCCACCACCTGTCCACTGCTGCCCTGCACAGATACAGGGCGTTTCTGGAGTCCAAGTTTGACCCAGTAGTCCACATTCCCTGCCGATTGTTTTTGGTGAGATGGCGGCTTGTCTCGGTGCATGGGTAGTCATTCACAAAACGGGATTGAATGCATGTGTGTCTTCTCTGCGTGGGAGATTTTTCGAAAGCGCCAAAACCACACGGACAAAGAAGGAACAGTCGGGAATCATCCCTGTCTGTTCCTTCTTTGTCCGTGTTGTTTTGGCACTATGTGCACCAACCAGGCCGATCCGCCACTCTTCAGAGAACGCTTCGCTTCTGATGGCTGTTGGGGGTGATGCATACATCCCCACCACCTGCTAAAGTAGGGTTTGCACAGTGGGCACAGCGGACCTGCCGCGAGCATGATGCTTACCAAGCCACTTTTCTACCTTATGCAGGGTCTTGCACTCTGCATCACCAGCTTCTCGTCGCCATATGACGCACTCTCTAGTAATGGCTTCCTGCACGTGTGCCAGCCCATAGCTATCAACTCAGCTGCACCGCAAATCAGAACTGGAGCATGACATCCCCCATCTGCTGCTGCCGCCCACATTCCCGGCAACTGTGACATCACCAACACCTTCGCGTATAAAAGAATCGCTGCACTGCTTCCAGTTCAGTGGGCACGGCGGACCTGCCGCGAGCATGATGCTTACCAAGCCATTTTTCTACCTTATGCAGGGTCTTGCACTCTGCATCACCAGCTTCCCGTCGCCATATGACGCACTCTCTAGTAATGGCTTCCTGCACGTGTGCCAGCCCATAGCTATCAACTCAGCTGCACCGCAAATCAGAACTGGAGCATGACATCCCCCATCTGCTGCTGCCGCCCACATTCCCGGCAACTGTGACGTCACCAACACCTTCGCGTATAAAAGAATCGCTGCACTGCTTCCAGTTCAGTGGGCACGGCGGACCTGCCGCGAGCATGATGCTTACCAAGCCACTTTTCTACCTTATGCAGGGTCTTGCACTCTGCATCACCAGCTTCCCGTCGCCATATGACGCACTCTCTAGTAATGGCTTCCTGCACGTGTGCCAGCCCATAGCTATCAACTCAGCTGCACCGCAAATCAGAACTGGAGCATGACATCCCCCATCTGCTGCTGCCGCCCACATTCCCGGCAACTGTGACGTCACCAACACCTTCGCGTATAAAAGAATCGCTGCACTGCTTCCAGTTCAGTGGGCACGGCGGACCTGCCGCGAGCATGATGCTTACCAAGCCACTTTTCTACCTTATGCAGGGTCTTGCACTCTGCATCACCAGCTTCCCGTCGCCATATGACGCACTCTCTAGTAATGGCTTCCTGCACGTGTGCCAGCCCATAGCTATCAACTCAGCTGCACCGCAAATCAGAACTGGAGCATGACATCCCCCATCTGCTGCTGCCGCCCACATTCCCGGCAACTGTGACGTCACCAACACCTTCGCGTATAAAAGAATCGCTGCACTGCTTCCAGTTCAGTGGGCACGGCGGACCTGCCGCGAGCATGATGCTTACCAAGCCACTTTTCTACCTTATGCAGGGTCTTGCACTCTGCATCACCAGCTTCCCGTCGCCATATGACGCACTCTCTAGTAATGGCTTCCTGCACGTGTGCCAGCCCATAGCTATCAACTCAGCTGCACCGCAAATCAGAACTGGAGCATGACATCCCCCATCTGCTGCTGCCGCCCACATTCCCGGCAACTGTGACGTCACCAACACCTTCGCGTATAAAAGAATCGCTGCACTGCTTCCAGTTCAGTGGGCACGGCGGACCTGCCGCGAGCATGATGCTTACCAAGCCACTTTTCTACCTTATGCAGGTTAGTCCTTATCCCTACTGTAAAAGGGACTTTCATGCTTTGGTGGTTCTGCCGTGCCCACTCCAGTGCTGCAAAATTGCATACGATTGTTATCTTGTTCTTAAGCTTCTTATCTGTGGAGACGTTGAACTAAGCCCCAGACCGACCAATGCTGAATTACTGTACAAAATCCTTGGTGGACAAATGAAATTGCATGCAGAAGTTAAGGAAATGAAAGCAAAAACTGAGACCATGATTGAAGACATTAAAGTTCGCTTTCAAGAAATTGAGAGCCACATATCTGGCCTTAAACTCGATGAGCTTGACAATCTCCTTAGAATGTGCGAAAGTACGTTCACCTTCCAAACGTGTAAGCTCACAGATCTTGAAGACAGGGGCAGGCGTTCTAATGTAGTTGTCCACGGTGTTAAAGAAGAACTGGATGAAACAGAAGAAGTCCTAAAACGCAAAGTCATAGGCGAAGTATTTTACGATAAACTAGGTGTGAAATGTGAATCCGTTGGTAGAATTCACAGACTTGGCAAGGGGAGCGACAAAAGACCCGTAATAGTTTTCTTTCAGGACTACAATGAAAAGATGGCAGTCTTCAAAAACGTCAGCAAACTCAAAGGAACAGACTTTTGTGTCCAGAATGATTATTGTCATAAGACTCTGAAAACGTGAAAACTGTTATGGGAGAGCTCAAAATTTGATAGGGACAGTGGAAAAAAAGTTACTCTCATACATCACAAACTGCGCATTGACGGTGATCTGTTTGTATGGGATGACGTGCAGAACGACCGCAAGCTAATTAAGAAAAAACAAATAAACTTACCCCAACTTGCTCCATGACTTTCCCATAAAACATGCTTCAGGCTGCTTAATTTTAACGCCCGTAGCATCGTAAATAAAACTGTTCAGCTTGAATCTGTCTTTCTTTCTTGCAACCCGCATGTTGTTGTCATTTCCGAGACATGGCTTAGCAATGCTGTAAACGATGACCTTCTAATCCCACCCAGCTACAAGATATACCACATGGATAGGGAGACCAGGGGAGATGGTGTAGCTGTTATTGTGAAAACCGACGTTGAAGTCACTATTTTGCAGAAAATTTCATGTATTGAAACTCTGTGCCTAAGAATCAGCCCATTCGGACATGTTTTTGTACTGTTTGCAGTGTGCAGACCGCCAGATTCGACGCCTGATTTTTTGTTTCAACTGAAAATGCATATGGAAAAATTCAGCAACCAGAAACTTATCGCTTATCGCGGCCGGAGATTTTAATCTTCCCGATATTGATTGGAGGCGCTTACAATCAGGCTTCGTTTCTGATGGCTCTTCTGGCATTATCTTTGATATCATGTTTTACCACAATCTACTCCAAGTTGTGCAAGAACCAACATGTGTTACTGCTTCTTCATACTCGGTTCTTGATCTTGTTTTTATTCCCCGTCTTATCAATAACTACAATGTTTTAGTTGATCCGGGGATTTCTGATCACCAGATTGTTCCTTGCATGGTACTCGACCTAATCACGCTTCCATGCTAAAAACTGTGAAAGATTACGCTCATGCCGATAACGTAAGGCACAATAGATTGCCTAGATTCTCACCTCGAAAACTTCTCTGGTAATGACATTAATGTGTTATGGAACAAATTTAAAAATGTATGCTTCTTTTGTCTTGACAGCTTCGTCCCTAACAAAGTAAAAAAGACTGCTGAACGTAACCCATGGATGACTAGGGACATAATACATTTAAAAAGGAAAGCGAAGCGGGCAAGAAATCACCGTACAGCTTCACATGAGTTTATCCAAATTCGTCGCTCCCTTTCAAATGCCATTCAGTCAGCCAAATAGTACTTTTATTTTAACACTGCCTTGCTTAATTTTATCAAATCAGACCCTGATAAATTTTGGAACTTTGTGAGTGAACGTAAGAAACCTATTGAGCACATTTCACATGAAGAGACCTTAATAACAGATCCTCAGGCTATTGCATCGCATTTCAGCCACGACTTCAGCAGTGTCTTTTCCACCTCTAAACCCCTTGTAAACACACCTTGGGATACTCTTGACACTAACATTGTTTCATATGAGGGCATTGTTAATATGATGTTAAGGTTGAAAGTAAAATCATCCCCAGGACCAGATGGTATTCCAGATGCTGTGCAGAGCAGTTAGCCAGGTACATTGTATTAATCTTCCAGCTCTCCATCAGATCTTCCTCTCTTCCACATGACTGGAAGATAGCGTGCGTAGTGCCTGTGTTTAAGAAAGGCAACCCACTCTCAGTATCTTCCTTGATATCATCGACCTGTAAAATGCTTGAACACATAGTGAGTACTCACATCTCTGACTTCCTAAATAACCACAATATTCCATCTCCATTCCAGCATGGCTTCAGAAAGGGGTATTCAACCACAACACAGTTAACAACAGTTGTTTTTTTCGCTTCTGTCCTCGACAGAGGTGGTCAAATAGATACTATATTTTTGGACTTCAGCAAAGCTTTTGATCATATTCCGCATGATAAACCTATTTTCAAATTAAAGCAGCTTGAACTTCCCAGTTTCCTCATTGCCTGGACCTCCGCCTACTTAACCAACCGTTCTCAGTACGTACATATAAATGGTTCAGACTCTGGCTGTCTTCCAGTCTCTTCTGGTGTTCCGCAAGGTAGTGTTCTCGGGCCACTCCTCTTCCTGATATTTTGCAAGGATATAGTTAATGTGATCCACGATCCCGTGAAAATTCGGCGAACGACGACTGCGTTATCTTTAATGAAATTCTGGCACCCGAAGACCAGCACGCACTTAATGTTGAACTAATTAACATTCTAGAATGGTGCCAGGAGTGGGGCATGCTCCTAAACTCAGAAAAATCTGTCTCGCTTCGCATAACCAGGAAAAAATACCCGCTTCAGTACACTTATTCTGTCCAGGACCGCAGTTTAACCGAAGTGAAGAAATATAAATATCTCGGCGTTACACTAAATAACCGCCTCAGCTGGAACACACATATTCTTAACATCTCCTCTTCAGCCTTTCACAAACTATGCCTGCTCAGACACAAGCTTAAAGATGCTCCCGCTCATGTTAAACTTCTCGCATACACAACTCTTATAAGGCCTAGGCTTGAATATGCTTGCACAGTGTGGGACCCCCATACGATGTGCAATATTAATGCTCTCGAAAAAATTCGGAGATGGGCAGTGCGTTTTATTTATTCCAGATACGGTCGCACCGATTTGGTATCTGAATTAATGGCAGAAAATGGTATTGTCAGTCTCCAAGCAAGAAGAAAATTCCTCCGTCTTAAATTTTTGTTTCTCTTACTTAATCACAAACTTGCACTTGATCCTAGCCGTTATGTTTGCCCTCTTACCACTAGGCAGACACGCCACTCTCATGCCCTCTCTTTAATGCCTCACTTTGCAAGGACTAACTTATACCAATTCTCCTTTTTCCCTAATACAATTGCAGACTGGAATAGTTTGCCTGCTTCTTCCCTCCAATCTTTAGATATGCTGGAATTAAGTATGTAATGACTATGAAATCTTCCTCCTGTCAGTTTTGATTGTGTCAGTTTTTTTTTGTGCTTATATTTTATGTTCAGTAATGACCGTTTCAACTGGTCTACGCAATGTGGGGATGTGTTTTGTAACTTGTGCTGTCATGCTTTTTTGAATTCTATGAAAATTTATACCACTCCTGCTTGGGCGCTCAGCCTGCAGTATGTTCAAAATAAATAAATAATAAATTTGCACACTCTGGTGCATACAGTGTCTTAATTTGCCTTGCATAGTGGAGGAGGGCTGGTTTTCATGCTACCTCTATAGCACATTGGAGCTCCTGCCAGACAGAGTTTCACAATATGTGGCACCCTCTGGGGAGCGCTGATCCATGCCCACAAGGCTGTGCAGCAGGTGTAGAAGGAGGAATTGGTGAGGTGCACATGGTACCGTATTTTCCGGTGTATAAGACGCACCCGCCATATATGCAGGCTGTCATAGAATAAGTTGGTACTATATAAGATGACCCGTGTTTAAGACGCACCCCAATTTACCCAGTTAGGCTAGTGAGGCTTGATTAAACACGCTTGCGCGACCATCGCGAAAGGCAGCACTCATGCCATAGCCGCCCAAGTTTTCGCAAAAAAGAAAGAAAAACGAAAACTCTCCTTATGTCCATAACAACATTTTGTCTTTACTTGAAACCTTCGGAGTCTTAATCTTTGGATGCGCTATCAAAAAGTTTGCCCATTTCTAGAGGCAACGCAGCTGAAACATTCTTTTCGTACTACGTACACGGAGCAAAGTTGCAAAGGGTGACTAAAAAAGAACGCCGGCTTGCCTTTGCTTGTCTTGACAATGGTGAGAAGCGCGATTGTCGCCATCTTTTGGCATTTCACATTACTTTTGCTTGGGGTCTCCGAAACGGGCACGTGTTTGTGATCCCAGAAGTCGTCATCCCCGCTGTTTCATGATAAAGTTCACCTAGAAAAGTTGCGCACGGCGGTCCCTGTATTAAAGTAGTAACAGTGTTACAACCGCGCTATTGGTAGTGATATTTTTTTGGTGGAAAAAGCTTGAACATGAACCTGAGTAATTTCTGAACTTGCAAAAAAAAAAAAAAATTTGCGTATAAGACGCATCCTTGTATAGGATGCATCAGCAAGATTTTTGAAAAAAAGCTGCATCTTATACACTGGAAAATACGGTATGTGCAGTCATCATCATCATCAGGGGCCCACAATGGCTGTCCACGTCCAGCCAGGCTTGGTGGATGAGGACCCTGTGGGTGTAAACAGCTGTAACAGCATTTTTGTTGGTAGCCTTGTAATTTCTTTATGCTATGCAAGTTAAAAATGTGTTTTTGGATGTATGATAATGTTTGCAGTGAAACACGTGATTATTATAATGACACTGTTCCAATTGTCAGTCCGTCATTAGTAGGGGTCATTGTTTCATAGTGACATCAACAGAGTGATATATAAATGCCATTTGCCCTGTGGCAAGGTATAAGTAGCTTCTACATGGTTTGTGGCACTGAATAAACAGTCAGCAATTTGTTGAATAGCTTTTCAGTCTTTTTGTGAATAGTTTTCGTCGCAGTGGTAGTCACAAACATGGGAGTTTGCCACCTCCTGTACAAGCTGGTTGAGATTGCTACTCAACATTGTTTTGGTCGCAATGTGATGGCAAACAAGTGAGACTGGTGCATGTCTGTTGTTGAGCAGTCGCATGGCTTTATGGGTGGACCTGTCTGTGTTACCACACAGTGTCTCCACTGTGTGGTTTTATTCTGGGTTTTTTGCGCAAAAGACACGACACAAAAGAAGCGCGGTAGAAAGGACAGACAGGACTGTCTACCTCGTTTCTTTTGTGTCGTGTCTTTTGCGCAAAAAATGCTTAGGCACCAACTAGCCTGCAAAAACATACTCGCAAGTGGTTTTATTCATTGCAGCGCTTATGATTACGGTTTGTGGGGGTTTAAGGTCCCTAAGCGACTCAGGCTATGAGAGACGCCGTAGTGGAGGGCTCCGGAATAATTTCTACCACCTGGGGTTCCTTAACGTGCACTGACATCGCACAGCACACGGGCCTCTAGAATTTCTCCTCCAAAGAAATTCTAGCAGCCGAGCGCCGGGTTTAAGATTGTTTCTATTGGAGATGTTGTCTGTGTAGTATGCGTCATTTTCACTTCATTTTCAGGAGTCTGTGGAGCCGCAGTTTGATTGTTTGATGGGCCTGCAGTTGAACCTGGTTCCACCTGAAGAATGGGGCACTGCCCAAGGTATGAATTTGCATTTATTCCAAACAAGATCGGCTCACTGTTGATGCCTTTATTTTGCCATTCCTCAAAGAGGCTCTGTTGGGCTGCCGAGGCCGAAAGGAATGGGTTGTGGGGAGGCGCATGTAACTACTAGTATATGCTTACACAATGATGCCCCTCACAGGGGGCATCATTTCACGCTAGCAGGGGTTTGGCTGGAAGTGTTCTTGACTTGTGGATATTTCACAGTACTATCATATTCAGTGTTGCTAATGGGCTCTCTATTGCACCGTCAGGTTTGGAGGCTTCAGTGTTCTGGAAAAACAACAGTGGTATGTGAGCATCCTGCAGCTTTTTTCTAAGCTCTGTTCCGTGCTGTTGGAGGCAACTTGCAGTTTTCTCACCTTGTTTTTTTGTTCCAGGGGTTACCACATCAGTTGCACTTTTTCCACAAGCTTCAGTACCCTGCTACATTGCTGTCAGGTTAGAATCTCTCTGTCAGGAAGTGATGGTTTATGGGGGTTTAACGTCCCAAAGCAACTCAGGCTATGAGGGGTGCCGCAGTGGAGGGCTCCAGAAATTTCGACCACCTGGGGTTCTTCACTGTGCACTGACATTGCACAGTACATGGGCCTCTAGAATTTGACCTCCATCGAAATGCAACTGCCACGACTGGGATCGAACCCGCGTCTTTCGGGTCAGCAGCCGAGCGCCGTAACCACTGAGCGGCACTGTCCTGAAGTGAAGGCCACAAAGTTTTGTGTCTTGATGAGTTTGTGATGGGGAGGTGATTTTAGCATATATTTTTCCCCTTTTGCTGCCATTTTTTGTAAATAAAGATTTGAGTGTTAAGGGTGAAGAGGGTCTTCAAAAAGAATTCTCATTAACGAAGTCAGAATTATAAAATTTTCAGGCAATGTATTTCTACGTGCTAATTCCAGATGTTGTTTAATTTAATGTAAAACAAGTCCTCGCACAATTATGTAATGTGTTATGCAATATTTTTTCCGTGAGCTTTTAAAAATTTTACTGCAGGGAACTTGCAAAAATTCATGCCATTGGCCTTTCCTAATGTAGCGAATACGATAAGGGTAAAAATATCATCCTGCTTGGTATAGAATTTGGGTTACCGTGTTTTGAAGTTGCTATTTTAGAAACTTCCCCTATGCTAGGGAGGATGATAATTAGCCCCTTATACTGCTTTGCTTGATATCTGGAAAAACTGACTGCCTGGATTTTAGCAAGTTTCCCTGCGGCAAAATTTCTTAAAATGTCAGGACAAAAATATCACTTAACATATTACATAGTGTACAGGGGCTTGTTTTGCATAAAATTAAATGATATCTTTGGAATTGGCGCGTAAAAAAAATTTGGTTTGATTTAACTCTTCTAAACCTATGGTGAATTCTAATCGCAGGCCCAGAGCGGTCTGCACGCTCTGTGACAGAGTGCCTGAATCTGGCGGAGAGTGCGCGACCTGAAATTCTGATTGGAGTACTCTTGCTCTGGCCAGAGCATGCAGGTGGCACTCGCGAACTGCTCGAGGAAGTACCCGTCATTTCTTGCGCTTGCCCGCGCTTTTCGCGTGCACGTCGTCTGCTTTTCGAGCGTAGCTGCAAGAGGTGAAGGTTACTCCCGCAGCTACTGCTCTCCGACTCGCTGTCGTCAAGCAGAGCGAGAGCCTGTGCGCGATTCACTTTTGAGTCCATACCGGCGGGAGATGATGATCGTCTGCTACGGAGCGCGGCGGATGCGACAAGCCGCCGGAAGTGAAGGGCGCCACTGACAAAGAACGTCGCGCAAACTTCCGGTCGACTCCGCCGATTTCGGCGGAGCAGTCCCGACTGCTCCACGGAGCAATCTCGGCTCGGCAGCCGCTCCCTATCTACGATTGGAAGACGCGATCCGTGGCTCAGATCTGCGTTTGGAATACAGTTGCTCCGAAAAGAGCAGACAACATTGCTCCCGAAGTGCTCCAACTCTGCGTTGGGAAGTCACCACTAGTTATACAGAGTGAAAGCTCTGTTCCATTGCTTTGCAAATCTAGCTTCTCGTTGGTCCTTGGTTTCAGCAGCTCGTTTACCTCGTGTCCTCTACAGTATGTCTTGAGCTGTATTGAGTGGATGATGGGACGCGGGTTGACCGTAGCCTCATGCATGGGGAAACTGAAGCAGAAACTGTTGCAGCTCTCCCAGCCTGCACCCTCCTCACAGTGGCGTGGTTTGCCTGTGCTCAAGAGTGACCTTGGGAGACATGTAGAGCTGTAACATTTGCAGGCAGTCAGAGCAATTGATGTTTCCGCCAGGGCCGTGTGTGATCCCATCTGTCAATCACCCTCTCCTGGTGGATGCCACTCCACCCACTGTGGCTGTAACCTGATGGAGGTCAAATGCAGTGGCGCTTATGTTTAACATCAGGTGGCTGAAAGTAATCTGGAGCCCTCTCATACAGTGTGACTCATAACCAGCAAAGTAGCTGTGACACGTAAGAATTCATAATTGTGCACATGCTTCAGAAGCAGTATAGGGAGCTACTACCACCTAGACTACTGCATGTTGATGCTATTTTATTTTCTCTCGCTGAGGCCGTGCTGGGACCTGTGCGTAGTAGCTTAGGACGCTGCTCTGGTGGCGTAGCTGCTGGGCTCACCTACCCAATTCTCTCTGTTGAAGGGCTGAGTTCACCAGCTTGGACAGCTGCAGCCACGTGTGCTGGCTGGAACCGCTGCAGGTGCACTTTGAAGATTTGCTGCTGCCGCTTCCCGTGCCTCCTGCTGAATCCCACCTGTCACCGGATACCTACCGGGCTATGCTCTGGCGCAGCCTCTGGGAGCAGTATGCAGGCTTTTAATATTATAGCTGCCCTGTCCTGTGGAATGGAGTTGGTGCTAACTACTAGGAGGTCATAATAGCGAATGCACGATTTTCATTTTCCAGTGTTGCATTTCGCCATCGTGGAGAGGACATTTGTCAGCTAACGTTTTGTGCAGGACTAAATAATGCTTTTAAAAGAGATAAGTGCTCCATCCAAAAAGTGCCCAGTGGTTGACCTGTAGCCTGTTGAAGAGTGTCGCTAATTCCAGAAAGATGTTTTGCTGTTAAACCTGCTGTGCAGACAGTTGTGCCAGGTTGACTGCAACTGGCCAAGGGGACGTAACATTCTTTTGTGACAGCACGCTTTCCAACAGAAACAAACTTGTACATTTTTTGAAGCTAGTGCATATGTAACATTTTTCGCATGATACTGCAGCTTTATGCTGTAACTAGTTGCATTGCACATGGTCATTGTAAGAGACAGCAGCTGTACACTCATTCAGGGGTGACACATCAGTTCCAATTTTTGCTTGTGTGTTTCACCTCTTCCAAGTGCTTCAATGGGCAGTGGCTAGGAAACGTGTTCATGTTTTTCCCGAATCCGGGAGCTTAAAATGTGTCACATAGGTCTGATGGGCTGCTGTCTGCTTTCTTGTTATAAATAACCAGTCAGAATGCAGAAATACCAGTCAGATTTCACTGTTTGCGAATGCGCTTTTGCGAATGATGTTGACGAACACTGCCTGCAGGTTGGGTGGTGGCCAGACGACCCTGCGCCTTGGACCTAGCCCTCCCAGTCAGCAACTCTGGCTGCAGCTGTGCGAAGGCCTGGCTCCGTTTGTGGTGTGTTGGCAGCCACGGGGACTGCAGGCAGCGTTTGTCGTGCCCCCAAAGGCGCATGTTTTGGTGGCCGTGAGCGCACATGGACCACACCTTGTTGCTTCTTTGGTGGTTGAGGACTGGAATTTACTGCCCAGGGTACAGGAATTTCTCCACTCCCTGTGCGTGTTTTCCTAGTGGTGCTGTAAAAATGTTGAAGCATTTTTGTGCTTTTCCTCATGCAGAACCTACTGTGAGATAATTATTTGAATCATCTGTGAATACTGTGAGAAAATTTCAGTGCAGGTCATTAACATGTAGTGACCTGCAGTCTTCTCTATTTGTGTCAATAAATATGTACGTATGGGGCTTTGCAAGTGTGTGCTTACTCTGGCCAAAAGCTGAGAACTCACAGGGCAATATGGGGTGTGAGGAGGAGGTTTATTTGCACTGCATTTTGTGGTTGCCTCGACAGACGAGGCATCGAATGTCCAGGCATATGCTTGCTCCCCCGCTCATGTTTCATCAGAGAATTTCATGCCGCAAATGAAAGCAGCTCACACTCGTCCTCTGACTGTCTTTCGGCTCACACCGTGCTCATGCCTGAGAAGAGTCTTCGGAGTCGGGGCTTTGGTGATAGCTGTTGTCGGGTGTACTGTCTTTCGAGAGGTCCTTGTGTTGCCATGGAAACTCTTGTTCGGTATCATGTTTCAAAGCGCGACCGACGAGATCCTCGGGATCCCAAGTGTCCATGAGCCAACTGCAGAGCGTGGCTGGAGAGGCCCCTGTCCGGCGGCAGTAACTGCTCCTCGTCCAGTCCATGTAGCAGCGCTTGATGCGGTGCCGATGCTTTAAGTAGCCGAGTTCTGCTTTCGCGATCTCCGCATTGTGCAAGGTGTGATTGTCCTGTGTCCGATAGCGTGGGAGTCTCGAGGTCAGCGTGGTGAAATGGCATCAAAATTGAAACCATCGAAACAGTGAACTGACACCACTGCTAGATAGCATCTCCTCTCGCTGGAAGAGCTGTGTAGAAATTGGAAAAGTCGAAACAAGAAGGAATCATTTTATGATAGATCAGGATGTCGTGTGTGTGTGCGCGTGCGTGCGTGCACCTTCAAACAAATGGACAGACAAACGCGCAGTTGCTGAAATGCGGGAAATGCCCACTTTAAGTGCTGTTGCACTAATATTAGGGCAGCCGGAGACATCGTAAGTGTTGTTAAGAACTTCGTGTTGGGCAAGTTGGTGCGTACTGTTGTAGGTTGTATCGTAAGTGTTTTATCAAAGAAACTGAAAGGTGTGCATCTAATACATCTGGAAGTAAAAGAGGTTGCCTTCTGCGTGTGGAATAAGGAAGAGTGGATGACAGTGCGCGCCTTCCATGGCATTCAGTCGGGGCATGCGTGGCAGCTATCCAGGTCGCCCACAGAAGCATCCCCTGACTTGTACGTGGCACACACAGCCGGGTCTGCATGGAAGAAACTAAGGGTACCAGAGTGAAGACACTGGGCGTTGTCGAATAAACAACCACAGCCCGGAAACACATTGTTTTTACTGAAGCAGGTGCCCATGACCTTATCAATTTGTTCATTTCGCTAAAAATTATTTGATATATGCTGCTCGCTTATTTGACTTTAACCTCTTTGTGTGTATACTAAGCTGCACATCGAATCCGGTCTGTGCTTTGGTGGAAGCGAAATTCCAAAGACGTCCATGTTCTGTGCGATGCCGCAGCACATCAAGGAACCCCAGGCAGTGAAAAATAATCCCGCATCCTTCACTACAGTGGCTCTCATAGCTAATCTGATGCATCGAGGCATAAAGCACTACATACAATATCCCACCAAAAAATCTCTGCCTCTCCCGTAACCGAGAGTAGAGTAAGCATGAAATGTTTACGGGCCTAATGTCATCTCGGTGGACACCCGAACCGCACCGTAAAGCAAGGGAGGAACGCCACCACCCGTTCGGCGCGATGCCTTGCCCTTTGAACGCAGCGCTTCTCCCCCGGGCCCCAGTGCACCTGCGCAGCTTTGCTTCGATGCGCGAAGCCCCTAAGAGATCACGTACGACAACGAAGTGTACGTGGCATTTATGTGCTTTTTGCACGAGTTATTAGAAATCGGAAATTATAATTCCGTGCATTATCAAACGCACAGCGCGACTGATATCTTGATAAACATTGAGAAGGCGCTGGCAGCAGTTATTTTTTGTGACTCGTTTGGAGACCAACCGTTGCTTGCATGCCGGTCGCGTAGGAGGGCTTAGAGAGTCTCGTTAAATCTCGTTAAGTCTCGTACGGTGCCCGGATGTTCTCGTTTCAGAGCCCGGATGACTGGAATTCAGTGCCCGGATGACTGGAATTAGTGCCCGGATGACTGGAATTCAGTGCCCGGATGACTGGATTTCAGTGCCCGGATGACTGGATTTCAGTGCCCGGATGAGTGGATTTCAGTGCCCGGATGAGTGGATTTCAGTGCCCGGATGATGGCTCTCGGTCTCGGCGTGACGTCACCACACTGCCGACAACGGGGGCTAAAAGCATTTCATGCTTAAAATGAAAACCCGTACACAATTCACAAATAGGCTCTTCAGACCTGCATGGTATGCTCAGCCGTGTGCAAGGGTCTCATTGGAAGGGTTAACTACTAGACAAACAAAATTATGCAACGTGTTTTTAATGATTCCAAAATCTGATACAAAGAACACATGAACAAAGTTTAAAAAATCAAAATTTTTTTTTAAATTGTCGTAAGAGGTATTCATTGTTCTGTGTTTTCTTGAAGTTAATGCGAATATATCTCCTTGTCGAAGAGACGTATAAATATCAACTTCAGCATTTAGGTCTGTTTGCATAGATAAAGCTTAATTACTGCCTCTCTGCTACAAGCCGTTTTAGATATAACGACCCGGAAACTAGACAAAAATACCATCTTTAGGTGGACTTTGAAAAATTTTATATAAACATCTATAGCTTCCAGACAGACAAAAATAATGGAGCGCAATTAAAAACATCCATATATTTACTCAAACAATTTTCAGGTGCTTAAATATATTTTATGTAATTCATAACCAGATTTGGCCAAAACAGCAGAGTACTGAAGCGTGGAACTGCACATCTCTGTCATTGATAATTTCGTGTGCTTCGAAAAAATTTTTTTGGGCAACACCAATTGCAGATCGCTCCTTTCCAGTGATTAGGCAACAATATATAAAAATTTCAAATAAATTGAAGTTGACCAGTCACCCTTTGTTCGATCTTACGTGGAACCACCCTTGAAAAAATTGTTGGTTGAAAGCCCTCTCATGCTCTGGAAGACCACAGGCCCCACGTCTTCAATAAAAGCTCTAAACATGCAACAGCTCAGGATGAGGTATTGAGTAGTACAAATCATCCACATTAGTTGAAAAGGTGAATCTTGTTTGACATGAAGCTTCACTGCCAGAAAAACATTCAATGACTTCAGTAGAATTTTTTGCCAGAGAAGGGTATGCTGAAGGAATGGCGCTAAGGTGCTTCTGCACGAACCTTGACAAGGTGCCGTGCCAGGTTGCCTTCTCTGTTAGGATATTCCTGAACGGCACAGATTCTTTCTGGCTTTTAACAGTAAAGAAAACACTCAGTGAATCTACATCAGCTGCATTGACGCTCTTCATTTTTTCATGTTGAGCTCTTCACATAGAGCAGTGGCCTTTTCCTTCACCTTGGCTAAGGGAACAAAGTTTTTTTGAAGGGTTGAAGCTGTGCTAAGTCGTGGTCCGAAGTTCTGTATTGAAACTAAAGAAGAACTTCTTGTCAGTGGTCAGAAACGTGGTGGCGGCAGCTAGCTCAGGTGACCAGGATTGCTGTATTGTTGAAGGCGTAGAGTGTTTGAGGTGGTACAGGGTGCGCCTTTTGCTCCAAAAGTGCCAGTTAGATCCACTGTCAACTTTCTGTAGAGCAAGGATCTTGCCTGGCCTTTTAATGACGGACAATGATGGCGGCTTTGTTGCGATGCAAAAAACTCAGTTCTGACAGAAGGCAAACGAAGCTATGACAAAAAACTTTTCTCCTAAAAGTGTGTCCTTGGCCAAGGTGAACGGGGAAGGGATCTTGGCACGGCACCTTGTCAAAGTTGCCTTAGTGCCATTCCCCTTTTCCACTGGGGTCGTGGAATATTTTTCTGGCAGTGAAGCTTCATGCCTGCGGGGGTTCTTGCTATGCCGTTGAGCCTCCTTTAAGAACTCCCCCCGGTATCGCACACCACGCGCGGCCGTTACCACGGCGGAAATGCAAATGAGGACACAACGCAAAACAGGACGCAATTTGCCCCGGGGCCAAACATTTGTTGGGTTCTCCCAAAATCACTGGCTGCTGGATGACTCTGCGACCCCTGCCGTCGTGCGGCTGACGGGCAAGATGGCGACAACAAAGAGGGAAGTCGGGAAGTACTTGCCTAACGTCCTGTCGCGGCTGGGGTACAGTGGCTAGAATTTTACGATTACAACTATTAAAAAAACAATAAATAATAGCATTTTTAATCAACGCAAGAAACAATAATGAGCACAATAATTTGGCCCTGTAATGTGGAAACTCGCACAGTTATTGTGGTCGGGCACAGTCCTTGTCCCAGCAGTGCTGCTCAGCAGGCCGGCGTTCACAAGCGCGCACCCGAGCTTCGTCAGCTTCGTCTTCTGTCATCTTCCTCTCCTTCGGCAGCGCTAGCCGCTGAGGCAGCAAACCCCAATTCTCTTTATTACAATACCCCGGAGTGAAAAGGCGCCATCCTGGCGGCCTAAGGGCACGAGACGAGAGCTGGGTCGTAGTAGGGCTTCAGGCGGTCTAAGTGCGCGATTTCACGGCCGCGGCGGCGATGGTCCGACGAAGGCGTGATGGGCTCCACAAGATAATTAACTGGCGATGTCTGCTGAACAACGCGATAGGGGCCCTATTTGCTCAGCAGTTTTGTAGACTGTCCTGGGCTGGAGGAGGGCACCCAAAGCCAAACCAAGGAGTCCGGAAGATAATGCGGCGGCAGACCGGGAGAAGCGGCGCGGGAGCTGTTCTGACGGTGCTGGTCGTGTGAAGTAAAAAAGGAACGCTCGAGTTGACGGCATTCTTCGGCATGCGCAGCGGCCTGAGAGACGGTTGTAAATTCGGACGAATCGGGGCGGTAAGGGAGTATGGTGTCCATGATGGAGGAAGGCTCGCGTCCGTACAGAAGAAAATACTGGGAAAAACCAGTAGTGGCTTGCGTTGCAGAGTTGTAGGCGTATATATAACGAAAGGTAGAACGCGGTCCCACTCTGAGTGATCGGCAGAAATGTACTGGCCATCATGTCTCCGAGGGTCCGGTTAAAGCGCTCGGTCATGCCGTTGGTCTGCGGATGGTACGAAGACGTCGTGCGGTGAACGATATGACACTCCCGAAGGAGGGCTTCCACGACGCCGGACAAGAAGACGCGACCCCGGTCGCTGAGCAATTCCTGAGGCGCACCGTGACGAAGAATGAGGTTCTGAAGTATGAAACCGGCTACGTCAGAGGCCGTCGCAGCTGGCAACGAGGCAGTTTCGGCATAGCGCGTGAGATGATCCATGGCGACGATGATCCAGCGGTGCCCTGCGGCAGTGATTGGAAGAGGGCCATAAAGGTCTATTCCAACACGGTCGAATGGCCGGGCGGGACACGGTAAAGGTTGCAGAGGAGCAGGTGAGTGCGGTGGTGGGTTCTTGCGACGCTGACATTCCAGGCAAGAGCGTACGTAATGGCGGACGAAACGGTACATGCCCCGCCAATAATACCGAAGGCGTAGGCGGGTAAAAGTTTTCAGGAGACCGGCATGAGCGCATTGCGGGTCATCGTGGTAACTGGCACAAATGGCGGAGCGGAGATGCCTTGGAATCACGAGCAGCCATTTGCGACCATCGGGGAGGTAGTTCCGACGGTACAGCCAAGGGCGTCCGCAGAATTTTTTGCAGGGGGGGGGCCCCGTTGGTGCCCCGGGGGGGGGGGGGGGGGTATGTTCGTAGCAGAAAGGCGCTATTTGCGGAGTAAATTTATTTATTTATATATAAATAAAAATTAAACAAAATGCACACATGAAAGAAAAATTACAAACAGCAAATTAAAGCGCGGCTAGGAGAGGTACATTGGAGTTTATCAACGAAGAAACAACTAAAATTAATAAAAATGCAAAAAGATGCTATATCACTTCGTGGAGAAGAGTGCTCAGTCTTGCTGCATACGGGTTCTCGACTCACCCGGATTGATGACCAGCACACAGCACAATATGTTCACAAACACGCAACTACAGTCACTCAGTCAGTCTTCCTTGAACAGCAACTGTAGGCGCCTCGGATTTTTCTGGGCGAATTGCGTAATTACACGTGTGATAAATTCACTTCTGTGCTTCATTACACGCTCTCGGTGCACACTCATCATACACATTGATTGGAAAAACTGTTGAACGCGTACGTTGAAAACAAAAGATGACTATATATACAACGAAAACTTATTTACAAGATAAATGCACGCTCGCAGCTTCATACACCTCGCTCCATCTTGCTTGCGCATCCGCACAGTCGAGCAACCGCACACACACTGCTCTCCGCTCGTCGTTTTCTCGTCCGCTGTCTTGGTTGTTCTCAGCTTCGCTGACAACCGGCCACTAAAAACACCCAAGCACAAACACAGAGGCGCGCACACGTGCAAGGGCTTACTTGCCGCAGTATCCCCGAATGCGCACTTTGGGGGTGAAAGGAACGCCGCGCAACTTCCGAGGGGAAGGGACACTCGCCACTCCAGTCGGAAAATTTGTTTTTGTGTTTTTATGGGGTTCAGAGCCCCAAAACGACTCAGGCTATGAGGGATGGAGTAGTACAGAGTTCCGGGTAATGTCGACCACCTGGGTCTCTTTACCATGCACTGACACGCACAGTACATGGGCGCTGTTGTGATTTGAGGCCCAGCCAGAGGTGACAGGCGAGCCAGGCAGGCGCCATCGGGCTGCGTTGACCAAAGGCGCTGGTTTTCGCAGAAGACGCAAAGAACGCTGGTGTGGGGGCGCCTCGGGAGACTGCGTCGCCGTGAACAAAAGCAGCTAATCCCCTTTGCCGGAGATTCTGAAAGCGGCGCTTCTACCGAACTGCGCTACCCGTGGATCGGAGGAGACAGCGAGCGGCGGCGGCGCCAACTCGTCGCCCGCTTGCCCCTGAGCAGCCCGACAAAGCGGGGGTGGACACGGCTGATTTTACCTTCCCTCCTTAAGAATTCATCGTTGACCGGCGTAACGATAGGCGAAAACAAGATGCCCCGTGCACTGTCTGCCTCCGTGTCGCTATCTCTCTAGAGATCAAAGAAACAGACACCCATCTCAAGGCGGCTCGAAACACATGCTCGCCGGTGCCGCTGTATGTCTGGAACAGGTCGCCCTTCAGTAGAGCTAACGATGGCGTGGTTTGAAAACGGCGGAACGACGCACGCCCGGACGCGGCATTTCGCAGATGTGACCATGCGGGGCTGCTTTTACCCTTTTGACTGAGCGCACCACCGCCCCTGGCGTGCGGCCATCACTCACGGTTCGAGTGAGTGATTTTCCAGGGGGGTGCAGCCGCCCCCCCTTGCCCCCCCCCCCCTCCGGACGCCCATGGGTACAGCAACTGGTCGCGCACGGCGAAGTGATGGGCTTGACGTCGGAGCGCTCGAGAAGGGAGGCGCGCTGAGCGGTTGGCTAGGAAATCCAGAAGAGAAGTAATCCAAGGATCCTTAATTGCGCTGCTCAGAAGCCATATATCAATAGTGTCGAGAGAAGGTGTGAGGCCGGAAATAGATGGTGGGTCAGGCTCAGAGGTCACAGGGGAGCGCGAGAGAGCGTCAGCGTCGGAGTGTTTACGACCGGAACGATAAATGACCCGAATGTCGTAATCTTGTAAACGCAGAGCCCAACGAGCGAGGCGGCCAGATGGATCTTTGAGTGACGACAGCCAACAAAGGGCATGGTGATCGGTAATGACATCGAACGGGCCCCCGTATAAGTAAGGACGAAATTTTGTGATCGCCGAAATAATCGCCAAACATTCTTTTTCTGTGACGGAATGTCTCCGCTTTTGTGAGCGCACGGCCAGCGTAAGCAACGACGTACTCATTGAAACCAGGTTTCCGCTGAGCTAGAACGGCACCGAGACCAATGCCGCTGGCGTCTGTGTGCAGTTCTGTTGGCGCGGAAGGGTCGAAATGGCGCAAGATCGGAGGAGAGCTGAGGAGCTGGCGCAGCGTTCCAAAAGCCTCGTCGCATGCAGGGGACCAAGCCGACAAGTCGTGGCTACCAGCGAGAAGTTGCGTCAGCGGGGCGATAACGGCAGCAAAATTCTTGATGAAACGGCGAAAGTAGGAGCAAAGGCCAAGAAAGCTTCTGAGTTCTTTCAGAGATGTGGGCTTCGGGAAATCAGCAACTGCGCGGAGCTTGGCAGGATCCGGGAGTACACCATCCTTGGACACGACGTGGCCTAGGATAGTGAGCTGTCGAGCGCCGAAGCGACACTTTTTCAAGTTTAGCTGCAGGCCAGCGTCACTGAGACAGCGAAGAACACTCTCGAGGCGAAGAAGATGAGACGCAAAATTCTGGGAGAAGATGACAACGTCGTCCAAGTAGCTGAGGCATGTTGTCCATCATACGCTCAAAAGTGGCAGGCGCGTTGCAGAGACCGAAGGGCATCACATTAAATTCATACAGTCCATCAGGCGTGATGAAAGCTGTTTTCGGGCGATCGACGTCGGCCATCGGCACCTGCCAGTACCCAGAGCGGAGATCCAACGAAGAAAAGTACTCCGCTCCCTGCAGGCAATCCAGCGCGTCTATACGAGGCAGGGGGTAGACGTCCTTCCGAGTAATTTTGTTTAGCCGGCGGTAGTCGACGCAGAATCTAATGGATCCGTCCTTTTTCTTGACGAGCACGACCGGAGAAGCCCACGGGCTGTGAGAGGGCTGGATCACGCCGCGATGTAGCATGTCGTTCACCTGTTCATCAATGATGCGGCGCTCGGTGGAGGAGACGCGGTAAGGGCGTTGGCGCAAGGGCCCATGGGTACCAGTGTCGATATGGTGGCGAACCGCTGCGGCACGACCCAACGGTGCTTGAGGAGAGTCGAAGGATGCGCGGAAGCGCTGCAGCAAAGCGATTAGCTGGGCGCGTTGGTGAGGTGGTAGAGCGGCATCGACAGAATGGGAAAGCATATCCGGGGAGGACGGGTCGGCGACGTCGGCGGGAGGAGTGAGGGCGTTGATGCCATGGGCGTCAGGGTCATCAAGGACAGGAGAAGCGTCGTCGAGATCGATGACATCAACCGTTCCAAGCGATTCTCCCCGAAGTAAAGTGGTGGGGAAAGGCAACGGGTTCGCGACGTACAGAGCGCCACAACCACCAGCAAGTGTGAGCACGGCATGAGGGAGCAAGACAGACTTGCGGTGCGCACAAAGAGGTGAGGGTGAATAAAGGACAGTAGCGTCAGAGAGGGCAGCACAAGTCAGCGGCACGAGAACAGAAGAGAAAGCTGGCACGTCGACGTCGTCAGCGGCGAGAATAGGCGCGGCGGTAACAGGGGAGGCGTCCACAAGAGCATCACACAGCGGCGACAAATCAATTTCCGCACGTGCACAGTCAATAATGGCGTGATGCGCGGACAGAAAATCCCACCCGAGGATGATGTCATGAGAGGAGCGGGCGAGAACGAAGAACTCAATGGTGTATGGGAGGCCTTGGATGACGAGGCGGGCAGTGCACGCTGCGATAGGGCGAATGGGGTCAGCGCTGGCGGTGCGAAGCGAAAGGTCAGAAAGCGGCGTCATCACTTTTTTAATTTGCGGCACAAGTTACGACTAATGATGGACACGGCAGCACCAGTGTCAATAAGCGCGTCAACAGTGTGGGAATCTGGCTTTCCGCCGTCGCCTTTGCGCGGCTGTGCCGGCCTACCGCGTCGTTTCTCCTCTTTCCCTTGCTCCCGCCTCAGGCGGTGGAGAGGCGGCTGGGTGACTAATCACTGTCATTTAGCCACAGCTCCGCCCCGGCTCCCCAAGGGCCTTTGCCATTGGCGCCTTTTGGCGGGAATCCGGGACCCGTTTTGGCGGCCGCGCATCCCGCGACCGTCCGAGCGGGGCCCAGAGAGAGAGATCCCTCCGAGACAGCGTAAGGTGCGTACGTTACTGTTTGTCCGTGCCGGCTTTGCCGCTCGGACCAGTGCTTACTCGAGCTCGCCCGCACGTGTCCTCTGACCTGCAGCGGCTCGAGCCTGTCCAGCGGGGTCCAGCGACCTCTGACAGGCGTACCTTGCGTTGAATGCCCACTCTCTCTCGCAACCGGCCCAACGGTCGACACGAGAGAGAGATCACAGCACTGCCGCGGGGACATTCTCCTGCAGCGGCGTGTTAGCGGCGCGCATTACTCGAGTCGCTTCGTGCGCGCAGCGGAGCCTTGCTCCTCGCGCGCCCCCGGGACGGGGTGACGATTGAGTGTGTGTGTGTACTGCTGAAGGACGACGTGAATAAACGTCTCCTTTGTGAACTTGGAGGCCTATTTCTTTGCGGCGAATCGCTCTCCTCCCAGCGGAGGTTGAGTGCACCGCATCGGTGTCCCAGTGTGTGTGTGTGGTGACGGCTGATCGGGGCCCTTGGCTCGCGCGAAGCTCGAACCCGCGGTGGTTGGTGGCCTGTGTCCACGTAGAAACCCATAACTGGCGCCCAACGTGCTAAGTCATTGGCGCTTACGCCTTTGATGGCACATTAGCCGAGCAGGTCGCCTTGCCGATCACGCTTGCGCACCATGTCTACCACTCCCAGCGGGGCACTCGGCAGCTACATGTCGGCTCCCTACGGAGTTGTAGCGTCGTTTGATCCGCTGGCTGCTGTTCCTTCGAATAGCTAGACACCGTGGTTGGCCGCGGCCTCCATTGGGGTTTACGGCGACACAACCCAAAATGTCGACCACGCGGCTCCCATTGGAACTGTATAGGAAGCACCCTGCGGTGCATCCGCTGGTCACATGCCTCAGCTGTGCACGCTTTCCGCCCAGTGCGAAAGCAGTTCGTGTCACGCTGCCGCAACCGGCAGTTTCGAACAGCAGCAGCCGTGCCCCGCGAGCAGTCAATTCTGCTCTGGAAACGGCGAGGCGCTGGCCCGGTTCCCTGCGGAAACCGCGCCGCTCATCGAACTAGGAGCCTTGTCTCCCTCGTTCGTGCAGCACGCCCAAGCCTCCACTGAGGCAGGGGCAGTCGCTGAGTCCGGGGCTCCATTGAGCCAGATGCGGAGAAACTTCGAGCCATACTCGAATTTCCCGCGCCCAAGGACGTACGCGGCCTCCGCCGCTTTCTGGGAATGGCCAATTTTTATCGGTCGTTCATCCCGTCCTGTGCCCGCGTGCAGGCACCCTTGACCAAGCTCTTGGGAAAGACTGCAGCGTGGCGATGGGGGCCCGAGCAAGAGCGATCCTTTCGCCTCCTGTCTAGTGCCATTGCCGAGACAGCGCAGCTCAGGCTACCCGACCTGACCAGACAGTTCGTAGTCCAGACTGACGCGAGCGATCTGGGTTTAGGAGCAGTTCTCCTACAGGAATTCGATGGCGTGCTGCAACCGCTGGCCTTTGCCAGCCGCTCCTTGCTGCCCTCGGAGAGGAATTATTCCGTGACCGAGAAGGAGTGCCTCGCCATCGTGTTTGCACTGCGCAAATTTGACGTCTACCTTGATGGAACGCAATTCGTGGTGCAGACAGACCACAGTGCGCTCAGTTGGCTGATGCGGCTCCGCGAGCCTGCGGGTCGGCTGGCGCGCTGGGCTCTCCTGATACAGCATTACGACTTTTCCGTGCAGTATCGAAAGGGGAGCACAAACGTGGTAGCTGACGCGCTATCCCGTGCCCCACTCGCCAGCGGCGCTTTGACGCCTGTAGGCGGAGGGGGCGAAACAGCGGACGAGCCGCCGGGCGGCAAGGAGGGGGAGCCCGGAAACGGGTTAACCCATTCCGCTAACCAGGCAAGCAGCGCTTCGCAAAGCGGACGAGAGGCAAAGCTCTTCGTGAGCGCCTCGGAAGTGCCGACGCGAACGGAAATTTTGGCTGCAAACCTGAGTGGGGACGAGACCATACTCCCCTCTGGGATGACTGGAATCGTTTTCAGCCGTAAAGAGCTACTGAAAGCCCAGCAAAATGACCCCTTTTGTCGCGAGGTGAGCGACGGTCTCAGGGAGACGGAGCGCCGTGACGCTACTGGTATTGTAGCGGGCGCAGGGGGGCAGAAGCCAGCGTGTGTCGCGGCGAACCCCGGGGATTCATATTTGCTGGACCATGACGGGCTCGTGCTGAAGTACATAGCCACCGATGACGAGTCCATCGACCCGTTCAAGGTGGTTATCCCCAAAAGTCTAAGAGGCGCACTTTTGCGATTCTCTCATGACGAACCACTGGCCGGTCATCTGAGTGGCTCCAAAGTTTTTGCAAAACTGAGTCAATCGGTGACGTGGCCCGGCATGAAGCGTGACATTTTCCGCTATTGCCGTTCCTGCCATGCCTGTCAAGCGGTGAAGTCACGGGGCGGCAAGCCGCCTGGAATGATGAAACCAATTGACAGTGTGCGTCCGTGGCAGATGGCCACCTGCGATTTGATGGGGCCTTTCCCCAGGAGCAAGCAGGGGTTCATTTACCTGATGGTAGTCGCTGACCACTTTTCCAAATGGGTTGAGTTGTACCCGCTTCGGAAAGTGTCAGCACGAGCGGTGCTGGATAAACTCCAGGAAGTGTTCTGTCGGTTCGGCTTTCCGGAAAGACTGATCACGGACAATACGTCCTATTTCACCGCTCGGGTGTTCGGTAACACGTGCCGTTCCCTCGGAATCGAGCACTACACCACTTCACCCTACCACCCCCAGTCCAATTTGACCGAGCGAATCAACCGAACGCTCAAGCCAATGCTTGCGGCCTTTGCCGAGTGTCAAAAGGATTGGGCAGACCATTTGAGCGAGTTCGCGTTCGCCATTCGAACAGCTGAGAATCGCTCAACTGGTTTCTCTCCCGCCTTCCTCAATTTCGGGAGGGAGCTGGCGAATCCGATGTCAAACGTCGTGCAGAGCCAGCTCGGGGATGAGCAGACGCGGGCAGACTGCTCTGCTTATGCGTCGACGCTTCGGGACCGGCTTGGTCGGGCTCTCAACAGAGCAAGGCAGAGTTTGGCGGCAGCCAGAGCCCAACAGAAGGCTCAATATGACCGCAAGCACCGCCGCCTAACTTTTCAGGTGGGTGATATTGTCCTGAAGCGCAACCACGTGCTTAGCGATGCGAGCAAGGGGTTCTCAGCCTCGCTCGCTCCTAAGTGGCTTGGTCCGTACCGAGTGGTCAGAGTCTGGTCGTCACTCGCGTACCTGCTGGAGGATCCCCTTACGGGGAAAACCAGCCGTGCCCACATCGCAGACCTGAAGGCCTACGCGTCACGGTCTGACGAGCTTGCGCCGGTACCCATTGGTATCAAAGGCAAGCGCAAAGGCACAACTGGTGCTGCGGAACGCAAGCGTACGGAGCACCGGTACAATCTGAGGCGACGGTCACCGGTGTGATTGATGCCGGACGGCGGACTGTTCCGCAACCGAAGGCACGCAGCCTCAGCTAGCTGGCGAGCTTTCTCGTCAGGCCCTACCTAGGCGAAGCACGGTGTGTTATTTTTTTTTTTGCGGCATGCTCAGTTCCAGCCTTGTGTGTTTATCAGTTTATTTATTTGTTTGCTTGAGTCAGTTTCTAGCCACTTTCGTTTCCCGCTTGCTCGTCTGTTTTTGTTCTAACGTACCCAGATGTACATAGGCAAACTTCAGCCCGCTCGTGTTTGCTCTTATCTTCTAGAAGGAATAGATTGGATTAGGTGTCGTTTGTACGGCGCGCCTTTTCTCATTTCCGGCCCGACTGTGGGTGGTTGGCTCGTTAAGGAGCCGTGTATCGCGGTGCGAGTTTTGTGCGGCCCGTATGGAGGGGAAGTTGGCGGGGCGTTTGGGGCGATGGGGGGCGGAAAGTGCACCCTTTGACCCTCGCCGCGGCGCCTCTGGACGCTTCTGATGGGGGGTCGTTGTCGCCGACCAGCGTCCGCGCACGTGCCGGTGTACGTGTGTTTGTGGCTGTGGCTGTGTGCGCGCGTAACCATGAGCCAAGGCGACGCCTGTGAGTTGTGCCGTGTGCTTCTGCGTGAGCGCGAGGATGAGAAGGACCCCTCGCTGTGGCCAAGGTTACACATCAGGACCCCGCCGAACGTCCTCGCCCGTTTCAGCCGGCGTGAAGGGGGGTGTACTAACTGTCTTGTGCCCGAACGTGATGTCGTGTCCAAGGGCGCGAGGTCAGTGCTCTGCCGCGGCCCTGTCGTCATCAACGCACCCTACATCAACGGAAAGAAGACCGCCATCAGTCGTCGGCCCTCCCAACCCGTTCAACTTGAAGTCTGCGAGCGGTGAGTCGCCGACCGGCCCATTGGGTCGCGCCATCGAACTTTGAGGCTGAAATCCACCTGTCACATAGCTGTACAGTTTTATTCACATCTTCTTGTGTACCGTGTATATAATCTGCAAGCTGTTTTGATTTACTGAAGCGTATGCAAGTGTTGTTTGCCTTGTTTTTTCTTTGTCTGTGCGTTGTTTTTTTTTACGTTGTTCTGGCTGAAACTGAAGTGTAGCTAGTTTTTTTTTTGTGTGTATTCATTTCTTTATTTTGGAACTGAAGTGTAGCTTATTTTTTTTCTGTATTGATTTCTTTATTTTGGCCGCGTGCTTTGCCGATGGGTAGGAGGGCATTTAAGGAGAGGGGGATGTGGGAATCTGGCTTTCCGCCGTAGCCTTTGCGCGGCTGTGCCGGCCTACCGCGTCGTTTCTCCTCTTTCCCTTGCTCCTGCCTCAGGCGGTGGAGAGGCGGCTGGGTGACTAATCACTGTCATTTAGCCACAGCTCCGCCCCGGCTCCCCAAGGGCCTTTGCCATTGGCGCCTTTTGGCGGGAATCCGGGACCCGTTTTGGCGGCCGCGCATCCCGCGACCGTCCGAGCGGGGCCCAGAGAGAGAGATCCCTCCGAGACAGCGTAAGGTGCGTACGTTACTGTTTGTCCGTGCCGGCTTTGCCGCTCGGACCAGTGCTTACTCGAGCTCGCCCGCACGTGTCCTCTGACCTGCAGCGGCTCGAGCCTGTCCAGCGGGGTCCAGCGACCTCTGACAGGCGTACCTTGCGTTGAATGCCCACTCTCTCTCGCAACCGGCCCAACGGTCGACACGAGAGAGAGATCACAGCACTGCCGCGGGGACATTCTCCTGCAGCGGCGTGTTAGCGGCGCGCATTACTCGAGTCGCTTCGTGCGCGCAGCGGAGCCTTGCTCCTCGCGCGCCCCCGGGACGGGGTGACGATTGAGTGTGTGTGTACTGCTGAAGGACGACGTGAATAAACGTCTCCTTTGTGAACTTGGAGGCCTATTTCTTTGCGGCGAATCGCTCTCCTCCCAGCGGAGGTTGAGTGCACCGCATCGGTGTCCCAGTGTGTGTGTGTGGTGACGGCTGATCGGGGCCCTTGGCTCGCGCGAAGCTCGAACCCGCGGTGGTTGGTGGCCTGTGTCCACGTAGAAACCCACAACAGTAACACCTTCAACGATAACTTCAATAACGTTCATAGGGCTTGAGACGGTCGTTGACGGCGCAGTTCTTGCCTCCGGAACTGCGGCGCCTAGTTTTCCGCTTGAAGAGGTGGGGACCGGCGGCGCATAGGAGAGAGCGAACGGCGTCGAGGAGACGGTGACCGATGGCTTCGGTTGTAAGAGTCGGAGCGAGGCGGAGAGGGATTCGGAGGCGGCAGAGGAGAAGAGACCCCGCACCTCCACCAAGTGTAATGTGGAAACTCGCACAGTTATTGTGGTCGGGCACAGTCCTTGTGGTCGGGCACAGTCCTTGTCCCAGCAGTGCTGCTCAGCAGGCCGGCGTTCACAAGCGCGCACCCGAGCTTCGTCAGCTTCGTCTTCTGTCTTCTTCTGTCATCTTCCTCTCCTTCGGCAGCGCTAGCCGCTGAGGCAGCAAACCCCAATTCTCTTTATTACAGCCCTTTTGCTTGGTCTTCAAGCTACACGTACTTTGCAAATAAATAAACAAGTTATTAAATGTTCAGTGTGCATTCTTGCAAGAGTAATTTTGTCACATTGTAGCTGGCAACTCAGTAGAATGTTGAAGTTGTTTTGAAGTCGTTGACCGAACTTTATTCCTAGAATTGCTATTAGGCATGCAGTCCATCTTCATAATTGTTAGGAGCACATATCTGCCACGTTCACGCTTGGTTGTTTCCACTCGTTGCCGGCGAGGATTGATGCGATGCATTATTTGCTTTACGCGTACGCAAGTTAAAAGAACACTTATGACACCATTGCATGCTTGATTAGGGCCGACTGCGTCATTTGGGACTTCCCGCCCATTTCCCGCATCAAGCGGCCGCCATATGTTTTTAGAGCGAGAGCTCTACTCCTCGATCAGGGTACAAGTTCCGATGTGGATGAGACAATGGCCTCCAATGCCTCACAATATGGTATAGTAAATGACCGCGTGATCATATTGCTGCGAATCTCTGTAGCGACTTTTTTTTTTTTCAGGCCTTCACATCTCTACCGGCACCCCGCTTTATCACTTTTTTTGTGATATGCAAGACGCGCCAGATTTATCTCGATTGATCGCATACCGGACCCGATACGTTGTTCCAGAATGTTCCAGTAACTATCTCTTTATCGCTTTATCTTGAAGTTCGCTATCAGCTTTAAACTGAGCAAAAGCACCGAAGTTTGGGCCAGTTTGTATTGATCCATCTTGAAAACGTAGCAGCACGAAGAAACGAGGACAAAAAAGACAGGTACGACAGGACAGGTATTCCTATCGTACCTGTGTCTTTTTTGTCCTCGTTTTTTCGTGCTGCTACGTTTTCAAGATCCTGTCGTACCTGTGTCTTTTTTGTCCTCGTTTTTTCGTGCTACTACGTTTTCAAGATCCTGTCGTACCTGTGTCTTTTTTGTCCTCGTTTTTTCGTGCTACTACGTTTTCAAGATCCTGTCGTACCTGTGTCTTTTTTGTCCTCGTTTTTTCGTGCTGCTACGTTTTCAAGATCCTGTCGTACCTGTGTCTTTTTTGTCCTCGTTTTTTCGTGCTACTACGTTTTCAAGATCCTGTCGTACCTGTGTCTTTTTTGTCCTCGTTTTTTCGTGCTACTAGGTTTTCAAGATCCTGTCGTACCTGTGTCTTTTTTGTCCTCGTTTTTTCGTGCTACTACGTTTTCAAGATTAAACTGAGCACGGCCGAAAGCGGCGGGCATTCGTTTCGACGACCGCAGAGCACGCCGCCGCCGACTCATCCAGTTTTTTGCGGGCGCAAATGAGCCCAAATAAGGAGTTTTGTTTGGAAGCCATTTTCGCTGTCTTCCTGCCCTCCGGACTGCAGACTGCAGTCACCACTACATGACATCTGGTGAGGGTGCTAACGGGGATCCCTGTCGCCCTCACCCCCTTGGAGCCGCCGAAGTAGCCCGAGCCGTCCCGAAGAAGTAGATCAAGACAAAGCCACAGAAGCAGTCCCAACCGAAGACTAAAAAAGTGCGAAGCAGCCGTCGTCCCCAGAATACGGACTACTACCGGATCGCACGCGAGCAAAGAAGGATTCCTTAATTCCGACGTCAACCACGGCTACGACACTATAGCCCCTATTATTTTGCACCAGCCCCGACCGCCGCCAATGTTCAACGGTTCACTGACCGAGGATTCTAACAGTTTGACCGTGTCGCCGTGTTCAACCGCTGGGATGACCAGACTAAAGTGAGCCATGTTTTCTTCGCCTTGGAAGGACCAGCGAGAATTTGGTTCGAAAACCACGAAGCTTCTCTAGCGACGTGGGAATCATTCAAGTGGGAGTTCCTGAAGGCATTCACAAGCATTGTCAGGAAAGCTAGCTGCTTCTACAGTCACGCATCCAGCACCCGAGCGACACAATGACCGCATACGTAGAAGACATGAAGCGCCTTTTTCGACGCGTCGATCCTGACATGAAGGAAGAGAAGATGGAGCTTTTGATGCGTGGTGCTAAAGAGGCACTTTTCGGCGATCTGACCCGCAATCCACCAAAGACCGTCGCGGAATTCACCAGCAAAGCAGCCACCATTGAGAAAAAAAATTCAGGGGGCACTTTGTCTGTCTAAAGTGCTGCAAGGCGAAAGCTTTTCCTGGCGCACTTTATTTTTATTTATTCTTTATTTGCTTATTTTTATTGTTTTATTTTTGATATTTTTATTTTTTATTTTAAGTTTTACTTTTGTTTATTTTATTTTATTTTTATTTTCATATTTTATTTCATCCATTTCAATTTCTTTTCTTATTTTTATTGTTTTTTTATTTCTCTTTCCTTTTTTCTTTCTTCATTCCTTTCTTTTTATTTATGAAACCCATGCATTCACTAGATGCGCCTTTATTCGTACTCAAACCTTGAGCCTTCGTGGCGTAGTGATAGCGTCTCCGCCCAAGCAACCACAGATATCCGTCGGACGTACGAGCTAGATCCGAACGTCCTTTGCCGAGATCGGACGTCCATCGGACGTACGAACGCAATCCGATTTCGGATATCCGTATTCGTACATCAGCCGGACGTACGGACAGTGTCCACTTTTGTATATCCGCATGAGAGACGGGGTGTACGTCCGAAGAATGTAAGGCTGAGTATTTTCCCAGGCCATGAGTATAGACGTTTTTTATTTCACAGAAAATTCGCGTCTTTCGTGTATGTATACTGTTTTATTTACATCAGTTGGAGGGTTTGACGCGAAGATGTTTGTAAATTGGTACGATTTCACTCCTACCTGCAGTGAAAGAGCCGCCAACGAGCTAAATTTATCTAAGAAGAGAAGCAGGTGCTGCAGAATTTTGCAAGAACTAATGACTAGTTTTATATTTATAAAACTTCTCCAAATTAGTGGAGTTGTGCGACATGTCCACCGTTTTGCTAGCTAAACTTGCCATTGAAACCATTCGTAAGTATCAAAACTCCCGCGCATTCTGCTATCACCATCATCATAGATGTCAGTTCGCGGTCAGTCCAATCCAATCCATCAGTACGGCTCCGTAGCGCTGCGCTGTTGTTGATTTGCTGCGTAGTGCTGTCGCGCAGAGCTTTATAGCTGTTATTATAATGTGTGGCTTTGTTCGGTCTGTGGACGAAAGTAGCATGTAACTTAAGCAATTCGAAAGATACGGGAAGCGCCTGAAGCTCTTGTGGAACACCGGAATCCCGTACTGCGTCGACCTTGGTTTAAAGAAGGCTTAGTGCACATGGGATTGCCTACCAAGGTATGTATCCAGTACACTTCTTGGAACTTGCTTCTAGGACAATGCATGCTCATATAACATTCGTTCACAGGACAGTGGGAGCAGTAAGCGCGAGGAGATGGCTTCCACAAGTGTGTGCTGTTCTCACACTTTCGGGAGCCTACATCACACAGCTGCGGGAGCCCTCAACTCGCGCGGCTAATTCCCACTCCTCTTCAAAGTTGCGGGACGGAGTATTTTAGCATCTTGTTAATTTTTAGGGCATCGCTAGGTTCACTGTGCCTATATAAAGAGTGACAACGCGCGAAAGGCAGACCATAGGAAGCACGTGTAGTTCGCAGTGGTTCGCAACGGAAGCTTTGCGGCTTTCTGTGCACAGTCGCGTACAGTGCTGTGCAGGTTAGTGCCCTAAGGCCCATGAGAATAAATAAAGAACAGATACATTGTCAAATATGGTGAGGAAAAGTGAGAGCTGTTACTGCCTTATACTTATTGAGGTGTTTGTTAAAGTGCATTGTCTTTTATACTTGCAGCATTAAACACTTCTATTAATTGGTTCCAATATGTTTTTACTTCGGCTGCTGCATTGTGCCATTTATTTCACATGACTGATGTTTGCCGCGTTCTTTTTATTTCAGAAATCCTGTGGGTGGGAAAGGGTCAGTCTACTGAATTTTATCGACCATATTTTCTTTGCGGCAACCGCTAGCTCTTTACTCAAATTACCGTTTTGCCAGGTGTGGTGCCAAGAAGTGCAGTAGAACATTTTAAAATAGAATTTATTAATGTGGGAACACATCTGTACGAGATGGTAGTCTCATCTGGCAACCATCTGGATTTCCGCCGCGCGGCGACAAACATGGCGGCGCCCGTCGAAGGCCCGTTTCACATGCATGCGATTCTCGCCTGCGACACTGCGAATTCGGTCGGTCTGCGACTGGAGAGGGCCGTCGGTCTAGTCGCAGACGGCCCAAGGTGGATGTAGAATGGTGGCGAAGGCTGGGCCCAAAAACGGTTTAGCGCGACTGCAGCACAGCCACTTTGGGCGGCCGAAACACTTATATAATGAAATTCAAAAGCACAGATAAAAATGCTACAAAACAACAAAAAGAAATGAATATTTTATTGCCACGTTTATAAAATAGGTAAATTATTTCTGTAAAATATTACGCTGAATTTTGTAATTTTTTGCAACGCTCTTGTTGCGCCCTCGGTTGATGAGTGTGCGGTGCATTTGCAGCGCGACTTTGCAGGCCTTGTTACGGTACCCGGCCGCAGATTACGAAGCGATTTCTTATCTCCAGCTGCCTGCTATGGCGCGCCTTGGAAAGCGTGCAAATTAAGCTCGCCGGTCTCAAAATGGACCCTTTAAGAAGTTTTTGTCGTCCTTTCTCGTCGCTTCTCTGTCGCCGTTTGGCAAGATCTGCACCCCGCTGCACCGCTGCAGCGTTTCCTTCGGTGTACGGCCAGTGCGAAACCTTTTCCCGAGGCTTCGCGCTCATCGTTTCAAGCGCTTAGCTCTGCATTTCAAGATGAGGTTGCGGCATGTGAAGAAGCCTTGCTCCGTGGCACATTGTGACAGCGTGGGTTGTACCGTGGGTGTCTTACCAAGACTACACCGCTTCCCTCTGGACTTTCGCAGGTGAGCTCTTGCCGTTGTCGTCTGCTCTAGATATGCTTTTGTCGGGCTTTCCGCGCCTATTGTAGCTGTAACTGTTTCATACGCACTTGGCTTCATGTTATCGGGATATTTTAGTAAATTGCAGGGCACGCACTTGCAGCCATATGATGTGCAAAAGATACAAATCATTTGTCTTATTTATAGCTAGTTTCGTGCAGCCAACTCTCACCAACGTGAAATTGATACCGGGCTCTCATGAGCAACCACGTGCCCTCTACTTGCCGCATGGTCAATTTAAAACCAACTGCGCTGCCTAACAGCTCTGCTCTGAGCATGACATTAATGGGTTTTGCAGCACCGTGAAGCCAATTTGAGGATCCGCTCGCAACTGACAGTATCGAAACTCAACCATGTGTATGTGCGCCGCATTGACTGTGCCTTAACTGAATTCGGCCAGCAGTAGTTATTGCCGTTCTACGTATACATGACCGCCAATGTAGTTTTAAACTCATTTCGCTGCATCGCTCTCGTCACTCTTTGAGCATAGAAAAGCAGCTAGCCGCGTAGACTCAGGCGAGCGTAACCGCGCTCTGAGGCGCGGAGGCTTGGCGCGAGCATTTTCTGGCATAGTTATAACGTACTGCATTTAAGTGAAAGGAATCTTGGCGTATTGACGTTTGGAGTATATGGTATTCATTTGGGTGCAGTTGTATAACGTGGACGCTGCATCATGTCCAGGTGCAAAACGTGGGTGCAGTTCTGCCGCAACCTCAGCCTGGAGAAGACGCCGTGCCAGCTGCGAGACCTGAGGGTTTCTTCCAAGCACTTCGACCTGTTTCTGTATCTGCGGCCAGGATGGCTGCGTCTCGATGCTGTGCCTACTCGAGGAAGGAGTGGCTGTATTGAATGTCCTTGCACTTCTCTTTAAACTGCACTTCATGTATATTTTATTTTGATTACAATTGCTTCAAATTTCTTCGGTTAGCGACAAGGAGGTCTCGAGGTTGTGCGCAGGCGCTATGTATGGTGTAATGCTCTAGCGTCGAGCAGATTTGTTGATGCTAAAACTTGTTTTTAATATTGTCATGCAGGTGTATACATAGCTGCTATATTCTTTCAGTTGAAGAAATGAAATGTGAAGAGTAATCCCTGAGTGCTGCATGGTCAATGTGTTGATGCGCCTACTTATGTCATGTCATGTTTGCCTCAATGAAAGCTGTCGTAGCATTGTTTTCTATACTTTTCAATTTCCTACCTGGCAACGTTCGTGGAACTTAAGGGCTTTTTCCTATCCACACTGTGACCATTGAGATAAATAGCCAGCTTAAAAAAACTACTGCTTGAGCTGCCTGTGACGCGCATTTTTTGTTGGTGTGCTTTATCACTGTATTTCTTTGGTTGCTGTAATAAACCATGAATATGAAAACTATTGCTGTACACTGTATTGCAAACTGTGCACTTGAGCCTGTGCTTTGTGCATCATACCTTGATATACTCAACAGTACTAGCACCAGTATTTTCACCAAGGTTTCCACTACGAATCATGCATGCTTAGCCAGCGTCTGAAAGTGTTGCAGCCTTTCTATGCTACCTTCTTTGCCAGTCACTTTCATTGGGTTCCCAATTGCACATTAACAAGGCCATAACTAGCAGGAACTCGAGCACATTTGACTGGCAAAGGTTGGTGCGCACTGAAAGGCAACCTTGAAGTGATACCGGCTCGAAAATGCGGGTTCTATAAAAAGGCCACTTTATAATTCGCGCCAAAAGATACGTATGCGTGACGTCATTCAACGTCACTCATACGTAGGTTGCCCCCCAAAATAGTGGCGCTGGGGTGCTCCCATGAGCCGCCATTGTTTGGACCAATGGGCGTCTATGGAGCCTTCGCTACCATGGTATATCTACCTTGGACGGCCTGCGACCAAGTTCCGTCCGGTTGGAATTCAGTCGCAGCGTCGCTCTGCGACTGACCAATGGGCAGCGCCGAGACGGCACGTGACGTGACGTCACGCGCCGTTTCGGCGTGGGGTCACGTGGGAGTTGTTCCCGCGGCGTAAGCAAAACTATTTATTCTAATCAAAACGTACGAAATATTGCCTTGCATCTAAAAATACGCGGGTCATAACATCATCAACACATTCCGTGCAGCGGTTCCGTCCGGTTGGAATCCGTACGCAGCGTCATGTGATCGCGCTGCGACTGACCAATGGGAAGCATTGTGACGTCATGCACGTGTGGTCACGTGTAGCAGAACGAATACAGCGGCAAACACAAAGTGTGTTTTGGTTGCTGCGCGCGCACGTGCGCAAACATATCTGCTCCTCGAGGTGTTGAAGGCTCGCGCGCGTGTTTTAATGAACTTCTCATCGATGAAGTAGAGAGGCGGCCACTTTTGTGGAACGTGAAATCGAATGACTACAGAAAAAATTCAAACAAAACTGGACTGTGGGAGGAGGTTAGAGACGCCTTGCGATCAATCGACCCCAACGGTGAGTACCACTTCTTTTGGTCCATTTTTATTTTAGTATGTTTTTTCTTCGCGCTGTTAATTGTAATGTCGAAGTTCTGATCATGAGTGATTGCGCCGCCCCTTGTTTGACAATAAACGATAGCCGGCTCGGAAGGTCGACGCAGGCAACATGTTCAATGCACGCTGTATATGTACGCAGCTGCACGTGCGGATTCTCGGCGTTTTAAACAGTGGTACTCTGCACTGCTTTGTTTAACGAGAACATAAAAACGGCAATGAACCATAGTATACTGTGCTCTGTTAAAAAAAAAAATATCGAAAACGTCTTTTGCTCGCATATTTTTCAGGCCTTGTAATTGTTTACACACTGCGAAGGCCAACCACGTGCACAGAGTGGGCTCTCATTTCAGTAAAATTTCTATTCCTTAAACAAGAAAACTGACACTAAGCGTAATGATGCCCAGTCTTGTTCACGAATTGGGACTACACGCCTGTGCCCGGTTAAGTACCGTAAATTTTGCCGCTCAGCGCGAGACGAATGCCTCCGAGTTTGTGTTACGGCTCGGTGGCGGCGAAATGGAAAAATAGTCACGTGCTGTGGACTGTCGGTTCGCTATAAAGGCACTCAAGTGACCGGAATCATTCTGGACCGTTGAAATTACTGTGGCAGCTTTGCCAACATTTCTGTGCTCAAACGTCGAAATAGCCTTATCCCGGCACCAAACCCGTCCTAGTTATGTCTTGTGCTGTCACTATTTATTGTGGTATGCATTTTCACTCGCTGAAGTGAAGGCACGTTCAGGGGAGTATCACTGAATATTCATTCAAAATATGAAGGAACCAAGCACTCGCCGAAACCAAGAAACAGATATGGGAATGTTTCTTAGTCATACTTGGCTCATTTTGCTGCTTTTAATGGAGTGTAGTTCTGTCAGTTTTGTTTTACACAAACAACTTGGGAACGCACTAGACAATTTCTGGAGCATGTGGGAAAGTGTTCATACTTCAATTCAGATAATTAGTTTCATTTGTAGCTAACTTTCATACATTTTTCAGTTACAGTTGATTGTGTCCAGCAGAGATGGCGTAATTTAAAGGACACATATAGGAGGAAGCTGAGAGACCTGGAATGTGAATCAAGGAGTGGCGCTGGAGCGTTACCCAAGAGCAGGTGCTGGGTGCACCTTGAAAGGATGCGATTTTTAAAAGACCAGATGGAAGTACGCCAGTAAGTATTACTCCAGTGCAACTTTTCCACCCACATTTCATTTTACTTGTTTGCAATAGTTTCAAGCGGAAACATTTAGGCATCATTTTCACAAAAAAAATGAATGTTGCATGTACTGCTTCTCAGGGTGTATTGTTCATCCACCACAATAACTATTCAGTGTGATGCCTCAATTTAGTTTGTGCAGTTTCATTGCAGCTGCAATTTCGTGAATGCCAGGTTTGCGACATAGTGATCAGTAGAGTCACAGGTGTATTCGCAGTGCTGCTGTGAAAATCTATCACTACATTCTCTTAGTGATCAATGTTTACGTAATGTGACCATCCTGCAGAGGACACAGCAGCATGGAGGTGGTGGCTGTGCAAGAAGCTGTCGAAGACCACCCACGGCTAGGGTCTCCAGCTGCAGATTCAGCAGCCTCTTTCCAGGACATTTTTTTGAGCCCTGAAGTGCCGCAGCCCAGCACCTCACAGTCTGTGGCTGTGGATGAGGATGAAGGCACGACGAGCCAGTGTGCAGGGAATGGCCCGCCGCAGCCCAAAAGGCGGAGGAAAGCTCGGGAAGAGCTCGACGTTGTGAACGCACAACTTGCGACTGTTCGTAGTGCGTTACTGGCGCACAGGCCAGCAGATGCAGATGAGCACTTTTTGCTATCGTTGAGACCATATGTGGCAGCTGTGCCAAGCAGTATGAGACACCATATGCAAATGGAACTTCTCAACATTGTCGGGCAGTACAGTCAGGGAGTTTATCCCACTCACCTGATGATAAATCCAGAATGAATAAGTAATAAGGGTGTAATTACTCATTGAGATCCACCCAAGCACAGCCATACGGCTACAAAGGAAAGCTATGCAGCTTTCCTTTGTAGCCGTATGGCTGCGCCCGGGTGGATGTCAGTGAGTAATTACGCCCTTATTACTTATTTATTACGTTATTTATTTATTTATTACCCTTATTACTTATTATTTAATACTTATTTTACTACTTGATGATAACGACAGAATAAATAAGTAATAAGGGTGTAATTACTCACTGACATACACCCAAGCGCAGCCATACGGCTACAAAGGAAAGCTATACAGCTTTCCTTTGTAGCAGTATGGCTGCGCTCGGGTGAATGTCAATGAGTAATTACACCCTTATAACAAATCTACTCCACCTTGGGGGATTCCCCTACTCCCTGACTGTACTGCCCGACAATGTTGAGAAGTTCCATTTGCATATGGTGTCTACAAAGGAAAGCTATACAGCTTTCCTTTGTAGCAGTATGGCTGCGCTCGGGTGAATGTGAATGAGTAATTACACCCTTATAACAAATCTACTCCACCTTGGGGGATTCCCCTAAACATTTGATCGATCAGAATAAATAAGTGTGAAGAGTGTGAAAACTGTACTTTTACGCGTAACAAGAAAAAAATTTGCTAGCATTTTTCCGTACCAGCTTGGAAATAGAACTGTCCTCGAAGTCGAGAAATACAAATACCTTGGCGTTACCCTTAACAATAAGCTGACATGGTCAACTCATATCTCGGATGTTTGCTCAGCAGCGCTAAAAAAATTGTGGTTCATAAAGAGAAAGCTTAAAAACGCGCCTGTAAGGACTAAAATGTTAGCCTACAATGCAATAGTGAGATCGAAGTTAGAATATGCTTCCGAACTCTGGGACCCGCATACCATGAAAGACACAAAAGAACTTGAGCGAGTACAGAGAAAAGCAGTGAGATTTATACACAGGAAATATGCCAGGAAGGATTCGCCGTCCTCAATAATGTTACAAAATAGAACACAGACACTTGAAATATGCAGAAAAATTAATCGTCTTGTACTACTACATAACACTCTTTCTGGAAAAAATAATATGACGCTACCAGCTTCTGTATGTCGACCTTGTACGAGGAGAACACGACACAGTCATGAGTATTTCCTTGCACCGATCTTCGCGAAAACAAACGCTTACAAGTACAGTTTTTTCCCTCGAACGGTAAACGATTGGAATTCACTTCCCATTAGTGTATTTCAGTCAAACGATTTCATGGCTGCATTGCAAAATCATTTTTGTGCAAGTTAGCGATGTTGACGTTCTCATTTGTGCTTCTTTTTGTGCATTATGTTCATTTCATGTTGCATTGTATACGCTTTTCTGTGCTTTCTTGTTTGTGATATGCCCCTCCTGCTTGGGCCAAAGTATTGGCCTGCAGTATTACTAAATAATAATAAATAAATAAGAGATGCGGTATGTATGGCACCACATTTATTTCACTGTGCTGCAGTTGTGAAAAGAAAAGATGGAGCAAAGAAGCCACGGCAAGTTATTACCTTGTAAGGCTCATAGAACAATAGTATGAATGTGCTTTACTCAATGCCATGTGTTCAGGGGGAACAGCTGAAACAGGCTTTATGTTTTTTTCGCATACTATGCCTGTGCTGCAACCTATTTCAAGACAATATTATCTGCACTGGAAAAGAGAGAAAAACAGACAGTAGCACTTGCTTTTTTTGGTACAAAAGACGAATGAATGAGACCTGTTGACCACACGTGGCACACTGATGACAAAGACAAGGAAAACTGAGCTACCAGGACATTACAGTCACAAATATCTTGTTTCAATTGCCTAAAAAGAGAAGAGACTGCCCACTGCATTTACGTAGCCTAGCCATGGTTTCTGATTATGCTACTGAGGAGCACAATAAGGTGTTGCTCACATTTAACTAGGCCGTGCTTTTTGCAGGGTTTGTTTATTTCCGAGGAATAGTGGGGGATATTTCGAGGCATTTATTTCTTTCTGAAAAAAAAAACACTATTTTCGGTCTAATTGTGCAGTGCAACTTCACTGTCATCAGAGGTAAGCTGCCCATGGCTCTTTGCATTGGAGCCCTTGATGACAGCGCACATTATTAACGAAATGCTGTCAAAATCCTTTCGTTGCTTTGCTCCCACAGCAACAAAGGATAAGATTATCTGCCTGCACCGCCAGAATTCAGGACATCATTGTTGGCTAGGCAGTGCTCATAGAGAGCCCCTTTATGGTCTGCTGCCCAAGAGTTTGGTTTTTGGTGGTCGACAAACTGGGCTACACCGAACAAATTCGAGAAATATTGAGAACTAAAACGATCCCCGATGAGTACCGCAACACGCTCAGGGTGGCACCAATACCAAGAAACATGGACCCGAACCTCCACAAAGACCGAAGAGAGGCAAGGGCCGACTGCTTACAGAAAACACACTCATCCCAGGATACAACAGTGTATGTCGACACTGCCACATATGCCATGACTAGGGGACAAGGCACCAACAATGCAGTGGCAACTGTAGTCAACTCGGAATTACACGAGATTACCAGCGTCTCACTGCAAGACTGCACGATACCTGAGGCTGAAGAAGCGGCCGTCGCTCTAGCGGCAGCGGAGGGCTATCGGACTGGGCGGTCACTGACAATTCTTACTGATTCACAAGCAGCCTGCCGCAACTATCTTTGCGGCAGAGTCGGTCACAGAGCGCTCCGCATACTCCACTCTGTAGACTGCAAGATGCAACAAGCACATGCAAAACCACACAAGCCGATCAAACATAAGATCATCTGGGTACCGGGGCACACGGGGGTGGCAGGAAACCAAGAGCAGACAGGATAGCTCGAGGATATACTAACTACCGAGCATCCAACGTCAACGACCTTGAGGAATCCCTGCCAGTACCTCAGGAATACTCGGCCATACTCAACAACTACAAAGGCAGCAGGATGCGGTACCCACCACCGCACAAATCTTTAAACAAAGAAGAGGCTGTCACATGGAGACAACTTCAAATGGGGTCATATCCAAATCTAAACACACTAAGTAAAATTCACCCCACACTTTACGCACACAATTGTCCGTGGTGCCATGAAAAACCTACACTGTATCACATCACATGGGCATGTCAAAAAGCCGACATCGTTCCAGTTATACAAAACCCAAGGGTGGAATAATGGGAGGGTCTGCTCTCCAGCGACTGCCGCGATGACCAGATCGGTTTGATACGGCGAACTCTGCTGACGGCAGCATCCAGCAGAGCCCTGGAAGCGTATTCGCCAACTGCAGCCTGTACAGCCACAAGGCTTGAAACCACGGTGAATTGATCACGGTGACTGAAGATTGTCACAACGGCTTACCTAAAAGGGATAATTATTCCCTGAATAATGCTTAAAAGTCTATACCAACCTATTGTTACTAACCATGTAATATTTAGTTTAAATTCAAAACTGATATTCCAGCGCTGTGAATAATCTGTGTAAAAGTATGCAGAAAATGTTTTGAAAATCTTAAACGGCGTTCTATGCCACTAAGCATCACGATTTGCGACCTAAAAGGTAAAGGAAATAAAAAATGTATTAAAAAAACAAAAAAATTACAGTACAGAGAGCGGAGTCGAACGGCCGACCTTCCATACGCAACACGTGCCTCTAATCCACTGCGCCATAGCGGCGATGTCAAGCCGTCGTTCTGAATGAATATTTATAACCTGCCTTAATGGTAGCTGCTACCTGCCGGTGGGCGGTGCTGTCATCGCTGGCTGTACCGGCTGCATTTGGCGAACACGCGCCCTGGAATAGGGGCAACCGACCGTTGCGGATGGACTCATCTGACCACATAAAAAAAAAACACTTGTGCTAGAGCCAAATAAAGTTGTCCTATCCTATCCTAAGTGGTACGGGAATACAAGGAATAGGCAAACACTGGATAGAGAATAGATACAGCTCCACAAGGGTAATCTATATGCATACAAATATTCACAAAACAAATCGTCGCTCCCTTCACACATGTCAGACAAATAATGCAAACATGCATAAGTACACATTATATACACTATATACACAAGCACATCTAACATTGCGTTATACAGCAGTCACAATGAATGAGTACTGAGCATGCAGACGTCTACAAAGCAACCAACACAGGTTCCACATCTGACCGCAGGGCTCAGACAAAAATGTAGCCATGTTATTGGCGTTGATCATAGCCATAGCTTAAAAAATGAAAGCTCAAGAAAGCACCATGGCATTACTCCTGATAAAAGGATCATATTGAGAAAGTGTGTACACCAGTGCTTCTTATTGCCCTTGTACAGACACGAGATTGCTGTGATGAACTCTACACTTTACAACACAGACTGCCACGGTGGCTCAGTGGTTATGGTGCTCGGCTGCTGACCCGAAAGCTGCAGGTTCGATCTCAGCCGTGGCGGTAGAATTTCGATGGGGGCAAAATTCTAGAGGCCCGTGTACTGTGCGATGTCAGTGCACATTAAAGAGCCCCAGGTGGTCGAAGTTATTAGGGAGCCCTTCACTACGGCGTCTCTCATAGCCAGAGTTGCTGTGGGACGTTAAACCCCCAATAAACCTTTCCGAAAACCTTGCTGCACACGTGACAAAATGTTATTTTCAGCTAGATAGAAACTATGTGTTCAAGTAACTTGTAACAGGAAGAGGTGATAGAAATTGGTCGATAGCTAGAGTTAGGTTATCCCCCTTTAACTGGTACGATGCCGGCCATCCACCAGTACATCACCTGAAAGTATAAAACCCAAGAGAGAGATCTTCGTTAAAAAGGTTTAGGGGGGTTTAACATCCCAAAGCGACTCAGGCTATGAGGGATGCCACAGTGAAGGGGCTCTGGAAATTTAGACCACCTGGAGTTCTCTTAACATGCGATGACACTGCACAGTAGATGGGCCTCTAGAATTTCGCCCCATCGAAATTTTATTGTTAAAAAGATCTTATTATGGCCGCAACCCGGCAGATGCACGCTGCCATGGTACAGCACCGGCAGCACTAGAAAAATAAGAGCAAAAAATGTCTCGCGCTTCAGCTGCTGCCCTAGAGAAATTATGGCCAGCAGGAGGCTGCAGGCCCAGCATTGCTGAGCCTCCATCAGCTGCCAGCGTAGAGCGCCATTGTCCTTCGGTTACGTTACCGAAGTGGTCCTCGTGGTCCACGTATTGCCCATCACTGTAGTAGGCGTCCTCGGTGAGGAAGTTGTGCAATGCACATGTTGCCAACACCACAAAATCCGCATTTTCCGGCTTAAGGTTGATGACACGCCGAAAAATGCGGAAACGCGATGCCATCACTCCAAATGCACTTTCGATGCACCTCCTGAAAATAAATAGCATATATGAATAGATGTTCTGAGAACAGCATTTCAGACCATAATTTACCTTGCCCGGCTCAGGCGATAATTGAAGACCCTTTTTTCTTCTTCCTGGCACCTGCCAGAGTAGGGCCTGAGGAAATCAGGTCGAAGTTGAAAGGCTTCGTCCCCAATAAATACGTGGGGTGCGACAACTGCAGAGCCGGGAAGTTTCTTGGGGGCTGGCAGGCCAAGAACACCTTGCTCCAGGCACTTTCCGAACCTGCATGCACTCAGTGTGCCGCCGTCACTCTGCCGACCGTAGCCACCGACGTCAACCATAATAAATTTCAGGTTGCTGTCGGCAACCGCCATCAGTACAATGGAGTATGTGCCCTGCAAGGAACCAAAACAATAAGCATTCTTGCTGTAACCTAACAAAGCACTGGTAGTACCTTGTAGTTGTAGTACAGGCTTCCATAAATGGGTGGCGCCTGTATTTGTACATGCTTTCCGTCCACTGCGCCCACGCAGTGGGGAAAATTCCACTTTTGGTGGAAACCATTCGCGATTTCGCACCACTTTTCAGTTGTTGGCATCTGAAATAAAAATTTGCCATGCCATCAGATGCACATTTATGAGCGGGGGTGGTGTAAGAGATCAGATTGTTACATGGAGGCAGTGATGGTATATTTATAAATTCAAGTGCTAATGGAGATTTCAAGGGTATATTGAACACAGACCTCGAGTTAACACAGCAAGACTAAACATTTTTCTTGCACCAGCATTATAACGACACTGTTCATCTGCATTACACAAGTCCATTAATGCTGCTTTATTTAATGCTTTCAGTGTATCTTAATATTTGTATTTTTTAAAAAAGTGAATAGACATGCAATGCGTAAACACTCGTAGCTGCATAGGCTTCTGACACTTCCCGTACTAGCACTGTAGAACTCAAAACAAAACTGCTGTAAGAGACTAAACAAAAGCAGAGTAGACAGGACGAGCATTACATTCCGGTTTCTCAGTTAAAAGCCTACGCTCATCTGGCACTCTTTAGTTTGTTTTTATTCACACCATGCCCACTGACCCCTCATCACACATTCCTGGGAGCTTTTGTACAACTGGAACCACTGAATTATGTCTGCAGTCATTACGTGCCAATTTCCTCACGAAATGAAGGAAGAAAGCATGGGTCATGTGGCCATCATCCCCCCAAAAAATGCATGCATGATCACTAAAGCATGTACAGTCTTCAGGTATACATGCCATAAAGCATACCTTTAAGCAGAGAGGCTGCAACACCTTCCACAGGAGCCGACATGTGAAGTGAATGATCCCGGCTACTGTGGAGATGCCTACCCTGAAGGACAAGGCCACCTCCTGCATATGCATCCCCGATGCCAAGTACCTAAAAGACAAAAGTGGAAGAGAAGGTGAAGAAAGTTAATGCAAGATTTATGGCACTGAGCAGTCCCTCCAAATTTAGAAAAACTTTCCACATTCTTTTTCTCAAAACTGTGTCGCTCCAATTAAATAGTTAGCCTACCGAAGCGATTGTCAAAAACACAGTTTTTGCCCCGATATTGCAGCTCAGTTTTACGAATGTCTCTTACGAAGGTAAGAGACATGACCGCTTGCCCGTTCTGTATGTGCGGTGACTTTTCAGACTTCCAAGTCCACAACCACTGATTGCAGAAATGACAGAATTATTGGGATGAGAACAAGAATCTGACATCATAAATCGGCCGCAGACGTATAGACACCCCACGAACTTGCACGCAGTAAAGCCACTAACCTGAGGGTGATCGCGAGCCTCATTCGTGAAGGAAGTGGCTCACGTGTCACGTAATCTTTTGTGAGTGCATCCTCCAACAGCGCATGGAGTTCCTCGAAACGCTCCGGCGTCATCCGGTAGAACTTCCGAAAGTAATCTCGGTCTCCCGAGATCAGGAGTGGCATCTGCACACCACGATTATGGCTAGACTCAGCAAGCAGCAAATATGCGGAAAAACACACAAGGCGACATTAAAAGTTCTCAACTCACGGCTGTGTAAAATTCAGACTCCGCCTTCCTGTTTTCCCAGACTGGCCGCACCCACCAACGCCTCGGTGTCGGCAGGCCCTCCAACAACTTCTTCTTCTCGAGGAGGCAGTACTCCTCGAGCAACAGGAGCCGGCGATTTTCGGCATCGAAGGAAGCGGAAAGCGCCGGCGTGTCGACGTCTTCCGCTTCACAGACGCTGTCTGGGTCCATGGCAATCAGCAACTTTTTTTTCTCGAGGAGGTAGTACTCCTCGAGTATCAAAAGGCGCACGCCTTCGGGGTCGTATATTCCGACTGTCGCCATTGCCAAATTGAGGAGAGAGCCCGAGCAGCGCGAGCCCAAGCGTTATATCGACGCCTTGGTGGCCCGCGCTATTTTCACGTCTCAATGGTTTCATTCAGCGCACCACCGTACTTCTCGAATAATTCAAAACTGTTTACTTTACTAAAAAGATAAGAAATGTTACCTGGTATCTAAAAGTACGCATGAATAATATAACATAAACACATTCCATGTTTCATTATAGTCGTGTTTATTCACGGGTTGCATGAGCAGACATCTAGCAACCCTGCTTGTCACGCCGACCGAATTCGTTGAGTACGCGTTGCATGTGAAGCCACTGCCCGAAAATCGCACTGCGGCGTCACCGACTAGGACGACTATTTTCGTTCTAGTCGCAGCATGTGAAACGGGCCGAAGCCGGACCTCTCGCTTCGGACTGAATTCTCGTTGTTGCTGCCTTTTTCAGTGCGTTCACTGGCCATAAATGGGGCGCCTGTCTTTCGCTTCGTCTCATCTCGCCTATAAGAAAACATATAAGAGATAAATTTGCTTTATTTTGATAATTAGAGTGAAGATTCTGCCGCTCTTAGGCTTAAGTGGAGAGTCGGTTTGTTTACAGCATTGGTTCCCGTCCTGACGACCAGATGGCGCCACTATAGGCTGAGTTTATTTTTGCGTGTCTGCTAGCATACGCTGAACTAAAAGTGGGAATGTGCCTGCGTTTTGCGTACGTGTAACTATAAATATTCATGTGATTTACAGAAAAAGCAAGCGGTGCGCCTTCTACAGTTTACTAGAACAAAACGTGCGTTTCTCTGACATTGGGGCATACAAATGGTACGTAGTATATTCACTTATGCTTCTACAAAAAGACTACCACTTTCTTGAACAAAATGAACGTTTGGGGTCGCCACCATGCTTTTTTACGCGACTTTTAACGCCGAAATAAAATATAAATTCCTGCCTAAACCGGGCGCAGACCCTTCGTTATTGATGTTATAGGGTGCCAACTACCAGAATGTGCCATTATTTATACACTCATCTCGGTGAGTAGACTGACCCTTTAATGGGAAGATTACGGATGTGTGTCCCAAGCTTGCCACATTTGAAGAGTCACATTTAAGAAATTTTCCGAATATAACCCATTGCTCTGCTGATGTATCATCAGCCACAATAAAATATGCGTGCTATGTATCAAATTGTTTTTGGTTTTATTGCATCGCGCGGAGTGAAAAAAGCACGCATGCACCATATATGCGAATATTCGAGGAAGATCCGCCATTGGACGTACTCAACTGGACGTCCGTCGGCGGGCGAACCGTATACCTTTGGCCACCTTTCGGACGGCCGACGGACGTCTACCGGCTGATTGCGGATATTCACCGGACGTACAGAACATCCGAAACACACCTCTGTCGGCCGTCCGAAGGATATCGGTGGTTGCTTGGGCGCTTCGAATGCCAAAGGCCTTGGTTCGATTCCCAGCCTCGACGCAGTTTCGTTTTAAGTAGTGACGCCGAAACGCGGACAAATCTGCCGACACGGCTGCTAATATGACAGTATGAGGCATTAAAAAAGTCTTTGGCCTTAAAACTTTGGAAGCATTTCCCTCGACAGCTGTGACCTCAACAACTTTCACGGAACTTTCATCATACCATCTTCCAACCAGCCTCAAGTTGCGACCCTTGAAGAAATCGTCCGCGAAGAAGTGCATGCATATGCGCTTGGCTGCTCGTCGTCTTCACCTCCAGGTGCAGCTCCAGCGTTATAACCTACGCCGCTGCAGTACGCAGTCCTCAGCCCCAACGACACAGCCGAAGTCCTCCTCTTCAGCGTCAACCAGCTGTTCCCGAACGCCGCCCCGTGACCCCGACCGGCAAACCTACGAGCGACGCTCAAGCCCCACGAAATGCGACGCCTGGAGGACAACCGCCCGCTGTGCTTCCATTGTCGGCCATATTCTTCGTCACTGCCTGTATCGGTCTTCGTGGCTTTACCGTTGTCGTACCTCGACCTCGCTTCGGCCAACGTCCGCAAGAAATCGGCGAGTTTGCGCCAAACCGCCTTTCTTCCAGCACCTGTAGGGGGTGCTGGGATACCTTCTTCGTACCGCGGCTGCGTAGCTGCGGCGACGCGAAACGCAAGTCTGATGGCGATGGTGAGCGGGAAAGGCGGTTCGGCGCATACCCCCCCCCCCCCCCCCCCCCCACAGGTACTCGTAGATTTCTTCCGCACGTTGGTCGAAGCGTGGTTGAGGTACGTCAACGGCTCACGAGCGAAACGCCGAAGATCTGCTCCCACTGCTCCCATGGCTAGGGTGGCTAGACTACCCTACCATGGCAGTGACGGACGGCCGGGCCTCGGAAGGAAAAACGGTGGCGGAGCAAGCCCGTTGAAGCTCATGGTGGGCGGATCCGGATGGTGCAGCGGGGCGTGGGGGTACGTTCACAGCATCCTCGTCGCCAATGTTATATTTTCGAAGGTGGAAGTCACACTCCAGCCGTCCCGAGCCCAAAGCTATAATACAGACATTCTTAACTGCTACAGAGGGATCAGACGAAAATACCCGCCCCCACACAAACAACTCAATAGAGACGACGCCGTAGCACGGCGACAGACAAATGGGAACATTCCCGTGCTAAACATCCTAAGTAAAATCTACCCCACGCAGTACAAGAGCGAGTGCCCGTGGTGTGGAGACAAACCAACCCTATACCATACCACATGGGCTTGCCAGAAAATAGACGAGATACCCATAATAGAAAACCCGAGTGCAGAACAGTGGGAGAGGATATGCTATCCAGCGACATCCTGAAAGTCCAACAAGGACTAGTCCTTGGGCAAAGCGGTAGGGCAAAGCGGTCGTTGCCGGTCGTTGCAAAATATAGGGCAAAGCGGTCGTTGCCTCAATGAACGCCTAAGAGAACATGCTAGGTCCCTCAGATCAGACAAAAGTAAGAATCTGCCTAAGCATTGCTCAAGTTGCGGTTGTCATCCGCTTTTCGGGAAAACTGAAGTTCTTGGCCGCTCTAAAGAACAGCTAGCAAGAAAGGTTCTTGAAGCTTCATTCATTCATAAGCTGGGAAGAGATCAGTGCATCAGTGAAACGTCGGTAGTTCTGCTTCGAAAGGAATCCATCTTTCTAAATTTTAAGTAGTCGCTTTCGCGTTCCCGCTCGAAGGTTTGGCACGGGGTGGTCCAGCTCTTGTCATGGTGATTAGGTCGTGTTCGAGTCGTGCTAGGTCAGGTTTATCTTTCCGCTTCATCTAATCAGTTGTCGCTGGGCATGCGCGTTTGGTTCCTCGAGCTCGGGGATTCGCTTCATAATTTTTCAGTTGTAAGTTAGCGCTGGTCCTGTGTCTTGTGTCTCTCTCGTTCCTGTCTTTTTTCGCGCTACGCCTCCCTTAAACATGATTTACCAACTGGCTCAGAACACCACCCTGCTCAAGGACTAGTAAGGCGTGCACGCAGGGCAGCTACCCTCAGCGGAGCCCTGGACTAGGGGAACCGACCGTGATGATAAGATGGAAGACTCCATCTGAAGCCGCAAAAAACATTGCAAAATAGAGCAGATAAACGTTTTCCACCACCACCACCACCGATGCACACACAACACGTTTATTTATTTATTTTTATTTATTTATTTATTCAATACTGCAGGCCTTTACGGCCCAAGCAGGAGGGGCATACAAATGCCATAAGTGTACAGAACGAAGATAGCAAATAATAATTTCAAAACACTTGTTCTATGGGCAATAGAACATGAGCAAAACAAGGACTAAACGAAATGCAAACCGAGCTCTTCATTTGGGAAAGCCAAACATAAACAAACAGAAGTAAGCCAATGAATGAAATATGCAAAAATGAAATGTCAAACTTGCAGCAAGGCAAAAACACGATCAGTTTGGGCAACCTAAAAGCAGACAAGAAAAAATATTCAAGAGGAATTCAAGGTTTCAATTGAATCAATGCTGGTTAGAAGAGGCAGAGGTAAGTTGTTCCAATCTGTTATCGTGCGAGGAAAAAAATATTTAAAAACATTAGTTCTGGTGCTGTATGGCGTTAGAGAGTCATCGTGTCGATGTCGTGTTCGGTGTGCCGTAAGTAGTGTTATGTACGGATCAGGATCGAGTTAGAGCAAGAAGGTTATTTTTAAGAAGGAACATAAATTTTAAGCGCTGAGTTTTTCTTCTCAGTTCCAGTGTCGGTATTCCATGTTGTTTCAATAGTGCTGTCGGGGAATCAGTTGTACGGTACTTAGAAAAAATAAACCTGACTGCCTTACGCTGGATTCTTTTGAGAGCGTCAATGTTAGTTTTGGTATAAGGGTCCCATACTACGCATGCATATTCAAGTTTTGGTCTTATTAATGATGTATAAGCTAAAAGTTTAGTTTCGGCGGGGGCGTGTTTCAATTTATGACGGAGAAGGCAGTTTCCGAAAAGCTGTGTCACATACGTTAGTTATGTGAGTGTTCCAGTTTAGGCTGTTTGTTAGTGTGACGCCAAGATATTTATACTCGCTGACTTCGGTTAATGGTTCTGTCCCGAGGGCGTAGGGAAAAGAAAGGTTATTAAGTTTCTTGGTTATTTTCATATACACTGTTTTGTCAGCGTTCAATTGCATATCCCAACAGTGACACCAGGAAAGAATGTTTTGTAGATTATTATTAAGAGTTATCTGGTCGTCCTCGGTTGACACTTCCCTGAACAGCACGCAGTCGTCTGCAAACAATCGTATTAGGACGGGTTCGGTAATAACGCTCAAAATGTCATTAATATATATTAAAAACAACAATGGTCCTAGCACACTGCCCTGAGGGACGCCGGAAGTAACTGGAAGTTCATGGGAGTAGTAAGTATCAATATTAACAATATATATATATATATATATATATATATATATATATATATATATATATATATATATTTTTTTTTTCTTCTGCTTTTCTAATTAATTTTCTTTAACCGATAACACATTCAGTAATATTCTAAATTGATCATCACCACAAAATAAATAAAAAAAAATTCCCTGTGCCCCTTGGTTTCTGTGGCTGTTGGCTTCTGTCATATATATATATATATATATATATATATATATATATAACACAGAAGCGCCCCCTGGGGAATAAAGAATTGAAAATGAAACCGAAACTGAATACAACATTGACAACCTCGACCACGACGCGAAGCGTCTTCGAAACGACGCCGCCACCCAGAAAAGCTTCGACGACGCGCCCTACCCACGTTTCATGTACACAACAAAGCCGTGACCCGACGCCGAGGACTACGTGAAAGGCAGAAGGCAGGACATCCGACTTAGAAGAGGTTATCGACGGCCGGAAAGTTACCGCTCTAGTCGACAAGGAGCCGATTACTCGGTGATAAATGGAACATTTGCTGCGCAGCTGAGGAAAGTCACGACCGCTTGGGATGGCCCATAAATTCGCACCGCAGGGGGTCACCTCGTTATGCCATCGGGACGATGTACAGTGCGACTGACTGTAGGGACATACACCTATTCTGCGACCGCGAAGTGATCTTGGGCATGGATTCCCTTTATGAGCATCAGGCGATCATCGACCTGTGATCCAAGCTGGTCACGTTTTCGACGGACGAGGCAATCCCTTCGATGAGAACTCTGGAACATCACGTTGCCCTAGTGATCGTTCCACCCCGCTCAAGTGTCAAGTTGCTTCTAGACCGAGGAATCGGCATCGCAAGAGGCATAGCACATTTCCGCAATGGCCAACCTGAAGTACTGCTGACTAACTTCAGCAATGAGTACGGGCACGTTAACAGAGGAAGGACGATTCCTTTATTCGACGAAATATCCGACGTAAGACTTCGTCCTTGTCGACCCATCCGCAGAAGATTCGCCGCACCAAGAGAACTCGCCCAGTTTCGACATCCTGTCCCTGCCCCGTAACAGACAAGACCAGATCAGCAATCTGCTTCGAAGCTACAGCGAGTGCTTTTCGTCATCGCCGAAGGTCCGACAAACGCCGATTGCAAAGCATCGTACTGTAACCGACCAGCACGCCCGACCTCTCTGCCAAAGCCCCTGCCGTGCGTCGCCGCGAGAACGACAAGCCATCCGGGACCAAGTGGAAGAAATGCTTCGCTACGACGTCATCCAGCCGTCGAAGAGCCCTGGGCCCTGGGCGGCACCCGTTGTTCTAGTGAGGAAGATGACGCACTTCGATTCTGCGTACATTACCGCCAATAGACCCTTTATAAAATTCAGTCTGGCAACTCGGCAGGCACCATCATCAGCAACTTCGGTCAGTGTCGTTAGAGTGTACTGTATGTTTTGAGTGGAAGGAGTGGAGACCGGTTCTATTGTTACCCGCGGCCCCCGCTTGAGTAGAAAGTTGTGGCGGCGCTGTCGTCGCCCGCACTTGAAGAGCCTTGCTAGCTGGGAGTGGTAGTTGGGCTTGCTTCTGCAGTTCTTGCTATCGAGAAATCCCTGCTGGCCTGCCCTTGGCCTGTGATGCCTCCTAAGCGAGGACTAAATCACTGCTACGCGCCAGGAAGCAAGACGGAATATGCTCGAACTGGACACAAGCAGGGTCAAATGTGCCTGAGGTTATGGTTAGCTCGCTTCTATCAGTCAAGGACCAGGCGGCAGGTTCTCACAAGCAGCAGAAACTTATTCATATGCTGATCAACATGGGCTATCTTGATGAAACAGAAAGAGCTCTTAACAACAAAGAAGCTATGACAGAACATTTTGATAAGAAGCAGAGGAGTGACTCAAGGCTTTATTGCAGGGTATGTTGCAAGAAAGTGTATCGTGAAAACAAAATGCCGTGTGTGCATGGACCAGCTTTTGTCACCAGCTTCCGATGGCAAAAATTTGAATGCTGCCACGTTTACAAAAGCATGCGATTTTGGTGGCTTGCTCTACCTCGCATTGAGCCTCTTCAAGTTTATCAGTCAGCTTGACGACGTTTTCATAGGCTGTTTTAGCTCTGGAGAACTGCATCACGACAGCATCATGGATATGTGCTTGCTCTTCTGAGCAACACAGGCATGAACCGTATTGGATGCGATCAGCACTTCAAGGAGCTCACCTCAAATTTGACTGGGTTTTATCTTGTGGCCAGAATGCATTTTTTTTGTCAAAGGTCTCACCCGAAGGAAAGCACAGCAGCATTTAAAGGGTTCCTGAAAAGGTGCCATGTAGGCAAAGAGAAGTCAAAATACTGATACTGATAGACATTGAACAATCCATCATCCCACCGCAAAAATTTTTGATGTACCTTGTGTGGAACCAGAGATAATGACTATTAAAAATGACCACTAGCCTTTTCCCTCTCAACTCGTACACCGGAGCGAACCATAAAAAAATAAAGATTACAGGCTGGGACCATGCTCCACCCACAAATACGTCATCGACGAGATCGGTTTGTTTACTTCCGGTTGACGCGCTCTTTCGCTCGCTCGCTTTCCAGCTGTCTGCTGCGTTCACCTGTGTCTCGCAACTGTCGCGGCGGCTTCTCTCGAACTATGGACCCCGAGCTGAAGGAACGACTTTTGCGGATGAGTGCCGAAATGGGATTTCAGCCTTAAGGCGGGGACACATGTGCGAAAAAGTGTGTGCAATTCACTGCGGCGCGCCGTGGCGAACGACGTCGCAACGACCGATCGCAGCTCGTCGCCTGCGTCCAACGTGCTGGATGTCAACGACGAGCCGCGCGCGGCAAACGCAACGACGGGAAGCGGGAGCAATAGAAGTATTTCTAGGGACCCTACCAATGCGAGCGCGTAGAGTGGCAGCGTCATGATGGCGTACAGCGCCCTCCTCAGGGCGCTCGGGGCCGAGCCACGCCGGGCCGGCCTGCCAGCCTTGATGCCGGCCGCCGGCGACTGAAAGACGCGCTAGTATTGTATGTTCTTGTCCATAGCAAGCCGTGGGATAGATGCATGCCAAAAATGCATCCTTTCTGACGATCGCTGGCCAGTACCGAGTTGCTGGTAAAAGTGATGACTGCGATACAAGCAAATTTCATCCCTCAGCCGCGCTTTGGTGCTGCTTCTGCTTGGTGCGGTTCGCCTGCCGTGTGCTAGCTCCGTTGCTGAAGGCGTCGTGGAAATCGAACATATCTTTTATTATGCCTCGCCGCGGTGGCTCAGTGGTTACGGCGCTCGGCTGCTGACCCGAAAGACGCGGGTTCGATCACGGCCGCGGCGGCTGAATTTCTTGAAGGCAAAATTCTAGAGGCCCGTGTGCTGTGCGATGTCAGTGCACGTTAAAGAACCCCAGGTGGTCGAAATTTCCGGAGCCCTTCACTACGGCGTCTCTCAGCCTCAGTCGCTTTGGGACGTTAAACCCAAATAAAGCAAAGCAATAAAGCAAAGCATATCTTTTATTATGGGACGAGTTCGCAGTAAAGCGATGTGAATAGTAGGCCTCTTATTATAGCGCAGGCGACTTCCGAAGTGCCGTCAGCTGCGGCTTCGATGCGAAACCAGATAGGCCTAGCGACGACTAGGGCAGCCTGAGACCAGCGCGCAGTTCGCCGCGCGGCGTTGCTGCAGGCGGTGTCGTTGCCGAAAGATCCACTTTTGCACAGGCATATTGTCGTTGCTCGAATCTAGGAAACATCCTCTCTGGTATTATGGCTGTTTTGCATTTTCTTGTGCGAACGTGAGGTACGCCGAGCATGCCGGCCGGCCAGCCTGGATCCCGTCTGCCGGCGTCATAAAAACGAGCTAAAGTGTGTTCTTGACGTAAGTAATAAACCCTGGGATAAGAAATGTGAAAAATGTGTCATTTTGGAGGATCGATGACCAATACTGAGCTGCTGGTAAAGGTAACGACTGTGATACGAGCAAACTTCTTGCCACAACCGCCTCGCAGCTGCCGCTGGCCGGACGTTGGGGTCCGGATCGCCTAGCGCCCGCTCGCCTCGCTGCTGAAGGCGTCGCGAAAAGTGACCATACTATTATTTTATTGTGAGGTGATGTTGTTGACTGTAAAGCGATGTGTAGAGTAAGCCTTTTATTGCAGCTCAGGCGAATTCCGAAGCGCCGGCCGCTACGGCTTCGATGCGAAAGAGGCTATAGGCCCAGCGACGACCACGGCAGCCAGGCAGCAGCAGAGCTCGTCGCCATGGGCGTCCGGAAGGGGGGGCAAGGGGGGGCGGCTGCACCCCCCTGGAAAATCACTCACTCGAACCGTGAGTGATGGCCGCACGCCAGGGGCGGTGGTGCGCTCAGCCAAAAGGCTAAAAGCAGCCCCGCTTCCACGCTTTGGGTCACATCTGCGAAATGCCGCGTCCGGGCGGGCGTCGTTCCGCCGTTTTCAAACCACGCCATCGTTAGCTCTACTAAAAGGCGACCTGTTGCAGACATACAGCGGCACCGGCGAGCATGTGTTTGAGCCTTCTTAACGATCGGTGTCTGTTTCTTTGATCTCTAGAGAGATAGCGGCACGGAGGCAGACAGTGCACAGAGCATCTTGTTTTCGCCTTCGTCGCTCGCTATAATCAGGATACGTTCGTACGCCGGCCACCGATGAATTCTTCAGGAGGGAAGGACAAATCAGCCGTATCCACCCCCGCTTTGTCGGGCTGCTCAGGGTCAAGCGGGCGGTGGGTTGGCGCCGCAGCCGCCGCTCGCTGTCTCCTCCGATCCACGGGAGAGCGCAGTTCGGTAGAAGCGCCGCTTTCAGAATCTTCGGCAAAGGGGATTAGCTGCTTTTGTTCACGGCGACGCAGTCTCCAGAGGCGCCCCCACACCAGCGTTTCTTGCGTCTTCTCCGAAAACCAGCGCCTTTGGTCAACGCAGACCGATGGCGCCTGCCTGGCTCGCCTGTAACCTCTGGCTGGGTCTCAAATCACAACAGCGCCCATGTACTGTGCGTGTCAGTGCACGGTAAAAAGACCCAGACCCAGGTGGTCGACATTATCCGGAACTCTGTACTACTCCGTCCCTCATAGCCTGATGCGTTTTGGGGCTCTGAACCCCATAAAAACACAACAACAAATTTTCCGACCGGAGTGGCGAGTGTTCCTTCCCCTCGGAAGTCGCGCGGCGTTCCTTTCACCCCCCAAAGTGCGCATCCGGGGATATTGCGGCAAGTAAGCCCTTGCACGTGTGCGCGCCTCTGTGTTTGTGCTTCGGTGTTTTTAGTGGCCGGTTGTCAACGAAGGTCAGAACAACCAAGACAGCGGACGAGAAAACGACGAGCGGCGAGCAGTGTGTGTGCGGTTGCTCGACTGTGCGGATGCGCGAGCAAGATGGAGCGAGTTGTATGAAGCGGCGAGCGTGCATTTATCTTGTAAAGAAGTTTTTGTTGTATATATAGTTGTCTTTTGTTTTCAACGTACGCGTTCAACCGTTTTTCCATTCAATGTGTATGATGAGTATGCACCGAGAGCGTGTAGTGAAGCACAGAAATGAATTTATCACCCGTGTAATTACACAATTCGCCCAGAAAAATCCGAGGCGCCTACAGTTGCTGTTCAAGGAAGACTGACTGAGTGACTGTAGTTGCGTGTTTGTGAACATATTGTGCTGTGTGCTGGTCATCAATCCGGGTGAGTCGAGAACCCGTATGCAGCAAGACTGAGCGCTCTTCTCCACGAAGTGATAGTATCTTTTTGTATTTATTAATTTTAATTGTTTTTTCGTTGATAAACTTTAATGTATCTCTCCTAGCCGCGCTTTAATTTGCTGTTTGTAATTTTTCTTTCATGTGCGTATTTTACTTATTTTTTTTTATTTATATATAAATAAATAAATTTACTCCGCAAATAGTGCCTTTTTGCTACGAATATAGCCCCCCCCCCCCCCCCCTCCGGCGCCAACAACCAATGGGCCCCCCCCCCCCTGCAAAAAATTCTGCGGACGCCCTTGCTCGTCGCCCGGAGCGCCCGCGAGCGGTGCCGTTGCCGAAAGCTCGCAACATAAGCAGGCATGCGTTGTCGCTGCTCGAGCAGTCTTTCTGATAACAAGGCGATCTTGTCTTTTCTCGTGATATTTGGACAGCATCCCAAGCAGCGCTCAGGCACTGCTGCACGGCGGTGAAGTGCGACACCGGTTGTGTGCGGAGCTTGGGTAGAGCGGCGCAGCAACGCTCACCGCTCCGTGAGTCCCTGATTGCGACGATCGGTGCGGCGCGTCAGCCAAGTTTATAAGGACACGCCGTTCAGAAATACGGCGCTGAACCCTGACGACGACGACAGCTCGCTCGCTTTCGGCAGACAGTGCCGAAGGGCATGGAGGAAGAAAAACTAGGAGGGACCATGACGTCACAATCTTGAAGCCTAGTCATAAAAAATATAATGGAAAGCATCATGGGAAATAGGCCCTCACGTGACAAGGCAGTGGTAGCTCTTAGCCGGATTTGGTTTCGGTTTCGCTCTCTCGCTGTACGAGCAACTGCGCGACCATCTGCTTGCGTTCACTGACGGCTCCGTGGTGAGCGCAAACTGCTCGCTCGCCGCAGCGGCCACCATCCCCGAGCGACGCGTGCGCTGACTGCGGCGCAGTGGAGACACTGGAGCACATGCTCCTTCGCTGTGCCGCTTCTACAGTGCCGCGTCGCGAGATTCTCGCGGCCTGCAGGGCGCTGGGAATCATCCCGGACAGTCTCGAAGCGCTCCTATGGCCCCGCGGCACTGCACGCACCCGTGATATTCTAGCCTCTATACCCGTGACAGAACAGTGGTGAGCCACTGTGCGCTCATCGAGCAGGCGGGCTTGACTTCCCGCTCGCTCTTCGCCAGGTAGTGCACGCGTGACACGAACGCTCCGTGGGTGCTACCTCCGACGGTATACGCGGCCGGGCGCCCCACCCCGGCCGCTAGTGCAGTGTGCCGCGCGCGCGATTAGTCCGAGACAGGACGCTACGAGCGCGCGGCTATGTATACATACAGTTTACTTCTTTTTGTAAGTGATTGTGCGCAGTGGCCGGGAGACCCCGCGCAGGGGCAGACGTAAAGCCGCCGGCACTCTCTCTCGACAGCGAGAGAGAGAGAAATACTTCACTGCTGAATTTCACGTCGGCACCGCCTATGTGCGCGCGCGTATTCGGCACGACTTGTGCCTCGAGAATAGCGGAGAACGGAGGGCCCATGGGCGGGCCGAAGTCCGCCTGCCCGAGAAATAGAATCTTGCGCAGCGCGCCGGAGCGCTCAACACGTCCGTCCGCCGTGAGCGCTCTGGAAGCCGCTGCGCCCTTTTTTAGAGGCTCGTTTCTTCGCCTACTCTCGAGTTCTCCGCTCATAGCACGCGCTGAAATAAACGCTCCGTATGTGTATAACGACGAAAGGAATTCCTCTCCATTCTCTTTATGAACCACAGTTGAACAGTGACGAGGTCGCGGCCGCACCCTTTGATGAAAAGTTTACCCGCAGTTTTCTACAGTGCACCCAAAAACTCAAGAGTGTAATCAACAGAGACGCGGAGCCTTCAGACAACCTCGAGCTCGGTACGCATTCCGCCAAAGCTGCAACACAGCTAGGCGCTGCGCTACTTCGGAGCACGGACGTTCACTAAAAAGCACAGCTGGCTGGCAGTCTGGTAACTGTAGAGGAGGGCCTATTTCCCATGAGTCAGTGCGCAAAAGGGCCCTCGGTAGCGGCGTCAGAGGAGGATGGCTTGCAGAGGCTGAGCGCACTCCCTCCTAGTTTTCTTACCTCCATGCCGAAGGGCAACATCTTGCCGAACCCTGACTTTGCAACCAACGCCACAGCACGGCCGATCCATTTTGATTGCGCATGCGACGGAGGTCACGACAAAAATCAGTAGTGCGGTGACTCCAAATCGCACCTCGTTTCTCGATTCCATTCGACGGCGGTAACGGCGGCGCCGGCGGAATGACACGAGCGGTACGAGCAGACAACATAAACCGGAAGTGCAGTACTAATTTCTGACACCCAACACACAATAACCGCGTAAACATGCATATAAACGACAACTCTCCTTGCTGAAATGCGAAATGTTTCCGAAAAGAGTAAGAATGTGAAGTATCTAGAGCTTTTAGTTTGTCAAATGCGTGATTTCACATTGGCACCGCGAACCAATGATAGCTCTGCGCTGGTGACGTAAAGAGCCCCACCTCGATGGACACTTCCGAGGCGTACACGCGAAGCGCCTACGCGCACGGGCGTACGCTGGAGCCTGTCTGCGCATGCGCAAGGCGCGACGCGCGAGCAGGCGCGAGCGGGGCCCAGATATCTGTGCATGTCAGATATCGGCGCCTGCGCACGGGCACTCGCGCGCGCGTCGGAAGCGGAAGGCCCATCTCCATGGGCGCATCCGCGGCGCACGAGCGCAGCGCCTACGCGTACCAGCGTACGTCGGAGCCGGTCTGCGCATGCGCGACGCGCAGACGCGAGCTGGCGCTGGCGCTTGGCAAATATCTGTCCATGTCAGATATTCGCGCCTCGCTCGCGCCGGCGCCGGAAGTGACTCGCTGGTTTGCGGTCGGTGTAACCAATCAGAGAACGTAGTTCTCTCGGCATCCGGTACGGCCCTTCGCGCCGTTTGCTTCGCCGAGCCGAGCTGAACGCGGTAGCCGCGACAGGCCATCGAGTTGCATGTGTTTTTCGACGCTTGTCGCGGTGCGGCGCTCGGCGCGTAGGCGCTGCGCTGGTGCGCCTCGGATGTGTCCATGGAGATGGGCCTTAAGGCCCATCTCCATGTCGAAAAACACATGCAACTCGATGGCCTGTCGCGGCTACCGCGTTCAGCTCGGCTCGGCGAAGCAAACGGCGCGAAGGGCCGTACCGGATGCCGAGAGAACTGCGTTCTCTGATTGGTTACACCGACCGCAAACCAGCGAGTCACTTCCGGCGCCGGCGCGAGCGAGGCGCGAATATCTGACATGGACAGATATTTGCCAAGCGCCAGCGCCGGCTCGCGTCGGCGCGTCGCGCATGCGCAGTCCGGCTCCGGCGTACGCTGGTACGCGTAGGCGCTGCGCTGGTGCGCCTCGGATGTGTCCATGGAGATGGGCCTTTATCTGTCCATGTCAGATATTAGCGCCTCGCTCGCTCTGGCGCCGGAAGTGGCCGCTGGTTTGCGGTCGGTGTAACCAATCAGAGAGCGCAGTTGCCTCGGCATCCGGTACGGCCCTTCGCGCCGTTTTCTTCGCGGAGCTGAGCTGAGCTGAGCGCGAGTATCAGCGACAGGAGGCGACAGGCCATCGAGTTGGGTATGCTTTCCGACGCCTGTCGCGGCGCGCCGCTGGGCGCGTAGGCGCTGCGCTCGTGCGCCTCGGACGTGTCCATGGAGGATCACGGGAGTCTCTGTGACTCTTTTATTCATGGCTTGAGCCTCTTTCGGGTTCTCCGAACTTTTATTCGTGGTTTAATTGGTCCTTTCAGCGCCCCCCCAACCCATTTTCTTCACGGCTTGACATTTTTTCAGTCGGTTCGCGAAGGGGAGCGAGCCGGCATGGAGGGACATGCCACTTTCCGATGTCCGTCGCGGCGCGTGCTGGGCGCGCAGGCGCTCCGCCCGTACGCCTCGCCGCTGGTCGCCGCGAGGCTCGGGAGCGGTAGTTTTTGAAAATGTATTATAAATTATCTACTCGCTTTTGATTTATTTTACGCGGCATGAACGTTCAGTGGCCTACGCTCTACATAATGCAGGTATTTTTTTGCCAACCTCAGACACCCCTTTCAGGGACCACTTAAAGTTGAGCCGTGTGCAGAAAATTGAGATGCACAATTTGTTGAGGACTGAGTGGGGCACAGTATATGTAAATAAAATTAGTTGTGTCGTGCATATTCGTGTATTAAGCATGAAATGATTTTAGCTCCCGTTGTCGGCAGTGTGGTGACGCCACGCCGAGACCGAGAGCCATCATCCGGGCACTGAAATCCACTCATCCGGGCTCTGAATTCCACTCATCCGGGCTCTAAAACGAGAACATCCGGGCACCGTACGAGACTTAACGAGATTTAACGAGACTCTCTAAGCCCTCCTATGGGACCGGCATACAAACGCCGGTTGCTCTCCAAACGAGTCACAAAAAATAACTGCTGCCAGTGTCTTCTCAATGGTTATCAAGATATCAGTCGAGCTGTGCATTTGATAATGCACGGAATTATAATTTCCGATTTCTAATTACGCGTGCAAAAAGCGCATACATGCCACAATACACTTCGTTGTCATACGTGATCTGTTAGGGGCTTTGAGAGAAGGCCGCTTAGAGAAAGAGGGGAGCTCCAGGGCGAGAAGGGCTTTCGGCTGAAAAACTGCTCTCGCGCGCTCCCCAAGGATGGCGCTGCGGTCCTACACTCACGCATGTAAAAGACCGGCCGCAGGGCCTTCATGCCCTTTCCCCCCCCGGCAGGCAGATGCATACACGCTCGCGGAGTATTCGAACGCGCTGCATATACACCATTTTACGAGGAGCGGGCAGGAGAGGGAGAAATACTCTCAAACACGTGCGCTGCGCGACACCCCACTGTTGCCGTCCTCCCCTGGGCTGATAATCCGGCGCGCGGAGCAACGTCCGCGGCTGCTTAGCTACCGGTCAAGCGCGTCTTTGCGTCTGTACAACAAAAGCAGCAATGTTGTACGAAACACCAACGTCTTCTAGACATCATTGTTTTATTGTCGGTTGCGGAAATAGTCGACGAAAGTAGAAAAAAACAAAGTAGAAAACTATTTACGTGCACCATGTTATGTGAAGGTCTCAGCACGTCTGCGGTATCCATTTCTTCACCGCTTTTCCGCCGGTCCCGAGTTGCATTGGCAGTGGGCGTAGTTGAACAAAAAATACTTGCGCCAACAAAAAGCTTAAACGTTAGCGCACTTTGTGAACGAAATGCAGACAGAAACAAACCCACTGCCTGTGCCTAATATCGGGCGCGGAACGAAGCGCAGCGCCTGGGTTACCAAACTATAATCTGTGCATAATTTTAAGAGATCAAGTATTTGGACGGCCTTGGCAAAGTTCTTTTAATTCAGCAGTGCACTATGTTAGGACTTCACAAATTTGGCCACTTCGTTTCGCCGCCCCACATGATCGTCAATATCGGGAGGGTGTGGGGATCGCCACCTGAAAAAAATAAACATGCCGTTAGTGCAAAAATACTAATTTAATTTGCACAACATGGCATGAATAGAAGCGGCGACATGAACTTTTACCGAACTGGAAAGTGAGGAAAAATGCAGCCATGGCAACGTAAGATGAAAAAATACACGGCATGCACAGGACGGTAAACTCTGCCACGCATTGTAATAAATTATTCGACTGAAATCGCATCGAATGCACTGTAAAAAAAATCCACACTATGCATAACCGTGCCAGAGAAACAACAAATGCAGCGACTTGAGCAGTGCCCCGACCCGATTGAGATTGGAATTCTCAACACAGGTGCGGCGATTCTGCCTGTCAGTGTAAGTGGTAATAGCGTTCCATTAGCGTACGAACCTATTAGATCGTGTAACCGCACATTTTCTGGTATTTGTGCACCAGTGAGTACTGGCGGGAGCGGAGAAGGCGAGAATGCGAATTGCTTTCAGTCAACTGGCTTGTATCGCTCGTAGTACGAACAGCCCTACGCAAGCGGCAGGAGGGGCCGAATTTCAATTTCATCGCGCGTATCTCCGCAAACAAACATTCTAATCATCAGAAGTGGATTCGTTTCGGTCATGTACTCGTTGTTTCCAAAATGTTCAGTTTGTAAACGGGGTACTCTATCGCAAGCTCAGCATCTAAACTGTCACACTCGCCATGTCCAAGCAGGCAGCGAAAGCGTTCATAAAAAACTGTGCTCCACGAAAAACTAGATATTCATTGCTCTCCGCGACCTTGTGTTTCAACACATTTTGCTTTCGTTTTTTCTAACATGCAACACCGTGCCGCATTCGCCCTACAGGCAACCGGCGACAAAAAAGCACGCGTGAACTGCGAGCATGGCACTCACCGATGATGATCGTTCGCTGCGTCGAGGAATGGTCGCTTGCTCCCAGTTGGTTATTGCAGGAGCTAATGGCATAGCACACACGAGGATGGACACGAGGCGAACGCCCACCCAAAATTTCTAGGCTTGGCAGGAATAAAACGGGCGAATGACACTTTCAGAGATCGCACGCTGCTTCGTCTGCAGCCCACCGGCTGCAAATTATCAGTCCAAGATGGCGTCGGCGGTAGGCGGCGCTCGAGTAAAACAAACATGGCGGCGCCCAGGTATCGAAACTAAAATCATGTATACCTTCTTCTCAGGCCTGCGTCTCGTCGTGTCCGCGTACGCTTCTGCATCGTCCTGGATTTCAATGCCGCCACCGTCACAGCTGCTTAAGCCGAGCAATGGAGCCTGTGTTAGGCCCGTAAACATTTCATGCGTACTCTACTCTCGGTTACGGGAGAGGCGCAATTTTTTTTTAAGCGGGGGGGGGGGGGGGGGCGGCTACTGCTGCCTTAAGACTGGGTTGCCGTGCACAAAGTTTGCCTGACCTATACTGGCGCTTCTCTCAAGTTCGTGGAAAGTTGGTATTAGATACATGAGCTAGAACTGCACTTTTACATGGTACAGCCTTTGTCAAGAGCTCAGAGCTCACGGGGGTTGCTTCTGTAACACTTTTGGGCGTTACCAAAAATTTTACCTTCAGGAGATATGGAACGCTGGAAATGCATCTACGCGGTGTGGCTCGAAAGCGAATCCCGTCGGCTCCTAATTGTTGACCAAAGCAGTGCTTGCACTGGTGCTGCAAATAAGTCCGTTAGCTCGCCCTTCTAAAGAACTGCGTGCGCTAAAAGACGATAGCGAAGGCGTTCCATGCGACCGCGGCACGCTCTTCGCCGAACCCTGGCTTATTCCCCGTCGTGGGTGTGTGCCATGTCATTAAGGCGACAACGACATCGCAGTCACTGCATTCCGCTAGGCTGTTTCGTAATTCCGTGTCGCAGCGTCGTGCAAACTAAACAATATCGCGGATGTACACGAGGGAGGGAGCTCCTGTGTAAATTTCCAGGCATTTCACTTACTGCTACACATTGTTTTTTGGAGTTTTTTTATGGGGTGCGTGAGGTCCCAGAGTATTTGCATAATTCATTTCACTACAGAGGAACGATGCATTCACTCTAACATCACGCGGGCATTACGCAGTGACTTCCGTGCGCGGCAGCAAACGGCAGGCTGACCGCGAAGACGACTGCAGCGCCACCGCCAACTTCCACGATCACCGGCCCTCTCCGCGGCGGCTGGTAGCGCCACTCTCTAGTACACTAGCGTCGTGCGCAGTCGTGCGCTATATTTTGGGCACCTTTGGTAGGGTGGCACCCTACCTTTGGCTAGAAGACGCGCTGCTATAGTGCTCTGCACAGCCTTTGCACCAGTTTCCCCCGTGTGGCATGTCTGTTCGCGCTTGCGAAAGCGATGGCGGAAAATTTGCAGTGGTCGAGGGACCTTGCTGTCATCCCGGGCGGATTTTCGAAAAGGCTGTTGGACTCCGATTGTCCGGCCGCACCTTTCAGCGAAGCTACAAGCTGGTATAACTGCGATCCGTCGACAGTGCGCGTTGCTGTGCAGGTCGAATCTACTGTAGATAAAGGAGGGCTGACAACACTTGGACCGGACTGGAATACGAGCAGGCGCACTGCAGGGCGAAATGCGTGTGTATCCGGATCACACGCATCTCGATCAGCAGTGCCGGTCACTCGCGTTGTAGCTGTTCGCATGCATAGTTTGCTCACTTCAGATACAGGTGACAGTGCGCAGGAAACACACCGCTGCTGCTGCTGCAGCACTCCGCCTACGTCGCCGTCGTTTGCTGCAGGTTCGCAACGGTGAGAACGACGGCGCTCCTCGCCGCGGCGCATCGTCGTGCTTTTTCGCGCACACATAACTATGAATGGTTGAGACCCGGATGCTAGCAAATTCAAAACATGCGCGCTTGAGCAATGTTTTGATTTTGTGACGCGCCTAAACAGTCGCCAGCATCGGAATGCATGTCCTCGAGTGCACCGAAGGTGGCACCTTTACTTTTGCGCTCACTATACAGCAGAAGGGCTACACGGTAGAAGGAGCTTTTCGCTGCTCTTGCAATACTTACATCATTTATTTCAATGTGAAAACGAACAGTTCACGGACGAGAAGAAAGAAGCATGCAGCTACTCCATGCGCTCCGTGCTCTGGATACACAGCTTGTTTCCGTGCGCGTCTGTTACGCCGCGCTGGCTGCAAATAGGCACACAGCAGCATGCCGGCATCACGACTATAGCTTGGAGCAGAGAGCCAATGTCAAGGGAAATGGCTAGGACACAGAAACAAGAAAATTGCGCTTGTTGTGGATTCGCCGGGTGCCATACTTTTCAATCCGGCCCGAGCGCAGTCCGGCAGGCGTATGCCCAAGTAATGGCGGAGGCACCGCGGTTCGCGCACTACACACCAGATGGCGCTGAATTTTTTAAAGGGTCTATTCAACAACATAACGAAGAAGGACGCCTTCCTCCCCGCATCGAAGACACACTGGACCAGCTGTGTAACGGCAAGTATTTCTCATCGATGGACCTCAAGAGCGGCTACTGGCAAATTGAGGTCGATGAAAGAGATCGTTAGAAGACCGCATTGGTCACTCCAGATGGTCTCTTCGAGATCAAGGTGATGCCGTTTGGTCTCTGTTCCGCATTAGCGACATTTCAGCGAGTAATGGATACGGTGCTGGCAGGCCTGAAGTGGCAGATTTGTCTGGTATATTTAGATGACACCATTGTATTCGTCTCAAACTTTGAAGAGCACCTAAAAGGCTTCAAACAGTACTAGATGCAATGAAGTCTTCCGGCATAACCTTGAAAGCAGAAGAGTGCCACTTAGACTATGAAGAGCTGCTTTTTCTAGGATACATAGTTAGCAAGGAGCGAACGCAACGGCCTACCTCCTGTGGCTGCTATAGTCTGCGCGAAGTTCTTCGGGATTCACACGACGAGCCGGCAGCCGGACATCGTGAGTTTTCTCCCACCCTCCAGCGCATTCAATACAAGCATTACTGGCCCCGATTGTCTGCCGATGTCGCACATTATGTGAAAAACCTGCCGAGATTGTCAGCAATGAAAGACCCCTCCCACACCCGACCAGCAGGATTTCTGAACCCCATTGACCCCCCTCAAGGCCCTTTCAGCAGATCGGCATGGACTTGCTTGGCCCTTTCCCGAAGTCAACATCTGGAAATAAGTGGACAGCGCCCGACTACCTGACCCACTACGCCGAGGCAAAAGCCGAACGGAACTTCTGCTGCTGGGCGGCTGGGCCCTATGGGATTGTCCGCTATCTATGAATCCCTTTCTCTTTGATGTTGCCGTTAAACGCATTCCTGCATTAAAAACTTAGTTTTATTGCTTCAATCGAACTCCATGGCGCTGGAACCTTCCAAGCACTGCTTCCACTCGCAATAGGCATCGTCGAGCGAACCTACCGCAATCAGCATGCGGTCCAAGAAGCAAACCACACCATCGAGTCCTCTGCAGTTGAAATTCCATAATGCATGTACACACACTTGGACAACCCTAGGCGTGCGTTAAATGTAATTTTCGCGAGTCTTTATGCACTTGAATTTGCTCATACCTGGGGGTTAGGTCGAGCACTGTAAACACTTTCCCTCCACAGTAAAGATGGCTTCTACTGGGAGCGGCGGTACGGCATCGGTCATGTCGCTCAAACATGTGTGGATTACCTTGCAGATGCTGCCGCTTGTGATTGCCTATCAAGGAATGAGCTATAGACTACCCGCCTTGCCTGAATCATCGTTCATCATGCAAAGTGACGTCACCGAGGAAAGCTTTTGGAAACAACCCGCCAGGGGCACGTCGTCTGAAACTGGGCTTATAAAGGCGTCCCTGCATGGCTCCGTCTTCAGTGGGAGCGGCGGTACGGCATCGGTCATGTCGCTCAAACATGTGTGGATTACCTTGCAGATGCTGCCGCTTGTGATTGCCTATCAAGGAATGAGCTATAGACTACCCGCCTTGCCTGAATCATCGTTCATCATGCAAAGTGACGTCACCGAGGAAAGCTTTTGGAAACAACCCGCCAGGGGCACGTCGTCTGAAACTGGGCTTATAAAGGCGTCCCTGCATGGCTCCGTCTTCAGTGGGAGCGGCGGTACGGCATCGGTCATGTCGCTCAAACATGTGTGGATTACCTTGCAGGTTGGATATTATACTTCTGTATCACATCTTCGCACAAGTGATCCTTTTCTTGTAGTACTGCCGCTCCCAGTGAACGTTTTTGAAATGCTCAGTGTGGTATTGTCGCATCTTTCTCATCTTTCTCTTTTGCTATCCGGGGACATCGAAACCAATCCGGGGCCAACAACAGAGGAGTTATTGCAGCTAATCCTGGATAAGCAGACGGATATGGAAGCTAGACTAACTGGAATTGAAAAAAAACTGGAATCCTTTTCTGAGCTATGCGTTAAGCTAACTACTCTTGAAAGTACTGTTGAACACCTATACCGCACAGTCGACCAGCAACAACAAAGACTAATTGAATTGGAAGATAGAGCGCGTAGAAATAATCTGATAGTTTATGGTGTTCCGGAGGGAAATACGGAAACAAGACAGGATATTGAACATAAAGTGTTGAAAGGAATATTCTCTGACACTCTTGGTGTTACTGTTTCTTCGGTGGAGCGAATTCACAGGATTGGTCATAAGAAAAAAGATGAACACAGGCCCGTAATTATGAGGCTATATGACTATAATGAAAAAGCAGCTATATTTAAACAATGTAGCAAACTGAAAGGGTCCGGCTATAGTGTCTCTGACGACTACTCTCGCGAAACGTCACAAAAAAGGTCATTGCTTTGGCGTTCGGCAAAAAATGATAAGCGCGAAGGTGCGAAGATTAAGCTGGTCCATGATAAACTTTTTATCGATGGTACCGCTTACACGTGGGATTCGCGAACTGGCATGCGTGTCCGGCTCACGAACAACCAAGACGGTAAATCGCCCAGCCTTGAATGACGGGGGAAGGGCGAGCCGAGAATGCCGTATGCAAAATCCCGAAGCGAAGTACCTTGCATCACGGTTTTAAATGTGAATTCTCGCAGTTTACTGAACAAAATCGTTAACTTCAACTGGCTTATTGAAACGCACCACCCTTCCATTATTTGTGTGACAGAAACATGGCTCAACAACTCAATCTTAGACGAAGAATTTGTTCCGCCTGGTTATTGCGTCTTACGAAAAGACAGATCGTCCAGTCGCGGAGGCGGTGTGGCCTTATTTCTTAAAAGTAGCATCAACTTTTCCTCGCTACCCGATGTTCCAGAGACTGAGTCCGTCTGGTGCAAAATTCATACTTCCTTCTCGACGTTGGTTATAGGTGTTATTTATCGTCCTCCAAATGCTGATTACAATGTGTTTCCAGCTCTGAATGATTATATTGCAACCCATAGATTACATAACCACAAAATGGTTTTGTGTGGTGACTTCAATTTGCCTTACATAAATTGGGCCTCACTTGTGTCGACTGGTCGGGACAAGGCACAATGTGACTCGCTCATCGACATAGCCGTATCTTTCGATTTGTCACAAGTTGTCCAATCTCCTACGCGTGGTGACTCTATACTCGATCTTGTGCTTTTGAACGAGCAGTTGTTACAGTGTGGGTTCAAATGCGAGGTCACTGATGGCCTTTCCGATCACAAAGCAGTCGTTCTTAATTTGAACATCGCACCTGAACCCAAAAGACCTGAATACAAGATGGTTACTGACTTCTCTCGTGCCGATGATAACATGATACTTGGCTCTTTGGCGTCAAATTTTGATGATTTTTTCTTTAGTAGTGATCAATGCAATGTTGATACGCTGGTCGAACAATTTTATAAAGTTGTGCATGACTGTCTGTGTAAGTTCGTCCCCAAGAAATGTGTCAAGAGAAACCCCACGCATATATGGTACAACAGGGAAATCATCCAACTTATACGCCGCATAAAGAGGCTTCGCAACCGGTGTAAATCACGGCATAAAAGTGATGCTGGGCTTCTTGTTTCCTTGAAAACGACTCTGCGAACTAAAATGCACGACGCTAAGAAATTTTATTATGAGAACACGCTAACAACATTTATGAAATCCAACCCATCCAAATTTTGGAAAACAATTACTCCGTCCGGTCGCTGTTCTTCATCATTTGTTGTTAATGATAAACCATGTTCTAACCCTTCAGTTATCTCCGAAGCTTTTAATAATTACTTTAGATCGGTATTTGAGAGTGACAATGGCACTACACCAACATTTAGTTTAGTCACTGAATTGCCGTCCTTCCCGAAGTTGGATATAACATACAATGGAGTTCTTAATCTACTGTTACAAATTGACGCGACGAAAAGCGCTGGAGCCGATGGTATACCCAATATGTTTCTAAAAAAGTATCCTGAGTGGTGTGCCCGCTACCTGACTGTGATTTTCCGAAAGTCCCTTCTATCCGAAACCGTTCCACAAGTCTGGAAAATAGCTAATGTAGTACCAGTATTTAAGTCCGGTAATAAACAATGCCTCTCCAATTATAGACCAATTTCCTTATTGTGTACTTGTTGCAAGGTATTAGAGCACATTATTCATAAACATATTGTGTCGTACTTGTCTAACAACAATCTTCTCTGTAATAATCAGCATGGTTTCCGGGCTGGGTTCTCCACACTAACGCAGTTAATTGAATTCTCACACGACATTGCATCATGCTTAAATAACCGCGGTCAGCTGGACGCCATTTTTATTGACTACTCCAAAGCTTTCGATTTGGTTTCTCATAGTAAACTCATTACTAAACTTGGCGCTTTTCTCAAAGGAACTCACGGCGTTCCACTACTAGGCTTGATCAAGGACTATTTACGGTTAAGATCCCAGTTTGTCACCTTCAATCACTCTCAATCAGCGTCTGTCTCTGTAACATCTGGCGTCCCGCAGGGATCAGTTCTAGGGCCACTTCTATTTCTCATCTACATTAATGACGTCGTCCAGATAACTGCTAACACACCTGTTAAAATTCGTCTATATGCAGATGACTGCGTTCTGTATTCAAACATAAGTAATGCATGCGACCAGCTAATTTTAAATAATGTGTTTTCTTCATTCTGTGCTTGGAGCAACACATGGCAGATGAAGATAAATTTCAGTAAAACTGTGTCGATGACATTCACTAACAAGAAGAATCCTTTGCGTTTTTCGTACACTAACAGCACTCATCAACTAACGCACGTAAACGAGTTCAAGTACCTAGGAGTAACCTTTTGTTCTAACTTAAATTGGTCAAAACACGTCGATTTAACTTGCTCCAAGGCACTGAAGAAACTCGGATTTTTAAAACGCACCTTAAAGGATTCGACTAAAAACTGTAAGTTGACGGCGTACAAAACTCTGGTAAGGCCTGTGCTTGAATACGCCTCGGCAGTCTGGTCACCGCACTTCGCTAAAGACATCACTAAACTAGAAAATGTGCAGAATAAAGCAATAAGATTTATATATAAACGTTATGACCGCCAGTTCTCTCCCACAGCTCATGCCCGCACCTTATCACTTGACACACTTCAACACAGACGCATATGTGATCGCCTTATCACTCTTCACAAGATCATCAACAAATGCATTTATGTTGACGCCCCGCTTTTCTTTTCTTTCGCCAGTTCTTCATCACGTGTCACTCGCCGTACTAACCCGCTTAACATTGTGCCGTTTATGCCGTTTTTGGACTCTTTCAAATATTCATTTTTTCCTTCGACAGTGGAGCTATGGAATAATTTGGATATTACATTACGTCAGATGTCTGTTGACCGCTTTGCTCAAGAATTGTCTAATCATGTATTTTCTTATTAATAGCACACTTTTGTTTATCTTTGTTTGTTTGTTTATGTTTATGCACTATCCTACTGTTTTATCTGTTTTCCATCCTATGTACCACTCCTGCAATGTCCCAACTGGGATAGCAGTATTTGTAAATAAAAAAAAAAAAAAGTAGGGGATAGTGGTCAGTCTTTGTAGCCGGGTTAAGAGAAATCATGTAGTTTCCACAAAGTCTGACCGTTTTATCTTCTTTCGGTACAGTCACCGTTGGTGTTGCCAAGTCACTGTTCAGGGTTGGCTCCAGAACTCCTCGTTCTTGTAATGTCCGAAGCTGGCTTCGCAAAATTTTGGTCAGACTCCCTCTTTTAGCACTACTCGAGCTTGATAGGCTTTTATCAAACCTAGATCTGACGAGAATACATGGTTGCACTTCTCCTTCTCAAGCAATCTGGTCAGCTACGCTGAGCTGCCGAAGCCATTCTCGGTCCAAGAAGTATTGTACCATGACAACAGGCTACGCTTTCGAGCCGCTCGTACTGCACAATGACGTTTGCTTGACCTTTCGTTTGGAGCTATTCGCCACCCTAAGTGTGCAGCTTCTCTTCAACTTGTTGCGGCAGCTTCGCGTTCACGATAGATACCGCTACATAGTCCTCCGCTACTTTATAGGGACGGAGCCTTCTTGCACGTGAAAGACCGAACTGGTCACTTCCAGCGGGTGGGTGGCTTTGTTTTTGCTTCATGCATGCAGTTGATATCCCCTCTCTATCTTGTAGAGGGATATTGGGTTGATGATGACTGTTGAAGGATGCTTGACGTCTTGCAGATTCGAATTGCTCAATCACATTGCTAGAGGACACTTCTGGAGAGGTTAACTTTTAATAACAATCAATAACACAAAGGAAGATACAAGCAGGGAGAAAATATATTTGCACTTGACTGACTCGTAGTTTTACGTGACGAAACCAGCCCTCGGTCCTGCCGAAACAGCTGGTTTTAAACCCTATATCCCCGCCCTCGGTGGGGGAGAATAACCAATCAGGTAAATGCACAAACATCCACCCAATAAATTATTGGGGAAAGGAAAACATCACCAATCAACAATTCGGAAAGGACAACACAACCAATCAATGATTGGTGAAAGAATGTAACTCATCGCGACAAACACTGTACACATATGTACACTTTCTACCATCACGATTTTGGAGAATTATGCTTTCCTGCTGCGACCTTCGCGAACACTCTCACTTTCCCATGCTACAGATTATTTCAACATCCGGTTGACCCAAGTTCAAGGAAAGTCACTTCAACCCATCTGTTCAGCATCGTCACTCCTCATGCCTGCAGCTAGCGTGGCAATATCCTGTTGACCGCGCTTCAAGCTGTCAACGCGCGCCGCTGCAGACATGGGACAAAAGCCACGCACTGTGACGCGGATCCGCCTCGCCGCAAGCACGTGCACAACAGGATGCGACCTAATGAATCCGTCCCTGGAGGGAGTTTGACCTTTCCCGCAATCCTGCGCTATCCGGTGCTACCTTATCCCGCTGGGTAGCGAGTGTGACCCACCACATTCTCTGCAGTTGTGCGGAGGGCACAAGAGAAAGAACGTAAGGGGCATTCCACTAACGCGAACCGGATGCGGCAAACAATGTACAGCACCGCGAACTTCACTCCTCCCAACTAAGAATGTCACACGGACACTTGTTGTCAGTGGGACATTAAAGTTCAGCCACGGTGTCCGACAACAAAACTACATACACATACACGCACACGTACGCCGGCTGTCCAGTCAATCCACCAACACACACACATACGTGCACATAGCGGTTAGTTTAATCCGCACAAACGAGGCCGGAAACCAATCTGCACATTCCAGAATCCACCATGTCAGATCGGTGCACCAAACTGGCAGAAATAACTTCTAGCCGCCTACATCTCGAAACAAAACATGTTTCTCTTGAGCTTTGTCTAGAAGATTGGACAAGAATTCCGGATTGTCTGGCACAGAGCCGGTTGTAAAGGCTGCCACCGGTATCGGATATACCATATCGCTTTCCTCAAAATCAATAGAGCTCACTGACTCCCTGCGCGCTACGAGGATTACTGCTGCGTTCGGCCCTTTGACCTTCACATTAGGTTTACGCCTGTCATCGGCTATCTCACGTGCAGCTTTGCATAGCGCTAGCTCTTTGTAAGGCTGCCCGCCGATGTTCTCTTCAAAGAAAAGCATGCCCTCGTTCATTCTCCTCTCAACATTTCCTTCGCCAGCTTGCTTCCGCACTGCTGATAATGAAGCATGTTGCTCCATATCGAAACATAAAGAGATGGGTGCATTATTCAAATCCCCCAGTTCCTTACCTGCTGCGAAACCCAGTGCAGCGATCCCTGTTAGTTCACAATCTTCTGTACAAACTTTTGCAGCTTCCGGATCTGCCTGAAGCTGTACTGGAGCCTCAGGTTTGTCTATATCAGGTTCGTGGCAAATTTTGAACCGCCCTTCAACATCAGCTCTCTCTTTTTATTCATGTATCCGCTCTCTTTCTGGCTGCTCTAGCAATCCGAGCGTTTCAGGTTTTATAAACTTTCCTACACCTTCGGCTACATCTGCTGTCACTGTGCAGAGTGTCAGCTCCGGCTGGCTAACCGATTCATCTTTGGCAGCCAGCTTACCTTCGCCTGAAAAGAGTGTTCCCGCTATTGGCGCCTGCTCTGCCGCTTCGTCGAGCGTTACTGCTGCCTCAGAGTTAACGCCAACCTGCCCTGGCACAATGCCGAACTCTTGTTCACGAGCAATATATTCATGTGCCTCCCGGGTGTCACATAGCCCAGCCTGGCGGGAGCGCACTGCCCAGCCGGCAACCCCGAGCTCCCAGGGTGCCTTGCGCGTTCTTCACTCATCGGCGTGCGCCGCAATAAACAGCCCTCTTTGTTCAGCACTCGCCTTGGCGTACGTGTCGTCACTCTCGTACGTTACATGGTGTCAGAAGTGGCAGCGCCGTTCCCGCGCAAGCGACCGTTTGGATAGCGAGCTCGAAATTCAAGCCTACGCATGGAAGCCCTGCCGCCTCCTGCTCCGCTGGTGCTCGCTGAGAACGCGGCAGCCAATTGGAGGAAGTTCAGGCAACGCATCGAACTATATTTTGTAGCCACGGGGAAGGAACGTACCAGCGCGGAGAAGGCAGCCATTTTTTTACATATGGCCGGCCAGGAGGCCATTGATGTCTTCAACACTTTTCGACTTACGTCTGCCCAAGCGGAGGACTACGATGCGCTGGTGCGCAAGTTCGAAGAGTACTGCGCACCAAAACAGAATGAAACATTCGAGCGATACGTCTTCCGAATGCGACTCCAGAATGAAGGTGAGCCATTTGAACAGTTTTTGAGGGATGTGCAGCTCAAGGCGCAGTCGTGTAACTTTGGCGATCTCAAAAACTCCATGGTGCGTGACCAGTTAGTTTGTGGAACTCGGGACAAAAAGTTGCGCAACAGACTGTTGCGCGAGAAGGACTTGACGCTCAAGAAGGCCATTGATTTCTGCAAAACGGCTGAGGCTGCCACGAGTCAGGCGCGAGTCTGGGAGCAGGCAGAGACGGCACAGGTGGTCGGCGCAGTGGAAGGAAAGTTTGACGGGCCGGCTCGGGGCAAGACTTTGCGGCGGTGCAACTTCTGCGGCAGCTGTCACCCGCCGCGAAAATGTCCGGCATGGGGAAAGAGGTGCGCGGTGTGCCGAAAACCGAACCACTTCGCGGCGTGCTGCAGAGCGAAGAGAAGCGTTCAAGAAATTGAGTGCCCTGAAGAAAAGTGTGAAGATGATTTTGAAATATTAGACGCGCACACAGCCGGCGTCGCCAGCTCGAATGATTGGATCGTTCCGGTTAAAGTTGACGCAGATACAGTGCACATGAAGGTCGACACGGGAGCCCAGGCGAATTTGTTGCCGTTATCTTTATACCGGAGACTCAAGCGAAAGCCACCGTTGCGCCCCAGCCAGACTTATTTCAGGCTATGGAGGCAATGCTGAAGTAACGGAACGTAGCCGGTGGGTGGAACAAAGAAAATGAACATTTATTGCTTGGTGTCACCGACTTTATAACGATACAGCAAAGGTCACATGAATGGCGCTGATAAGCAAGAGTGCGACACGTTTCATTTCATTTCATTTCATTTATTTCATCCTTAAAGGCCCAAGGGCATTACATAAGGAGGGGGCTACAATTCATATAAAAGAAGCATAAAAAACACACGCACAATGAACACACACAACAAACTTCAAAAGCTAAAGAGAAAAAAAAATAAAGAAAAAAGATAAAGGGTTTACATGTGCAGTGAAAGCATACAAAAGAAAAAAAATTCGCTTGCGGCAGCGAGCACAGATGAAAGTCAGTGATCAACACGTGTTAAAAAATGACAAGGAATTCCCTTATTCTGAAGATGACGGGCCAGTTCTGTACGAAAAGATTTTGAATCGTTGCATAAAACTATGTCGTTAGGTAGGGCATTCCAGAGTGTTATTGCATTGGGAAAAAATGAACTATTCATTGCTAATGTACGGGTCTTGATACCGGCTATGGGGTGGCTATGGCTGAGGCGACTTGAAGTTCTTATCGGGGATTTTAAAAGTGGGTGTCTTGAAGCTGGATGATGGAAGAAGTTATGAAGAAGGCAAAGACGTGAAATTATGCGGCGTGATTCAAGTGATGGGAGGGAAAGAGAGTGTTTGAGTGCAGTGATACTAACTTCTTTGGAATATTCAGAGGTGATAAACCTGACGGCGCAATTTTGGATGGCCTCGATTTCGGCGGAAAGGTATGCTTGGGATGGATGCCAGATAGATGATGCGAATTCAAGTTTGGGGCGGACGAATGTTTGATAAGCCAGTTTTTTAACGTCTGGAGATGCTAATTTCAGGTTTCGCCGGAGATAACCTAGGACACGAGAGGCATCGGAACATATCGTTTGGACGTGAGTTACCCAAGATAGTGTCGATGTCAGATGCAAACCAAGGTACTTGTAGGATGTTGTTGGAGCAATCGGAACCGTGTTAATGCTGTAAGTGTGCTGGATTACAGTGCGCTTGCGAGAGAATGACAAGAGTTGACATTTTTCAAGGTTTAAGGGCATGAGCCATCGGTTGCACCATGTAGCTATTGCATCAATGTCTTTTTGCAGGAGGTGACTGTCAGTGGGATGACGAATGGGGCTGTATATGACACAGTCGTCTGCAAATAGTCGTAGCTTGGCGTTTATGTTAACTGGAAGATCGTTTATGTAAATTAGGAATAGCAATGGTGATAAGCCTGCGCCCTGGGGGACGCCTGATGTAACATTAGTGAGGGGTGAGTGGTAACCATTGCTTGAGGTAAACTGCATGCGTCCGTTAAGAAATGTCTCAATCCAGGAGATAAGATTGTCAGGAATGCCTAGGGAAGAAAGTTTTGTGAGCAGGTGTGAGTGCGGAACGCGGTCGAAGGCCTTTGAAAAATCTAAAAAGATGGCGTCGATTTCAAAGTTGCCGTCCATTAAGCGAAGTATGTCATGTGTGAATTCAGCCAATTGCGTTTCACAGGAGTAGTGTTTACGGAAACCGTGTTGGTGAGGATAAAAGAAGTTAACTGAATCCAGATGGTTCATTAGATTCGACGCTATAACATGTTCAAGTAATTTCGAAGGAATGCTCGTTAAAGAAATAGGGCGATAGTTAGAAGGATTTGTGCGGTCATCTTTCTTAAAGATTGGTATGATTTCGGCTATCTTCCAGTCGTCGGGGATTTCTCCGGATTCTAATGATTGTGTAAATATTAGGTGCAGTATCTGGCTTGAGACTAGACTAGTGTTTTTCAGGAGTTTACTGTTTATGTGGTCACAGCCAGATGATGAAGAAGTCTTAAGAGAACTGATTAGATTTTCTATTCCTGTCGTGGTGACTGTGATTTGAGGCATGGGCATTGTTGAGGTGGGAGGGGAAATATTCGGACTGCAAGCAGCAGGGGAGAAGACTGAACAAAAATATTTATTTAGAATTGTTGCGCACTCTTTACTGTCTATTGGATCGCGATCAGCGTCTAAAAGTTCAAGTCGGTTCGTTCGTAATTTAGGGGAAAGAATGCGCCAGAATTTATTCGGGTTGGATTTGAGGATAGAATGTAGATCGGTAGAAAAAAACTTCTTTTTGGCGGAGGCTAATTTTTCCTTATATTCATTCACGCATTGGTGGTACCGTTTCCACGCTGCGGGCCGGTTATGCAAGTTAGCAGTTCTATAAAGCCGTTTTTTCCTATTAACAAGCCTTTTCAGTTCTCTGTTAAACCATTCGTTGTTAGAATCGGATTTTACGCAAAACGACGGAATGTGCTCATTTTTCAACGAAAGGACAGTGGTCTTAAAAAAGTTCCCAGTTGGTATTAACCGAGCGAGTTTGATAAGCAGTCTGGAAAGAGCTGTAAAATTCAGATAAGGCATGATTGATGGCATCGAAATTAGCTCTTTTGTAGTCGGTGATTACTTTTTTTGATGAGGACCGTTTTATAATGGGTAAAGAAAGGCGGATGTGAAGTAGATTGTGATCGCTAATGCCTGGTAGAACGGTTATACCTTTTACGTCGTCGGGGGAAGTTGTCAGGAGTAGGTCAAGAATGTTGTTTTCTCTTGTTGGGCATGTAATGACTTGGTGTAGGTTGAGGTCAAGTGTTAAATCAAGGAATTGTTTTGAATCGTTAGAAGATGACCTATTGAGCACTGAGAGTAAGGGCCAGCTAATGTTCGGGAAGTTGAAATCCCCAAATAAAAAGATAGGGGAGTTAGGAAATTTATTTTTGATGTTGTTTAAGGCACGGCCAAGCGTGTCACAGAAGGATGAGTCGCTATCCGGTGGCCTGTAGCAAATGCCGAGAACAATTTTCCTTGTCTTATCGTTCAAGCATACCCACATGAGTTCGAGAGTGTCGTCAGTGCTGATGTGAGACGATGATAATATGCTCTTAATAGCTATGAGGACGCCACCACCTTTTCTGTTTTTCCTATCGTGCCGGTATATTGTGTAGTGAAGATTAGGGGAAAAGATTTCGCTGTCTTTGATATCCTCTTTCAGCCAGGTTTCCGTTAGGAGCACAGTATCAGCGTCGATATCAGCAATGAAGCTCTCAAGTGCGTCACGTTTTGGGATGACGCTCCGGATATTCGTGAAGGCAATATTAAGATCAAGGCATAGCGAAGGACGTCGGATGGGGACGGATGATAGTACCTGTTTTTTAGTGGGTCATGTCGTGGTTCCTGAAGCGCTCTCGGTCGGTGGTCCTATGTTACGTCGCGCGCTAGCTGCTGAGTTAGGGGTTTCCAATACGCCAGCAGTGGCAGGGTCATAAAAATAGCATCTATTGCCAACATAAAGCTTATCAAAAGCAAGTTTAAACGCGCACTTTTGTGGTCGGATGAACTGAAGTAGCTTTGAACGTGCTTGGCGAGTAGGAAATTCAGTCTTCTCTGATTGCGTAGTTTGTCCCTTTAAGTTTTCGCCCGCAGGACAGTATGGTCTCTTTGGTTTTGAACTGTGCGAATTTTACAATGATAGGGCGTTTCTTGTCATCGGAGTGACTTCCTATTCGGTGAGCACGTTCAATGCTGTTGCTGTCGAGATGAAGATCGAGGTGATCAGCACACAGGGTCACAATTTTTTTCTCCGATTCTGCCCATGATACGTTGTTTGTGTCATCGAGGCCTAAAAAAAGCAAGTTGTTGCGGCGCATTCGGTTCTTGGTGTCAATGTTAGCAGCTTTCAAGACAGCGATTTCGCGGTGTATTTTGTCTGTTTCGTTTGAGGGTTTGCCAGGGTCCGGATGATGGTCTGATGATTCAAGTTTCTCTAGACAGTCACTTAAAGAGGCTATTTGTTTTTCGTGCATGGTTAGAGTGACCTTGAGGTGATCAACTACAGAGCGGATTGCTTCAAAACTTTCTGCTAGCTGTTGCATGCGAGTGTCAACGGATAAGGGGTCGTTATTTGAGCCAGGACCGGGGTTTAGTTCGACGTCACCGGATAGTAACAGCATCAATTGCGACAGGCAGTTGAACGCTAGAGCGTCACTGAATATGCGAAAAACACCGCGCCACTTCGAGTCGTAGGGGCACGACACCAATACCAAAAAACGGTTGCTACTTCGATATGCTTTACAACGGTTTAGGTAACCAACCTGAAACGTCATTTAGAAGTACAGAAAGGTGGGCAAGTTGGTTATTACTATCCATGGTAAAACAGCGCGGAAAAAACACGAGGACGGAACAAACACGACAACACCAGCGCTCGTGTTGTCGTGTTTGTTCCGTCCTCGTGTTTTTTCCGCGCTGTTTTACCATGGACTGAAACGTCAGCAGTGCGGTGAGCATTCTGCGTGGACCGGTGTCGTGCCCCGTGTCGGCCGAGTGGGTCCGCTGTTTAAGTAGGGCTGCGTCACGTCCCGTGGTTGGTGACGTAACGAACAGGGGTAGTTGCCAGATGGGGTTGTGACTGTCGCCGAGACTGGCGTTCCGAGGGGAGGATGGGTATTGTCGGGTCCAAAGTTCCGGGCCGGTGCGGGACAGTTGTCGGATGGCAGCAGGAACCACGTACCAGCAGGTGGCCAGTACGTCAGCGCCTGAAACGTCAGGAGTGCGGTGAGCATTCTGCGTGGACCGGTGTCGTGCCCCGTGTCGGCCGAGTGGGTCCGCTGTTTAAGTAGGGCTGCGTCACGTCCCGTGGTTGGTGACGTAACGAACAGGGGTAGTTGCCAGATGGGGTTGGTGACTGTCGCCGAGACTGGCGTTCCGAGGGGAGGATGGGTATTGTCGGGTCCAAAGTTCCGGGCCGGTGCGGGACAGTTGTCGGATGGCAGCAGGAACCACGTACCAGCAGGTGGCCAGTACGTCAGCGCCTGAAACGTCAGGAGTGCGGTGAGCATTCTGCGTGGACCGGTGTCGTGCCCCGTGTCGGCCGAGTGGGTCCGCTGTTTAAGTAGGGCTGCGTCACGTCCCGTGGTTGGTGACGTAACGAACAGGGGTAGTTGCCAGATGGGGTTGGTGACTGTCGCCGAGACTGGCGTTCCGAGGGGAGGATGGGCATTGTCGGGTCCAAAGTTCCGGGCCGGTGCGGGACAGTTGTCGGATGGCAGCAGGAACCACGTACCAGCAGGTGGCCAGTACGTCAGCGCCTGAAACGTCAGGAGTGTGGTGAGCATTCTGCGTGGACCGGTGTCGTGCCCCGTGTCGGCCGAGTGGGTCCGCTGTTTAAGTAGGGCTGCGTCACGTCCCGTGGTTGGTGACGTAACGAACAGGGGTAGTTGCCAGATGGGGTTGTGACTGTCGCCGAGACTGGCGTTCCGAGGGGAGGATGGGTATTGTCGGGTCCAAAGTTCCGGGCCGGTGCGGGACAGTTGTCGGATGGCAGCAGGAACCACGTACCAGCAGGTGGCCAGTACGTCAGCGCCTGAAACGTCAGGAGTGCGGTGAGCATTCTGCGTGGACCGGTGTCGTGCCCCGTGTCGGCCGAGTGGGTCCGCTGTTTAAGTAGGGCTGCGTCACGTCCCGTGGTTGGTGACGTAACGAACAGGGGTAGTTGCCAGATGGGGTTGTGACTGTCGCCGAGACTGGCGTTCCGAGGGGAGGATGGGCATTGTCGGGTCCAAAGTTCCGGGCCGGTGCGGGACAGTTGTCGGATGGCAGCAGGAACCACGTACCAGCAGGTGGCCAGTACGTCAGCGCCTGAAACGTCAGGAGTGCGGTGAGCATTCTGCGTGGACCGGTGTCGTGCCCCGTGTCGGCCGAGTGGGTCCGCTGTTTAAGTAGGGCTGCGTCACGTCCCGTGGTTGGTGACGTAACGAACAGGGGTAGTTGCCAGATGGGGTTGGTGACTGTCGCCGAGACTGGCGTTCCGAGGGGAGGATGGGCATTGTCGGGTCCAAAGTTCCGGGCCGGTGCGGGACAGTTGTCGGATGGCAGCAGGAACCACGTACCAGCAGGTGGCCAGTACGTCAGCGCCTGAAACGTCAGGAGTGCGGTGAGCATTCTGCGTGGACCGGTGTCGTGCCCCGTGTCGGCCGAGTGGGTCCGCTGTTTAAGTAGGGCTGCGTCACGTCCCGTGGTTGGTGACGTAACGAACAGGGGTAGTTGCCAGATGGGGTTGTGACTGTCGCCGAGACTGGCGTTCCGAGGGGAGGATGGGTATTGTCGGGTCCAAAGTCCCGGGCCGGTGCGGGACAGTTGTCGGATGGCAGCAGGATGCACGTACCAGCAGGTGGCCAGTACGTCAGCGCCTGAAACGTCAGGAGTGCGGTGAGCATTCTGCGTGGACCGGTGTCGTGCCCCGTGTCGGCCGAGTGGGTCCGCTGTTTAAGTAGGGCTGCGTCACGTCCCGTGGTTGGTGACGTAACGAACAGGGGTAGTTGCCAGATGGGGTTGGTGACTGTCGCCGAGACTGGCGTTCCGAGGGGAGGATGGGCATTGCCGGGTCCAAAGTTCCGGGCCGGTGCGGGACAGTTGTCGGATGGCAGCAGGATGCACGTACCAGCAGGTGGCCAGTACGTCAGCGCCTGAAACGTCAGGAGTGCGGTGAGCATTCTGCGTGGACCGGTGTCGTGCCCCGTGTCGGCCGAGTGGGTCCGCTGTTTAAGTAGGGCTGCGTCACGTCCCGTGGTTGGTGACGTAACGAACAGGGGTAGTTGCCAGATGGGGTTGGTGACTGTCGCCGAGACTGGCGTTCCGAGGGGAGGATGGGCATTGTCGGGTCCAAAGTTCCGGGCCGGTGCGGGACAGTTGTCGGATGGCAGCAGGAACCACGTACCAGCAGGTGGCCAGTACGTCAGCGCCTGAAACGTCAGGAGTGCGGTGAGCATTCTGCGTGGACCGGTGTCGTGCCCCGTGTCGGCCGAGTGGGTCCGCTGTTTAAGTAGGGCTGCGTCACGTCCCGTGGTTGGTGACGTAACGAACAGGGGTAGTTGCCAGATGGGGTTGGTGACTGTCGCCGAGACTGGCGTTCCGAGGGGAGGATGGGTATTGTCGGGTCCAAAGTTCCGGGCCGGTGCGGGACAGTTGTCGGATGGCAGCAGGAACCACGTACCAGCAGGTGGCGAGTACGTCAGCGCCTGAAACGAAACGTGTGAACCATCCTGCTCATACATCAGCACGCGTGCTTGATAACACTGCATCACGCGTGCTTGATAATTCTACATCCCTTCCCCCTAAGCTGGAGTAAGCGAGACGATCTGGAGGCTTCCGTATGCGAGTCGAACGACGGGGTGGTTGTTGGTCTTCGGCTTGAGACCTGACTTCCCGTGCCTCCGGGCCTTGATCAGCTTCTACCTGCTCTGACTATGCTGAGCTTCCTCGTGGGTGCGGACTTGGCTCGGCTTGCTAGGTGACGCCCCTGTGCCGAGTCGTGGCCGGAGTTGGTCTACATGGCGCCGCTGCTGTCCCCCAGGTGTTTCCAGTGTTACCATACGTGCTCCCGTCGTGGACACTACTGTCGCCGGCAACAACCTTCGACCAGACTGAAACTGGCGCGACCATACATGCCTTCCCGGTTGAAACTGTGTCGGTGTTTTTGCTGCTCCAGGCACAGGTTCGCCAGAGCCATCATTTCCTGTCACCTTGGTGTCTGAGTGAAGCTGTCAGCCGGGTTCGGGGACGGAAGCCCAACAGTAGTTCTGCTGGCGACTTTCCTCCTTCTAACGGTGTCGTTCTATAACGGAATAAAAACTTGATTAGTCGTTCTTGCAACGTGCTTGCCGGATGCTTTCGAAGCCCTTTTATTGTCCGCACGGCCCGTTCCGCCAAACCATTTGACTGAGGATGGTATGGGGCTGTTCTTATGTGCTTCATGTGGCTTTCTTGCAAGAAACTGGACATGGTGGCACTTGAAAACTGTGGTCCGTTATCCGATACTAAGCAGTGTGGTAAGCCAAAACGTGCGAAAATCCCTTGAAGTACCTGAATGGTGGTCTCCGCTGTGATGGTCTTCAAAGGTATGGCCTCAATCCACTTCGTCTCGGCATCAACCAACACGAAAACTTGCCAGCCATTGATGGGGCCCGCAAAATCCATATGCAACCTGTACCATGGTTTGTTGCTCGCCGGCCATGGAGACGGCACTGCAGCAGCCGGCATGGGCCAGCATTGTGTACATTGAGGGCAACCATGAACCAGCACTTCGAGGTCCCTATCTAATCCGGGATACCAAAACCACGCTCGCGCTGTGCGCTTCATGGCACTGATACCGGGTTGACTGTCGTGCAGTTCCTTTAGCATGCATCGTCGCGCCGCATTCGTCAACACTACGCGATGGCCCCAGTAAATCAGATCATGACTGGCCGTGAGCTCGTTACGGCGAGAAAAGTACGGCATCAGGTACGGATCCACTCCCTGATCTGACGAAGCGCCTCGTCCGAGCGGCTTAGCTCGGCTTTTTCCTTAGCGGAAAGGGCCCTGGAATCTAGACTCCGCGTATACAGCACGTATTCCATGGGCACTTGGCCTCCTCGGTCACCAAAGCACGGCAATGGTAGCGTTAGCATTTAGCTGTCCTGGGCGGTACTTGAGATCATAATGGTAAGCCGACAGCCCACCGCTGAATTCTTCCTGCGGCCATGTGCGGAATCGGCCTATCCGGGTGGAACAGTCCTGTCAGTGGCTTGTGATCCGTCACCAGAGTAAAATGCTTCGCCAGCAAATAATCCCGAAACTTGGTGACGCCGAAAACCAAGGCCAACGCTTCTTTCTCCAACTGCGAATAATTCCGCTCAGCCGGTGTCAGTGCTCTCGAACGAAACGATATGGGGTAATCCCTGTTTCCAATACGGTGTGACAGCACCGCGCCGACTCCCACTGGCGAAGCGTCGCATTCAAGCCGCAACGGCTTTCCGGGGTCGTAGTGCACGAGAAGTTCCGCTTCTACCATAGCGCGCTTGGCTGCCTGGAAGGCTTCCTCGTGTTCGGCTTTCCACTGCCATTGCGCTCCTTTAGCCAACAGCCTGTAGAGTGGAACCAGCGTGGTTGAAAGGTTGGGTAAAAATTTGGCGTAATATGTGATTAATCCCAAAAAGGATTTTAGCTGGCTCACAGTCTCCGGTCTTGGTGCGGCGGTGATGGCTTCCATATTCTTGGGGGGGGAGGGGGGGGGGGGGTAGGCCAGTTGCATCGATCTTGTGCCCCAAGAACGAAACTTCCTTCTCGCGGAACCTGCATTTGTCGCGGTTCAACTTCAGTCCGTTTTCGCGCAGCCGCTCGAAGACTTGCCGGAGAGTGGAGTCGTCATTCTGTTTTTCGGCAATAATGATGTCGTCAAAGTACACCTTGACGCGAGGGAGCCCTTGCAGAACGGATTCGAGGCGGCGCTGGAACAATGCTGGAGCCGATGCGATGCCGAAAGCGAGACGGTTGTATGCAAACAACCCTTTGTGTGTGTTCAACACGGCCATTGTTCGTGCTTCATCGTCCAGTGGAAGTTGATTATACGCGTGTCGTAAATCCAAAGTGGTGAACACCTCGCCCCCGTACAGAGATGCGAAGATGTCCTCAATTTTCGTCAACGGGTACTGCTCCAGATGTGTCGCTGGATTCACGGTTAGCTTGAAGTCGCCGCAGAGCCTAATATCACCGTTTCGTTTCAGTACGGGCACGACGGGCGTAGCCCACTCGGAAACTCTCACTGGTGCCAGCACTCCTTCCTGTACTTGGCGGTCGATTTCTGCAGACACTTTTTCCCGAAGCGCATAGGGCACTGGTCGAGCCTTGAAAAAGCGTGGTACAGCGGCTTCTTTTTTGAAGTTTCACGGGCGGTCCCTTACAACAACCCAACTTCTCCTCGAAGATGTCCGAAAATTCAGCCAGAAGTTTCGCTGTCTCTGTGAACCACATGTATGTTCTGCGACTTGCATTCTTCCGGAAGGCTTGGATGGTGTTCCGGCCGAACAATAGACAATCCACTACTACGAGCGAGCTGTCCACTTGAGTGCTGCCGCATTCGACTTTCATGGCCACTCGGCCAAGGACCGGCAGCGGCCCCAGGAAGCACGTCAGGCGTAGTGAAGTCAGTGCCGGCCACCCTTCGCAATGGTTCTCGTATATGCATCTTCGAAAAACGTAGCGCGAAAAACAAGACACAGGTAAGGTGTAGACAGGACACGAGCGCGTTCTCACGACGTCGTGAGAACGCGCTCGTGTCCTGTCTACACCTTACCTGTGTCTTGTTTTTCGCGCTACGTTTTTCGAAGGTGCAATTGCTCCGACTAGCCCAGTTTAGCTTACTTGTGCGGTTCTCGTATACCTTTCTTGGAATGACGCTGACAGTGGACCCTGTATCCACCAGCATGCGCAGGTTCCGGCCTTCCCAGATGAAATCCCTTTCGAATGGGCGTGCGGACTGGTTACTACTGCAGCTGTGAGCCACCAAAGCGTAGAGCATTTCTTCTCCGCTTGCGTCATTGGCGTCCAGCTCCTTCACCGCGAAAGTTCCTGAGGGGTTAGAGCGGCCACTGGAGCACATCCTTGCCAGGTGTCCCTTCCTGCCGCACTTGTGACACGTCGCTTTCTTGTGTCTGCATACTTCCGAAGCATGGTTCGAGCCACATCTCCAGCATTGAGTTGACTCGGTCATGGATCCATGCCCGCGTCCGGACTTCTGCGGATTCATGCTGCGCTTCTGTACAAAGTTTGCCGCGCCGTTGTCCTTGAAGCTCCTTTCTTGCATTGCCCGCACATTCGCTTCTGCGGTTTCCGCTGCTAGAGCAAAAGCTTCTGCCTCCGCCAGGTTCAACTTCTTTTGCGACAACATGTGTCGTCGAGCTTGTTCATCACGTATTCCGCAGGCAATCCGATCCCGCAACATGCGGTCCAAAAACTTCTCAAAACTGCAATCCTTTGCGAGACGTCTCAGGTCAGTGATGTAGTCCCGTACCTTTTCGCCTTCCGCTTGGTTCCGCATGAAAAAAGCGTAGCTCGCTGCTATCTCATTGGCATGGGGATCGAAGTGGTTATCCAGGTGCTGTATGACGGCCTCGTAGCTCAGGCTGTTCACCGATTCCGACTGGCACTGGCCTTGAAGCACGCGAACCACGTTGTCACTCAGTGCCGACACCAGAAGCGCACGCTGCTTCCCTGAATCTGTGATGCCGTGACCCTCAAAGAAGGCCTCCAAACGAACACGGTAAGTGCTCCAGCTACTGGTCGTGTCGTCGAACTCGTGTGGTCTGGCTGTCGTCGTGCAGCTATCCCGTCCTCGTCGCCACTGAAGTAACGGAACGTAGCCGGTGGGTGGAACAAAGAAAATGAACGTTTATTGCTTGGTGTCACTGACTCTATAACGATACAGCAAGGGTAACATGAATGGCGCTGATAAGCAAGAGTGCGACACGTGTGAACCATCCTGCTCATACATCAGCACGCGTGCTTGATAACACTGCATCACGCGTGCTTGATAATGCTACAAATGCTATACAGCATGTTGGTACAACGGTGCTGCCTCTTTAAGTGGGCTTTAAATGCGAACAGCTGGTTTTCTATGCGGTGAAGAAGGGCAAACAAGCATTACTCGGCCTTGTTGGGACTGGGTGTCCGAGCCAAGAAACGGTCGAGGCGACGGTGAGTCAAATGACTTTTATGTACAGTATGCACAAGGGCTTTTACATGATACAAGGACCAAGAGCACCACGGGCTAGCACAAAGAAGAAGGACGGCCCCGGCGGCGAGCGGAGCTCCGGCGTGATGGCTCTTCTGCTGCCCGTCTGCTGCGCGGGTTCCGCGCGGCTCCGTTTTTATAGCCGCCCGTGTCCGTTGCGGCAGCCAGCAGTCCAAATCCTCCAATCAGGTAACGGCACTGGCTACCGTTCAAATTGGACGAATGGCCGAGAGGCGGCCGGCCGTTGAAGCGTCGTAGGAGTTCGCACCGGCGGAGAGGAGGGGGAGGAGGAAGGGTCAGCGCCGGGCCGGGCGCCGACGAGGCGGGATGATTCACGCTGCAGGCCGCGACATGTCCGAGAGAGTCTGGGCCTGCGTTGAGCGTCGGCGAGCGCGCAGCGCTGGCTTCCAGAGAGGCCAGCCAGCGAAATGGGGCTCCGGCACTACAGCCTTGAGGCATGTGAGAAATTCGGCTTTATAGCACGAGTCCGGTCAGTGTCACTAGAGGAAGGAATTTAGAAGCAGCGGATTATTGAAGTGTTTCCCGCTCTATTCCGTGGCCTAGGATGTACGAGGCGGAAATACAGGATCAGCCTGAAAGACGATGCGCGACCTATAGCGCTACCCTCGAGGAGGCTGCCACACGCACTGAAGGAGCCCCTGCGCCAGGAATTGGACCGCATGGAGGCGGAGGGCATTATAACCCGGATGCAGGACCCAACTGACTGGGTAAGCCCGCTTGGCATCATAACTAAGAAAAATGGGAGATTAAGAGTGTGCATGGACCCGCGTCGTGTGAATGAGGGTATCCGAAGGGTACGAGCTGCCCCGAAGAGAGGACATTTAGGCAGAGCTGGCAGGAGCCAGGTATTTCAGCAAACTGGACGCTAATAGAGGCTTCTACCAGATACCATTTGGGCTAGCCAGAACTCAGCTGAGTTCAGCGCCGGAGCTTTTTCAGATGAGTGATATCCTGGACAACCTCCCGGGGGTGCGGGTCTACACAGATGACGTCTTCGTATAGGGAGCAACCAGGGAGGAGCACGACCGAAGGTGGCGCTCAGAACAATTGAGACTGCAGGCTTAACCCGGAGAAGTGTGCAGTGGCCGCTGACAAGATCAAGTTTCTAGGTGATGCGCTCTCTAAAGAAGGAATACGGCCCGATCCGGACCTGGTGCGATGCGTAGCCAGTATGCCCACACCCACATGCAAACAGGAGGTGCAAAGACTCCTAGGCGCGGTCAACTACTTCGGAAAGTTTTTGCCTTGTCTGTCTGAAAAGACACACAGGCTACGCTCCCTCGTGAGGAAGGACTGTGAATTCGAGTGGACAGAGGCGCATGACAAGGAATGGAAAAACTTGTACGGCATGCTATGCCCCCTTGTTGACCATTTTCGACACTCAGAGGCCCACTAAAGTGTCAACCGATGCGTCCAACTTTGCCTTGGGTGCTGCTCTCCTCCAGCTACTTCAAGGGGGTTGGAGACCGGTGGTGTATGCCTCGCGTGTTTTAACGCAAGCGGAAACCCGGTATTCTCAAATTGAGGAGGAGGCACTAGGAATAACATTCGGCTGCGAACGTTTCAGAGAATTCATCGTGGGGTCTCATGTCACCATAGAAACAGACCGTCAGCCCCTTCTAGCTATTGTGAAAATGGGACTGAATGAAATGCCCCCTCGTGTTCAGCGTTTTTTCTTGCGTCTGATACAGTTCGACTTCACCCTGCAGTTCTTGCCCGGAAAGCAGCTCCTACTGGCGGATGCACTGTCGCGTCTGCGGATCCCACCAGACTCAACTCGGGCAGAGGAATATGAAGATGTAGCCATACATGCTGTGAACGTACTTTCGACCCTCGTCAGTGACGCCATTGTAAAGAGGCTGCAGGCAGCGACGGCTGAAGATGAAGACCTCAGGCGAGTGATGACCGCTCTCGAGAATCACGAGGCCATTCAAGGGCAGTTATCGCCTGTGGCAGCAGAGTTGTCGGTTGTGAATGGTATCCTTATGAGAGGCGCTAAAGTGATAATACCTAAGAAGCTACGGAAAGAAATGCTGGACCGCTTGCACGAGGGGCACCTCGGGGTAAACAAGGCAAAGGCGAGAGCTAGAGCCCTAATGTATTGGCCGGCTATGTAAAAGGACATTGAGGAAAAAACGTCAAAATGTGAGACCTGCTGCCGCTAAGCGTATCGGCAGCCATCAGAGCCAGTACTAATGAAGACTGTCCCTTTGTTGCCGTGGTCAAGAATAGGGTTGGACCTGTGTGAGCATGCAGGAGTGCAATACTTAGTGGGCTATGACGCTCACTCGAACTACCCAGAAGTAGAACAGCTTACTGAAAAAACGAGCTACCAAGTCATCCAGAAACTGTAAATGTGGTTTGCCAGGCATGGGATACGTTTATAAGTGTGCACGGATGGGTGACCGCAGTTCTCCTCGAGGGAGTTCCTAGAGTTTTCCAAGCTATGCGACTTTCGACACGTGGTTTCGAGTCTGAGGTTTCCAAGGGCAAATGGGCCAGCCGAGAAAGGAGTACAAGTGTTCAAAAGACTCCTGAAAAAAACAAAGCATGCTAATGAGCCTCTGTGGCTTGGACTTCTAAACTACAGGTCATCGCCACTAGAGGATGGAAGGAGCCCTGCGCAGTTGCTGATGGGGAGACAACTTCGAGGCCGTCTTCCAGACTTCTCCACCCCTTAGGCAACCGAGGTGAAGAAGCAGACACAAAGGCACCGGCCAAGGCCGGAACTACCGCCACTCAGGACAGGAGACACCGCCCGCCTTTTAGAAGATCAGGGTTGGGCTAGCAGAGCCAAAGTAATGCGGGAGGTCACACCACGATCATATTTTATGGAAACCGAAGACGGGAGCCTACTGCGTCGCAATCGGCAGCACATCCTGCGGACGGCAGAGCCGTTTCACTCGCCTAGTGACACAGCCGACAGCGCCCACCATCCTCAGAAAGCTAAAGGCAGCGGCCAAGAAACAAGCCCTGCAGGCACACCAGAACGTCCGTCAGCCTCTGGCCTGCACGACGCAGCAACTCCCATGCGCCGCCCTGTGCGGGCAAGGAACCCGCGAGTGCGTCGAACTTACGATGAGAACTTCGAGCAAGAACCTGGACCCTCACGTGGAAGTGAGGGAGGTGTAACATAGCCCAGCCTGGCGGGAGCGCACTGCCCAGCCGGCAACCCCGAGCTCCCAGGGTGCCTTGCGCGTTCTCCACTCATCGGCGTGCGTCAAAATAAACAGCCCTCTTTGTTCAGCACTCGCCTTGGCGTACGTGTCGTCACTCTCGTACGTTACACCGGGTACGCTCTATCTAAACTTGCTGTGACAGGCAGTGCTTCAAAGGCGTCACTAACGCCCCTACGCCTTCAGCCGTCTTTTCTGGCACGGCACACACCATTAGGACCCGCTGACTAGCCTTTGCAGCTTTCACAGCTGTAGACATCAGAACACTCGTTAGATCAGCGTCCGCTACCTGGAGAAACACACCTTCCCGTTTTGTTTCATCGGAGCCCACACCCCAAAAAAAGTGGTTGAATCGTGTCTCCAGGAGTTTTAGCGCTATTTCGGTCCCTGAATCCACACAGGCTTCAGAGCTCTGATCTTTGGTATGGAAGTCGCCGTACGCCTGGTCCTCCGCCTTATGTGGTTGACTGATTTTATTAACAATCATCTCCGATTGGGAGCATAGCTTATCAGGCACCAGCATCTCCACATGTGCTATTAGTTTGCATGCATCTCTCCTCACAACCGGAACATTTTGTTCTCGCTTCGAGTTTGGACACTCAGTCATTAAATGCCAAAATTTCATGCAATCAAAACATTGAACTGCAGCAAATTGGATCTCGCTAACAACTTTCGGTCCCTGCTTTGATCTTAGTTGCATCTGTGCAAGCTTTCTTTTCTAGCTCAATTAGAAGTTTCAAATTCTCAATTTCAAGCAGCTGCTCTGCCTTCTGCTCAACCTCCACGCGTCGCATAATGCCCTCCCAATTATACCGTACGGCAGCCATCTACATTTTCCGTGCTCTCCACTGCCACAGTGATCTCGTCGCCCTGAGTGACGACAGCGGGCTCCTCGATGCGGATGAGTTGGGCCGCGGCTCTCACAGCAGCTCACTGACTTGAACCTCCCTGATGATGTCGCCTTGCAGCTTGAACTTTCTCGATGCGACAGCCCGGTTCATTCAGCAGCTTGCTGACGTCTGCCCCGTTTGACTCGCTGGTCGCCTGGTTCTTGTCTTGAACCTCAACGTGGACGCCTGGTTCCTTCCGCAGCTCACAGACTTGGCACCTCCACGACACGTCGGTCGCCTCTCACGAAGCACAAAAAGCGCTAATAGACGTCTAAAAAAAGCCTTGGAAAAGAAAGCTTGACATCTAAAAGAAGTTTCATCTAAGCAGTTTTTTAGACTTAGGCGTTTACTAGCCCTCTATTAGCTCTGCTAACGCTACGCTTGTATACGGCTAGAAAACTTCTGAGGTAGAACTTTTCTAGAATTTTTTAGACGTTCTTTTTTTCCGAAATGGGTGCCTGAATTATTTTACGCATTTCAAGGCTGATTTTAGTGATGCCTTTAAACCCTCTAAAGTTTTAAAAATGTTATAGCTCATTTTTCTGGTATACACCACTCAAAAAAGAACTCAAAGCTGATTTGCAATGACCCGAACAATGAGCGCACATTACAAGGGATGTATGGCTGTAGTGATGAGCCATAAATGCATGTGCTAGCACACTCTTCAGTCACTGCGTTACTATTTATTGAATCCAGTGCATACACCCACACAAAAAAAGAAAAAGACCAGGAAATTAATGTTAGAAGCCACGAAGGAGGTAGCTTGACTGGTTTGGCTGACATTACAACGGTAAGCACTTGGATGGCGGGAAAGTGCCGAGCAGCAACCAATTGTTAAATCAAAAATTGATTCGGCCCCGGGCCTTGTTCACAACGGATGCGTTGATGAGCAAGTTGCTGTGATGTGCATGGCAGTGAAGAGCTCGCTAGGTATTCCAAAAATCGCTTTTCTTGCAAGGAGGATGCCAACTAGACGCTAACAAGGGGAAGTCAAATCAAGCTCTGTTCAGCAGCCTGCAGAAGGGAAAAATATTAGAGTAACCAAAAGCACAGTCAGTCAGGTGCATGTAGAATGGCCAATGAGGAGTCGGAAGCAAATAAGACCAGGAAATGGCAAGGAGTGACAGCACAGGCAATAAAATAAGCTAACTAAAAACATAGATGCATATGTGTCATTGCAAGCGGCATTTCAGCAGAGTGCTACGGCTCACCATAAACTCAAGAAGTCAATCACTGTGGAGGCCTTTAACAGAAGCGAAATTCAAACAGCGTGCACGCACACTGAAAGCCAAGCAGTCAATAGGAAGTGCACTGCCTTACTATGATGCACACTGTACTCACAGAACCTCCTAAGTTGCATCTTGCAAACAGGCTTTCTCTTACCTGCAAGATGTGGCTGAATCAAAAGTGGTTGATGGTTGACATCTTGCACCGTCGCACGAAAACATAGCAGAGATGCTGCTGTCCTGGTAATACCTGCATCACTTCAGTATACACCAGAGATGGGTTAAATCTTGGACCTTACATTGACAGCCACACAGGGGCACATCTGAAAGATAAGACAAATAAAAGTGCGCGTGTATAAGGTTCCTAACACTGCATTGCCAAACAAGCCCTTTCTAATCTGTACAATGAAGCTCAAATAGCAGGCAAGAGATTACCACTGGACAAGAAGCATTAGTCCAGATGCTCACCTCAGAACTGAAACAATCTCCAGGCCAAGTCGTCTGAACAACCATGTACAAGGTGCTGCGATTAATTTGCGTGAAACTAGCCCAGGTCCTTGCTCCACCGGCCAACAGTTGGGGTTCTAAAGGACAAACAAATAATGGGGCTTGTGGAATGAACATTAGCTAACAGCCTAGACCTATACAAGAAAGCATGAAGTGAAAGCAAAAGTGTCAGCTGCAAAGAGTGCTTACCAAAACTTGAGGAGTTCAGCACGCAAGGAGGTCCTCTGAAAACCACTGTTCAACAGCCTGTACCCAAAACGAAATGTACACAGTGAAGCAGGGGCAACGCCACCTGTGCACGGTGCAATGGTTTGCCAAAAAATAAAAGCAGCCGTGCCTGCAAAGAGCTGTAGTACTTCGCTGCACAGTCAACAGCCTGCACACATACAGAGCAGCACCACTGAGTAAACTACCTTAGTGCCGGGGCTCTCAATCATAATGAAACAAAAGCTTGACAAGTCAATGCAGTAAGACACCTGGATTGTCAAGATTCTCTCATTTCCTTTTAATGCTATGGGTGAATAACAAACCACAGACCTCAGGCAAATCACAAAGCTTGCAGCAGCTAGGCATACAAAAGGCCACATAGCAGAAGAAATAGCTCAGGGCAGTTCCGCACAAATGAACTAAAATTAGGCAATAACAGTTTTTCTACAAAGTATTCTCCCATATTTTCATCATGACCTGCAACAAAAACAGTCAGACACTATATTGCTTCAGTGGTTTGCTTAGTTTACGCATGCAGTCATTGAATGTCATGAAACCAATACAACTTCCGCTTCATGATCACTTGTAAATTGTGGGGTTTACCGTCCCGAAGCGACAAATTGACTTTGAGGAACGCTGTAGTGGAAGTCGCTGGGTTGATCTGGACCACCAGCGGTTCTTTAAAGGGTCCCTGAAACGGTGTCCATGTAGGCAAAGAGAAGTCGAAGTATTGATAGACATTGAACGATCCATCATCCTACCGCAAAAATTTTTGATCTACCTTGTGCGGAACCAGAGATAATGGCTATTAAAAATGACCACCAGCCTTTTCCCTCTCAACTCGTACACCAGAGCGAACCATAAAAAAATAAAGATTACAGGCCGGGACCATGCTCCGCCCACAAATACGTCATCGACGAGATCGGTTGGTTTACTTCCGGTTGACGCGCTCTTTCGCTCGATCGCTCGCTCGCTCGCTTTCCCGCTGTCTGCTGTGTTCACCTGTGTCTCGCAACCGTCGCTGCGGCTTCTCTCGTACTATAGACCCCGAGCTGAAGGAACGACTTTTGCCGATGAGTGCCGAAATGGGATTTCAGCCTTAAGGCGGGGACACATGTGCGAAAAGTGTGTGCGATTCGCTGCGGCGCGCCGTTGTGAACGACGTCGTAACAACCGATCGCAGCTCGTCGCCTGCGTCCAACCTGCTGGATGTCTACGACAAGCCGCGCGCGGAAAACGCAACGACGGGAAGCGGGAGCCAATACGAGTGCGGAGAGCGGCAGCGTCATGATGCCGTACAGCGCGCTGCTCAGGGCGCTCGGGGCCGAGCCACGCCGGACCGGCCTGCCAGCCTTGATGCCGGCCACCGGCGACTGAAAAACGCGCTAGTATTGTTTGTTCTCGTCCATAGCAAGCCCTTGGATAGATGCATGTCAAAAATGCATAATTTCTGACGATCGTTGGCCAATACCGAGTTGCTGGTAAAAGTGATGACTGCGATACAAGCAAATTTCATCCAATAGCCGATTTGGTGCTGCTGCTACTTGGTGCGGTTCGCCTACCGTCTGCTAGCTCCGTTGCTGAAGGCATCGTGGAAATCGAACATATCTTTTATTATGGGACGAGTTCGCAGTAAAGCGATGTGAATAGTAGGCCTTTTATTATAGCGCAGGCAACTTCCGAAGCGCCGTCAGCTGCGGTTTCAATGCGAAACCAGATAGGCCTAGCGACGACTAGGGCAGCCTGGGACCAGCGCGCAGTTCGTCGCGCGGCGTTGCCGCAGGCGGTGTCGTTGCCGAAAGATCCACTTTTGCACAGACATATTTTCGTTGCTCGAATCTAGGAAGCATCCTCGCTGGTATCATGGCTGTTCTGCATTTTCTTGTGCGAACGTGATGTACGCCGAGCATGCCGGCCGGCCGGCCAGCCTGGATCCCGTCTGCCGGCGACATAAAAACGAGCTAAAGTGTGTTCTTGACGTAAATAATAAACCCTGGGATAAGAAATGTGAAAAATGTGTCATTTTTGAGGATCGCTGACCAATACTGAGCTGCTGGTAAAGGTAACGACTGTGATACGAGCAAATTTCTTGCCACAACCGTCTCGCAGCTGCCGCTGACCCGACGTGGGGTCCGGCTCGCCTGGTGCCCGCTCGCTTCGCTGCAGAAGGAGTCGCGGAAAGTGACCATACTATTATTTTATTGTGAGATGATGCTGTTGACTGCAAAGCGATGTGTAGAGTAAGCCTTGTATTATAGCTCAGGCGACTTCCGAAGCGCCGCCCGCTGCAGCTTCGATGCCAAAGAGGCAATAGGCCTAGCGACGACCACGGCAGCCAGGCAGCAGCAGAGCTCGTCGCCCTGAGCGCCCGCGAGCGGTGCCGTTGCCGAAAGCTCGCAACATAAGCAGGCGTGCTTTGTCGCTGCTCGAGAAGTATTTCTGATAACAAGGCGATCTTGCCTTGTGATATTTGTACACCATCCCAAGCAGCGCTCAGGCATTGCTGCACGGCGGCGAAGTGCGACACCGGTTGTGAGCGGAGCTTGGGTAGGGCGGCGCAGCGATGCTCACCGCTCCGTGTCTCCCTGCTTGTAGTGGGGCGGCAGTTCGCAAGCGACGATCGGTGCAGCGCGTCGGCCCAGCTTTTAAGGACACGCCGTTCAGAAATCGAGCGCTGAATCCTGACGACGACGACGGCTCGGTCACTTCCATCTTTCGGCAGACAGTGCCGAAGGGCAACATCTTGCCGAACCCTGGCTTTGCAACCAACGACACAGCACTGCCGGTCCATTTTGATTGCGCATGCGACGGAGGTCGCGACAGAAATCAGTAGTGCGGTGACTCCAAATCGCACCTCGATTCTCGATTCGGTTCGACGGCGGCGCCGGCGGAGTGACACAAGCGGCACGAGCAGACGAAAACATTGTAAACCGGAAGTGCAGTACTAATTTCTGACACCGAACACACAATAACTGCGTAAACATGCATATAAACGACAACTCTGCTTGCTGAAATGCGAAATGTTTCCGAAAAGAGTAAGAGTGTGAAGTATCTAGAGCTTCAAGTTTGTTAAATGCGTGATTTCACGTTGGCACCGCGAACCAATCATAGCCCAGCACTTGTGACGTAAAGAGTACAAACTGACGTAATGAGTACGGATTCGGGCGGAAGTTCACCGCCGCTGGTCGCCGCGAGGCTCGGGAGAGGTAGTTTTTGAAAATGTATTGTAAATTATCTACTCGCCTTTGATGTATTGTACGCGGCATGAACGTTCAGTGGCCTACGCTCTACATAATGCAAGTATTTGTTTGCCAACCTCAGACACCCCTTTCAGGGACCCTTTAAGATATGCTGACTTCGCACAGCACACGGACGTTTTTGTATTTCGACTCTATCGACATACGGCCCCCGCGGCCGGCATCGAAAAACCTTCGACCTGGGATCAGCAGTTGAACGCCAATGCCACACAGCCATCACGACGGGCTTCATGTTTACTTCATGATAATTAATACTGCAGAGTCCTTTCCACAGTTAGGAAAACTAAAGCCTTTTTAACGCGAGTTTCACTGACGGCAATCACAGCAAGGAGAATTGGAGCACACAGGTGGCCAGAAGAGAGTCCTTGGCAAAAATAAAACCCTGCCAGAATGCAATAGAGCACAGACTTTAATCATTGTGTAGGAAAAAATTCGCGCGTTATCAACCTACAAAGCTGGTTGGTTTGAAGCTTTTGTGATGGACCGGTTTCTTATATTGGCCCTGGGTCCACACTGGGCACGAGGAGATTGATGCACAGACTCCAAGAATGATTTTAGAATAGGATTTAAATAATGGATCTGGCTTGATGCCGCTTACGGGAAATGCGTTAGGGCTCGTCCACGTCGGGGCTCAGTCAGCTTGTTGTGGCACGGGCTCGACGAATGGCTGGATGTCTGCTGCGGCCGGGCTGGGGGTTCTTCGCGGCTGTGCGGCTCTCGTTCTCGGCCAGGCGTTGGAGGAGCTGCCAGGTGTGGAAGCGTGCTGTCGGAGGCCGAACGTGGGCGAAGGCTAGACCCCGGGCTCCCTGGTCAATCCGCTGCCCCGGTCTTCTGCCTCCCTCTGTCTCGTCCGCCCGCTCGAATCGTCCCTCTCTCTGCCCGTTCCTTCCGTCGGCTCCTCCTTTTAAGCCTTTTGCTTCTTTCTTTCTGCAGCCTCCCCCTTCGCCGTAGCCGCTGGCTACTTCACGCCGCCCCCGCGGCGCCGCCCGCTCGCCGCTTCCTTTTGTTCCCTCCGCGCAGATCTCCCTCCTCGTGACAGCGTCGAGCCCCCCTCCGTGGCGACGCGAAGCCAGTCTGCCGCTTCCCGGGAATGTCGCTGACCGGGTCCACTCCGCGCAGCTCTTCCCTGGAATCTTCGTGACAGGCTTAATCCCCACCGTAGGAGTCGTCGACGACCATCCTATGCGCTATGTGGCCTTGTCCCTCCGTGGCGACACGCCGCCAGGATGGCGCGGTCGGCCGCTTCCCGGGAGTCACTGACCGGGTTTGAGCGGCCACTGATGTACGCGCACGAATCGTCACATCCACTCCTTCTTAAAAAGAATGTTCATCGAACATTAGGAGTTCACCGCGCGCGCGCGCGCGCACGCACGCACGCGCGCGCGCGCGCACACACACACACACACACACACACACACACACACACACACACACACACACACACACACACACACACACACACACACACACACACACACACACACACACACACACACACACACGGGCGCGCACACACACACACACACACACACACACACACACACACACACACACACACACACACACACACACACACACACACACACACACACACACACACACACACACACACACACACACACGGGCGCGCACGCTGTTCAGGACTGCACGAAAATTACTCCCTCCTTCCCAACGAGCATCGAGCCAGACCGAAGTTTAAGAACAATTCTTTCACGTAGATACCACTCGAGTGCACACAATGAAATAATAATTAACAGTATTTACAAGATTTCAAACAAGAAAACAAACAAAACGAAATTAAAAGAATCGCACTTGTACTGTACCTAACAAAATAAAAGGGAATACAGACTTAGTGAGGCACCCCCCTGTCCACTACTCTGCTACGTAGGTAGTACCTGGCTGCTGGAATGAGAGAAGGAGCAGGAACCGGTTCAGCTGACCTAGCTTGTTCGGCTGCTGTCCGTGGAATCAGGCTGCCAGATTGGGCTGCCTCCTCCTCAAGGAGGGCGCTTCCGAGCTGCGACTTCATGAAGTGTTCCAGTTCATCTCAGGGACTGAACTTTTTGTGCTGGCTGCTCTGACCGCTTTTCTGCAATGCAGGGTGGTTTACAATGGCGGGCTCCGTGCGAAGATCGTCCTCCCTTTCCTGTCCCCTTGAGGTAGCCGTTTCAGAAGGAGGCGAGCATGCTGGTGCTTGCTTTAACCTGTTAGCGTGAACTACAGCTGTCGATGCCCCTGCGATATGCCGAATCCGAAAATTAACCAGCGATAGCTGCTCTACTACGCGGTAAGGTCCTTTCCATTTGGGTGTCAACTTACGGGCGAGTCCTGCCTTGACCTGCACGCACTCAAGGTATACGTGGTCTCCCACCTTGAAAGGAACCGCCCTAGCCCTAGAGTCGAACCGCATTTTCCTTTTGTCGGCTGCATCCCGTAATGTTTCGACTGTTACGTCATGGGCCACTTGCAATCGAGACGTCAGTTCGGCTCGATAATCCTCTATCGACCCGTATGGCACCCGTCTTTGTCCATCAACCACCGCGTTCGGTGTGTCTGGGTCGCGACCGTGCAGGAGGTAGAAAGGAGAGTCACCGGAGCTCTCATGTACCGCGGTGTTGTAAGCAAAAACAGCAAATGGTATCCACAAGTCCCGATCCCGTTGGTCTCGTGAAACGTAGTGGGATAACAGTTTGCTTACTGTTTCATTCAGCCTTTCCACAGCACCGTTACAAGCCGGGTGGTACGGCGTGGTCTGCCGTTTGTCAATTCCCAGAAGCCCATATACATATTTCATCACCCTCGACACAAAGTTTGACCCTTGGTCCGTTAACAACTGGCGTGGGACGCAGTGACGCAGAACCACTGTTTCCACAAAGGCTCGTGCCACAGTTTCTGCCTTTTGGTCGGGAAGTGGCGTTGTGGTAGAGCATCCGCCTCGCATTCGGGAGGTACTGGGTTCGATCCCCAGTGCCGCCGGGTACCCACCGGTTTCTTTATTGGGTACAAGATTTCCCCTGGCCTGGTGCTCGGCTCTTCTAGGGTGAAATGCTTGGGAAAAGGGTCTTAGACCAAACAGTTGCCTTGGCGGATGAGTGATAAGTTCCCCGCCAAGCGTGCGGCATAAGCCCAATTTGTGGCCCTTTTGGTCGAAAAAAAAACGCCCTGAGGAATGAAACCCGAAGCTGAAAAACGAAGCTGCCTTTTGGTCGGAAAAAAAACGCCCTGAGGAATGAAACCCCTGCAATTTTCTTTCAAGAAAATTTGACTCGGCATAACAGGGACCTTCTACGGTCGGTAAAGGAAGCAGCAAAAGAAAAAGGCTATAAGTTTGTTTGGTACGTGAACGGCAAGGTCCTTGTTCGAAAGACTGACGGAGCTAATGCAATTCACGTCAGGGATAAGGGAGAGCTGGACGACCTTTAAAGGGTGCGTTTTTTTTTTGCAACAAAAGAAGGATGCATAACGAAGTGGATTTTTACTTTCCTGATGATGTAGATGAAATTGTCGCAACGTTTCCCGCATCTCCCTTAAAATGTATCCACATGAACACGCGTTCTGTCAGAAATAAGGTGTCATCCCTGGAGGAGTTCTTTACTGGTTTCTCTTTTCAATTTTCGGTTATTATGTTAACAGAGACATGGAGCACTAACGGATGTGATGTTTTTAGGTTGCCTGATTATAATACCCACTATCTAAACCGGTCAGACTCTCGAGGGGGCGGAGTGTCATTGCTGATCACAAATGATGTAGAATGTCAGATCATTGATTCTTACACAGTGCTTTCACCAGACTATGAAATGCTGACCCTGTGCACTGCTACACATGTATTTTCTGTGTGCTATCGACCACCGAATGGTGATTTGCCTGCGTTTCTGCAGTTCTATGATCAGTTCCTGGCTTATGTGGTTCAAAATCATAACTCTAAACCTCTAATAGCTGGTGGAGATTTCAACGTCGACATGAGTGTGAACAGTCCATCATCAAATGCTTTCAATATGGTCATATTATGGAATTGTCTTGCTAACTTAATTGACACACCAACCAGGATTACACCTGAAGGCCAGTCCACTCTGGATTTATTTATTACCAATTCCTTGGGGCCGAATGTTAAATCTGGAGTTTTGTCATGTTCTATCAGCGATCATTTGCCAGGGTTCTTGTGTGTAGAATCAAGCAGGTCAATAAGAAAAAATCCCCACCAGTAATGTACCAACTAATAACAGACACAACACTGAATTCCTTTCGTGACGCCCTGTTGTCAGTAGAATGGGACACAATCGGTAATCTCACAAATGCCAGTGAAGCGTACGATAAGTTTATGGATATACTGACCCAACTATACCACAAGAGTTTCCCGTCAAGAACACGCAAAAAAAGTAAAAGAACACGCAAACCATGGCTTACACCTGAATTACGGAGTGAAATGAAAACGAGGGACAAGCTATATCAACATTTCCTTCATACGCGATCAGCAGATGATCTTGTCCAATTTAAAAAGTATCGTAATAAGCTAACAAAGAAGTTGCGAAATGCACGAGCAGCATATTATTCATCTTTGTTGGATATTGAGTGCCGTCAAAACAGTCTGTTATGGTCGATGTTGAACACCATCCTTAACCGTGGTCACTCGCATAAGCCTTCATTGAAATTACAAGTTGATGGAAAAGAATTATCCGGTGCAGAATTAGCTGATGCTTTTAACAATTTTTTCACTAGTATCGCTTCTGCTTCCTCTATAACCTCTCATGCTAGCAAATATGTTTCCACTTATATTAACAACACAATATACCTTCAGCCCGTAACAGTGGATGAAATCATGTCCGTTATACAAGCCTTAAAGAACTCTAGCAGTTGTGACATCGATGGTTTTCAAGTACGCCCAGTCAAACATGTAGTTGATATTATTGCCCCCATCCTCACCCACATTTTTAACATGTGTTTAGAATCAGCAACTTTCCCAGCGAGAATGCAGTGCGCAAAAGTTACTGTTCTGTACAAAAAAGGAGATTGTAATGAGCTGGGAAATTACAGGCCGGTATCTATTTTACCGATCTTTTCAAAGCTGTTTGAAAAAGTCTTGTATTCGAGGATGGCAAATTTCATTGAAAAACATAATCTGCTAACACCACACCAGTTTGGTTTCCGTAAAAACAAATCAGTTGAATTAGCGTTGCTAGAGCAGAAAGAATATATATTAACGGCGTTTGAAAACAGAGCAATAGTTGTTGGCATTTTCGTGGACTTTTCTAAAGCCTTCGATTTAGTTAACCATAACATTTTGCTGGAAAAATTAAGTCACTATGGAATACGAGGACAGGCACTAGCTCTTATGAAATCCTACCTATCCAATAGAACCCAAGTTGTGAAAATAGGTGCCTTTACATCGAAAGCTAAAGCTGTTAATTGTGGAGTGCCGCAGGGAAGTATTTTAGGACCTTTACTTTTCAATCTCTATCTGAATGATATCGTCACTATTAACCCTAAAGCAAAATATATTATCTATGCAGATGACACTAGTATTTTTTTGCTGGCAATGATATTAATCTTCTTGTTGAACAATGTAACAGTGCAATGAAATCCTTAGAGGAATGGTCGAGAGTAAATGCAATGAAGGTAAATGAAAGCAAAACAAAAGCGATTATATTCAGGCCGAAGAACAAGCACATACCTCCGCATCAAGCTATTATAATAAACTCACGATGCATCGCTTTAGTCGAGAATTTCAAATGTCTGGGTGTCACCTTTTCCGCAAATATGTCCTGGGATAATCACGTCAAGCATGTTCTAAGCAAAATAAGTCAAATAACTGGTGTAATAGGTCGTTTAAGGTATATCCTTCCCACACGCATCAAACGTTTGCTTTATCATTCACTCTTTCAGTCACACTTGAACTATTGTCAATTAGTATGGGGAAACACAACATACACTAATATTGAACACATCCACCTGTTACAGAAAAAATATCTCCGACACACATATAATGCTTCTTATACTGCTTCCACCTCAACTTTCTTTAGCAACTCTGGTGTAATTCCAGCTCACAATCTATATAGATATCGCTTAAGCCATGTATATAAACAAGAAATCCACAGGAATATCAACAATATACGTAACCTATCCCAATTACAGGACAGAACTCCAAGTTACCTTACAAGACACTTCGAGGATTGGTCAGTACCAATGTCACGTTCAAGTTACGGGAAACAGTGCCTTAAGTACACAATACCAACGCTTTTGAATTATTATAATTCTGTCCATTTTTACCTTTTCACGGCAACCTACAAGGACCTCCGGCAGATGTATTTGGTTTCTGTGTAATGTTATCTAGCCTTGCTGTTGTTTTCGTTTGGATTTGTAGAAGTGAGTTCCGCTGTTGTTTTCTGTTCTTTTTGTGGTTTTCTGTTGTTTTCGTTTACGAGTACTAAGTCTGTATCATATTAAAAATGTATGTATATGTTTGCATATCAAGAATATGTTATGTGATGCCGCCACTCTGCCAAAATAAGGGATTGTGGACCCGTCAAGCTGTCCAAGGACAGCTTTTTTTCCACCCCCCCCCCCCATCTGTATTTGATGGCAAATAAAAGATTTCATTTCGTTTTCAAGTGCTGTTATCTCGGCATACTTCGTCAGATGGTCAACGCACACCAAAACGTACAGTCGGGGACAAAAGTCACCGGACCACGTGTTCCTCTAACGAAGCCGATAGCTCTGCTATTAGTCCGCGGCTGGAGACCACACTTGTGGAGGTAAAAGTTAAATTTTTGCTCTTTCATCTCCACAAGTGTGGTCTCCAGCCGCTGTCTAATAGTAGAGCTATAAGCTTCGTTTGAGGAACACGTGGTCCGGAGACTTTTGTCCCCGACTGTACATGTATTTGTTTCCTGTCGTCGTCGTTGGAAGTGGGCCTAGGATATCCATGCCAACCCTCTCAAAAGGCATCGAGACTTCCTCGAAGTCCTGAAGAGGGGCCGGCCTGCGGTTTTTCGGAGTTTTTCTTTCCAGGCAAGAACGGCAGTTAGCGCAGTACTCTTTAACGTCGGAACGCATGCCCTGCCAGTAATAGTAGCGCTCCAACCTACGTTGCGTCTTCATTACTCCCAGATGGCCCGCGTACGGGGCATCGTGAAAAACTCTCAAGATGTGCGTCACCATTGACCGTGGCACCACCACTCTTTCCCATACCTGGTCAGCCTGCCTTCCTGACCGCGTGGGCCGGGTGCGCTTCCGTAGTGTCCCCTCGTTGTCAATAAAGTAACAAATGTCGGGGTCTCGGGCGATCCCCCCCCCCCCCCCCCCCCCCCCCCCCCCCCCCCCGAAAAAGCATGAAATATTTTCTCTAGCGCCTTGTCCTTTCGCTGCTCGGTGCGGAGGTCGTCTGAATCTATAGCTGGAAGAAGCTCATTCACGGTGCGCACCAAATTAGCTCGACTTAATGCGTCCGCGTTTGTGTGCGCCCTGCTCGGCTTGTGTTCTATCTGAAAGTCATATTCCTGAAGCTGCAGATTCCACCGCGCCAGTCGCGAGCTCGGGTCTTTCACATTTAGCAACCACTAAAGTGGCTGGCAGTCCGTCACCAGCCTGAATCTGCGGCCATAGAGGTAGCACCGAAAGTGCCGCACGGCCCAAACCACCGCAAGACATTCGCGCTCAGTGGCACTGTAGCGCTGCTCGACTGGGCTAAATTGCCGGCTTGCGAACGCGATAGGGTGCTCCCTGCTGTCAAAATTCTGAGATAGCACCGCACCGGCTGCAAACTTCGAAGCATCGGTCGCTACAATGAAAGGCTGGTTGAAGTCCGGATATCTTAGCAGGGGAGCCGTTACCAATTTTATGCGAAGCATACTACTTTAGCTACCACTTCAGCCCTTCACCGTGGTTATGCGCCTCCAAATCACGTGATACATGACGTCACACCACGTGACACGATGACGTCACGACAATAGAGAAACGGGGGCCCACCTCGCGCCGTCGCTGTGGTTGTGCGCCTCCAAATCACGTGATACATGACGTCACACCACGTGACACGATGACGTCACGGCAGTGGAGAAACGGGGGCCCACCTCGCGCCGTCGCTGTGGTTGTGCGCCTCCAAATCACGTGATACATGACGTCACACCACGTGACACGATGACGTCACGACAGTGGAGAAACGGGGGCCCACCTCGCGCCGTCGCTGTGGTTGTGCGCCTCCAAATCACGTGATACATGACGTCACACCGCGTGACCTAATGACGTCACGACAGTGGAGAAACGGGGGCCCACCTCGCGCCGTCGCTGTGGTTGTGCGCCTCCAAATTACGCGACACGATGATGCTTCGCATTCTCCAGGCTTAACCAAGTTAAGCCTCAGCCATTTTTTCCTTCAGTTCTTCGAACGCGGCTTGTGCCTCCTCCGACCATACGAACTCCTTGTTTTTCGCCGTTAGTGCAGTCAATGGCTTAGCGATTCGGCCAAAATCTCGCACATGCCTCCGGTAGTATCCGACTAATCCAAGAAACTCGCGCACGCCTCGAACTCCAGTTGGTCTGGGGAAGTCACGAACGCTACTTAACTTGCCCGCTTCAGGTTTTACACCGTCGGAGGAAATGATATGCCCCAGGTATTTGACCTGCCGCTGTAAAAGTTGGCACTTGGAAGGTTTCAATTTCAAGCCAGCGGCTCGCAGTCTAACCAGTACTTCCTCAATAGCCTCCAAGTGTTCGGCAAAGGTGCTGCTGTAGATTATTATATCGTCAATATAGAGGAAGCACCTCTTTCCCAGCAAACCGGCCAAGATTACATCCGCGGTTCTCTGCCAGACGGCAGGGCTGTTAACAAGACCCATCGGCATGCGTCTCCATTGAAAATGGCCGGAGGGGGTGTTGAATGCGGTTTTGTCAACATCTTTGGGATCCATTTCGATCTGCCAGAACCCTGATGCGAGGTCGACAACCGTAAAATACTTGGCTGACCCAAGTTGCGCGAGGGGTTCCTGCACCTGCGGCAGTGGGTAAGGATCTATCCTTGTAATGGAATTCAACCGCCGGTATCCAATCACGAGTCGAAATGAACCGTCGGGTTTCTCAACTAAAAGTGCCGGTGCCCCCCATGGCGACTTGGAGTGCATGCTCAACAATGCCTTTGTCGATTAGCTCTTGTATCTGCCTATCCATCTCTTCTCTTTGTGAATAAGGAATTCTATAGGCCCGTTGATACACTGGTGGCGAGTCGCCGGTCGTAATGCGGTGCTTAATCACTCCGCACTTTCCCAGGTCTAGCTTGGATGCTGCGAACACATCCGAGTAGCGCTGTAGGAGACTCTCGACTCTACCTTGCTCTTTGCGGTCTATGTGAGAGAGGTCAAACTGCAAGTTCGCTTTTTTTTCTTTTCCTTCGCTAACGAGCCCTGTGGTGCAAATCGCGGTACCTTGCTCATCTACTTCAGCCGTGGTGAATGTAGCTATGTTTTTGTTTTTCGGGAGGCGAAGCTCTTCTTGCGAGTAGTTACACAAGCGAACAGGAACTCTTTTCTTTGACCCAACCGTGACCAAACAGCCCGCCACACTTAATCCTATTGCAAGTCCTTCTATAGGTTCAACGACTCCTATGTGCCCCTCATCAATCTGAGCTGCAATCGCTCCCACACAGATTATCTCAGACCGAGGCGGCACCACCGCTTCTCTCGTTGTCCTAACACTAACACTTGCATGTGGTGGCGAGCATTGTTCCGCGCTCTGTTCCCCACAGTCCACTCGTGCAACGTACTCAAGCTCTCGGTTTGCTAATGGGACCAAAGTCCCGTGACAGGAAAGGCAGTTCTGGCTTAGTATGACATCGATGCCATGTTGCCTTAACAAGTCCTGACCTACGAGGCCCGATATGTTTTCCGGCAACGACACCGCGTCTGAACAAATGTAGCTTGGATGGTCAAAGCTATCGTTCCCGATTGTGAAGCGCAAAAGGTACAGTCCTCTCGTGCCGAGGTCCGCTCCTGTGATCCCCACGAATCGCACTTTCGGAGATTCTCTGGCCTCTTGTACCTGCCTGTCTCCCCTCCTTGTCAGCAAGACTTTTGCTTGAGGATCCGGGAACCAGTATCAACCAAAAGATTGCAAGTGACCCCGTTTACCACGAATTTCGAAGTCGGACAGGACTCTCCAAAAACGCTTACAACCGCACAACTACCGCTCCCCCCCCCCCCCCCCCCCTCAACCGGCTCGGTTGCGGGGGACACTACGAGTTTTTTGGAATGGTGGCTTTGTTCCCTCTCCGCGTCGGCCTGCGCACGCTGCTGCCCATTTGACACACTCATTTCGCGGTTTAGCTCGGGACAGAATCTAGCAATGTGACCGAACCCTTTGCAAGCATAACAGCGAACCTGCCTTTGTTCACGGTTCCTGAAATTGCCTCTGTTGTTCGGCTGTAGGCTTTCAGCAAGCAGCGCCTCCAGCCGATCCATCCTATCAGTCAACTTAATAACGCTCGCGTCGGCGCTCGCGCTTTTTAACTCCGTTACGAGCCGCACCCTTTCCTCACTAGAGACCAGCAGCTCATTACGCTCCTCTTCTACGGCTGCCTCTATCGCTCCCTCAAGAGTAGATGGTGCTCTAGACAGGACAAACCTGCGCACTGGATCGCTCAGGCCAGTGAGGAACTGGGACTTCATTTGCTCCAGAAGCAGCTCTTTGGCGTACTTTTGCCTCGCACTATCAGGTCCCGGTTCTCGCGCTAGGGTTTCATTCCCCACGAAGCGAAGGCGGGAGGCAAACGCGGGTGCGTCTTCCTTTGGCCCCTGTCGAGCGTCGAGGAATCAGCCTGAGTTTTACACTGGATGGTTCCCTGTCGAAATATTTGGACGCCAGGGTTTTGAATTCAGTCTACGTGCCAGCATTCCTGACTTCCTCATCTCTCCAGGCAAACTTATGTGCTGCCCCAGACATGCGACATTTAGCCATTCCCAGCTGTTGGGCATCATTTCAACCGCCCATTTTGAACACCTCCTCTGACATGTCAAAATATTCGACAATAGACGGCCCCTGACCGTCGCCAGTGAATTTATCCACCATGTTTGCCAAAGGAAATACGCTTGCCCCGAAGGGCTCTGAACTCGAGTGGGCCTCATCCATTTTAGACCGAATAGTCAGTGCCTCAAGCTCCTCTCGCCGGGGGTGAAGTCCGGCTTTTTCCCAATGATTTAAGTGTGGAACCCACTTCTGACACCAATGTGATGGACCGGTTTCTTAAACTGGCCCTGGGTCCACACTGGGCACGAGGAGATTGATGCACAGACTCCAAGAATGATTTTAGAATATGATTTAATTAATGGATCTGGCTTGATGCCGCTTACGGGAAATGCGGTAGGGTTCGTCCACGTCGGGGCTCAGTCAGCTTGTTGTGGCACGGGCTCGAAGAATGGTTGGATGTCTTCTGCGGCCGGGCTGGGGGTTCTTCGCGGCTGTGCAGTGTCATGCCGGGAAACCCGCCCGGATTCCAATTCTGCCGGCCGCTAACTTTCTCCTACGAGCGTCCCTTTTGACAAGCCCTGGTGCTGCGCCGCAAGGCACGCGCCCTAACGCTCCCTGACAAGCCACGATGCTGCGCCGTACGGCAGCGGAGTCCTAAGGAGAAGCATCTGCAAGCAACACGCCTGGACCTGTCGCAATAGGCCAGACAGCGAGGCGCCAGATTCCTTCTCTCCCGGACGCCACCGCGCGCGGCAAAATTTGAAGCGGTTGGCCCGTGCGATCGCTGATTGGTCCTTTCGGACTGCCGTCGAGTGCTGACTTTGGATTGGCCATTTCTGAGGGGCCACCGTTCCTCAGGCTATATAAGCCCCAACGCTGCAGCTTGGAAGTGTGTGACGGAGTGACCGAGTGACCGACCCACCGGGAGTCGAGTGCTGCTCACGAGTGGAGTCGGATGGTGTGACGTGCTGGTGTCTCGCTGATCGTCGCTGTGCGAGAACAGTCGCGTTGTATAGCTCTCGGCCCCCGTGCCGATGTTGAACTATATTATGTCCTGTACATAGTGTATAAAGCGTTTTCTTAGTCTCACCGACGCCTGACTCGGAGTCTTCGCTACCGCTAAGAGAGTTGGCAACGCTCAGTCACGAAACGGGTGGCGAGCGCAACGGGACCACCTCTATGGCACAACATTGGTGGCAGCGGTGGGATCGACCGACATCAGCTACCTCGGCGCGGTGATTACCTGAAGTTTTCCTCAAACGCCAGACTTTCTCTAACACAGGTTATAGTAGCTTAGAGAAAGAATTGGTGTAGCATTGCGTTAACCTTGTGTGTTTCAAGCCTAGGAAGAGTGTTTTGAAAACCAAGGGATGCTGAAGGGGTAAACAAGGCAGTGTGTGAAATTCTTGCGCGTACCGAACTAGTAGCGATATAGTAGTGTACGGCAAGTAGTTTCTAAAAGGGCAAACAGCAAGAGGCAGTGTGAACGATGGAGAGTTACAAGGTTAAAGAACTTCTCCAAATTTGTGAGGAGTTGGGCATTGATTTGGGCACAACAAAAAGAAAGAATGCGATCCTTGAGGTCATGAGGACTGCGGACGTGACGGCTGAGGAAGCCGAAGAGGCCTGGGCTGATATCAATGAAAGGCGTGAACGGGAGGAAAAGAGAGAAAAGGAACGTCAACGTCGCGAGGAGGAAATGAAAGAAAAGGAGATGCGAGAGCGCCAGGCGCTTAGAGAGCACGAGGTTAAAATGAAAGAGCTGGAGCTCCGAAAAACCTCGCCAGCGCCTAGTCTTGCTTCAACGACGGTTCCCTCTAACGCTCCAAAAATACGCGACCAACTGCCGCCCTTTGTAGTCGGCGAGGATATGGCTAAATACCTCGTTAAATTTGAGCATGTGTGCGAACGGAATGACATTGAGCGATCCCTCTGGGCACAGAATCTGTTAGCCTTGCTTCCCGGGGAGGCATCTGACGTGATAACTTGCTTATCGAAAGAGGCGTTTGAGAGCTACAGTGATGTGAAGGAGGCGCTATTGCGAAAGTACAAACTGTCGCCCGAAGCTTTCCGGCAGAGGTTCCGGTATGCACAGAAGGGCAGGGAGTCACATGTTGACTTCGCGTTTCGTCTAAAAGCCGACCTGGCTGAATGGCTGAAAGGCGAAGAGGTTTACGACGACCGCGATAAAGTCGTCGAATGCATCGCGTTAGAACAGTTCTACCGTTGCATTGATGAGGATGTCAAGCTCTGGCTGCAAGATAGGCTAAAGGAGGTTAAGCTAGACAAGGCAGCAGAATTAGCTGGAGTGTATTACCTCCGCCGCAGCTTGCACAGCAGGGCAGTGCGTGTAGAAAAAGCAGATAAGAGAGACGGGTTTTCAAGGAAGCCCGACGAACGGAAGCAAATCAAGCGTCGCGAGTTTCGGAAAGACGAGTCCCTTACCAAAGAAACCGTGAAGGAAGGGCAGAATGCATCTCAGAATGCTAGCGACGGTCTCAAGCAGCGAAACGATGCGACGCGTTCTTTTGAAAAACGGAAGCCGTTAATCTGCTACAACTGCAAAAAGCAAGGGCACATCGCGGCGAACTGCCAAGAGAAAGTTGCTTTTGCAACGATACGGGAAACAAACAAAAACATGCGACTGTTGGAGCCATACATGCAGGAAATTAAAGTAAACGGCAAGAAGTGCAGAGCACTTCGGGACTCGGCAGCAACTATGGACGTCGTCCACCCGTCTTTCGTCTCCTCTAGTGACTTTACAGGAGAATGCGCTTGGATACGGCAAGTGGCCGAGGATGAGAGTGTCTGCTTACCGATCGCAGCGGTCATCATTGAAGGAGAGTTTGGAAAACTTAACACAGAAGCCGCTGTGTCTGCCGCCCTTCCGGAGCACTTTCCCTACCTGTTCTCAAATAGCTCGGAGCAGATGCTGAAGGATCAGGGCAAATCATTCTTTGCCGACGTGGCGTACATGGCCCTCACGCGATCCAAAGCGCGCCAACTGTCGAGGGAACTGGACTTTGAGTCGGTGAACGAACAGCCGTGCGGCACGCGGAGCGATCAAGGTAACTTGAGTGGCGGGCAGACACGGGAGATGCAGAGCTCGGAGACTGGCTTGGGAGAGCGCGGTTTGGACGAGACTGAGAGTGATACGTGCACTGCTAGCCGCGATCTAGACACGACGCCGCAGTTAGGCGACGCGGGCTCCATACTCGCTCCGGTTTCCGCCAGCTGGCAGGAGCTGGCCGCAGTTGAAAAGGAAACGCTCATTCGCGAGCAGCAGCAAGACTGCTCAATAGCCGATCTGATGAAGAGCGTCAGACTGGGAGTGGAGAAAAAGAGGGTTTCATTTTACGAGAGATCTGGCTTATTGTATCGCTGCTACACCGATAAGCAGGGTCGCAAATATGAGCAGATTTTGATCCCTCGAAAATATCGCTGTCAGTTACTGGAACTCGCGCACGAAAATGCGTGGGCAGGGCATCTTGGCTTAAAAAAGACCAAGGCTAGATTGGCTCAGGAGTTTTATTGGCCGTATTGTTGGAAGGATGTCGAACAATTCGTGCGATCTTGCGAAACCTGCCAGAGAGTGGGCAAATCCACTGACAAGTGGAAGGCGCCGATGAAGTTAGTGCCAGTCATAACAGAACCTTTTCGGCGACTGGTAATTGATATTGTAGGTCCTTTTCCAGAATCAACGAACGGGTGTAGGTATGTTCTGACGGCCCTGTGCGTCGCGACCAAGTTCCCGGAGGCGGTACCACTTAAGGAGCTAAATTCTTCCCAGGTCGTGGACGCTCTGCTCTCAATGTTCGCACGCGTCGGGTTCCCTTCTGAGATCCAGTGCGACAATGGCAGCGTCTTCACCAGCTGCCTAACTTCTACCTTTTTGGAAAGATGCGGCATTAAAGTGGTGCACAGTTCTATCCATCACCCGCAATCTAATCCAGTAGAGCGAATGCATTCGGTGCTGAAGCGCATATTGAGAGCCCTGTGCTTTGAGCGTCACTGTGACTGGGAGGCCTGCATTCCCGCCGCTATGTTCGCCTTGAGGTCTGCTCCCCATGAGAGCACAGGCTTTAGCCCCGCGGAGCTCGTGTATGGCCGAAGCCTTAGAACTCCGCTGCGCATGTTGCGAGAGTCTTGGGAAGGCAGTGATGACGACCCAAATGTAGTCTCCTACGTCCTCGACCTTCTTCAGAGGCTCGGGAAAACAAAAGATATTGTAGAGAGGCACATGAAGGCGGCGCAAATCTTGTCAAAGGGATATTACGACAAGTCAGCAAAAAAACGCACCTTCGAAGTGGGTAGTCAAGTGATGTTGCTGCGCCCGTCGAAGAAAAACAAGCTCGAGGTTCACTGGGAAGGACCCGCGAAGGTTGTATCGAAGCTTTCCGATACCAACTACGAAGTGAAATTAGGGAGACGGCCCAACAAAATTTATCACAGCAACTTGATGAAGCCCTACATTCAGCGTCACGCGATTGTAAGCATGACGATAAATGCTGCCGATGAGGAAGGGGCGGAAATCCTGACGACAGCTGACATGAAAGATTGTGGTTTAGAGCTAATGTTGGAACAGCTGACTTTGGACGCGCGTCTAAGTACCACCCAAAAGGAGGATTTAAAGGGAATAGTTTCCGAGTTTAAGGAGGTTTTTTCGAACCGTCCCGGAAAGACCACGGTCTTAGAGCACGACATCGAGCTAACATCTGAGCAACCGATCCGCAGTAAACCGTATCGTTGTTCACCCGTGCAGAAAAAAATCATGGCTGAGGAGATTCAGCGCATGCGTGACTTGGGGGTTATAGTGCCAAGTGAGAGCGACTACACATCGCCCCTGATACTTGTCCAGGTTCCGGGAAAGGATCCGAGGCCATGCGTCGATTATCGGCGTCTGAACGCGATCACCCGAGATCAGACATATCCGATACCGAACCTAGAAGAAAGAGTGGAGACGGTGTCGAAGTCAAATTATATATCTACGCTGGACCTCGTGCGAGGCTATTGGCAAGTACCCCTTACGGAACGGGCTAGCCGTTGCGCCGCGTTCGTTTCCCCGTTCGGAACCTTCCGCCCACTCATGCTGAGCTTCGTACTTAAAAACGCGCCGTATTGTTTCTCTAGCCTGATGGACAGAGTGCTTCATGGTTTGAGCGAGTTTGCATTGCCATACCTCGACGATGTTGCCATCTTTTCGGACACTTGGGAAGAACATCTCGAGCACTTGCGAGTTGTATTGTGCAGGTTGAAAGAGGCAGGCCTCACTGTGAAACCAGCTAAATGTCACCTAGGTTGCGGTGAAGTGACTTATTTGGGCCATGTGGTGGGGCGCGGCCGGCGTAGACCTTCCGACATCAAGGTAGCCGCTATTGTAAACTATCCCCGGCCAACCACTAAGACGGATATAAGGGCTTTTTTAGGTTTAGCTGGATATTACCAACACTATGTGAGAGACTACTCTGACCTTGCCAGCCCGCTAACAGACGCGCTTCGAAAATCGGAGCCCGTTAAGGTGACGTGGGACTCGAAGAAAGAAAATGCGTTCCAAATGTTGAAACAAGCCTTGAGCCATAAGCCGGTTCTAACGGCGCCAGACTTTTCGAAAGGTTTCATCATTCAATGTGACGCGAGTGATCGCGGAATGGGAGCGGTGCTATGCCAAGAAGATGCTAGTGGTCATGAACGACCAATTTTGTATTTGAGTCGCAAACTAAGCTGTAGGGAAGAGGCATACAGCACCTCTGAAAAAGAGTGCGCCTGCCTTGTGTGGGCAGTTCAGAAGCTGGCTTGTTATGTCTCCGGTTCTAAGTTTGTTGTGGAAACGGACCATTTCCCTCTAACCTGGTTAAGTAACATGTCTTCTAAAAGCGGCCGTTTGCTGAGGTGGAGCATGACCCTCCAGCAGCACAATCTGGTTGTCCGCTATAAGAAGGGAAGGTTGAACGCGAACGCCGATGCTCTAAGTCGTGCATTCTAGGCCTCGCTTCTTTCAGTGACCTCCTCGTTACTTACCTTCTCTCGCTTTGCAGCAAACTATCATGTTCGAAGGAAGAAAGGGGCAAAAATGAATGACCTCATTTGCTTCCTCAGTAGTGTGTTTTCGGTCCAAATGATTTCAAGGGGACCAATCTTATTTTCATTATTATTGTTGATTATTAAGTGCTCCTGCTATTTTGATGTGTTGATACTTTGCAAAATGGTTGTTTGAACCTTGTGTACCAGATCGTACACATGCCTCTTGTTGCAGCGGGAATAAATGGGGACATCAATTTAGTTAGGTTAATTTGGATTATGGCTTCGTCTGGTGTTTGATGGGAGACAGAGGGCACTTGCTTGTGTTGAGTGTTGCCTTTTGCCGGTCGGTTTTGTAGTCTGCAGAACGACCAACCATGACCAGTGGCGAGAAGCAAGGGGATCGGAACGACCTCAGCGAAGCTGGTCGAGGTGCCTTGGCGACAACGAGGTCAACAGAGCTCCTGGCCGGCGAGTGGGACCTGGTGCTCGTGAAGTTACCTGGACTGGACGTGAACTTGGAAGAGCCTGACGAAGATGCGCGCCTGGTATCCGAGCCACGTGGAAGCAGCTCGTCTTCCCGGCGCCTTATCTGATGGCGGGGATGCTGTCATGCCGGGAAACCCGCCCGGATTCCAATTGTGCCGGCCGCCAACTTTCTCCTACGAGCGTCCCTTTTGACAAGCCCTGGTGCTGCGCCGCAAGGCACGCGCCCTAACGCTCCCTGACAAGCCACGATGCTGCGCCGTACGGCAGCGGAGTCCTAAGGAGAAGCATCTGCAAGCAACACGCCTGGACCTGTCGCAAGAGGCCAGACAGCGAGGCGCCAGATTCCTTCTCTCCCGGATGCCACCGCGCGCGGCAAAATTTGAAGCGGTTGGCCCGCGCGATCGCTGATTGGTCCTTTCGGACTGCCGTCGAGTGCTGCCTTTGGATTGGCCAGTTCTGAGGGGCCACCGTTCCTCAGGCTATATAAGCCCCAACGCTGCAGCTTGGAAGTGTGTGACGGAGTGACCGAGTGACCGACCCACCGGGAGTCGAGTGCTGCTCACGAGTGGAGTCGGATGGTGTGACGTGCTGGTGTCTCGCTGATCGTCGCTGTGCGAGAACAGTCGCGTTGTATAGCTCTCGGCCCCCGTGCCGATGTTGAACTATATTATGTCCTGTACATAGTGTATAAAGCGTTTTCTTAGTCTCACCGACGCCTGACTCGGAGTCTTCGCTACCGCTAAGAGAGTTGGCAACGCTCAGTCACGAAACGGGTGGCGAGCGCAACGGGACCACCTCTATGGCACAACAGCAGCTCTCGTTCTCGGCCAGGCGTTGGAGGAGCTGCCAGGTGTGGAAGCGTGCTGTCGGAGGCCGAACGTGGGCGAAGGCTAGACCCCGGGCTCCCTGGTCAATCCGCTGCCCCCGCCTTCTGCCTCCCTCTGTCTCGTCCGCCCGCTCGAATCGTCCCTCTCTCTGCCCGTTCCTCCCGTCGGCTCCCCCTTTTAAGCCTTTTGCTTCTTTCTTTCTGCAGCCTCCCCCTTCGCCGTAGCCGCTGGCTGCTTCACGCCGCCCCCGCGGCGCCGCCCGCTCGCCGCTTCCTTTTGTTCCCACCGCGCCCATCTCCCTCCTCGTGACAGCGTCGAGCCCCCCTCCGTGGCGACGCGACGCCAGTCTGCCGCTTCCCGGGAAAGTCGCGGACCGGGTCCACTCCGCGCAGCTCTTCCCTGGAATCTTCGTGACAGGCTTAATCCCCACCGTAGGAGTCGTCGACGGCCATCCTATGCGCTATGTGGCCTTGTCCCTCCGTGGCGACACGCCGCCAGGATGGCGCGGTCTGCCGCTTCCCGGGAGTAACTTACCGGGTTTGTGCGGCCACTGGTGTACGCGCACGAATTGTCACACTTTGTCACGTTCACCTTGTCACCGCCTTGGTAAAGAAAGCAACTCGCATGCGAGAACAGCCTATTAACAAAAGCTCAAATACATGCAAATGCCCTGTTTTAATACATTCAACGCTGCACTTTGGTATGTAAAACACTGGCTGATACTGTTTTGTGATTTGTAAACCAAAGGAGTGACACACTAGCCGACCGTTCAATCAGGCGCGTTAGTGGCTTACCTACAGACACAAGAGATATGGAAGGTTACTTACTTTGGCGGAAAACGAGGCTCACATCTCAGTGCAACACTGGTAGTAGACGATACCGCAGAAAAAGGGAAAACTGCAAACTGCAGCGGCGTGAAGTGCCAACCAGCGCGGAAAAAAGACCGCAGTGAAACGTGCAACGTACGCAGCATCCACTTCGCGCGCGTAGCTATCGCTAGCGTCTACAACGCCAAATGGCCAAAGGAAGTACTAAATTTCTAAACGTAAAAATAAACAAATCATCAAAGAACCAAAAAAAACAAACTTAATCTCATACTTTGATGTTAAACTAAGCACTTTCAGCTTGCATTAAGATTTAAGTGTGCTTGAAACCATGCGGAGCGACATCAAGCAGCAAGCTGCGGCGTGACTCAAGAAAGATTATTGCCTCCAAGATTCCCCCCCCCCCCCCCCCCGAAACTATAATATACCAACGATCGCGCTAGGGTGATCTCGGAGGCCATGAAAAGATTGCGCGCGATAGAGCTCGGCGTACGCTGCGCCTGTCAATCCGCGTGCTGCCGCCGGCTAGCCGAGGCGCAACAGAGGCGTTTGCAACATGAAGCAAATTTTTTCACTCGCGTAACTACCGTCGGCTTTCAGGGCCATTATATGTTGCCTAAATTCAGCCTTACGAGTGGCGGGTTAGCTGTACTCGATGTGGAACGTGATTCGGGCTCCATAGGAGAAAACGCGCTTTCAGTGTTCGAGTACAAGGAGCGGTCTTTGCACCGGCGCGCCTGCTCTTCGAAACGTCAAGCAGGAGAGCCATCTAATTTATGTGCCGTGATTTACAGCATGTTTAATCCACGGCGGCAACTCTCTGCTGAGTGCTAGGCGCGTCTCCTTGAAGTGGTCTCAAGTTCCACATGTTAGAAAGAAGTCTGAAAACATCCGACTACAGATGTTTCACAGAAGTTTCACAGCAAACGTCTTACTGCAGATGTTTAACAGACGTCGCAGAGGAAAGTTCTTCTTGTCGACATCTATGAGACGTTTGAACACAGCGCAAGACGTGTGTAGTCATTTGAACCTGTTCCGAGACGTTTGCAAGACGTTTTGTGTTTCGTGGGCTGGTTCCTTCAGCTCCTCTCTGTCTTGAGCTTACTACGTCTCGGTGACATTGACCAGCAGTCTCCGAAGCTTTCAACGTCACTCTATGACGCTGACTCACGTTCCTCCTTTAGGACGTGCCGCTCCGCAGCTTATCCACCGACTTGATCTTCCGCCCCTCCGTCAGATACCTCGAGCAGAAAGACGTAGCAAATCCTGTCTCGACTGCCCCAGTTGAAGCCCCCTCTGGATCTTGTAGAGGGAAATTGGGTTGATGATGATTGTTGAAGGATGCTTGATGTCTTGCAGATTCGAATTGCTCAATCACATTGCTAGAGGACACTTCTGGAGAGGTTAACTTTTAATAACAATCAATAACACAAAGGAAGATACAAGCAAAGAGAAAACATATGTACACTTGACTGACTCGTAGTTGTACGTGACGAAACCAGCCCTCGGTCCTGCCGAAACAGCTGGTTTTAAACCCTATATCCCCGCCCTCGGTGGGGGAGAATAACCAATCAGGTAAATGCACAAACATCCACCCAATAAATTATTGGGGAAAGGAAAACATCACCAATCAACAATTCGGAAAGGACAACACAACCAATCAATGATTGGTGAAAGAATGTAACTCATCGCGACAAACACTGTACACATATGTACACTTTCTACCATCACGATTTTGGAGAATTATGCTTTCCTGCTGCGACCTTCGCGAACACTCTCACTTTCCCATGCTGCAGATTATTTCAACATCCGGTTGACCCAAGTTCAAGGAAAGTCACTTCAACCCATCTGTTCAGCATCGTCACTCCTCATGCCTGCAGCTAGCGTGGCAATATCCTGTTGACCGCGCTTCAAGCTGTCAACGCGCGCCGCTGCAGACATGGGACAAAAGCCACGCACTGTGACGCGGATCCGCCTCGCCGCAAGCACGTGCACAACAGTATGCGACCTGATGAATCCGTTCCTGAAGGGAGTTTGACCTTTCCCGTAATCCTCCGCTATCCGGCGCTCCCTTATCCCGCTGGGTAGCGAGTCTGACCCACCCCCTTCTCTGCAGTTGTGCGGAGGGCACAAGAGAATTAACGTAATGGGCATTCCACTAACGCGAACCGGATGCGGCAAACAATGTGCAGCACCGCGAACTCCACTTATGCCCTTGCTAGGTGTCCCACGTTCTTGAACCAGTGACATCTTGCATTACGATACTTCCGTTCGCGAAGAAATTTGACAGTACACTCGGCTTTTCCTGCTGGCGGCGTTTAGGCCCCTTTCCGCACACTTGCTGCCCTCCGACTGTGTAAATATTTTGGATCCTTTTCGGCGAGTTACATGTTTCTTTGCCGACATAATGCCGACGCTTCGCCAGCACTCCCCTGCCGACGGAGATCCTTCGCCAGATGGCGAGCAACCCGAGCTTCGAGCCAGAGCAACGCGAGGAGCCGCCCGCATGGGGAGAGAAGGATCTGAGGAGAGGATGAGGAGGACGCGTGAAGAAAGACAATAGACTCGGGTGTTGGACACGAAGGAAGCAACACCGTATCTTGTTAACCATCCGCCCTTTGTAACGGAAATACAAATAAACGTCCCTGAATTGTTGTTTGACGCTAACTCTTCTGCCCGTATGTTTGCAGACGACTGCATCGTTTATGAAGATGGCCCCGAGGATGATGAAGAGTCTGTGAAACTTGCGCAGATTTCTGTTTGGAGTGAGGCATGATAAAGGGACATCAACGCCAGGAAAACAGTCTGTATGTCTGCAACTAGAAAAAAAAAACAGCCTTTCCTGTCCCAATCTGATATCCATAACTGCAAAGTTAAGAAGGTTAATGATTTCAAATATCTTGGCATACTTATCACTGAACATCTAGAATGGGAGACACATTTCTCGTATGCTACAGCAAAGCTCGGTCTGCTCTCTATTACTTGAAAGAGACGTGAAAGCCGCTTCACCTGACACAAAACTCCTTGCAAAACTCCTTGCACTATAGTCCGACCGGTGGTCGGGTATGGCATTAAATTTTGGTTCTCATATACAAAGACAAGTATAACTAAATTGGAATACAAAGACAAGTATAACTAAGTTGGAAAGCATTCAGAGCAGAGTAATGAGATTTATCTACAACAAATACGATCGCTAGGGTTCACCTTCAGAAATCCTGGCAATGGACGGCAGGAAGTAAGCTTTATCAAGCGTGCACTGCCCGAGCGTTAAAGTGCCGACCTTACGTGACTGTGCTTGCGGCATTTATTTTGGCTGGGTTATCATGAGCAAAGATGGCTTCTTTTTATTACTACTTTTTTATGTCCGCGATGGTTTGTCAAAAGGAACTCGCGGGAACAATAGATGATAGCGCTGCTTTTAGCCAGTAATTCTGCTGGTCCGTAACAATCCGTCCGTCAGTGGGCGCGGAGAGGACGCACGGCGGCGAACGTTCACCATGCGTCTTTTCTTTGTGGCGCAGGCTTTGCTGCTTTCGGGCAATGCATCAGCGTGGCTTCCCATCACGCCTACCACACCCTTGTCAGGCTTCAGCGGGACGCAAGCTGGGAACCATTCCCTTATCAGCGACGACACAGTTACAATTCATAATCAAAGCTGGAATACGTCATCAGGATGGCAGACGTCATCAAGATCGACGCCTATAAAGACTGCATCGACAGCAAACATCGTCAGTGGGCGCGGAGAGGACGCACAGCGGCGAACGTTCACCGTGCGTCTTTTCTTTGTGGCGCAGGCTTTGCTGCTTTCGGGCAATGCATCAGCGTGGCTTCCCATCACGCCTACCACAGCCTTGTCAGGCTTCTGCGGGACGCAAGCTGGGAACCATTCCCTTATCAGCGACGACACAGTTACAATTCATAATTAAAGCTGGAATACGTCATCAGGATGGCAGACGTCATCAGGATCGACGCCTATAAGGACTGCATCGACAGCAAACATCGTCAGTGGGCGCGGAGAGGACGCACGGCGGCGAACGTTCACCATGCGTCTTTTCTTTGTGGCGCAGGCTTTGCTGCTTTCGGGCAATGCATCAGCGTGGCTTCCCATCACGCCTACCACACCCTTGTCAGGCTTCAGCGGGACGCAAGCTGGGAACCATTCCCTTATCAGCGACGACACAGTTACAATTCATAATCAAAGCTGGAATACGTCATCAGGATGGCAGACGTCATCAAGATCGACGCCTATAAAGACTGCATCGACAGCAAACATCGTCAGTGGGCGCGGAGAGGACGCACAGCGGCGAACGTTCACCGTGCGTCTTTTCTTTGTGGCGCAGGCTTTGCTGCTTTCGGGCAATGCATCAGCGTGGCTTCACATCACGCCTGCCACACCCTTGTCAGGCTTCAGCGGGACGCAAGCTGGGAACAATTCCCTTATCAGCGACGACACAGTTACAATTCATAATCAAAGCTGGAATACGTCATCAGGATGGCAGACGTCATCAGGATCGACGCCTATAAAGACTGCATCGACAGCAAACATCGTCAGTGGGCGCGGAGAGGACGCACGGCGGCGAACGTTCACCATGCGTCTTTTCTTTGTGGCGCAGGCTTTGCTGCTTTCGGGAAATGCATCAGCCTGGCTTCACATCACGCCTACCACACCCTTGTCAGGCTTCAGCGGGACGCAAGCTGGGAACCATTCCCTTATCAGCGACGACACAGTTACAATTCATAATCAAAGCTGGAATACGTCATCAGGATGGCAGACGTCATCAGGATCGACGCCTATAAGGACTGCATCGACAGCAAACATCGTCAGTGGGCGCGGAGAGGACGCACGGCGGCGAACGTTCGCCATGCGTCTTTTCTTTGTGGCGCAGGCTTTGCTGCTTTCGGGCAATGCATCAGCGTGGCTTCACATCACGCCTACCACACCCTTCTCAGGCTTCTGCGGGACGCAAGCTGGGAACCATTCCCCTATCAGCGACGACACAGTTACAATTCATAATCAAAGCTGGAATACATCATCAGGATGGCAGACGTCATCAGGATCGACGCCTATAAAGACTGCATCGACAGCAAATTTAACAAAACTTCTGTTTGGGCTAGATGGTGCATAGCTTAGTTTGAAACGAATTCAAGCGCACAACAACACGCACACAAGAGAGGAAAGACACAGGACAGGCACTAACTTCATCTGATTTATTTGCAGATAAGAGAGCAGATTATATACATAAATGGAGACATGCGCAGTAAAACACATCGTCAGTTCACAATGCATGCTCGAGATACCTGTACTCTGCGTGTAAAAGATTAACAGACGTGTCACTCACACAGTCATGCCCCCTCTTCCTGATGTGAAAGGCTTCTAAAAAAACAACAACTAGATAACATTTCTTACACCGAAGCGGTTGGCAGCGTCTTGGAAAGCTTTCAGCAGAACGGGAGGGGATTGAGGTTTACGCACGAACTCCCTTTACAAGGATCGTTGCAGTTTTTAGACGCCAATTTTACTTTAGGGGTTGATCATGTATGTTGGGAGTACGCTCCGCGGGCACAGAAAGAGCTTTTACCTTTTGATTCCGCTCACTCGAAAACTGTCAAGAGGTCTATAGCCAGCCAATGCCTTGGGTCTGCTCTCTCGAAGTCGTGCCCGCATGCTATGCAGTGTAGCTTTAATAAGCAAGTACACCGGCTACTTACGGCTGGGTTCCCCTGCGCGGTCATTGTTTCTGTGGCCGAGGCCCTACTTCGGAAGACCAAGCAGGTCATGTTCGGCAAAGCGAAAACACTGGAAAGGCACTCGGTTAAACCGGTAGTGGTACCGTATATTCACAAGGTTGCCCATCATGTGAAGAAAGTGGCAGACCGACACGGCGTTCCTGTGGTGTTCTCCGCACCGAAGGAACTTGCCCAACTTTGCTCACGCATTTCGTGCGCGGAAAAGAAGAGTGGCTGCAGGAAGAAGCACTCAAAAAAGTATATCGACTGCTGTACCGGTGTCGTTTACGAGATACCGTTGACCTGCGGGAAGGCTTACATAGGCCAGACCGGGCGGTGTGTCAATGACCGGGCGGGGGAACATTTGCGGGCGTTAAGGGGCGGAGGGACACATTTGGCAGAGCATTGTGCGAACTGCAGAGCGTGCGGGCCGCGGCTGAAAGAGATAAAGATACTTGGCAGAGGCGGTGATAAGACGGCACGTGAACTTTAGAAGCCTTTCACATCAGGAAGAGGGGGCAGACTGTGTGAGTGACACGTCTGTTAATCTTTTGCACTCAGAGTACAGGTATCTCGAGCATGCATTGTGAACTGACGATGTGTTTTACTGCGCATGTCTCCATTTATGTATATAATATCTGCTCTCTTACCTGCAAATAAATCAGATGAAGTTAGCGCCTGTCCTGTGTCGTTCCTCTCTTGTGTGCGTGTTGTTGTGCGCTTGAATTCGTTTCAAAATCGACAGCAAACATCGTCAGTGGGCGCGGAGAGGACGCACGGCGGCGAACGTTCACCATGCGTCTTTTCTTTGTGGCGCAGGCTTTGCTGCTTTCGGGCAATGCATCAGCGTGGCTTCACATCACGCCTACCACACCCTTGTCAGGCTTCAGCGGGACGCAAGCTGGGAACCAATCCCTTATCAGCGACAACACAGTTGCAATTCATAATCAAAGCTGGAATACGTCATCAGGATGGCAGACGTCATCAGGATCGACGCCTATAAAGGCTGCATCGACAGCAAACATCGTCAGTGGGCGCGGAGAGGACGCACGGCGGCGAACGTTCACGATGCGTGTTTTCTTTGTGGCGCAGGTTAGTTATTGCTCTTCCTTACGTAGTGACGATAGATTTCTTGTAGTCCTCCCGTGCCCACGCATGTGTTTTTGTTTTTTATTTATTTATGAATACTGCGATCTTGTACACAAGATCATAGCAGGTGGGAAACAATGTATTAAGATACAAAAATACAGACACATACTAACAAAACATAATTGCACACAGACAAATCAGAATTGCACATAGAACAAAACAGAATTGCACATAGAAAAATCAGGAAGAAAAATACCGCGGCAAGGTCATAAACAAACAATTATTTCTAATGCTCTTCAAACAAATGCAATGATCTCTGCCTGACAACATCATCTGTAAGGTTATTCCAATCATTGATGGTCCTTGGAAAAAAGAATATTTGAAACAATTAACTCGAGAATTTAATGGCGTTATGGAAAGAGAATAGCGATTTATAGTTTGATACCCCGAAGAATAAGCAAGGATATTAGAGGTGTCAACTTTGAAATTATTATGAATTAATTGAGAGAAAAATTTTAAGCGACATATGCGATTTTAGGTCCTACAGCGCCTCCCCCTGTCGCAGCCCCTTCAAAGCCTTTGTTCATTACACACACCCCGGATATAAGTTTTTCCACTATTGCAGCTTAACGAATCAAGGTTCACCTCCCTCCCCTTCCTGACACACATCCCCTCTCACACCACTTTCCTTCCCCACCCCCGGGGCCTTCCTCCTCGGAGCGATGGCCCTATTTAATCCCTGCCAATGATGAACGCTTTGCCCAGACGAAGACAAGTCCCCTTGTCGAAACGTTGGCTCAAGCAACCTGAGGTTTTCCCCTCCCTTGTTCATTTTTGTGATCGCAAAGGACCATCAACCACACCCTCTCTCTACCATATGCGATTTATGTTAGGAATAGAGGCTAAGCCGCTTTTTTTTGAGGAGATCACTGACTGATGCTCGCCCGTAAGTGTTATAAATAAACCTTACTGCTTTCTTTTGGATTCTTTCAAGTTTATTTATGTTTACCTTTGTGAACGGGTCCCAGATAATCACTGCATATTCTAAGATTGGTCTAATAATAGTGTTGTAGGCAAGAAGGCGTGTAGCAGGGGTCGCTAACTTAAACGAGCGTCGTAAAAGAAAGAGCTTTCGGAGAGCTTTTGCTGAGACATAGTTGACATGTTTGGTCCAAGACAGGTTATTAGAAATCCATAGGCCTAGATACTTATATTCTGTAACTTCATGAAGAAAATTATTTTTAGCAGTGTAGTGATATAGAAGAGGGTTCTTTTTAAGTGTTATTCTCATAAATACGGTTTTTCAAAATTAATTGACATTTGCCACTTCTCACACCAAGAAACTATTTTTGCAAAATCATTATTCAGCCTTACTTGATCGTCAGTCGAACTAATTTTCTCATACAGCACGCAGTCGTCCGCATACAACTTAATACTTACTGACAGATCATTAACAATACCATTAATAAATATTAAAAACAGTAGAGGGCCAAGGACGGATCCCTGGGGAACGCCAGAGTCGACAGGAACGTGATTGGAGCGCGTTTGATGTCTTTCGACAAACTGATGGCGATCAGATAGGTACGATCGTATCCATGTTAATATCTGTTTTGTATTTATAACAAAACTGAGTTTATGAAGTAGTTTTTTGTGCGAAACTTTATCGAAAGCTTTTCTAAAGTCCATGAATATAACATCTGTTTGTTTTCCTTCGTTGATTGCTGTTGCAAAATCATGGATCGTCTCGAACAACTGAGTGCATGTTGAATAACCTCGTCTGAACCCATGTTGAGCATCTGCCAGTACATTATGCTCGTCGAGGAAATTAGTTAGATGCTTATGAATGATATGTTCCAATAATTTGCACGTTGTCGAAGTTAATGAGATAGGGCGATAATTTTCTATACACGTCCTCTCTCCCCTTTTATACAAGGGCTTAATTCTAGCAGTTTTCCAATCACACGGTAAAACACCTTTCAAAGACCGAGTGAATAGGACGCACAAATACTTAGAACACCACTCTGCATACTGTTTAAGAAAGGCATTCGGAATATCATCTGGTCCAGGTGATTTCTTAACATCCAGTTTTAACAACAGATTAAAAACACCCTCTTCAGAAATTAAAACATCAGGCATGGGAGGAAGGGACATACTAAAGGGTGGGAGACGCCCGTCATCTTTTGTGAAGACTTTCTTAAAGGTGTCATTAAATGCTGAGGAAACCTGGACGTTGTCACTTGCATATTGCCCATTTGTAATAAACGTATCGGTAGAACGAGAAACTGGTGCAATTGAGCGCCCAAATTTTTCAGGTGAAGTTTTTATGAAAGCCGGAAGTTGCGTATTGTAGTATTTTTCTTTATCTTTTACAATGCACTGTTTTAATTTCTCTGAAACTTCATAAATTTTTGCCTCTAAATTGGCTGAGCTTGACTTTTTTATTCTTTTCTTCAGTCGTTTTAGCTTGCGCTGCAATTGCGAAGTTTCTCGCGTAATCCAGGGATTGTGATTGTCGGGCTTCTTGCATATCATTGGTACAAAACGCTGAATGCATTCACAAACAATGTTTTTGAAAACAAGCCACAGGTCATCCACACTACAAGTGCTGTGCATAAAACTATAATAATGAAGATCTAAAGCATCAATGATCGATTCATTCTCAGCACGGGCGAAATTCGGAAAGTGTCGAATATTATTACCCTTTCCGTCCCATAATATGTCTTCTATTACCAGAATTGCTGCTTGATGATCAGAAATTCCGTCCACTACATTACATGAAAGTTTTTCTTTGATGTTGCCGCACACCAAGAATAAATCCAGAATTGATGCAGAGTCTTGTTGGATTCTAGTAGGGTGCTTCACAATTTGTAAGAGACCGAAATGAAACATGATATCAAGCAGTGCATCTCCTTCTGCGCGCGGAGACTGAACAGAAAAAGTGGCCCAGTTTATGTTTGGTAAGTTGCAATCTCCAACCAAAATTAACTTGTCATCTGGTTTCGTGTAGTAACAAAGATATTTCTTAACTTCTTCCAAGACAGCGACAGAGGAACCGGGAGGTCTATAGATAGCTGCAAGGATATATCGGAAATTGTTTGCGTATACTTTACAAAAGACAGCTTCAACTTTAGCGAAATCAGGCAATTTTAAAATCTGAAATGAGCTTTTGAACAGTATAGCCACTCCACCACCTCTTCTGTCGCGGTCTTTCCGAAAGACTTTATAGTTTCTAGGCGCAAACTCGGAATCAAATATTTCTTCATCTAACCATGTCTCTGTTAGCACAGCTATGTCTGGATTATGCGATAACAGCATATCTTCAAGATGGGCGACTTTGTTCACAACACTCCGACAATTATTATTAATTATTGTGAATGCCCTCCTATTTTCTGTTTGTGGTCATTTTTTTATTTAAGAAATTTTGTATCGAGCATTGTTAAGCGAGTCCCAAGCAAACATCTCACCATCCACACACAGCTTGTTAAAAAAAAGCTTGACCTTCGCTCCGTTCAATCTATCTTCCGCTGAGCTTTCCCATAACTTTTTTTCTAATATTTCGAACGGTGAAAGAAAAGTCTTCAGTGATCGAAAATTCTGTTCCCTTGAGCTTATAGCACGCTTTTAAAACAATGTTTTTCGCGGTTGTCCAAGAACTTAATGATTACCGGGCGACCATTTTCGCTCCTTCTTCCAAGCCTGTGGCATCTCTCTATGCCTTTAACAGTAACATCTAATTTTTCCTGGAACACCGTCTCGTTTACCTTCGTGATAAGAGATTCAGCAGTTTCATCGCTCTCCTCTTTTATTCCGAACACAATCAAGTTATTCCTCCGGCTCCTGTTTTCTAGTTCATCAACCTTGTCTTGCAGGTGTGTCACTTTATCGTCCAGCTCAGTCGTTGTTGATTTTACCTCACAAATTCGCTCTTTTAGTTCATTCAAGCACGCCACCTGAACTTCTAGCAATTTCGTCTTTTCGTTCAGTCCTGCAATATCTGCTTCAATCTTTCCTTGATTGGTCAAAATGTTGTTGATGGAAGCTGTCATTTCACTCTGGCCAGAAAGAATCTTCTCCAGCATTTCCCTATCAGTAGGACCTGGATTTGACTCGATGTCGCCACAGTTCAAAAGGCTCTTCTTAAATGAACACACATCCAAAAGTAAATTTCTTATACTAAGTGGGCAAGGCAGCAGCAGTAGGAAACGATCATCACTGCGATAGCATTTGGCATGTAAGTATGCACTAACCTGCACGACAAAGCAGAATGGGTTGACCATTGTGTCCGATGTGCTGCTGCCGAGCCCACTGGTTTCCAACGTCAGGCTGCTGCTTCTTATATCCGCTGGTGGAAGCCTATGATGCGACGTCACTGATGCCGGCGCAGGCGTAGTAGCCACGATGAGTGGCTGGAAGATGTGGTCTACTGGGCAGTGATTGTCTCGTGCAGGCGCTGCATGGCGCTGCATGGCAATTCCATCTTCTGCGCAAGTGTGCGGTGCATGCATTTGCAGCAAGAGAGCGAGAACCTGGAGGACAAAGCAGAATGGGTTGACCATTGTGTCCGATGTGCTGCTGCCGAGCCCCTGTATTCAAACACGCATGTGTTTCAATATTGCCTACAACTGTTTCTGTTCCTGTATGCTGGTGTTGTGCGGGGATATCGAGGTAAACCCTGGTCCCCCACTGGATGAAACTTTTCTCAGAATTATTGATGGACAACAGGCCATTAGGGCGGACATTGCAGACATCAAAGCATGCCTTGAACGCACTGAAGAAATCGTGTCTGGTTTTGGTAGGCGTCTGATTAACCTTGAAGTAAGCATCAGTGAGTTGCAATCAAATGGGGCGGGGACGGAGCAACTAAACGCTTTCACAGCTAATGTTACTAAAAAACCATAAACTGTCTATGAATGCAGACCCCTTCCTCAAACCTAACACTACGCGCCAAACACGAAATCATCATACACAATCATTAACCCCTTACAGTGCTAGGATTAACGCCTTTAAATACTCATTTTTTCCACGCACCATTGAGGAGTGGAACAGGTGTCCGCCAGATCTCTTAACCAGAGCTGATTCTTTTGACTCTATGTTTTCTTCACAGCATTTAATTTGAGAGCCATTTATTTCTACGTTTACTTTTTGTATTTTGCATCTGAGCCTTGTATTTATTGCTGTATTTTGTGTTACAACTTGTATTTAACATTTTTCAATTTTGCTAAACCTGTTCTTTTTTGCATATATTATGTATTCGCCCCTCCTGCTTGGGCCTACTGTAAGCCTGCAGTATGTTCTAAATAAATAAAATAAATAAATAAAATATCCTGAGGAACCAGCACGAAATATTTCCCAATTTTGAAGACCGTGATCGGAAATCTAACCTTGTTGTTTTTGGGATTTCAGAGCTCGAAAATGAATCTGAACTTGAATTGCGTAATGCAATAGTCAACGATGTTTTCAGGCATAGATTGGGAGTGACCTGTTCTTCTATTGCAAAAATTCAAAGACTAGGAAAGGGTTCGTTGGCAAGGCCGGTTATTTTAAGTTTTCACAACTATGCAGAGAAACAAGAAGTTTTGCGAAATGCCAGGAAGCTGAAAGGAACTGGAATAAGTTTGCAGAATGATTACACCGCTGACACGAAGCGCAAACGCAAGCAGCTGTGGGAAAGAGCTAGAGCAGATAAGGCAGCGGGGAAAAAGGTGTCACTGACACACGATAAGCTCCGAATTGATGGCAAAGTTTACACGTGGGATGAAAGGACAGACTCGCCGTTTGGTTCCTGATTTGTGCAGTGCGCTTTCCCAAAGCTTGCAACGAAAGTCACACCAGCTCCGTATGATTTCTTTGAATGCTAGAAGTATAGTTAATAAGGTGAATGAACTTGAACACGTGTTATTGCAGTATGATCCGCACATCTGCATGCTAACTGAAACCTGGTTGCACGATATGATTAGAGATGATGAGATTATACCAGCAGGATATAAAATGCAAAGAAGAGATAGGGCTTCCCGCGGTGGGGGAGTAGCGATCAGTCTAAAAAACAGTATCGATGTCTTTGAAATCGACCAGTTAGAAGACCATGAAAGTTTGTGTTTGAAGGTTTCTATCTGGGGGAACACGTTTGTTCTTTGTGCAGTTTATCGTGCGCCGGACTCGGATGATTTGTTTTTGAGCAAGCTATACGATTATTTGCTGAAATTTCGTGGTAAGAATACAATTATTGGTTTGGTTTTGTGGGGTTTAATGTCCCAAAGCGACTAAGGCTATCAGAGACGCCGTAGTGAAGGGCTCCGGAAATTTCGACCACCTGGGGTTCTTTAACGTGCACTGACATCGCACAGTACACGGGCCTCTAGAATTTCTCCTCCAAAGAAATTCTAGCCGCCGCGGCCGGGATCGAACCCGCGTCTTTTGGGTCAGCAGCCGAGCACCATAGCCACTGGGCCACCGCGGCGGCGAATATAATTATTACCGGTGACTTTAATTTGCCGTCTGTTAACTGGAATGACTTGAACTATGGCCTATCTTCGGCTAATGATTTCATTTTAGATATGATGTTCTCTCTCAATCTTGAACAGATTGTGAATGACTGTACACGGGGATCAGCGATCTTGGACCTGTTGTTTGTGAGCGAGTCGTTCAGTAATGGCACTGTTCACGTAGAGCGCGGCGTCTCCGACCACAAATTAATATGCTTTTGCGGGAAAATCACTGGTGACGAGACCGATAAAACCGTTAAAGTGATCAGCTTCAGAGATTTTAGCAGAGCCGATGATGTCGCGATTCTTGATTATTTGGAATGTCACCTTAGCTCTGTTACCAGTGATGTTGAGGGTTGTTGGACACAATTCTGCAATGCAGTTAAGTTTTGTATTGACAAATTTGTTCACCTCAAGAAAGTCGTTAAACGCAGTGAAAATCCTTGGATAATCGTGAGATAATTCATGTTAAACGAAAACTTAAAAGACTTAGGAAACAGCACAGGACAGGAACTCCATTGTTTGAGTCATTAAAAAGCAAGATGGCAGACAAAGTAAGATAAGCCAGAAATAGCTTTTTCAAAAACAGGCTTGAAGAGTTCATGAGGTCGGACCCATCAAAGTTCTGGCGCCATTTTAATCCTTCCAGACACGAAATCACGAAGATAAAAATTGACGAGGTGACTATAACAGACGCTAATGAGATTGCAACGCATTTTAACAATTACTTCCAGAGTGTCTTCACGAAGCTAGATGATTTTAAACCTCAGAGTGTTTGTAGTAATGATTATTCTTCTGTTTGTAGTAACGAACTGATAATTAGTCGCGAAGGAGTTTTAGCAATGTTACTTAAACTTAACACAAAAAATCTTCCGGACCCGATGGTGTTTCGAATTCATTTCTTAAACGCTACGCGGAACAGATATCTCAATACTTAACTGATATGTTTAACTTGTCTTTGACAACAGGTGTTATACCGTCTGATTGGCGTAAGGCTCGAGTTGTCCCTATTCTTAAGAAAGGTGACTGCCAACTAGTTACCAATTATCGCCCCGTTTCTTTGACGAACAATTGCTGTAAGTTGTTAGAGCATGCTATTTTTTGTTATATTGTAAAATTTTTAGAGGACCGTAATATTTTGACAGCTTACCAACATGGTTTTAGGAGAGGTATGTCTACTGTTACCCAACTTTTATCGATAGTGCATGAATTTTCAAGAGTGCTGGATGCTTCCGGACAAACAGACGTCTTACTTTTTGACTTTAGTAAAGCATTTAACAAGGTGCCTCACGGAAAATTATTGTTTAAACTTGAATCAATTGGACTTCCCTCTTTTATAATTCAGTGGGTGCATGCCTATCTTACAGATAGGCAGCAATTTGTAGCAATCCAGGACATTGGCAGCAGCGCCGAAGGCGCGAGGACGCAACACTAAACTTCTGCTCTGTGCAGTGTCCGGATAATTCTCCGCGGTTGGGCCAACTGCTGCACCTTGGTGTCCGGAAACTTCCTCAACGAAAGCGGGCGGATCCAGCCTGCATTGTGCCCAGGACTAGTGCGGCCTTTCTGCGGGGACTTTTTTGGACTTTGCCGCCCAAATCTCGCGCCAACAGCGTTAAGCACAGACAACATTGGCATCTACAGCTGGTTGGGACACATCCCCCGGATTCTTCACATTGGCAGCAGCGGCGAAGGCGCGAGGACGCAACACTAAACTTCTGCTCTGTGCAGGTGTGTAATTTGTCTCTTCTGCATTCTTGTTGCTGCTGCTGCGAACTGATTTTTTCCCCTCCTCTTCCTGTAAAATGTCCGTGAATTGCTTCAAGTGCAACGAACCGGTGGAATCTGATGACGCATCAGTTGTCTGCACTGAATGCTTTTACAGCTTCCATGTCGGTGCGTGTTCAGGGCTGCAGGAAACAGTTGTCCGCACAAGGGGAGATGCAGCTCGTAAAAGCTATAAATGCCCACTCTGTCGTTCAGGCAAGTCGCGGCAAACGCCTAAAGAAAAAAAGAGCGAGGAGGACGGAGTCGATGCTATCATGTTTGCAAATCTTGTTAAACAGGTAAATGAACTGTCATGCCTGAAGGCGACCGTTGCTGATCTCGAGGCTTCGGTGGAAATGATGTCATCAAAGTATGATGAACTATTGGCACGTGGGGACAAACAAGACCAAACAATCGAGAGCTTGCTAAAGCGCGTCGAGAAGGTAGAAGGTGGTCAACAGGTCGAGTTACGTCAACTAAAGGAGGACATGAACACGTTAGAACAACACAGCCGTTCCCTCAACCTAGAAATCCACGGAGTTCAGACCTGTCCTGGCGAGAACTTGCTATCAAAAGTGAACGAAGTAGCCGAAAAGATAAAGCTACCCGCGGTGACCCAACAGGAAGCTAATGATTTGCACAGACTGCCGGCTAAGGGCTCTAAAATTCGCATAATCCTTGTTCGCTTCGCCAACAAAGGCACACGCAATGAGTGGCTTAAGAACAGGAACGAACTGCGGACAGATGAGAAGTGCTGCATATATCTGAACGAGAACCTCACAAAGCGGAATCGGCAGCTGTTGCAGCGTGCAAAGACGTGGGCCGATGACCATGGATTCCGTTTTGCATGGTACAGACATCGTAGAATTTACGTGAGGAAGGAAAGCGGCGAAACCGCCTATCTAATCAAAGACGAGTGCGATCTTGACAAGATCGTGACCTAAACCGCTACCACCTCGAATTGCGGATAACACACGCGAACAACAAAAATGAGTTTTTCCTACCTGCTTCCCGAGGAACTAAAAGACGTTCTTGGTTCGAAGTACCATACATTATTTAAATGTTTTCATATAAATACGCGGTCGCTAAACAACAAACTTTCGGAAATAGAGCTATTGTTATCTTCATTTCATTTCAGCAATGATGTTATCATGTTCACCGAGACCTGGTTGTCTGATGACGAGACGTTCATTCTGCCTCACTATCAGAGCTTTTTTCTTAACCGCAGCAGTCGTCGTGGCGGCGGCGTGTCTTTGCTTGTAAGCAACGAACTGAAATCTGACACCCTTGATCAATATTGTGTTTGCAGTGATGACTATGAGATATTGACTGTAATTACTGGCGACATGGTTCTCTCTGTAATCTACCGACCACCAGATGGAAACATTTCGAACTTCATTAATTTCATTGACCACTTTCTTGCCTTTATAAATAAAAAAAGTTAAAGATAATACTTGGTGGTGACCTGAATTTAGACATGATGTGTGACAATATTCATACGCGATGTTTCAATGTTGTGATTAAGAGCAATAACTGTGAAAATGTCATTTCTAAACCAACTCGTGTTACTTGTTGTAGAGAAACTTTACTTGATCTTTTTATTACAAATTATGACACCTCATGTGTTGAATCAGAAGTACTGCTATGTGACATTAGTGACCACCTTAGTATATTTATGGGTGTTGAAAAGACTAAACGCCATAAAAAACCAAAGTCATGTCACGCTACCCAATTCGTCCCTGAAAAAAGCTTAGAAATGTTCCACGATGATATTAGCAAGGCAGATTTCTCTGAGCTGTATTCTATGGAAGACTGCTACGTTGCCTATGAATTGTTTATTGATACTGTGAAAAAAGTATACGCAAAGCATTTTCCATATGTAACCAAAAGGCAATCGACACGTAAAAGAAAACCATGGATTACACGTGATTTATTAAAGCGAATAAAGGAAAAAAACAAAATATACAATAACTTTATCAAATGCAGGGACCCTGCAGTGTCTTCAACATTTAAAGCCTATCGAAATAAGCTAAACAAAGATATTAGGCTTGTTAGAGATCGATATTTCTGTGAATATTTTGAAGGATGTGGTAATAATTCAGACCTGCTATGGAAAAAAAACTTAATTCGCTGTTGAAGCCCTCCAGAAAGGAAGGCGCCATTGAAACCATAACATGTGGCGATAATGTCCTCACGGGTGCCGCTGTGTCGAACGCTTTTAACAGCCTTTTCACAGATGTCACAAGCATGCCTTGTGACAATATTGACTACCCCGACATTAATGATCGCTTGGAAAATAGCTTGTTCCTTCATTCTGTTTCTGAGGCTGAGGTTGTGTCGGCATTTTTGGAAGTTTCTAATAGTTCGGCCTGTGATGCGGACGATATCCAGGTCAAGCCAATTAAGTTTGCTATAGACATATTATCATCGCCACTAAGTTATTTATTCAACTTATGTTTTTGAAATGGCATATTTTCAAATGAAATGCAGGTGGCTAAAGTAGTAGTTATTTACAAGAAAGGTGACAAGAACTCCCTTGGAAATTATAGACCTATTTCTTTGCTCCCTGTATTTTCTAAAGGCTTAGAAAAGCTTATTTTCTCTCGGCTGCAAAAATTCATAGAAAAAAATGATATTATAACAGGATGGCAGTTTGGATTCCGGAAGAATAAATCCACTGAGCTTGCGCTTCTTCATGAGAAAGAATATATCCTAAACAGTTTTGAAAAGAAACATATCGTGCTAGCTATCTTCGTAGATTTCAAAAAAGCATTTGATTCTCTAAATCACGAACTGCTGATTAGAAAGCTTGAAATGTACGGAATTAGAGGTCTTCCTCTACAACTTCTAAACTCTTATCTTTCTAATCGTGCACAATATACAAGCATTAATGGTATTGAGTCTTCTTTAAAGAATATAAAATGTGGAGTGCCACAGGGTAGCATATTGGGGCCTTTGCTCTTCAACTTATTTATTAACGACATAGTAAACATCACCGACCAAGCATCGTTTTTTATTTATGCAGATGACACAAGTATTTTCCTCTCAACGAATGACTGCGATTCCCTGATAGACAAAGGAAACAATATTTTATGCCAACTAAACACCTGTACAGAACTAAATGGGTTAAAAATAAATGTGAATAAAAGTAAGGCTGTTATCTTCCGACCAAGGAATAAACTTCTGCATGGAAATAAAAAGCTACTACTTAATTCAGAGGAGATTGAGGTAGTATAAAAATTTAAAACACTTGGAGTCGTCTTTCACAAAACAATGTCATGGGACCATCATGTAGATACTATCTTGCCTAAACTCGCTGAAGTCGTAGGACACCTATATCGCCTGAAAACAATGCTTCCTACGAGGATTAAGGAGCTCATATAAAAATCTTTGTTTTTGTCCCATTTGAATTATTCTCACTTTGTCTGGGGCATGACCACGCTGAATAATCTTGACAAAATTTATCTACTTCAAAAGAAAGCGATAAGGTACATATTCCAGCTTAGTTTCAACCAGCAGTACTTTGAAGATGCATGTATTATGAAAATTTTTGACATCTATAGTTTTCAACTGCTTTCGAGGTATAAGAAGGAGCTACTTCGTCATATTGATTATTTGGGGACACTGGCCTGCCTAACGCCGAGCGAGAAGCGGTATAACACTAGACAACACTCCCCGTGGCAGACTAAAACTCCAAGAACAAACTACGGATTACAAACGATTGCCTTCCAGCTGCCTAAACACCTAAACACGTTACATCATAAAAATATGGACATAATTAGTACGCCGATCCGTGACCTTTGTAAACATTTCCTGTGTTTCAAAAATTAGTCTGGTTTTGTAATCTTTTCATTTTCCTTTTTATTCAATGTTTGCAACAAAAGTTTGTAGTACTATTTTTTTATAAATGAAATGAAATTTAAGCGCACACGAAAAACGCACACAAGAGGAGGATACACACAGGACAGGCGCTATGTCCTGTGTGTATCCTCCTCTTGTGTGCGTTTTTCGTGTGCGCTTAAATTCCATTTCATTTATAAGCTATGCACCATCTAGCCCAAACATAAGTTTTGTTAAAGTACTATTTTTGTTATTTTGATACTGTTGCACAATATGTATTCTTTGTTCTCCTGATGCCTTTGTATATGTAGGGGCCGAGGGCTCGTCAAGCCTTGCTGGCTTTTTCCTCGGCCCTTTTCATCGTTGTGATGAATAAATCTCTATTATTATTGTTCAGACATGCTGCATGTGACTTCAGGGGTTCCTCAAGGCAGTGTCTTGTGACCCCTGCTATTTTTAATCTATGTGAATGACCTAGTGAATATTGTTGAAAAGGATGTAGAGGTGAGGCTGTTTGCCGATGATTGTGTAATTTTTAAAGAGGTAGTAAGTGATTCTGACCACTTGTAAATTCAAAAAACTGTACTAGCAATTGCAGACTGGTGTGAGCGCTGGGGCATGGATATTAACCCAAACAAAACCGTATTATTAAGAATAACAAGAAAAAAAGCGCCCAGATTTCACAGTTATATACTTCATAACCATTCAATTTTAGAAGTAGAAAGCTATAAGTACCTCGGAGTAACCCTCACGAACAAACTTACTTGGTCCACTTATATAGCTGACATCTGCTCATCAGCAGTAAAGAAGTTATGGTTTATTAAAAGAAAACTCGGAAACTTTCCCGTCAGTACCAGAATCACTGCATACAAGGCTTCTGTTAGGTTCCGACTTGAATATGCGGCAGCAGTGTGGGACCCGCATAACAAGAAAGACATTGCTCAACTGGAGCGTGTTCAGCGAAAAGCAGTTCGTTTATTTATGGGAAATATAGAAGGATAGACTCTCCAACTGCATTAATTCGAAAGAGTAATTTACAGTTCTTGGCAATAAGAAGAAAAGTTACCCGTCTAGTACTGCTTCATAATTACATGTCTGGAAATCTGAAGGCAGATCTTCCTGATTGTGTGAAGCTGGCGAGCACTAGGAGAACACGTCTTGTACATGAGCAGTCATTAGCACCAATTTTCGCACGAACTAGTGGGTTTAAGAACAGTTTTTTTCCGAATACTGTCGCGGAGTGGAATGGTCTTCCTTCGGGTCTCTGTAATGAGAAGGAGCTAGAGAACTTATTGTATGGCTCCTAGTACCTTGTTTGATGACTCTGGATTTGTGTCCTGTTTACTGACTCGCGGTGTTGCAGCTGATGCTCTTATAGAAATTTTTTTTAGTTGTATGCCCCTCCTGCTTGGGCCAACTCTGGCTTGCAGTATACTGAAATAAATAAATAAAGATCCCCTGAACCCCCCCCCCCCCCCCCCCAATACTGTAGAATGGGAACGACCCGGCCCTCTCGTTATCAGCCTCTTCGCCACCCACAGCGCCACGCGTTGTCATTCCGGCGCTCCGGTGTTCCGTCATGTGTGCCAATCTTTTTTTACTCGCGACTGTACCAGATTACACCCTGCGACTTTTTCCTGACTGATAATCGCTCCATTATACCTCCTCATGTTTGAGCCACCAGCGATAAGCACCTCTCCCTCCCGCCTGGTTTCACTGAGGCGCTTTCCTTTCACCTTGTCCCCTTCCTATCCGTCGCGCCCAGACTTGTGGAAAGCGGTCTCTGTACAGGATTGCTTCGCCATCCACGTGGCTCGCACTCGAATGTCCGCCATGGCAGTGGCGGATATTTTTTCTTCCATTTGTGCAAGCTGTTCTAGTTTTCTGCCTGTTTTCTCTCTCTAGCGCATCCGCAATGAGTCTAGTTGGCGTTTTCTTCATAAACCCTGCCCAGGGGTGCACTTATTACACATTATCTGCACATAAAATCCGCGTCTTCCGCCTCCTTTACTAGCACATATCTGTAGCATCATGCTTAACACTGGTAGGTTCCCAGACTTGATGAAAGTGGCTCGTGTAGCTGTAATTCACAAGAGCGGTGATGCCAACAACCTCAACAACTACAGACCGATTTCCGTTCTCTCAAGTTTTGCGAAGGTTGCTGAACATGTAATAAACAATCGCCTGTATAATTATCTGGCACGACACAAAATTATTGCAAAAGAGCAATATGGTTTCCAAAAAAATAAAACAACAGAATCTGCTTTGCTTAATATTAAGGAACAGCTAATTGACAATATAGAAAGAAGACTAGTAACAATAGGAATTTTTCTTGATTTAAAGAAAGCTTTCGACTCGGTAAAACACGATATCCTTCTCCAAAAGCTGGAACGGTACGGGGTAAGAGGTCTTGCTCTTGAGCTTCTCACCAGTTATTTAAAAAATCGTTTTCAAATAACCCAAATAAACGCAGTATCATCAACACCAGGTGAAATTATAGTTGGTGTACCACAGGGTTCTATTTTAGGACCGATACTATTCCTTCTGTATATTAACGACATAGTGAACATACCTCAGACTAAGAATATTATTATTTACGCAGATGATACTAATGTGTTCTTTTCAGGAAATAATATGGCTATCTTAGAAAAAGAAGCAAACGTATGGCTACAAGAACTTTCTTCATGGCTGGAATCTAACCAATTGAAACTAAATGTTGAAAAGACTAAATATGTCGTATTTAAAGCCAAAAACAAGATCATTACTGAAAGTTTTCAACTGAAATTTCAAAATTCAACTCTACTTCGTGAAAATTCAATAAAATTTTTAGGAGTAATTTTCGAGCAGCACTTACTGTGGAATGACCATTCAGATTATTTACGCAGTAAAGTATCGCGGTCAGTGGGCATAATAAACAGACTACGAATGCTTGTACCTGTCAGATGCAAACTACAGCTATACTACTCTTTAGTTCACTTCTATATACATTACGGCCTACTTGTGTGGGGAACAACAACACTTACTAATATAGCAAAATTATTTGCGCTGCAAAAAAGGGCTATCCGAGCTGTATTCAACTTTACACTCAGCCAAGACACAGGGGAGGTTTTTAGAAAACACAAGTTACTTAATATACAATGTATGACAAAAAACTGGCTATATACATAAAGAATCAAATAAAATACAGTAAATAAACGTTTCAGAACACATATCTGCACATGCCTGGACTATATAACTTCCGAACAGCTAATTTCCATGTTTCAAAGTCCCGTACAAATTATGGCCACCAAATGTTGACATTTATGATACCGCGAGTTCTAAATGCTTACGCCCCGCTACTTTCTATGGCAATGGAAAAACGAAGTGACCGAAGCTATAAAAGAGCCGTGCATGATATGCTACTTTCGTGACAGTGCTGTATAAGTAAACACCGTTGTATCTTTTTTGGTATCAAATCTGTATATTACTGCCAATTTAATTTTAACCTGCGTTTTTTTTTCTGTTCGAAGTCGGTTGCTGTCAACTGCTTTGAATGTTTGTTTTAATTTGTTGTTTGTTTTTGTATAGAAGGGCAGGCCTTAGTCAGGTGTTGTTTAACGCCTTTTGCCTGCTCGTCCTTGGTTTACGTATGCATTGTAAACCAAAAATAAACCAATAAAAAAAATTCGAACCACGTTTCTTCTCACAAACCCCTCTCAGTCCTTACGCCTAACCGTTTTTGCTTAACCATCTTATTCTTGATTATTCCTACCGCAAAAGTGTCATATCGTGCGCAGGCTCAAACCACGTGCAAACACGTGTTCAGATAAATTCGGTTTACTCTAAGAACCGGCCACCCGGAAAGGGAATAACTAAATTTCGTTCACGAAATTTTTTTTTCTTTGTTTCACATCGAACGACACACGACTGAGCGCTGAAGAGCCTGGCTGCCAGTTCGAATAACCTGGCCGCTAGAAAAACTAAATTCTGCTCCCTAGTCTGCGTCTACCTAACTAGCCTGCACGTAAGTATACCGAACTTCTAAAATATCAAAGGAACGAATTTATCTATTTGTCGCTGCCACGTCGTTCCCGCTATCGTCAGTCTGACTGGTTCCGGTCGCCGCAGGATACGCACGTGCGAAAACTTGGACGGCGCGCCGCACCGATCGCCGCTTGCGAAGCAGATGGAGCGGCAAGCATCGCTGCGATGCTCTACCCAAGCTCCGCCAACACCCGGTGTCACACACCGCCACCGCACAAGACAAGATAGCCTTGCTATCCGGAAGAATACCAGCTATACTCGAGCAGCGACAACGCTTGCCTGCTTATGTTGTGAGCTTTCGGCAACGGCGCCGTCCGCGGGTACGCCGGGCGACGAGCTGTGCTGCTGCGTGGCTGCCCTGGTCGTCGCTAGGCCTATATCCTCTATCGCATCGAAGCCGCAGAGGACGGCGCTTCGGAAGTCGCCTGCGTTACTCTTCACATTGCTTTCTGTCAACAGCATCATCTGACAATAAAATAATATGGTCAATTTCCGCGACGCCTTCGTCAGCGGAGCGAGCGGGCGCCAGGCAAGCCGGACCCCAACGTCGGGCCAGTGGCAGCTGCGAGGCGGTTGTGGCACGAAATTGGCTCGTAGCACAGTTGTTACTTCTGCCAGCAACTCAGTATTGGTGAGCGATCCTCAAAAATGATAGTTTTCACATTTATTATCCCAGGGTTTATTATATACGTCAAGAACACACTTTAGCTCATTTTTATGACGCCGGCAGACGGGATCCAGTCTGGCCGGCAGGTTCGGCGTACTTCACATTCGCACAAGAAAATACAAAACAGCCCTGCTACCAGAAAGTCTGCCTCCTAGATTCGAGCAACGACAGCATGCTTGTGCAAGAGTGGAGCTTTCGGCAACGACGTCGCCTGCGGGAACGCCGGGTGACAAACTGCGCGCTGCTCTCGGCTGCCCTGGTCGTCGCTAAGCGTAGCTGGTTTCGCATCGACGCCGCTGATGAGGGCGCTTCGGGACTGGCCAGCGCTCAAAGGCGCTACACTCGGCACCCCTTTACCGTCCCAAGCAACCACCGATATCCTTCGGACGGCCGACAGAGGTCTGTTTCGGATGTTCCGTACGTCCGCTGAACATCCGCAAACAGCCGGTAGACGTCCGTCGGCCGTCCGAAAGGAAGTCCAAGGTATACGGTTCGCCCGCCGACGGACGTCCAGTTGAGTACGTCCATTGGCGGATCTTTCTCGAATACTCGCATATATGGTGCATGCGTGCTTTTTTCACTCCGCGCGATGCAATAAAACGAAAACAATTTCTTCTGAAGGAACCAGCGCACAAAACACAACGGACAAGAAAAAGGTGGTACACGACGGACAGGAGCGCTGAACTTACAACTTTATTTCGGAAGTAAAGATGCAACGTATATATACAGCCATGTCAGGGAGGCGTGTCACACAGGGAAAGCAAGAACAAGTGAAATCTACAAGGTCATGATGAGACAAGCGGCACAAGCAAACCAAAAACCTTAACTAATATAACATGTGAAGGTGACCAGTTTCAATGGAGGCAAGAAAAACAACAGGGAAAAAAACAAGGGAAGAACGCCAGACCTCGTGAAGATGAAAATTGATACTGATAACAAAAACCATAAAAACAAAAAGGCAAAAGCCAATAAAAGCGATAAAAGCGATAAAAGCAATAAAGTTAACAGGGCAATGGAAATGAAAAAGGTAAGATGCCAACAAGTAACACGGCAAAAAATACTAACAGCTAAAATTAAGAAAACATCGCGGAAAAAACTAACAGCTAAAAGGTAAAACCCACAGAAACATAAGGTTAAGTCTTGTGTAAACAAATAGCGGAATAACCACATGACGACCTGCTGGAATGCGTTAACGACTGTATTGACAAGTTTGGTCCGGTTTCCTTTCAAAATGAATGTGGTATTGCAGTAAGCGGTTTCCTGGAACTTCTAGCAGCCTATCTGAAATCGACATTTGCAGAATGGGATGACAAGATTTTTCTTCAGAAGAAAGGAATCTGTATTGGTTCCGTCATTGCCTCTTTATTGAGCGACCTGTATTTAGCCAAACTTGATAAAAACGTCAGCAGTCGGTTGGAGGGTACAAAAGTAACAAAGATTTTTCGTTTTGTAGACGACTTTCTCGTTTTTCTCGATTGCAATCAGGATACCTTCCAAGTTGATGTCTCGAAAGCATTGGCCATTTTCTTAGAATGCTTATCTCCTTTAACCCTTACACATGAACTTCCAAATAATCGGTCCTTGAGATTTTTAGAATTGGGCCTTCATTGCAAGTGTGATCACCTATGCTGGTCTTATGAGCCAAGGGGCCAGAAGCCGGTACTTCCTTTTGACTCAGCCCACTCTAAGTTGGTTAAAAGGAATGTAGTTCAAGGAATCTTTAGAAATGCGCTGGTAAAATCGTGTGAACACCAAATTGAGAGTAGTTTTTTAGCGCAAACAATTAGATTAGAAAATGCTGGCTACCCCACTAAGCTTTTAGCCTCAGTCGCGGAAGCAATGCTTAAAAAATCAAAACGACCCGATTCGACTGCCCCGACTGACAACGCCAATAGAAAGAAAGTCTCTGTTATGCCCTACTTGCATCGCATTTCGCACAACATTAAGAAAATTGGGAAACGTGTTGGAGTTGAAGTCGTCTTTAGTGCCCCAAAGCGACTTCCCAGCTTTGCAGAAAGGTCAATGAAACTCGTAAAAAAGAGAGTACATGCAATATCAGGCACCAGAAGAATTTTGTGCAGTGTACCGATTCAGTTGTCTATTCCATCCCCCTGTCCTGTGGGAAGCAGTATATTGGACAGACAGGGCGTTGTTTAAATGAAAGACTAAAAGAACATGATTACAACGCAAATGTTCAAAAGTGCCGTCACATTGGTATTCATTGTCGGGATTGCAAAGATGTAGAAACAGGATGTTTGCCACACTTCGAAAAAACTCGGGTAATAGCCATAATCAGAAACACGAGGCCCCGTGAAATAGTTGAGGCAATCACGATAGCGTCGTTAAAAAAGTGCATTAGCCAGCCTTGAGTGTCGCTATCTGAGAAAGAACTCGCCTATCTGGCACAAATTTCGAGGCACTAGCATTTTAACTTCCCACCTTATGCAACCGTCTTTTTCCCGCCAACTTTATTCCGCTATTTGTTTACACAAGACTTAACCTTATGTTTCTGTGGGTTTTACCTTTTAGCTGTTAGTTTTTTCCGCGATGTTTTCTTAATTTTAGCTGTTAGTATTTTTTGCCGTGTTACTTGTTGGCATCTTACCTTTTTCATTTCCATTGCCCTGTTAACTTTATTGCTTTTATCGCTTTTATTGGATTTTGCCTTTTTGTGTTTATGGTTTTTGTTATCAGTATCAATTTTCATCTTCACGAGGTCTGGCGTTCTTCCCTTGTTTTTTTCCCTGTTGTTTTTCTTGCCTCCATTGAAACTGGTCACCTTCACATGTTATATTAGTTAAGGTTTTTGGTTTGCTTGTGCCGCTTGTCTCATCATGACCTTGTAGATTTCACTTGTTCTTGCTTTCCCTGTGTGACACGCCTCCCTGACATGGCTGTATATATACGTTGCATCTTTACTTCCGAAATAAAGTTGTAAGTTCAGCGCTCCTGTCCGTCGTGTACCACCTTTTTCTTGTCCGTTGTGTTTTGTGCGCTGGTTCCTTCAGAAGTATGTATTACCAACTAGCCCAACAACAAGTGTTGCTCAAAGAAAACAATTTGATGCATAGCAGGCATGTTTTATTGTGGTTGATGATACATCAGCAGATCAATGGGTTATATTCTGAAAATTTCTTAACTGTGACTCTTCAAATGTGGCAAGCTTGGGACACACATCCATAACCTTCCTACCCACAGGATTTCTGAAAAAAAAGAACGCGGCAAACATCAGTCATGTGAAAAAAATGGAACAATGTAGTAGCCCAAGTAAAAACATTGGAACCAATTAATAGAAGTGTTTAGTGCTGCAAGTATAACATACAATGCACTTTAACAAACACCTCAATAAGTATAAGACAATAACAGCTCTCACTTTTCCACACCACATTTGGCAATGTATCTGTTCTTTATTTATTCTCATGGGCCTTAAGGCACTAACCTGCGCAGCACTGTACGCGACTGTGCAGAGAAAAACGCAAAGCCTCCGTTGCGAACCACTGCGAACTACACGTGCTCCCTATGGTCAGCCTTTTGCGCGTTGGCACTCTTTACATAGGAACAGTGAACCTAGCGATGCCTTAAAAATTAACAAAAATACTCCATCCCGCAACATTGAAGAGGAGTGGGAATTAGCCGCGCGAGTTGAGGGCTCCTGCAGCTGCGGGATGTAGGCTCCCGAAAGTGTGAGAAGAGCACACACTTGTGGAAGCCATCTCCTCGCGCTTACTGCTCCCACTGTCCTGTGAACGAATGTTATATGATCATGCTGCATTGTCCTAAAAGCAAGTTCTAAGAAGTGTACATACCATCTTAGGCAATCACATGTGCACTAAGCCTTCTTTAAACCAAGGTCGACGCAGTACGGGATTCCGGTGTTCCAGAAGACCTTCAGGCGCTCCTCGTATCTTTCGAATTGCTTAAGTTACATACTACTTTCGTCCACAGACCGAACAAAGCCACACATTATAATAACAGAGCTATAAAGATCTGCGCGACAACACTACGCGACAAATCAACAACAGCGCTACGTAGCCGTACTGATGGATTGGATTGGACTGACCGCTGACATCTATGAGGATGGTGATAGCAGAATGCGCGGGAGTTTTGATATTTACAAATGGTTTCAATGGCAAGTTTATCTAGCAAAACGGTGAACATGTCGCACAACTCCACTAATTTGTAGAAGTTTTATAAATATAAAACTAGTCACTAAGTTCTTGCAAAATTCTGCAACACCTGCTTCTCCTCTTAGAAAAATTTAGCTCGTTGGCGGCTCTTGCACTGCAGGTAGGAGTGGAATCGCCCCAATTTACAAACATCTTCGCGTCAAACCCTCCAACTGATGCAAATAATTTCTTGAAAGAAGATTTGCGGAATAAGTCTTTCGTCGCTAAAAAAAGCAAACTGCACAGTATACACACTATACATACATGAAAGGCGCGAATTTTCAGTGTAAAAAACAAATGTCCATACTCATGGCCTGAGAAAATACTCTTCTTTGCATCCGTCGGACGTACACTTCGTCTCTCATATGGGTATACAAAAGTGGACACAGTCTGTACCTTCGACGGACGTACGGAAAAGGACATCCGAAGCCGAATTGCGTTCGTATGTCCGACGGACGTCCGATCTCGGCGCAGGATGTTAGGATCTAGCTCGGACGTACGACAGACATCTGTGGTTGCTTGGGGTCAACCCGTCCCATAATAAAAGATACGTTCGATTTCCGCGATGCCTTCAGCAACGGAGCTAGCAGACGGCAGGCGCACCGCACCAGGCAGCAGCAGCACCAAAGTTGCTATGGGATGAAATTCGCTTGTATCGCAGTCATGACTTCTACCAGCAACTCGGTATTGGCGAACGATCGTCAGAAGTGATGCATTTTTGACATTCATCTCTCCCAGGGCTTGCTTTGAACGTGAACAAAGAAGCGCGTTTTTCAGACGCCGGCGGCCGGCTCCAAGGAGCGCGCCTTACGTCATCATGACGCTACCGCTCTCCGCGTTCCCATTGGCTGCCGCTTCCAGTCGTTGCGTTTGCCGCGCGCGGCCCGTCGTTGACTTCTCGTCACTGATCTCCACTATAGTCGGATACAACCACGGCCGGTCTCGACGCGCGCGCTCTCTCGCTCAGCGCGTCGAGACCGGCCGTGATACAACTAAGAAGGTAGCGAGCCGGAGTACCCGGGTTCGAAGCCGACTGCGGCGGCCGCGTTTCGATGGAGGCGAAACGCAAGAGGCGCCCGTGTGCTGTGCGATGTCAGTGCGCGTTAAAGATCCCCAGGTGGTCGAAATTATTACGGAGACCTTCGCAACGGCACCTCTTTCTTCTTTCACTCCTACCTTCCTGCCTTCCATTACTGCGCGGTTCAGGTGTCCGCCGAGATATGTGAGGCAGATACTGCGCCATTTCCTTTCCTCAAAAACCAATTTATTTCCCCGTCAAAGGAACCCCTTCAAGCCAATGGTGTCGGCCGATTCTCATGACCCTGCTAGTGTCACAAAGCAGGGAGTGGTAGATAAAAGGTGATAGTCCCCCCCCTCCATAGTCGGGGGTAGACCCCTCTCCCCATTGTGGCACCGCTCCCTGCATTGTCACCCTAGCAGGGTCACGAGAATGGGCCTACGCCATTGGATGGAAGGGGTTCCTTCGACGGGGAAAAGCCGCTGCCTTCTTAAGTTGTATCCGACTAGGTGGCTGGATTCGCGCTTTCCGAGACGAGCGTGAAGCCACCGGAAGTTGGACGGCTTGTCCCGGGAGTCGGGTGTCTGCTGTGTATTTAAAAGTCGCGTCTTTCGCCCTTTAGTTCTCAGTTTTTTGCGCTGTTCTCTTGTAATGTCTGCTGTTGTATGAAAGGAACAAGCAAGCTGAACGCGAGAAATGTGAGCATTGTGTGCAGAACCCGGTAATTTCAGAGAAACCGAAGAAAACAGGCATGCAGGTCTCACCCTGCTGCGCCAAGGGGGCACGTGCATTAAACACCATGTTCTTGCCTGGTTCTTGTCTTCCGAGCGTGAAGGTGAAGTAGTGGAATGACGCTGAGGCTAGGTCATCTTAAAACCTAATTTTCGTCTAGCAAAGAAAAGGCGAACGACGGTGCGGAAATCCTTACACTCGAAGTGCCACTCGTTCTGCAGCTGCCGCAGTTTCAGTTTCGAGTTTGTGGCGGACGATGACTCTTCTCATCGATGGCAGGTGATGTTTATCGCTTTAGAGAGTCGTTTACCTTCCAGACATGCTTTTGACCTAACTGCAAAGCACAGCCACGTTTCAGCTGCACAGCGCGAGAGAAATGACTGACAAGAAAGACGAATGCTGCAGCGCGTGTGAGAAGCGCTGTTAGAAGTCAACTGCAGCAAGCATCACGAATAAAATCACATTCAGGCTTAACTTGCTACAGTACGAAACAGTACATGACACGCACCGTCAAAGAAGCAGTACCATGCTTACCTTTTGCGTTAATGTGAACCAACCGAACACTGTCGACACTTCATCAGATAGTAGCCTAGGCCTCGCTCCGGTTCGGTCTAAACATAATTCGGTAAAATGGGCACTGCAAAGTACGCTGCCTGCTGAAGGTTTCCACCCATTCTTTCTTAAATTTATCCCCCACTAATAGCATAACTTGGCCTTGAGCGCGGGAACGTTCATAACAGTAAAGAGCGGTGTTGGCGACGCTAGCGTAACGACGGGACGACACAGAGCTGAGCAGACGAGGTTTCATACTTGCTGTGTGTAGCGACGCCCTGTCGTCTGCTGGTGTCGTCCCATTGCGATGCAATGGACCCTTATTTTTGGACCGTGTTTCCCGAGGACTTTGCTGTTCTCTTCGTGCACGTGATGGCGCAACAGATAGGCATTGTCGTAAAAAAAGACGAGAACGGCGAAAAGACGAAATGCCAAGTGGGAAAACAAAACTTAAACTGAAAAACCGTGCTGAGGTCTGATTCTGTGCAGTGCCAAAGGCTGACTTCCGGGACAAGCACGCTGACTTCCGGCGGCTTCCCTTTCGGGCGCCCGATGCGCCATCCAGCCCCCTAGTGGAGATCAGTGCATCTAGCAGGTTGGACGCAGGCGACGAGCTGTAATCGCAACGGCGTGCCGCTTCGCCACCTCATGCGGGGTGTCAAGCAAGAGCTCTTCGCCGGACTCGTGAGCAGCCCACCGCGCACTGTGTCAGAGTGTCTCACCGAGGCGGCCACTATGGAGAAGACGCTGAAACGGCGAGCCCGTCAGTACAATCGTGACGTCAACACCTTTGGGCCTGATCCCATCTCTATGCCTCTCGGTATCGACGCGACCTTTCTACGCGAGCTGGTCCGATCTATCGTCAGAGAGAAACTGCAGACCTTCCGGATGCCGTCCGATACACCATCTTTCCCGCCACTCAGTGATGTCGTCCGGTACGAGGTGCGCCTGGCAGCAGAACAGCACCAAATTTCTGAGGTTCCTCGCCAGCATGACGCAAGGCCCACGTATGCGTCCGTCCTGCGTTAGGCCTCTGGGTATGACGTCACTGCCCCGACTCCAGCAGTGCTCTCGCAGAGCTCCCCTCGTGGCCACGCTCCGCCAGCCTACCAGCGACCGCGAAAGAGTGAAGTGTGGCGTGCCGCGGATCGTCGGCCCCTCTGTTATCACTGTGGCGAGGCGGGTCACCTCTACAGGGCGTGCCCATACCGCCGCGTGGGCCTGCGTGGTTTCGCGCCGGACGACCCGTGCCCACAGAACGGGGAACGACCGCATGAGATAGCGTATCGTCTGTCGTCGCGCCAGAACCAAATCACGTCAGACCACCGCGAGGCTCGATCCCCGTCGCCGAGGCGCTACCATTCTCCAAGCATCTGTCAAGCCGCAGGCTACTCCGGACGCCGTTCTCCAAGTACACGCCGGGAAAACTGATTCCAGCGGCCTCTGAAGGCAAGGCCGCTCATGCCGGGACTTGTGAAGATCCTCCTGCGCCACTACCACGCTACGATGTTTCTCCGGGAGCGAGTAGCGACAGCATCCGACGCGCTACCTCCGATTTGTGCGTTAAAATTGATGGAATCGACGTGACCACTTTGCTGGATACTGGTGCCGATTATTTTGTCATGTGCCTTGCCCTTGCCTTATAACTAAATAAAGTATTGACGGGGTGGTCAGGGCCTAGAATTCGCACTGCTGGGGGTCACCTGATTATCCCCGCCGGCAGGTGCACAGCTCGTGTCGATATCCGTGGTTTTGTGTACGTCGGCGAATTTGTAGTCCTCCGTGAGTGCTCGAGGGACTTGATCCTCGGTCTCGACCTTCTCCACACGAACGGTGCTGTCACTGATCTGCACGAAGCACGGGTCACAATCTCGACGATACGGGCCGTGGCGCGCACTGACACAGACGATTCACTCTTCACTGCTCTGTGACTTGTTGGCGACGACGTAATGGTGCCACCCCGGTCCAGTGTGCTAGTTCTCGTGAGGAATGATTTATTCCTCGACTACGAAGGTGTCGCTGATAGCCACGTACCCCTGCTGCTCGAGAAGGGAGTAGGCGTCACTCGCGGGCTTGTCCAACTTTAAGACGGTTGTGCTAGTGTGCTCCTTACAAATTTAGCCAACGAGTTGCAGCACCTCGCCAAGGGCACGGCTGTCGCCTTCCTGCATGACTTCGCCGTGTTGCCTCAAGTGTGCGCCGTGGAGACAAGCCCTCAAGACCAGGCCCCACCATGCCCTGTCCTTCCGTCCGTCAGAGTCAATCCGGATTTGGCGCCTGAGCAGAAGGCTCTTCTCTCAGCGCTTCTAACCGACTTCGCGGGGTTGTTTTGCCACAAGCTCCAGGGTCGGTCGTACGCCAGTCGCAAAGCATCGCATCATCATCGACGAGACTACACCACCCGTATGCCAGCGCCTATACCGCGTTTCTTCGACGGAACGCGAAGCCATTAAAAGGCAAGTGGCCGAAATGCTCGCCGACGATGTCACTTGTGGGAATCCTGGCTTTCCGCCGTCGCCTTTGCGCGGCGGTGCCGGCCTCCCGCGTTGTTTCTCCTCTCTCCCTTGCTCCCGCCTCAGGCGGTGGAGAGGCGGCTGGGTGACTAATCACTGTCATTTAGGCACAGCTCCGCCCCGGCTCCCCAAGGGCCTTTGCCATTGGCGCCTTTTGGCGGGAATTTGGGACCCGCTTTGGGCGGCCGCGCACCCCGCGACTGTCCGAGCGGGGCCCAGAGAGAGAGATCCCTCCGAGACAGCGTAAGGTGCGTACGCTACTGTTTGTCCGTGCCGGCCTTTGTTGTTCGGACCAGTGCTTACTCGAGCTCGCCCACACGTGTCCTCTGACCTGCAGCGGCTCGAGCCTGTCCAGCGGGGTCCAGCGACCTCCGACAGGCGTACCTTGCGTTTATTGCCCACTCTCTCTCGCAACCGGCCCAACGGTCGACACGAGAGGGAGATCACAGCACTGCCGCGGGGACATTCTCCTGCAGCGGCGTGCTAGCGGCGCGCATTGCTCGAGTCGCTTCGTGCGCGCAGCGGAGCCTTGCTCCTCGCGCGCCCCCGGGACGGGGTGACGATTGAGTGCGTGTGTACCTGCTGAAGGACGACGTGAATAAACGTCTCCTTTGTGAACTTGGAGGCCTATTTCTTTGCGGCGAATCGCTCTCCTCCCAGCGGAGGTTGAGTGCGCCGCATCGGTGTCCCAGTGGTGTGTGGTGACGGCTGATCGGGGCCCTTGGCTCGCGCGAAGCTCGAACCCGCGGTGGGTGGTGGCCTTTGTCCACGTAGAAACCCACACACTCAACCGTCGACAAGCCCATGGGCATCATCGGTGGTCCTCGTGAAACAGAAAGACAACACCTTGAGATTTTGTGTCGATTACCGTAAACTGAACAACGTGACCAAAAAGGACGTTTACCCGCTTCACAGGATTGATGATGCACTCGACAGACTGCGTGATGCCAGGTTCTTTGCCTCCTTAGATCTCAAAAGCGGCTACTGGCAGATAGAAGTGGAAGAGCGAGACCGCGAGAAAACTGCTTTTGTGACACCTGATGGTCTATACGAATTTAAGGTGCTCCCGTTTGGACTACGCTCAGCGCCGGCCACTTTCCAACGCATGATGGACACTGTCTTGTCTGGGCTCAAGTAGCAGACATGCCTCGTATACCTAGACGATGTCGTCATTTTCTCGCCCACCTTCGAGCAACACTTAGAGCGGCTGCGCACAGTGCTCCGGTCGCTCCAATGTGCGCAACTTACGATCAGGCCTGAGAAATGCTATTTCGGTTTTGAGGAGCTTCGTTTCCTGGGCCATGTTGTCAGCGCGCGCGGTATTCTCCCAGATCCAAACAAGACAGCTGCTGTCTCCAGTTTCCCGCGTCCCACTGACAAAAAGACTTGTGTGCGCGCGAAACCAAGCACACGTGTTATCGCGTACTGCCTGCGCATGCTCACTGCCCGGCTATCTCTTATCGGGTAGTCCGTGCTGGCTTTAAAAGACCGCTCGCACGGGCCACCGCGCTCAGTATGTAACCTGTTGGCTTCCTGCCAAGTAGCAGGAATAAACGTTCCTTCGATGCTGCGTCTGCGCCGCCCAGTTCTTGGATGCCAGACATGACATATTGGCGACGAGGATGGGATGACCACCGTACGGAATTCGCAGTGTAAAGAATCTGGCCTCTGTGTAAAAAACCTTCCCGCCACGAAGATTTCCCTGCGGTGAAATTCCTGAAATTGGCATCACGGTGGCCGAAACTTCGAGTCATGGGTCACATCGGCGACATTGAACCTTTCGACGAGACCACGAGCGACTGGCGCTCGTACGAGGAAAGGTTGAAGGCCTATCTTTTGGTCAACGATGTTCCAGTAACAAAGAAGGTTCCTGCTTTCTTAAGTCTCATCGGCGCGAACACATACGCGCTGCTCAAATCGCTGACGGCACCGGACGCACCGTCGTCACGAGAGTTTGACAGTCTTCTGAAACTCCTGAGCGATCACCTGGCGCCGCAGTGGTCCGTCATCGCAGAGCATGCGAAATTTTACAAGCGGTCACAGCGAAGCGTTGAGTCCATTGCCGAATTTGTCGCGGAACTTCGAAGGCTGGCGCAGAGTTGCGAATTTGGAAGATTCTTGGATGAAGCGCTCCGGGACTGTTTCGTTTGCGGCCTGCTCCGCGAGGACATTCAGCGTGTGTTGTTCACGGAAGACAAAAAGCTAACCTTCCAGAAGGCCGTAGATAGAGCTCTTGTCATGGAAACTGCAACGAAAAGCGCGGCGTTCACGCATAACAGCTTATCCCCGGCGTACGAAGTGAATAAGGTTCGAGGCGAAAAGCAGTCTGTGATGTCGCCAAGCTGCTTCCGTTGCGAGTCACCTAATTACTCTAGCGAAGCATGCCCTCATATCGGCGATACATGTTATAATTGTAACCGAAAAGGGCATATTCAACGCGCCTGCAGGAAAGGAAACAAAGCTAGGGAGGCAAAGCCTCGGAAACGTGTGAAGATGCTCACATCCGTCCGAAACGAGTCGTCTGTCCCACTTCAATCAGTCGACGCAACCCGTTTACTGTACCCGTGAACGCTGACGGTGTCCTACTGACGATGGAGCTTGACACCGGCGCAGCCGTATCCGTCACATCATGGCGCGAATCCCAGAGGCTGTTTCCACGTAAGCGACTTCAGCCAGCATCGTTAAAGCTGCGCACGTATACTGGGGCCATGGTAAAACCGAAGGGTCTGGCGAAAGTCGTCGTGCACCACAACGGCTAGAGCGTGGAGCTTCCCCTGTACGTCGTGCACACTACAGGACCGGCACTCCTCGGCAGAGAATGGTTGCAAGATATTCGTCTGGATTGGAAGAACCTAGTTTTTTTGAAGCACCTTGGTCCCTCTCGAGAAATGTCAAAGCACTGGCAAGAAAAGCTGAAAGCCATGCAAGACAGCCATTCCGAACTTTTCAAGGATGAGCTAGGTACCATTGCGGAAGAGCAGGCCGAGCTTGTCCTTCGCGAAGGGTCACAGCCGAAGTTTGTGAAGGCAAGAAGCGTTCCCTTTGCTCTGCAAGATGCAGTAGAAGCTGAACTTATGAAAATGGAGAAGCTTGGCATCATAACGCCTGTTGCTACAAATGAATATGCGACGCCCTTGGTACCGGTAGTGAAGAGGAATGGAAGCCTCCGACTGTGTGGCGATTATAAAACCACCGTCAATCCCTGTCTGGAAGTAGACCGCTACCCGCTACCTCGGATAGATAACCTTCTAGCAGCGCTGCAGGAAGAGAGGAAATTTCGAAGATCGACCCGAGGAGGGCCTACCAGCAGGTAGTTATGGCGGAAAGCTCCCGGAAACTACTGAAGATAAACACGCATAAGGGCTTGTATACTATGAACAGTCTGGCTTTTGGCATTTCGTCCGCCCCAAGCATATTTCAAAGAATTATGGACAACATGCTGAAAGGGTTGGAAGGAGTCAGTTGCTACCTTGACGATATCCTGGTCACAGGGAAGCCCAAGCAAGAGCATTTACATAACTTGGAAGCCGTCTTGTCAAGATTGCAGGAACGCGGGGTGCGCATCCGGCGCGATAAGTGCTCGAGAGCTCCGTTATCTGGGCCACGTCATCAACGCCGAGGGTGTTTGCGCATCGCCTGAAAAGGTATTGGCACTGCTAAATGCGCCTGCTCCAAAAAACAAGCAGCAACTGCAGTCATTCCTTGGGATGATCAATTATTATAAGTTTGTTCAGCGTCTCTCGACTTTGGCACAGCCGTTGTACAGGCTGCTAAAGCAAACAACGGAGTGGACGTGGGATGCGTCCTGCCAGCTTGCTTTCACGGACATAAAAGCAGCTATGGCTTCCCCTCCAGTTCTTGCCCATTATGATCCGAAGCGACCGATTCAACTTGCCTGCGACGCATCTCAGTACGGCATAGGCACAGTTCTTTCGCAGAAAATGATAAATGGATCAGTTCGACCGGTTGCCTACGCATCGCGTAAATTGTCAATGCCGAAAAGAACTACAGTCAGATCTAGAAAGAAGCCCTTGCCCTCGTATTCGGCGTAAAGAAGTTTCACTTCTACGTCTACGGAAGGTTCTTCACGCTTATGACTGACCATAAACCACTGCAAGCAATTTTCGGCCCGAAAGCAGGCATTCCCGCGATGGCAGCTGCCCGCACGCAGCGTTGGGCGCTGACGCTCTCAGCCTACAACTTGTGGGGACGCCTTCGTCCCCTGCGTTCGCTTTCCCTCAACGCTCTAGTTCCCTGTAGTTATCTCTCCCGCAACGCACCCTTCTCAGTTTGGTTACTGTAACTAACAGGGGAGGGCGTTCGCGTCGCAGCGACAGCAGCGCCACGGATGGCGTGTTTTGCCGCTCGCGCGCGGGGAAGGCTCGCTCTCTTCTCCCTGGGTCCCGGATAGAGCGTGGACGTTCACGCGCAAAGCTCCGCTCTTCGTCGACGGGCGCCTCTTGGTCGGAAACTTGCTCCCGCCGAGCCCGTCCCGCTCGGCCTCAGAGTTTATCCCTTTGCCCTACCGTGGGCGAACGTTCGCTCGTAACCGTGCTGGTGAGTCGGACATCCTCGATTCCTCAGTGTATTTTGTTGCTAGCTGGCGTTATTGTTGTTATAGCAATAAATGCCTTGTTTGTGTCAGCCAGTGTGTCGTTCCTTTGTTCCCGCAGAGCACGGCCCGCCGTGGTCGGCGTGCGCTCGGTAGCGCTCGCGACCACGGGGTGGGGTCCGGGCGGTTTTGAACTATGTCAGCCGCGCTTAAAAGGGGAGAACGTGTTTATCTCCCCATTTTAAACCCCACATCTGGCAGCCCAACGTGGGGCCTGCTCTTGGAACATTGGACGACTGTCAATTCGGTTCGAGGAACGCTCTTTGTCCGTGCTTGACAAGTGGTAGGCCTAGTGTGAAATTTGATCGCTAGGACCTGCGGCATGCTTTCTTGAGTGCGAGGTGTATTGCGCTGCAGCATGTTTGAACTTTTCGACATGCTCAGCATGTTTTTTTTTGTGAAGTTTTCTTCCTGGAGTTTCTTCAAGAACCACTTGGTCCGCATCGAGGGAGCGCGAGGCCTAGCGCCCGCGGAGTTGCCGAGCCCGAAGCGAGTGAGTACGGAAGCCGCGTGGGTGGTCCGAGTTTTCTGTATATATTTTCTCGCTGTCTCTTTTTCGACTCTGGGAGTCGCGGCTCCGGGAGCCGGGTGGCCTGTGGCCACGGGTGCCGCTACGAGCTCGCTGGTATTGCAGCTGGGCACCGGGCGTTCCGACACAGTCCGATACGATGGGCGCCGATCGCTCAGAAGCTGCTTTGTGCAGTGAGCGGGGAGGACCACCCCACAAAGCTAATGTCTCCTCGCGGCTGCGCGCACGAAACCCGTTTCGGGTCTTTCTTTTGTTGGGGATCGTCGACCGTCACAGTGGTAGTGAGGCCTAAGGCTATTCGTAGCTGCCTGCACCTTGTCAAAAGTGACACGACCACCGGACCGTGGTGTTGAGAGGGGGCGCACTTTGCTGGCCGCCCGTTTTTTTTAACCTCGCATGAACCGAGCATTCTCGTTCAACTCAAGAAAGGGCTTTGTTCACTCGAACTTTGCGTTGCACAGCCGCCCGACACGTTTTGCTAGCGAGTTGAGCATTGAGCCACCAGGCCTTTGTGTACGCCGTTTCCCCTCCCGTGACCTACGTTAACGGCGTGCGGAGTGTGTTTCGGAAATTTTGCAGATCCAGTGGAGCCACTCCGGCTTGCTGTCGTGTGCATATCGTCTCGCTGCCGCCTGCTGCGACGGAGCGGCTTGTATCCTGTTCGCCGCATCCATCCGGGGCAGCCGTGGCGAGACCAGACAGCAGCCACCTCTGGCTGCTGTTACCCTGGCGACTACTGCAGAATCCTGGCCTGCAGTGGTCAACCGGCCCTACTCTTTGCGGGCCTGCGGACACGTAGTCCGCGGGCCATGCGAGCCGTACCAGCGGAGACCGTCACACCGCCTTCGGAATACCGCGGAAGACTGCGTGCACGCTGTCGGCGTGACCTCCGCTGCACGACCTGCCTCAAGCGCATGAAGACCAGGAGACTGCTCGATAGCATGTAACTTGCAGGCGTGTGGGTCTATTTAAGGATGGGGGATGTGGGGACGCCTTCGTTCCCTGCGTTCGCTTTCCCTCAACGCTCTAGTTCCCTGTAGTTATCTCTCCCGCAACGCACCCTTCTCAGATTGGTTACTCTAACTAACAGGGGAGGGCGTTCGCGTCGCAGCGACAGCAGCGCCACGGATGGCGTGTTTTGCCGCTCGCGCGCGGGGAAGGCTCGCTCTCTTCTAACTGGGTCCCGGATAGAGCGTGGACGTTCACGCGCAAAGCTCCGCTCTTCGTCGACGGGCGCCTCTTGGTCGGAACTTGCTCCCGCCGAGCCCGTCCCGCTCGGCCTCAGAGTTTATCCCTTTGCCCTACCGTGGGCGAACGTTCGCTCGTAGCCGTGCTGGTGAGTCGGACATCCTCGATTCCTCAGTGTATTTTGTTGCTAGCTGGCGTTATTGTTGTTATAGCAATAAATGCCTTGTTTGTGTCAGCCAGTGTGTCGTTCCTTTGTTCCCGCAGAGCACGGCCCGCCGTGGTCGGCGTGCGCTCGGTAGCGCTCGCGACCACGGGGTGGGGTCCGGGCGGTTTTGAACTATGTAAGCCGCGCTTAACAGGGGAGAACGTGTTTATCTCCCCAGTTTAAACCCCACAAACTATGCTCTTGAATTCAAGAAATCTACCGATAATGCGGAAGCAGACTGTCTATCGCGCTTGCCGCTCGACAGCAGCGAAAAACAATCGGCAGAAGAAAGTGAAACTTTTTATTCGCTTCGTTTGGAAACTCTGCCTGTCACAGGCGAAGACATCGCTCGTGAAACGAGGCGTGATCCTTTACTAAGCAAGGTACTGAACTTCACAAGTGCTGGCTGGCCGTCGCATGTCGCTGAAAAGGAGTTGAAACTTTTCTTCGACAAGCGTTTGGAGTTCACAGTTCATCAAGTGTGTTTAATGTACGGCATGAGAGTAGTCGTGCCTTCAAAACAGCGAGCCTTCTTGCTTGAGGAACTCCATCAGGGTCATCCCGGTATCGTAAGATGTAAAGAGCTCGCGAGGAGCTACGTCTGGTGGCCGGGTATCGACGCGGACCTACAGCAACAGGTGAATAAATGTGAAGAGTGTCAGCAGCAACGGAACGAACCAGCACCGGCTCCGCTTCATCCATGGTCATGGCCGACTTCGCCGTGGCAAAGAGTTCACTTGGACTTTGCTGGACCCATGAAAAACAAAATGTTCGTTGTTGCTGTGGACGCACACTCAAAATGGCCGGAAGTTTATGTCATGCAGAAGACTACGGCGTACCACACAATTCAGTGTCTCCAAGACCTCTTCTCTCGGGTTGGCGTACCCGAGACCATCGTGACCGACAACGGACCACAGTTCGTTTCCGAAGAATTCAAGAGCTTCGTCAAAGGCTTCGGTGGTCGTCATATCGTGAGTGCAGCGTACCATCCAAGCACGAATGGCCTTGCGGAGAGATTTGTACAGACAATGAAATCTGCGTTGCGGAAAGGACGACCCCAAGACTCCTTGAACGCAACCTTACAGACGTTCCTGATGACGTACCGCAACACGCCGCATGCGACTACAAGAGAAACGCCAGCAAACCTTTTCATAGGTAGATGACTGCGCACGAGACTCGACGCAGTCAAGCCTTCCGTCGGGGGAAGAGTGGCTCAGCAACAGCTCTCCGATATGGTGCGACGAAAGGCACGTGAGCGACTTTTCAACATCAACGATGAGGTCCTCGTGAGGAATTACAGAGGTCCTGAGAAATGGGTCCATGGCACTATCATTCAGCAGACTGGCCCGATGAGGTCCTCGTGAGGAATTACAGAGGTCCTGAGAAATGGGTCCATGGCACTATCATTCAGCAGACTGGCCCCGTTTCATTCAAGGTTAGAGCTAGGACGAATCGTGGGGTGCTCATTTGGCGTCGTCATCAAGACCAGCTACTGCTCAGCATCGACAGCTCAAAGCAGAGCATCATGGAAGATTTTATTCCAAATTTCAGGGATCCTGAGAGCGCCACCGAGCCACTTCCAGCTGCGGACCCTGCGTCAAGGAACGACCCTCCGAGGGAGCGACGCTATCTACAGAGGGACCGGCGACCTCCTGATAGATATCAGCCATAGCATTAGTTGCATTGTATAATGTAGCAAAAGGACTTTGCGCTCATTAGGAGGAAGGAGATGTTGTGTGCGCGCGAAACCAAGCACGCGTGTTATCGCGTACTGCCTGCGCATGCTCACTGCCCGGCTATCTCTTATCGGGTAGTCCGTGCTGGCTTTAAAAGACCGCTCGCAGGGGCCCACCGCGTTCAGTATGTAACCTGTTGGCTTCCTGCCAAGTGGCAGGAATAAACGTTCCTTCGATGCTACGTCTACGCCGCCCAGTTCTTGGATGCCAGACATGAGAAAGACTCTTCGACGTTTTTTGGGACTGTGCTCTTACTATCGACGATTCGTCGAAGATTTCTCCAGAATAGCTGAACCCTTAACAGCGCTCACCAGAGACGACACACCCTTCTTGTGGGGAAGCGACCAAGATGATGCTTTCATGGACCTCCGCCACCGCTTGCAACGTCCACCGATACTCGCCCATTTTGATGACGCCGCAGCAACCGACATACACACCGATGCTAGCAACGTAGGCCTTGGGGCGGTCCTGGTACAGTGGCAGGATGGCGCCGAACGAGTCATCGCTTACGCAAGCCGTACACTTTCTCGCTCGGAATGCAACTATTCAACAACTGAGAAAGAATGTCTCGCGTTAGTCTGGGCCATCAGTAAGTTCCGCCCATACCTATACGGAAGACCCTTTCGCGTTGTGAGTGATCACCACTCGTTATGCTGGCCAGCCTAAAGGATCCATCTGGGCGGTTGGCGAGGTGGAGCCTCCGTTTGCAGGAGTACGACGTAACGGTCGTGTACAAGTCGGGGCGGAAGCACCATGATGCGGATTGTTTATCACGCGCGCCAGTGGACCTGGCTTCCCCGGAAATCACTGAAGACTTCTCTTTCCTTGGTGCTGTTAGCGCAACCGATATGGCGCAGCTTCAAAGGGAGGACATGTAACAAGGGAGGACCCAGAGTTAGCGCCGCTCATCGCGTACCTGGAAGGCTGCGATTGTCCCCGCGTTCCTCATGTTTTTCTTCGTGGGCTCAAATATTTCACTCTGCTGAAAGGCGTCCTCTACAAGCGCAACTTTGAGAGCAACACCGCAACATTTCTGCTCGTAGTCCCGTCACAGTTGCGACCTGATATCTTGAGCGCTTGCCACGACGAACCGTCTGCCAGCCACCTGGGGGTCAGTCGTACCTTAGCGAGGATTCGGCAGAGGTACTACTGGCCCAGATTACTTCCATCAGTGCGGACATACGTCAAAACCTGTCGCTAATGCCAGCGCCGTAAGTCTCATCCGTTCAAACCCGCAGGATTTCTTCATCCCATAGCGCCTCCGAAGACGCCTTTCCAACAAGTGGGAATGGACCTACTCGGCCCTTTCCCGAAGTCATCCACTGGAAAACGTTGGATTGCGGTCGCGACCGATTATTTGACGCGGTACGCTGAGACAACGGCGCTTGCAAACGGAACTGCTGTCGAAGTAGCTACGTTTTTTGTATACAACATCGTGCTGCGTCATGGCACTCCTGCGGTTATCATTACTGACCGTGGAGCTGATTTCATGGCTCGCTTGGCTCAGGCAGTCCTAGATCTGACCCACATCAGCCATAGGCGTACAACAGCGTACCACCCACAGACAAATGGTTTGGTGGAGCGCCTGAACAGAACCCTGGCCGACATGCTCTCCATGTATGTGGATGTGGAGCATAAAACATGGGACCAATTTCTCGCATACGTAACGTTCGCTTACAATACGGCCCTGCAGGTGACAACGCGGCTCTCGCCCTTCCAGCTTGTCTTCGGTCGTCCAGTTATTACTTCTTTGGATGCCATGTTGCCCGTCGACCCTCAGTGTGACCTAGAGCCAGATCTTGACGTCGCCACTTTCGTTCAGCGGGCTGAAGAAGCACGTCAATTGGCCAGGCAGCGAATACACCGTCAACAGCACGTCGACGCTGACCGCTACAATCTCGGAGGGCGATTTGTTACGTACGAACTTGGCGACCATGTGTGGGTTTGGACACCAGTTCGGCGCCGTGGGTTGTCTGAAAAATTACTGCGCCGATACTTCGGACCTTACCGAGTTCTCCGCCGCATTAGCGACGTGACTTACGAAGTTTCACCGGCAACCCCAGGACGCCCATCGCACAGACCACCGCATCCGGATGTTGTGCACGTCGTTCGTATGAAGCCGTACCACAACCGTCCTGCTGATTGTACTTGACGCTGAGTGCCGCCGGTTCTGTGTAGTGATAGCTGTGTTTAACTTTCTGTGTGTAACCCCTTTTCCCCTCTGTGAAAGCGGCCCGAATCGAAGCGATGCTGCTGAGGAGGGAGCAGTGATACAGCTCAGAAGTGGAGGAAGAAGTGGTTGGCCATCTTGCTTGTGACCGCTCGACAGTCTGGAACAGTTCTTGCGTCGGTAACTGTGTGGCGTGCAATATTCGTGACAATATCAGAGTGCCAAATCCTTGGCCCCCCATTCTACCATCTAACTGCTTTTATATTGTTACGGCTATAATCTTTATAGCCGGGGTGTTCTAGCTGGTTCAACAGGCCAGCGGCGAGAGGTTCGATCGGCGAGCGGGAATCAGCGTCCAGCGGGGCACAACACTCTCAACCTCTTCTTCTTTTGTTCTCCGGCCTTGCCCTTCCTGCGTTTCTCCAATCCCGTAACACTTCCCCCGTCGCAGGCGAAGCCCGCTGGGCGAGTCAGGCATCGGCACGTGGATGACAAAGTTTCAGCCGCGCGACATGGGTGAGTTCTGTGCGGGCAGAACGTCGGCCGCTTGCGGTGACGCGCGCAATCCTATAAGTGAGGTCACTGAGTCGCTCCAAGATGACATAGGGACCGGTATAGTTCGCGAGCAGTTTCTGGCTTAAGCCACGCTTCCTGAGTGGACGCCAAACCCAGACCAACTCGCCAGGGAGGTAGGTGACTCGGCGATGATGGTCGTCGTAGCGGGCTTTGGAGCGGTCCTGTGAGGCGAGAGTTCTCAGGCGGGCTAGTTGGCGGGCTTCCTCAGCATTGCAGAGGATCTCAGCGATGCCAGGGTCATCGTCGGTGGAGAACGGAAGTATAGTGTCCAGGGTGTGTCGTGGAGAGCGGGCATAGAGGAGGAAGAACGGACTGTAACCCGTAGTTTCGTGTTGAGCGGTGTTGTATGCGTATGTGATAAACGGTAGGATGGAGTCCCAGTCTTTGTGGTCAGGAGCGACGTACATGGAAAGCATGTTGGTGAGTGTCCGGTTGGTTCGCTCCGTTAAACCATTGGTTTGTTGATGATAGGGGGTAGAATGTCTGAACTGCACTGTGCACAATCGAAGGAGTGCTTCAACAATATCGGCGGTGAACTGGCGGCCACGGTCGCTGATGACGACTCGCGGGGGTCCATGGCGCAGGATCACAGAATGCAGCAGAAAGACAGAGACGTTAAATGCAGTAGCCGAGGGGAGAGCAGCTGTCTCACAGTAACGAGTGTGGTAATCTGTACAGACGACAATCCAACGGTTGCAGCCATGGGACTTGGGAAAAGGTCCCAAGAGGTCTATCCCAACCTTCTCAAAAGGAGATCTGGGAGGCGTCACCGGGTGAAGAAGACCAGGAGGAGGACCGGTGGAACGTTTGTGACTCGCACACTGTGCACAACTAGCCACATACTTCTCAGTCGTATCGCGCATACGTGGCCAGTAAAAGCGCTCTTGGATGCGGTGGAGTGTCCTCGCAGAACCCAGGTGTCCCGAAGTGGGATCGTCATGCATGACACGCAAAACAGAGGAGCGTAGACTTTCAGGCACAACCAGGAGGAAACGGAGACCAGTTGCGGAGTAGACCTTCTTGTAGAGAAGACCATCGCGTACACAGAATGCGCAGGAGGTTGTAGGGGCCTGCGCAGCGCTAAAAAATGACGTGAGATGCTGATCCTTCCGTTGCTCCTCGTGGAATGTACGGGCATCGGGGAATTTAGGTTCTACGGAAGCGATGTAGTGGTCAAAGTCGTCGGCGTCACATTCCGTCGTTGCAAGCGGCAACCGAGAGAGACAGTCTGCGTCAGCGTGTCGGCGTCCACTCTTGTACGACACTGTATAATCAAACTCTTGCAAACGGATTGCCCACCGTGCAAGACGGCCAGATGGGTCACGGAGGTTGATCAGCCAACAGAGGGAATGGTGGTCGGTAACCACTGTGAAAGGTCGCCCATAGAGGTAGCAGCGAAACCGCTGAACGGCAAAAACTACCGCAAGGCACTCCTGTTCAGTAATGGTATAGTTACGCTCAGATTTGCTCAGGCAACGGCTGGCATAAGCAATGACGTGTTCCTTGTCGCCATAACGCTGAATTAACACGGCACCAATGCCAACACCACTGGCATCAGTATGCACTTCTGTTGGGGCAGAAGGATTGAAATGGCGGAGAATTGGATGCGATGTGAGGAGAAACTTAAGCTGACGAAAAGAAGAATCGCACTCAGATGTCCAATCATAGGGAGCGTCTTTGTGGAGCAGGCTCGTGAGCGGGTGAGCGATGTCAGCGAAACGGGGAATAAAGCGGCGAAAATACGAACAAAGTCCGAGGAAACTGCGAAGTTCCTTTGCAGTCTGAGGTGTTGGAAATGATGCTACAGCCGCGGTCTTCTGCGGGTCAGGGCGGACACCTTCACTGTCGACGAGGTGTCCGAGCACCAACGTCTGACGTTCACCGAAACGACATTTCTTCGAATTAAGCACCAGACCAGCGCGTTTCAGGCAATCCAGCACAAGGGCGAGGCGTTCGTTGTGCTCATTGAATGTGCGGCCAAAAATGACGACATCATCGAGATAGCACATACAAATATGCCATTTCAAGCCCCGTAAGATCGCGTCCATAAATCGCTCAAAAGTTGCAGGAGCATTGCAGAGCCCAAAAGGCATTACGTTAAATTCAAAAAGGCCGTCCGGTGTGATAAAAGCGGTCTTCTCTTTGTCCTCGGGGTGCATAGGGATCTGCCAGTAGGCCGACCGTAGGTCAACGGATGAGAAGTACAATGCAGAGAACAGGCAGTCAATGGCATCATCAATCCGAGGAAGCGGGTACACGTCTTTCTTTGTTACAGCATTCAGGCGGCGATAGTCCACACAAAAGCGCCATGTACCATCTTTCTTTTTGACAAAATGACAGGAGCGGCCCAAGGACTGCAGGACTCTTGTATAACACCCTTTTGCAGCATATCCCGAACTTGTTGATTGATGACCTGTCGTTCTGTTGGGGACACTCTGTACGGCTTCTGTCGAATGGGGTGTGAGTAACCGGTGTCAATCCTATGCCGTGTACGTGACACGGGAATGCTACGGGAACCACTGGGCTCTGAAAAGTCAAAGATAGACGAGTATTTGACCAGCAAGGCTTCTAAGGCATCACGCTCGACACTGTTCAGAGACTTGCTGATCATCCGACGCAGCTGTGAGTCAGTGGCTGGAGTAGCAGCTACTGCGTCTGGTGCGTCAGCAACCAAAGCCACCGAGGCAGGGACATCTTGATTACACGTGGCGATCTTCATGTGAACTGGTAAAACAACTGGTTGCGAAGAACAGTTGATGGCCCACAACTGGGTCCTGCCCTGGAACACTGACACCAGGCAATGTGGAACCAGAATGAGTTTCTTAGCGCAGTTAGAATATAGAGGCGCCACTGTGGCATCGAAGGTATCGGAAGCACGGCTGGGGCATGAAACTGGGACGCACTTGATAGAAAGCGGGGGCACACTGGTATCCTCGGATACACAAAACACATCTTGTCGAGCCGGCGCCTCTTCGAAGAGTCCAGATGGAAGGGAACCATCAACGCAGAGTTCCCCAGAGCGACAGTCAACAGTTGCGCCACACATTCGTAAAAAGTCAATACCTAAGATAACGTCATGCGTACATCTCGGAAACACTGCAAACTCCGCTGTAAAAACGGCTCCGCCGAGGTACACCACAGCACTGCATATTCCCAAGGGGCACAATAACTCACAGCCCGCGCCATGAAAATTAACACTGCGGTCCCAAAGAAACATAACTTTGCGGCCTAACTGGTTCTTGAATGACAAACTCATAATTGAGACAGTTGCACCCGTATCCACTAACGCCATTGTGGGCACACCATCTACAAGCACATGAACTGTGTTCTTCAGCATAACAATTGAGGGAGGAATTTCTAAACGCAGCGCACAGTCTCCAGCGGCCTCACCTCCCGCGGCCGCGCTGACTAGTTTCCCGGCGAAGGCGATGGGGAACGTCGCCGGGGTGACGAAAAACGGCGCACAGAAGAGGAAGGGGGTGGTGAGAAACTTTGGTCGGAGACGGGAGAGTGGCTGCGTTGTCCGTCGGGCAGAGGATAGTCGCTCGAGGTCAAGGGCCGTTGAAAAGGAGGGTCGTACGAATTGTTGACCGGCGGAGGAGGATGGACGGGCCGCTCGTATCGAGGTGGTGGACGGCGGCGGCAATAGCGAGCAATGTGCCCCTCGATGCCGCAGCGGCGGCAAACGGGAGCGGTGCGACGAAGAGCTTGTTCTCTTGAAGACTCTGACGAGGCGGGAAGCACTGAATACCCACGCGCGTCCTCAGGCCTTCTGGCTGGGCGCCGGAAGGAGGGTGCAGGCGGTCTTGAACGATGTTCATAATCTGGATCGTAGTTCAATTCGAAGTCCGCCGAGCGTGGGTAGGAGTGATAGGGATGACTGGGTCTACCGAACCTGGACGTGTGTGCAGTGTTTACAGAACTCAGCCCAGGCATCGAGGGGACTACTAATGGAGAACTTTGGTAAACGGGAACTTCAGACGGCACAGATGGAGGACACCGTGCATGGGGCTCGAATCTCAGAAGTTCCTCGCGAACGATCTGGCGGATCGTCGTTGAGAGATCCGTAAAACGCTCTTCGACGCTGGCCACAGTTGGAACGTTAGCCAGTCGCCCAAATTTAGGCGTAATACGACGAGTCTTCAACGTCTCGAATGTGCGGACGTGCCGAATGACGTCTGAGACGGCCCCCAAGTCATCTTTGGTGATTAGAAAATTGTACACATCTTCTGCAATTCCTTTCAGAAGATGGCCTACTTTATCATCCTCGGTCATATTAGCGTTCGTTGTTTTGCATAACTTAAGTATTTCTTCTACATAGGTCGTGCAAGTTTCGCCCGATAACTGAGCCCTGTGTGCCAGCGTTTGTTCGGCCCGCTTGCGACGCGCGAGGCAATCGCCAAAACACTGTCGCAGTTCGGTTACGAAGCGGTCCCAGGTGGTGAAGGAGTCCTCGTGGTTCTCAAACCACACCAAAGCTGTATGGGTCAGAAAGAAGACCACGTTGGCAAGCTGAGTGGCGGCGTCCCAGCGGTTATAGCGGCTCACCCTTTTGTAATGGGTCAGCCATTCCTCCACGTCCTCGCCTGCTGCTCCGGCGAAACTGCGAGGCTCCCGATAGTGCTGCGTTGAACCGGTCGCTGTGGCCACACGCTTGTCTGAAACTTGGATCGCAGCGTCACTTCGGGCTGCGGATGGCTCTTCGGGAGACTGCATGGTTTCGGTCAGCGGTTCCAGGCCGGCAAGGCGACGACGCCGGCGGGGCTGCTCCAGTTGTTGCTGCGCCGTTTTGTTGCTGAGATCGTTACCCGGCGCCTCCACCAAGATGTTACGGCTATAATCTTTATAGCCGGGGTGTTCTAGCTGGTTCAACAGGCCGGCGGCGAGAGGTTCGATCGGCGAGCGGGAATCAGCGTCCAGCGGGGCACAACACTCTCAACCTCTTCTTCTTTTGTTCTCCGGCCTTGCCCTTCCTGCGTTTCTCCAATCCCGTAACAATATTGCTTCCAAACAAATGGAGTTGAACCCAAACTTGCAAGGTATGCCTTTAAGGACTTGAGTTGAACGACTCATAGATGGCAGTAGCATCATCTTCATGTTATAAATAAGGCTGTAAGCTCGTGGGCTGGCTATCATCAGCATCAAACAGTTTAGCAACCACTCAGCATTGTAGCGCATGCCACATGCTGACTTTGATTTCAGCTTCTTTAATGATGTCATGAACGCCAGGCGCTGCAAAGGTGGGAGATCAACCAGTGCTGTTTCAATTCCTTGATCTGTATAAGCTTTGAGAGCGCTGCTTTCAGTGCCACAACCTCGCTCTGTTTTTTCTCCCACGCGGCAGTTGCTCGAAAAGCTTTCCTCTTTAAGTTCTGCAGCTTCTGGCCCTTCTTAAGTGCTGCCGTTTTCTTCCTCGCTCGAACCTGTCTTCGAAAACGCAAGCAACGCGCACAGATTAGCTGTTTAGAAAAAAACATAACAGTGTTTGTGATGAACAGCTTCCGACTTCGTCGGCTGTTCATCAAGATTTGTATTTACTCCTGCACAGATATTTAAGCCATCTCTTTCCAGAAGAATGTTCTCAAGGTCAGTGACAGAAGCTACAGTTTTGATCAGCGGTCTGTGCAGCTTGCTGTAGCCGGTCACGAAGCAGCTACCATCTTCTTCCACGACAACAGCCTTGGGAATGACTAGACGGCTTGCCGCTAGCTTTCTGCAGTAGAAAACTGTACACACCTTCCCAGTTATTTCGTCCTGTATAGATTCATGTTGCCACTCAGTAGATGGTACAGTCGCAGTCGCCAGGTCACCAATCGTCAGTGCAGTCGACGTAGTACTGGTTTCCGCTGAGCGGGAAAGAAGCATCAGCTCATTCGGCCTGACTGCCTCTACGCAAGGCTCTCCTGAGGAGGACGTACTGTCGCTGCAAGGATCTTCACACTTATCAGTCTGCATGACAGCACGCGTTTTTGGTGACTTCCGTCTGAATTTCACAATTTTTGGCTTTGAAAATCGGTCTGGCAGGCTGGGAAAGAGTCGAGGGACGGCACCGCGCACTAGCGTCCAGTTCCCGCGGGGAATTCGGACCTCTTGCCCATTCACAACGGGCTTGATAATATCGTCATGCTCAAAATGACGCTCATATGTTAGACGTGTGAGAGCCGTCTGTCCTTGCGATGCAACATCTGCTCCCACCTTTTAAATTCGCTTGCATCGCGAGGCGGTTTAATAAAATGATGACCGATGGCATCGTTTCTGTTGCCACTTGTGTACCGCTCGCTTGAAGTCACCAAGTGCACATATTTCACCACAAACACGTTTTCACAACACTAACAGCACCATCACACGAAAAACCAGCTTGAAAATCTGACTAGCCTGTCGTAGCTGCAGCGAGCGAAACTCCCGCGACAGCAGACGATGTAGAAAAGCTCGACTGCAGCACCACTAGTTCCCGTGATCGCCACTACAAGGCCGATTCACACGACGGACCGTTCGCCCGCGGCCCGCGCACTACGTGTTCATACGTCAGCACATTTAGAGGCGCGCTGCCGGCCGTGAGAGGCCGCGGCCGGCAGAGCGCCTCTCAAAGTGCTGACGTATGAACACGTAGTGCGCGGGCCGCGGGCGAACGGTCCGTCGTGTGAATCGGCCTTTAGCCACCTTCCGAGCGGAGCTAGGAACGTTGGTCGTCCCAGCGTAACCACGGTGCGCCGAGCAGCAGCTGCACGCCGCTGCCGCGAGGAGGCGCTCGCTATGATGACGTCACGCCAGACGGAGATATATCGGGCTCCGACCCGGCTCGTCGCAGCCGTCCCATAGAGTAACATAAAAGTAAAGAGCGGACACTCCGGCCCTTTCGCGGCCGAGTTCGGCGCTTCCCCGTTTCCGCCAGATGGCACTGAACGTGCAAATAAAAAAAAGAAAGAGTATGGTCTTGGCTTCCTTCTGCGGAGTGACTGATGCGCTCATTGTCACCCTGACAGAATGCACGTAGTAGGTTCACTGCCGCTTGCCAAGCACACGCGATGCGTGGCATAACGCCTTTGCGGCTTGTGGGTGACGTGTTCGCCGCGGCGTCCAGGCAAGCGATCAAAGCGAAACGCTTTTGACGAGCGTTGCGCGTCGAAACCTGGATAATCGTTGCGTGCTCCGTAATCGTCACGCTGGTGGCCGGCTGCTCAGCTGGGCAATGTGACACCGCCTCCTCCGCGAGAGCGGAGAACGCACAAGACGCAATGAAAGTAGAGCCTCCAAGATTCCTGTTATAACCTATCATCTCTGAGGCCAGTGCGTTTCCCCGGGTCCGCTAGGTGCGCTGTGCACAAAAGTCGGCCGCTGGGGCCTACGGGAGTGTCCGCTCTTTACTTCTATATTACTCTATGGCCGTCCCGGCATAACTACGCTGTGCGTTTCAGCCAGGCAATGTCGTACGACATGCACAAGGCAAGGCTGCAACGATTCGCTCAAGCTAGGAAATGACGGCGGGCTGAAGAAACGGATGAAGTTGCTTTCGCAATTTCCGGGCTTAACCAAGCTGAGCCTCTGCCAATTTTTTCTTATCTCTCCCTCATTTTTACATCCCCTCACTACTTTTCCCCACTGCAGGGTAGCGAACTGGTTTCATCTAGCGGTTAACCTCCTCGCCTTTGCCCCTCGTGCTCCTAGGTGCCGGCAGTCTGAATGTAAGGCCAAGTCTCCAGGGCTCGAAATGCAAGGTCTCTTTTTGTCTGAAGGCAGGCAAAAACTTTTTTCACTACTTTCGCGACAAGTAGGCGCCAGGGCGAGCAAAAGTTTAATTGTTTAAACGAGCAAGAACGATTCTGTAAGACAAATATACTTGAGGTGGAACTCGTTTCTTTGTGTGAAGTCAGAGAAAACTTTTTTATATTGATAGCAATTAAGCTCCAGAGTTGACGCTTTACTATTTAAATGAGCAAAAAAACTTATGTGCAGCTCCTAGCGATATTAAAAAATCCCAGTATCTACTACACTTGACATTTATTTTATTTATTTATTATACCCTCAGGGCCATTACAGAGGGGAGTGGTTACAAAAAATGAAATTTAACAAACAGGAGTTAATTAAACAGGGAAAGTACAAACATGACTACTACACATACATTGTTAGCTAAGGCATTCAGGGAAAGAAAAAAACAATAACACAGTATAAAATACATCCTAGTTAAACAATGTTAGCTATGGCATTCTTGAATAAATGATGATCGCTGATGGTGGCCGTCGAAGAAGGAAGAAGGAAGGTTCTATTATGACAAGAATGGAGGCCAAATTCTAGAGGCCCGTGCATGTGTAGTGCGACTTCAGTGCACGTTGAAGAAGAGGAATCTGAACTTGTATTTTTACCGCTGGAACTCCATCTACACGTTCCGAGTGTTCTTAGAAACTTCGAATTATTGCCCTGTGCGGCCGATTTCCATAATTTAATTAGGATTAAAAGTTCCCGTCTTTTCTTTTTTTTAATTCCCCGCAAACGGTGGGAGGAGTCGACCAACCTTTCGCCCAGTCCCGTGGCGGCTTGCCGCTCTGCCATCGGCGGTGTGGTACGTAGTGATCGGCAAAAGCGAAGAGTCCACGCGTATTTTTATTTCCCTGGGCCTAGTTTGCAGCTGTGCAGTCTCTGATCAGATCTATTTATTCACGGAAACCTAAAAAACAAAATAAAAGGGAAAGCAAAGCCGCCACGCGACTGCCTGAAAGGCACTCCACGCGTTGGTTGACTCCTCCCACCGTCTGCGGGGAATAAAAAAAAAAGGGCGGTAGCCGGGACGACAATCCGATTTAAATTAGCGAAATCGGCCACACAGGACAATAATTCCAAGTTTGTAAGAATGCTCAGAACGTGTAGATCCAGTTCCAACGGCAAAGCGACGAGTTGAGATTCCTCTTCAGTGCACGTTAGAGAACCCCAGGTGGTCGATATTATCCGGAGCCCTTCACTACGGCGTCCCTCACAGCCAGAGTCGCTTTGGGACGTTAAACCCCAATAACCAACCATTAACTGTTTGAACGATTATCGCCGTCATGCTCATGTGGAGCGATCCTGAATTTTTCCCTCTTACTCTCGGCAGCCTCTATAAGAGCCACTCGACCGTGATGCATGGTCGCCGCTGCTGCTGGTCCTCAAAAACTGGAGTGGGCGAAAGCGGGGTCCCGGAGCGCCATCGCTGCCATTTCTTTTCAAAAAAGTACTCTCACAGGCGTTATTTTATGCTTCGCGCGAGCGCACGTAAACAAAAGAACGTAGAGATACGATTATACCTTGAGGGGAAAAGAAAAAGCCACTGGCTGTAGAGAGTTGTAAGGAAAAGGGGCATCTCGTTCTGCCCACCTCTCTCGGTTTGTGTCTGGACCCAGTGGCATGTTCCGGGCAGAACCGGCAGTGGGACAGCAGCAAAAAAAAAAAAATGAACAAAGCGGCAAGTCAAACCTTTGGTCGCAAGGCGGGAGTGGCAGGGCTGTAATTGAGTCCCGCCGCCCGGGAGAAACGCGTCCCTACGACGCTGGCTCCCGACGACGACACGATAAAGTCTCCCACTAGACGTATTAAATCTAGGCCGCGGATGACAGACGCGTGGAGCGCCCTCCTCGGCCGGTCCCCGATCTCTCCGCGATTGCTCCCGGCTCCTCCGTTCCCGGGGGACCCGGGGCTCGGAACGGCCGCCGTCGCTGCATGACGTACCCCACGGAAGCGTGCGTGTGTCCCGGCCGAGAGATAACGAGAGCCGAAACAGGGGCGCCCAGCTGCCGCCTCGTGCCGATTTTGTTTTGGTTGGCGTGCGCGCCATTATCGCCGCCTTTTGTTTCCTTCACCACTCGTCCGCTGGAGTCAAAGAGCCGCTCTTTGAAGCCGCTTATCTTTGACGCCGCTTTGGGTGCGCACTGGACAAAATTGCGGGTGCCTTTTAAATACCGCTCGACGAAAAGGAAGTTTCGTTATCTGCGCGGGCCGCTTCTTTCGCATCCTCTTTGGACTGAGAACAAGAGTGGGAGCACGCGCACGAACCGAAAATGCAAATTCCTTTCGGGGCTTGAAAATAAGGTAAACACTGAGTTTCAGCCGGACACTGCGAAATCATGGAGGCCGTAATGAGGGCCTCGGATCAGACTCAGCGACGTCTGTCGTGCTTGTTTGTACCTGGCTCCGCATGAACGGCAGCTGCCACCGGTAAGCACTTGGCGCTTGAAGTAAGGCGGCCCAAGTGCTGTGCGGGAGCTCAGCATGGCGGCACAAGTTTTTAAGAAAATAGCCAATGCCAAGGGTGCGCGCTACCGCTCGTTTGCAGCATCAATGAGAACTGCGCTGGCCCCGATCTGTGCAGAGGCGCCTCCGGTGGGTTCGGCGGGCGAAGAGGTTCAGCATTATGGATCAGATGGCGCGAACAGAGACAAAGGCTATCAACTGAAGGTTTATTTCTCAGCCACTAAGTATACATACATAGATAACACTGGTATGGAAAAACACAACGCGCAACACTAGGGTAATCTTACCAGGCTTGCTCAGGACATCAAGAATAGCGATGTCTAACATGTTCTCTGCCAAAACGCGCAATTCTGACTGCCCACTGCGCGTTATATATTGTCAGAGAGGGGTACTTGGCAGAAGTGCCTTGCTGAATTTATTCAAAGGCTCAAGGCGCCCTAATATCTGTAGACGATGCTTTTAAAGTAAACAATTCTGCGCAAGTAACTTATTTTCTGATGCACAATGCTGAATCACTTCCAGACTTTCCTATAGACGTGAAACACTTGCTCTATTCGATTCCATATGACGAACTGCTAACTAGTGTCAGTTTATGCATTGATCGACACGGCATGATTGCCTTTAAAAACGCATCTGGAATCTCTGTGGGTACACTTCCTCTCCCTGTGCCTGCAGTCAACATTCACAGAGTGGAACTTTTCCATTTTCATAAAAAAAAAGGCTCCTGTATTGCCCCCATACTCGGTGACATTTATCTTGCCACATGGCACCGTTTCGTCAGTGACTACTTTCAGACAAATAAGGCTGCAAAAACATTTACATTTGTTGATTACTACCTTGTTTTTTTGTTAAGTGCATTAGAGTGGAATTTGAAGCTGAGGTGTCTGGTATTCTGTCCATTTTTTGTGATGGTCTCTCCCCTCTTGAGGCCACTTACGAAACCCCTGTTCAAAACCGCATCAAGTTTCTAGACCTTGGCCTGTATTTCACCCCCCCCCCCCCCCCCCCACCTATGTCCCCATGTTTGCTAGGCTTTCGAACCTCAAGCTAATAACCTCTCCTCCCGTATGGATCATACCATTCCAAGCTCATAAAAAGGGGTACCATAGGGTCCTGCTTAAAAACCGCCCTAACAAAATATTGCTGTTACAAACTGCACTCCAACTTTCAGAAACAGGTAAAAAGGCTGCTTTCTGCTGATTGTCCACTTGAGCTTCTCACGTCAGTGGGCGAGTCGGCCCTAAAGTGTCAAGCACAGCCACACTCGATGGCCTGCAATCAGACAAAAGTCGCTAACGTGTCGCTGTGATTCCATATCTGCATGGGATTGCACACCGTGGGCAAAAAGTAGGTGTCGATGTTGTGTTTTCTGCGCCTGATTGTCTGGCTGGCTTGCGCCAAGCTGTGAACGAAGAAAAGGAGAAGGTGGCTATGTGCACAACGAAGCACCAACTGCGCTTCGTCTCTTGTGAAAAGGGGGTTGTTTATAAGATTCCTCTGCCCTGCGGTGGGCAATACCACGGCCGCTCGATCTCCCCGTAGGAGCCAACGTTACTAGAACAAGCCAGTTGCGCAGCACCACAAAAAAAAAAAAAAAGTGGCCCCAGTGGCGGTCACGCGAACTAGCGGCGCTGCAATCGAGTCTTGCTTCCGGCCGCGCGCATCGTCTGCTACACCCGCAACGGAGAGCCTGCGCACATATGTGCTTCATTTGCGACGCCACTGTTCTCTGGAACGAGTAAGGCAAGTCGTAACTGCTTGTTCATGTGTGACGCAACAATAATGCGCTGAGATTAACAAAAGTGCCGCGAAACCGGTACGGCGTCCTCTTTTACGTGCGCATTGCCTCGCGAACTTCTTGAAGGTGATCGTCTTCGTAATGGCCGATGAGAAACAATAATTATTTTTGTAAGGCAGTCCCTCATTCTCCTTCAAACGTGGAGTTGAGGGATATAGAGATAAAAGAGCGAAATAATCTCGTGTACTTCGGTTGGTTCCTTTCGAAATATAAACTGCGGCATAGTAATTTATCCGAGTATGTTTACCCTAAACTTATTACCTTAATTGATTTCGATTGCACATTTCTTTCCGGCGCTTGCGAGAATTTGCATGACATTTTCTTCCTTGCGATTCTCTGGACGACAGGAGAAGTGAGTGGACATGCGATCGATTTAGTTTGCAGCCTCAGAGCTGGGTGTAAGGTGTGCTGGCTTACATGCATTGTTTGCCGGCGCTTCGGACAGTAAAGGCTGGAATACATGGAGCGTTTTTACGGCAGCATGTCTGCGATTTTCGCCCGACGGCGCGCACTCGACGACCGGTGTCGAGAAAAACGCCCGCCGCCGCCAATGTGTCTGCCTGGTATTGACGCGAGGCGTCCGGTGAGACCGGAAGCGGCGGCTGAAGCGAGCCAATAGGGACCGGGCGGCCGTTGTATGGCAGCACCGTCGCCTCAGCGCCGCCCGTGGTATGGTGGCTACCCGTGGCTCGTCAGAGGAATGAGGAGGGAGCGGCGTAGCCGGTTGGCTCTACCCGTCGTTCTGCGGTGCGGCTTCCAGAGCATTAAACAATCGCACGCAGTCTTTTCCATCAGGCAATCTCGAAAAAGGGAAGAGCCTTTACGAGGCAAGCCATGTGTACGACCAGCGCGAGTGTCAAGGTGTGGTCGCGCACATATTCGCTAGGTGCATACCGCAGACAAAGCTGAATGCGCCAAGCTACGATGTGGACCTGGATGTAATTGCAGCTTCATTCCTTCGGGCAACCGTTGTAGTACACACAACAGATTCTATATGCGGTACTTCTGCCCGCATGCAGTCGGACGCAACAAGGAACATAACTGAAGCAGAGTGCTCCCGCAGAGCCGGCGTGGACGGCCGATGCAAGCGTGCTGCGGCGCTCGCATTCGCCGCTGATAAAGAAACGGCGTCATGCACGGGCGCCAGTCGAAGTTGGGGGGCGCCTTCTCAGAATATTTACCCGAAATGTCATCGAGGCGAGTTTCACGGTAATACGACGGTGCTCACAATAGCCACCGGAATGCGTTTCTAGAATAAACACCGCTTGACAGTAAACAATTGCTTCATGCGGAAATGCAGTGATTTATGACTGAATTGGAAAGCGCGGTGCCAAATTTCTCTTTCTGTTACTTGAACAAAAATTCTAAGGAGTATGCTTAGGAGTAGTAATGCGAAAGCGTCTCTCTTACTGCTGCCGATTACGTTGCTGCGTGCTCGTTATTTTATGCCTTTGCCGTTTCTAAGTCGTGTTTTCGCTCTAACTTCGGTTCTACTGCATCCGTAGATGTGGGTCCCGTTTCTAGAGCCACTAGTAAACACGGCAAAGTACTAATTACTCCATTAATTAATTCAGATAATAATTAACTTATTCACAATTAAGTCAGCATTTCGATTGTAATGCCGATGAGTGCAAGAAGTAATGTACTAATTGAGCTAATTAATCCAGTCAATAATTTGATTTCCGACATAATTAACCAATTCGTGACTTAACTTTATGGAATTCTACTTAATTTTTCTTTAATTAAACAAGTAATTTACAAATTCGCAGGTTCGATTATATTACCGCTTAACTTGTTAAGTAATTTATGAAGTGAACTAATTAATTACCACGTAAAATTCATTGTTTACGCTTTTAATTAAGCACCTTAGTGATTAATTATTCATACGTGATAATTATTATTTAATCAACTGTTTTGTTAATTCGATAATGGATGAATGACATTCCTTGCGGACGCACTCTGATGACACACTCTGCCGACGCGCTCTGATGACAGGTCCTGTGCACCCAACTCATGAGACAAGAAATGCCTTCGCATCAATAGGCGTGGATGTCCTTTGCAAGCTTCCGAAGAGTTTCCCTCAGTTTCACACCCGAATGGTGCGATCGCGATTTCTGTTGCGAAGTTTTGAGATTTTCGCTGCTCATATAATGGCTTCCTCGAGAAAATGAGATTTGAGGACCTAGAGTGCACATACTTGCGACTTTTTATTGCAGGAAAAAAAAAGCGCAGCTTCCATTTTAATCAGTCAGCGTTTCGGAAGCAAAAGTAATATGTTGTATTTAAGTGTGTATGCAAAATTCGGTGCCAGAATTGAGAAAAAATGAATCGGCGTAGAAGCGTCCGACGGGTTAGCGTAGCTGTTAGTGCAGCCAACGACACAACACGTCTGCCTAGACTTCGTTTCGCTGAACATACCACCTAAATTAAGAGCGCAACTCCACAGAAGCCGACGACAGACTGCGCCGTCTGGGACCGCCTCCCAATCCGGCGCCGAGGGAAGCGCCGAGAGGCGGCGCCACCCGTCCAGCTGGGCGCCTCTGCCATCAGGGTGGGGACCACCCCTCGCAGCGGCATATTGGGTCGCACGCGCCGGTCGCGTACTGCGCGCTATGCGTGTGGCGTGGTTTGTACGCGGTTGCGTGGCGACTGGAATGATGCGACTGCACTGGAAATGTGCACCGCATAGTTGTTTCGCTCGTGGCAACAATATTCTGCCACTTTTGAGCGTGTATTATGCAGTCACTCTTACCACACTGCAACCGAGATGTAATAATGGACTGGTGTGTTCCCCAGTCACTGGCTGCACTGGAAGAGGACAGCGGTTATTTGGTGTTCCTTCGCAGTTGTAATCTCGAATGCCATGGTTGCGGAATTCAATAGAATTATGCGACATTTTTTGTTCGACCGTAAAGACTGTTCACAAGGCCCTCATTTTCTTGGGTATGCCAGCAGCGCGGAGGATGACCTACCAATTATAACTATCTCTGCATGGTTAACACCCGCTTTTTCAGCATTCTTTGGGATCCCTTGTCTTCTTACTGCATCATATGTGGAAAATTCCGCGCAGTAATATCAGATTTCTCTTCTAAACGGTCTGTCGCCACACGGCTCAGAGGAGTACAGCTGTGACATGTCTGAAACCTATTGGTCATACTTTCTCAACTGCTTGTTCCGCAAAAGAATAATGCAGACGACTGAGTTTCCCTCTGAACGATGTTGACCACATCTAGATTGATGATACGCTGAGACGACGTTTTGCAGATTCGCAGTTGCTACGCGGCCTTATTCCAGGACAAATTTAACTGACACATTATTTTCTCTTCAAAACTTCAAGAAAAGAAAAACAATCAAAAGCGACTGATTCACAAAGTAACTTCACAGGAACAGCCTCTGATAACCACTTCGTTTGAATCCCACTATCCCTGCCAAGCTAGGCTAAAAAACGGGAGTCGGAGCAACGCGAGCCACCTTCCTCGCTTCCGCGGAATCGTCGGCTCCAGTTTCCAAAAGACGCTGGCTTGTCGTCTCACTCAGTAGTAGTCCGGCAAAGCAATAGATCTCTCATTATAGTATGAGTCTGGGCTAGTTTGAAAACCGCGTTTAACGTAAAGCGCGCAAAAAGACACGGACGGGTCAACAGCACAGACAAGCTCTCATCCCCACAACTGTCATCAAGAGAGGCAGAAAAAAACGTAAACTCTAGGAATGCCTGCCTAGAAACACGCGTGACGAATTTTACTGAAGCGGCTGCGTGGTGCCAACGAAACGAGCGTTTTTGTTTTGTAGTGAAAAAAAAAAGGCTCCTTCCGTTGCGTCACGCAGTCACGACTTCATTGTTTCTGACGCACAGAATGTAAGTACGCCGCCAGGATATTCGTAGTGAGCTGGCGTAAAGAAGTAGAGGGATTGGGGTTTGTGTGTGTGTGTGGGGGGGGGGGGGAGCGGGAAGGGGTTACAATGTCTTCGTGGCATAAAGATAAACAAACTGAACAAAATGCTTGACCAGAGCTGACATACAGTGGGCCTAAATAATATGGGTGTCTTATTGGAAATGTCTCTGTCGTCAGATTCTGTAGGAAGCGCTCGGCAAATTTGGATGTGGCCTGGCAAGTTTTAATCCTCGCCTCCCCTTGGCGCAGTCAACTGCAGGACGATTACAGCTTTCCAGGCCTACGCCATCGGCGCACGTGCTGGACAAAACATGCGACTTCTGGCAGCATGGTGCAGAAGGTTCGATGTGTACTAAGGCTGCTGCACAATGTTGCGTCTCTAGTCGGGAGAAGAAAAGCAGCGGGGAACGCTTGAAACATGCAAAACCGAGGCGAAAGTATACGAAAGTTCACCCATTGGGCCGCGCTTCACTGCTTGAAGTGAGCTCGTGTTGTGAGCGTGATGCAGCAGTCTGAGATAAAACTATAGAGACTGTTGTGTTCCCTGGTGTTCTGCTCACTCTAGAAAAGGGCAGCAGCTATTTCACTTTGCTCATGAAGTGGGCGCAGAAAAAAATTGACTGTGGCTTAGCTAAGGTTAAGCCTGGATATCTCGAAGCGAAAAGCTCTCGCTGCTTTTCAGCCAACTCCCAAGCTACCACTTCTGGATCGGTGTTTCTGCGCCGTCCGACTGTTGCTTCTTCTTCTCCTTCCATGGCGAGTGTCTGCGCCTGTTCTATGGGCAAGCGCGCCTTATACACCCCTCCTTTCAAATGTGCACTGCGCACGGCTGCGGCGAAAGGTCAAACGGTGGAGAGGATGGCCACCTCTTCTATGGCCGCCGCTCACGCGTTCTCGCAACATCTTGCGAAAGAACCTTCTCCTCTTGGGACGGCAGCGGCGGCGGCGAAGCGTAAAACGGTGGCGAGGAGTACAAGCGGCGACGCTCAGACGATGGAGTCAGCGCGCGGCGGCGGCGACGGCGGCGGCAGCAGCGGCCACCTGCGCTCCGCGTGACGTCGCTCGGTTTCGCGCATGCGCAGCTGTGGCTAAAATTGATCTCGGCGCACGCCAGACCCGGTGTTGACGAGCCTAGTGAAGCTTTTCGCTTCAAAAAGTGGGAATCACAGGTCAGGTGAGACGGCTCTAAACCAAGAGAACTTAAAAGTATGCGAGGCAAGACATGCGAAGTGCTTGCATTCCAGAACAGTGTTTGCTTGGGGTGGAGTTATAGTGCGCAAGTTTAACCTTTTACACTCGTAAACTTCTCGCACTTCGCGGCGGACGAGAAGCTGTTTGAATGACAGCTTCTGGCGAATATCAAAATCTAGCTCGAAATAAGTAATCTTGTTTGTTTGCAAAATAATGACATGTAAAGCATACAGGTCAACAGATTCCACTGGAGTATGCAACGCCGGTTGTGAGAATGTAACGACTGTTCACAACGCGCCGAGTTTCAAGCCAGATTAGTTGCGAAAGAAGATATATTGTCACGACCAGAGGAGCCGTGAAGGTAGACGTCGGGCAGAACCCCAGACCGGGTGCCTTCTTTTAATTATGGAGCCAGCTTCCACGACACAGAACAGAACCGCGCGCCACGAGAGCCCACCGCCGCTTCGTCGTCGTCTTCGACTCAGCGCGGAGGCCGCGCGGCGCGTTAGGCGCGCGGCATTATTCCCCCCCGCGAAAGCAAACATCGTCTCGTAACTTTTGCGTAACTTTGATAAACTTTTTAAACAATCTATGGCACCACCCTGTCTTGGGAGGACACCAAATTGGCAGAATTTCACGCGGTAGAGGCAGTTTTCTGTTCGACACAGCCTGCCGCCGCATTGGTCCCAGTGTAGACGAACGGGAGAGTGGGACCCAACATGCCCCCGTCGAGAGCGGTGTCCTCAAGCCCTGAAAGCGGTGCTGCCATCGAGGCAACCTAAGGGCTCTAGTGCGATCGTTTTTTGAGCGGATCCGCCCGGCAGGCGGGTGGCGGATCGCCCGACCAGACAATAAGCATCCGCCTGGTCCGGTGGGCGGAAGGAAAGTTGGTGAACTTCAATTTTCGGGCGCATGAGCGGATCCGCCCGGCGACCGGATTGCAGCGATTGGCTGCTTTTTACGTGATGTCTCAGGCCCGCCGTGCCTCCGCTTCTGCCGGGGCAAGATGGCCGTCCGTCGAATGAACTAGGGAGCGAGACACAGGTGGTGGCACCTATGCCGCGAAGCATATAATATTTTAACAAAACTTCTGTTTGGGCTAGATGGTGCATAGATTATTTTGAAACGAATTCAAGCGCACAACAACACGCGCACAAGATAGGAAAGACACAGGACCGGCGCTAACTTCATCTGATTTATTCGCAGGTAAGAGAGCAGATTATATACATAAATGGAGACATGCGCAGTAAAGAAACACATCTTCAGTTCACAATGCGTGCTCAAGATACCTGTACTCTGCGTGCAAAAGATTAACAGACGTGTCACTCACACAGTCATGCCCCCTCTTCCTGATGTGAAAGGCTTCTAATAGTTCACGTGCCGTCTTATCACCGCCTCTGCCAAGTATCTTTATCTCTTTCAGCTGCGGCTCGCACGCTCTGCAGTTCGCACAGTGCTCTGCCAAATGTGTCCCTCCGCCCCTTAACGCCCGCAAATGTTACAGGTTGTTACTCGTTACTCGTTACAGGTTGTACGGTTTCTCGAGGGTAATTGTTCAGTTGGTTATATGTTCTCTGTAGATGTGGAAGATTTGTTTTATTATGTGCCCCACGAGGATTTCTTCAGTGTTGTTAGGAGTGCGATTGAAGAAAGCGGAGATGTGGATTTCCAGAACTCATGTGGGCTTTCTGTGGACAATTTTATGCGCGTTCTTGAGTTTTATTTGGGTGTTACTTTTATCCCTTTTGAGAATAAATTTTATCGTCAGAGACAAGGGATCTGCATTGGGTCCTGCGTAGCCCCCGTGCTTTGTAACCTGTTTTTAGCTTTTATTGACCGCGCCCTTGAGCAAAGCTTAAATGGGAAGGGAGTGCTGAAATTTTAGGTACGTAGACGATTTTCTTATTGTTTTGAAAAAACTAGATAACATTTCTTACACCGATGCGGTTGGCAGCGTCTTGGAAAGCTTTCAGCAGAACGGGAGGGGATTGAGGTTTACGCACGAACTCCCTTTACAAGGATCGTTGCAGTTTTTAGACGTGAATTTTACTTTAGGGGTTGATCATGTATGTTGGGAGTACGCTCCGCAGGCACAGAAAGAGCTTTTACCTTTTGATTCCGCTCACTCAAAAACTGTCAAGAGGTCTATAGCAAGCCAATGCCTTGGGTCTGCTCTCTCGAAGTCGTGCCCGCATGCTATGCAGTGTAGCTTTAATAAGCAAGTACACCGGCTACTTGAGGCCGGGTTCCCCTGCGCGGTCATTGTTTCTGTGGCCGAGGCCCTACTTCGGAAGACCAAGCAGGTCATGTTCGGCAAAGCGAAAACACTGGAAAGGCACTCGGTTAAACCGGTAGTGGTACCGTATATTCACAAGGTTGCCCATCATGTGAAAAAAGTGGCAGGCCGACACGGCGTTCCTGTGGTGTTCTCCGCACCGAAGAAACTTGCCCAACATTGCTCACGCATTTCGTGCGCGGAAAAGAAGAGTGGCTGCAGGAAGAAGCACTCAAAAAAGTATATCGACTGCTGTACCGGTGTCGTTTACGAGATACCGTTGACCTGCGGGAAGGCTTACATAGGCCAGACCGGGCGGTGTGTCAATGACCGGGCGGGGGAACATTTGCGGGCGTCAAGGGGCGGAGGGACACATTTGACAGAGCATTGTGCGAACTGCAGAGCGTGCGAGCCGCGGCTAAAAGAGATAAAGATAGTTGGCAGAGGCGGTGATAAGACGGCACGTGAACTATTAGAAGCCTTTTACATCAGGAAGAGGGGCATGACTGTGTGAGTGACACGTCTGTTAATCTTTTGCACGCAGAGTACAGGTATCTCGAGCACGCATTGTGAACTGACGATGTGTTTCTTTACTGCGCATGTCTCCATTTATGTATATAATCTGCTCTCTTACCTGCGAATAAATCAGATGAAGTTAGCGCCTGTCCTGTGTCTTTCCTCTCTTGTGTGCGTGTTGTTGTGCGCTTGAATTAGTTTCAAAATAAGCATATAATATTGGCCACATGTTGGTATTACGAGTGGTCAGAGCGACTGCGAACTTCTCCGCGTGCAGCAACGGCGAGCGACAGTTTCCCGAGTTGAATTCTGTAATCATCGACGCTGATGGAGTTGACAGAACGGCTCTTCAAACCGACTCAAGACCTACGCGTTGGCGGTGTCACGAAGTGTTTATATGGAGCTGTTTGTGGTTGTTGCAAGCGTTCCTAATTCCTTCGAGGATCATCACGCACAGCGGCGAGTAGCTGCTGCTCACGGTGAACTTCTTGTGCGTGCATGAGCTGCCTAGCACAGTGACTAGTGTCCGCGTAGTGAAAGTGATTGCGATCGGAGCGAGTGTTTTACGTCAAGGCAGCAAAATGTGCACCTGCGAGAGCTCACTACGCACGTCGTGCTTTCGAATGCTGAAATGAACGTGGCGTTGTGCAGCTAGTCGCATTCGTTGGGATGGTTGCAGTGATCGCGACTGAAGCGTGCACATGACGTTGTTTCTGCTACGCATTCATTACCATTTTGATCGCGATTCTTGCTGACACTGTGCTTGAGAATTGTCGTGTGTGCGACGTGACACGAGCTTGGCTGCACGGCCGTCGGACTTTTCTGCGGCGACAACAGCGATGTGGCCATCCTTCTGCGCCTTGGTGCTCCATTCAATACATTTTGTGATGATGGGTGCTCGGGTTACGACTCGCCGGAGGAACTGTGTAACCTGTGTGAAAACATCGGTGCAGTGCAAATGCATCTCCGGGAGCGTCATTTCTTCTTATTTCCTACCGGCTGTGCGCACATTTGCCTGCAATAAATATATCGGCTTGATGAATGGGTGACTGAACACTTCCGCTAGCCATTTCGGTTTAGGTTGTAACAACATGGTATTACGCGATTACGAACAAGAACCATTGCCGCATTTAAATCACGGCTCGTTGACAGTGTACAAACCTCTAGTATGTGCCAACTCATAAGCTTGTTTTTCATGAGCATTTCAACTGATGTAGCGCAGAAAAAAAAGTGTGGCAGCAACTTATGCAATCAAAACTGTCCACAGAGCAAGTTCGGCATAAAGAGTCTTGAAGGAAAAAAATATAAAGAAAACTTTGCCACTGTTTTTTTCTCTTTTTGCTGGCACTATTAGGTCAATATTGACGAATCAATATTGACAAGTCAATATTGACAAAAAGTTGAAGTGGTATGTTGGTTTCCACTGCAGTCAGAAAAAATACAGTAGTCTTGAAGCGCATCATGAGCAATGACAGTGCTTGTTGATTTTGCTCACGTTTCCTTTCGATCGGGAGATCAGCGGTACGAAACTGGATGTGTTCACAATGTTAGTGTTGCGGAGTTGCTCGCGAAATGGGCTTTATTGGTGTTAAGCGGTTGTTCAGCAGCGCTTCCTGGGTCAGCCACAGCAGTTTGTTTAATAAGACATTCTTGAAGCCTTGAGAAGATGTCGTCAATGCACTTGCATTTGTCTATCTGCTACCTTCATTTGCTTGTGACTGTTTGCTACAGACATGATTACTCGCAGACTGCAAAATAAGCCCTGTGGAGCTGGTAAAGCTACGCTAGGAATAACGACGGCGGTAAAAACACCACTGCACAGGGTAGCAATTCTGACTCTGTCATCGTCACTTAGCACTGTTTCGATATGCCAACTTGCCACCGGTTCTCCCCACAGTACATTACGATCCAGTTCTGTGAAATTTACAGAAAGCAACAACGGGAGAGGAAGCAGGTTTTTTCAAGTTACTCACAGGCTCCTTTACATTGGAGCATTGTGTGAGTGGGGCAGTACATAGAAGTTAGAGAACAACGCAAAAAAAAACACAAAAGAACAAAAAAAAACGACAGAAGAAAAACGTTATACAATAGTTAGCAGGAGGCACTCAGTAGAATACAAATAAAGTAATACAACACACAATAATTACAAGTTTCAAAATGTGGCAACATGGAAATGGAACACGATTTGACAGTGAGGCTAAAAAGTGCACAAGTTAGTTCACACTAAGCAGCAATAAAACATTTTTCGCAAGAATACAGAGAACTGAGACACTAGGCGAGGATTGCGGTTATTTTATCACGAAATGTAGCAGGATTTCTGGTATTAGTAGCATCGTCAGGAAGGCTGTTCCAATAGTTTATGGCACGTGGGAGAGCAGACATGTTGAATGCTTTTGTATGACCAAAAATACGCGTAAAGCTGCTATGATTATGGAGGCGATGAGATGTGCGACATGGCCGTGACAAAGGTAATGTGTGACTGTGAAGACTGAAAATCATTTTATGAAGTAAACAAAGAAGAGCTACGGTACGACGTGATTCTAACGACTCAAGTGATAGCGATAACTTGATGTTAGTGACGCTGGAATGGCGGTTATAATCGCGAGCGATGAAGCGTGCAGCACGGTTCTGTATAGATTCGAGATTACGTGTTAGATACGCTTGGTGAGGTGACCAGATGGGTGATGCAAATTCTAGTTGTGGGCGGACAAAGGTCTGGTAGGCTAGTTTTCGAGTGTCAGATGGTGCACCATGAAGATTACGCTTTAAGTATCCAAGGGTTCGTGAAGCCTTAGCTGTAATTTTATTAATGTGTGTCGACCAGGAAAGGTTTTGATTTAGGTGAATGCCGAGATATTTATATGAGGACGCTGTTGTCGCATGATTACTGCTGAGCGAGTAGGTGAAAGAAGAGTTTGAAAGTTTACGGCTGAAAGTCATTAATTTACACTTATCAGTGTTGACCGGCATTAGCCACATGGAACACCAGTTTGTTATATGGTCTAGATCTTTCTGTAAAGCGATATGATCGGATGGATTAGAAATTCTGCGGTAAATAATACAGTCGTGAGCAAACAAACGGATGTTAGAGGTAATGTCGGTTGGCAGATCGTTAATATATATTAAAAATAGTAACGGGCCCAGGACACTGCCCTGGGGAACACCGGACGATACTTCAGAGAGAGAGGATGAACAATTATTTATAGTGGTAAATTGTTTGCGAAATGAGAGGAAATTTCTAATCCATGATAGCGTTAATGAGTCGATATTTAAAGCAGAGAATTTGGCAATTAAACGACAATGTGCTACCCGATCAAATGCCTTAGAAAAGTCGATGAAAATGCAATCAGTCTGTTGGTTATCATTCATGTTAGTCAGAATTTCGTGCGTAAATTCCATGAGTTGTGTATCGCACGACAGTCCTTTTCTAAAACCGTGCTGATGAGGGTAAAAAAAGCGGTTTTGTTCAAGGTGCTGCGCAACATTTGAAGCAATGATATATTCTAGAAGCTTACATGCAATACTGGTTAAAGATATAGGTCGGTAGTTACTGATGTTACTTCTGTCTCCGGATTTGAACACGGGGATGACTTTGCCTATTTTCTAATCAAACGGAAGTTCACCTGTAGATAAAGACTGCTGAAAAATGTGATACAAGATTAAGCTGCTCGAGTTTATAGTGAGTTTAAGAATTTTGGCGTTGATTCCGTCAGCACCAGAGCTACTGGACATTTTAAGGTTTTTGATTAGTGACGCGATGCCTTCAACAGTTAATTCAATAGGGGTCATATATCTGTAGTCGACTTCGGCGGTGGCAGGAATGTTAGAAAGATCTTCATGGGTGAACACTGAAGTAAAATAATTGTTAAAGATAGTCGCACTTTCTTCGTCAGTAATGAAATTTCCGGTATTGTCCTGTAGAGCGATTTGGGCATGAGTGTTAGCTGGGGATATTGTACGCCAGAATTTTTTAGGGTTGTTGCGCATAAGGGATTGAAGATCATGAGAATAAAATTGATGTCTCGCTTTACGAACGGCACGGCAGTATTGTTTTTCGCAGTCTTTCTGTTGCAGTTTCAGAGAGGGAGATCCAGATTTTTTCATTGCTTTAAATAAGCGCTTCTTTTTATTCTTAATTGTGCGAAGTGACCTATGATACCATGGCTTAGAAATGTTGACCCGAAATGAAATTTGTGGTATGTGAGCAACCATTAATGACAGCAAGTTTTCTTTAAATAAGGTCCAGTTTTCATTGACGGTACGGGAAGAGAAAGTGGAAAGGTACGAGGAGCAAAATTCTTGCAGACCAACGTTAAGAGCATTGCAATCAGCTTTTTTATAGTTGATGATGAGCTTAGAGGTGAGATGCCGCGTATGTGATGGGATGCTAACTGCAAAATTAAGAATGAGATGGTCACTGAATCCCTCACTAGTAGAGACGGTGCTTGAATTGTCGGGGCATGAAGTCAAAACAAGGTCAAGAATATTCGTTCCGCGTGTGGGTTGGTTTACTAACTGAGTTAAAGAAAAATCTAAAGTTAAGTCGATGAAGTCTTTAGAACAGCGAAAGTCAGAGGTGAGGTTAGACCAGTCAATGTCCGGGAAATTGAAGTCCCCCATCAGAAAAATATTTGCTTTAGGAAACTTGGTCCTTATGGCACTGAGGTTATCGCGCAAGTGAGATATGAAAGCTGCGGAGCTATCTGGTGGTCTGTAACATGCACCTATTATTGAATTAACGAATGATGACGTAATGCAGATCCATATAATCTCAAGGGGACTGGGTAAATTAACAGGATGAGATGCTATACGCTTCCTGACGGCTATTAGGACACCTCCTCCTCTTTTGTTTTCTCTATCTTTTCGGAAGATTATGTACTCGTTGGTATCGGGCAGTACCTCAGTTTCAGAAATATCAGGATTAAGCCACGTTTCAGTTAATGCTAAAATGTCACACTCACTGTTCTCCAGGTAAGAACATAGTTCAACACGTTTGGGTAGCAAACTACGCATATTAGTGCATGATAAGTGTAAACGTGATGGCGTGTGATTACGAGAAGTAGAGTTTGAATGATCGATTGTACCAGCTATCTTTTCCCGTGTGAGCTATCTTGTAGATCGAATGACGCTCCCAGACGCAGCATCAAATACGAAGGTGGCGTCACCGATGTGCAGTCTGTCTACGCTAAGCTTATACGTGGCGTTTTGTGACTTCGCAAAATCAAGTAGGTGTTTCCTTGATATTCGTGTTTTTAACGAAAAATCTTCTCGTACAGCATAATTTGTATTCTTGAATTTGGGCCCCTTTTCCAGAACGAGCTGTTTGTCTTTGAAAAGTGCAAATTTAACAATGACAGGTCTGCATTTGCCTTCCTGGTACTTCCCGAGGCGATGTGCGCGCTCTATTTGAGACGGCTCGACTGTTATACCGAGGGTTTCCGAGCATAAGTTTATAACTTTTGTCTCAGCGGATGACCATGTTTCGTCAGAGGTGTCAGGTAGGCCGAAGAAAAGGAGATTGGAACGGCGTAGACGGTTTTCGGCATCATCGCAGCGCGATTCGATAGACTTTAACTTGTCCGAGATTTCGAGAGCAACCTCAGGCGCCTGAACTGGTGAAGCACTACTGTTTTTTCGAGCAGCAGTGTCCACCTCTAGCACCCGAATTCGAGCTGACAGCTGTCTCAACTCGACATCAACGGACGCCTGCCAATTCTTTAAAGCGCGAAGGTCGTTGCGGATATCATCCTGGCCTAATTCAATTATTTGCACAGTTTCCAAAACAGTTGCTAGAACTTCTTCCGTTCCCGGGCCAGGATTCGATTCAACATCCCCTGACAGAAGCAATAAAATTCTACACAGCAGGTCTTTTACAAAATTGTCACAGTTCATGAAAGCAACAGACCACTCACTGGGGCACAACACCACAATAAGAAAACGATTGTCGCTCTTTACGCGGCAGTAGGAGCAGTCAAGGTAACTGACCTGAAAGAGCAACATCGGTGAGCGCTCCATTGCAGTCGTGGTGCTGTGCCCCAGCGGGGCGCGGTGAAATGGCGGTTGATATACTGTGCATCCTGTGGTGATAGCGTCGACACGTGTGGTCCATCCCGGTTGCCAGCAGAGGCGGTGGCAGCTGTCCAGAAGTGGCGACCGCTTCCAATTTTCGCGTCCATCAGGCCCGGTAGAGCTCGCGCAGGATTTTGCGGACTGTGCCTCCAGAGACGCGCCGAGAAAAAGGACCACCTGAAAGAGCAACATCGGTGAGCGCTCCATTGCAGTCGTGGTGCTGTGCATATCTAGTGCATGCTGTGCAGATAGCTTCCTTACTTTCTTACCCTTCCTCATCCAGCACCTATGGCCCTATTTGTGGCATTGGCATGTGCTACAAATCACCAAATACATGTCATACTCTTGCCCCCGCTAGATTGTTTTTGCCAGTTAAGTTGCTTCATCCAAATAGGCAAGCTTTTAGAAAGCGTTTCTGCAATAGTCAACTTTCTCTTGTTCTTCACGACATGCACCTTGACTGCAGGATCCCCCTATGATACTTTTTTTGTTTGCTTTGAAAAAGCATGCGATTCCCTTATTTATGTAAGGCTGGTTTTCTAGTGCTTTAACTTGCATCCAAAAGCTCGAAACTGGATCCAAGCTTAAACACCAAGCCGTAAGTAGATTTCCCTTGCTAATTCTTGTGCGTCCTGCCTTTTCGTGTAATCTCGGATGTCCCCCAAGGCACTTCCTTCGGCCTCAGCTTTTTATTAGCCTCATTATTACCTTCCCTTCAGTGTTTTTTCACATTCCTTCACTGACATCTATATGTATGTGGTCTGCCATCTTGCAATCAATACCAGCATTTCAGTTCTTCAAAAAACATTTTACATGCTCTGGAACAGCCTGTTTGTTAATGTCACTAAGATTGCAGTAATATTTTTTTTATGGTCAGGATTAGATTTTGCCATTTTATAAGGTCTTCGGTAAAGATATATTTACTGTATACTCAAATTTTATTCAAATTTTTATTCAAATTTTATTTGCCACCATGGTACAGATGATGGCGGGGACCCGTTGTAAAAGCTGCCGTTTGACAGCTTGACAAGGCCACGGGCCCCCACTTTGACAGCAATGCAGTGTTTTTTTTTTCACACACACACACAAAAAAAAGAAAATACAGGAAATACAGATAACAAGGGAAAAAAAATACATATAGCAGAGCTGTTATCAGGTTACAGTAGTCAGCATAAAATCAACAGCATTGTCCTGGCTGGAAAGAAAACTTACAATGATGGTGAAAGAAAGAATTAGGTAAACAAATCACAGAAAAAAAAAGGTTAGGTGTAGTGTAAAAAATATTCGAACAGTTTGTGGCGTGTTGTGTTTTGGAGATCAATATCGTTTTGTGCGAGTTTGTTAAGAAGTCGTGGTAGTTTATTTTCTAATGTTTGATTACCATAGAAAGTTCTGTATGTTTTTACGTTCCATTGTGCTATATTTCTTGTGTTGTACATTGCATCTCGTTTTTCTAAACCAGCTAATTTGGATAGAAAAGATATATTCTTCAACACCCCGTTTTTCACACACTTGCTCAGACGATAGTCATAAAGCTTAGTAATTGGAAGTAAGTTATACTTTAAGAAAAGTGCGGCCGTATGGTAGGTATGCGAAACATTTTCAACAATTCTTAGAAATTTTTTCTGTAACAAGTGTAGTTTCTGAAGATTGCCTGCTGTTGTTGCACCCCAGGTTAAATGGCAATAGCTGAAATGAGATTGTATCAATGAATTATATAGCATTAGCATTACATTTCGCGGCAGTATCTCACGGTTCTTGGTACTGGTAAAAAACTCGCCTAATAACCCTCATACACCCATCCACAACCTATGATATTGTCACGTTGTAGTTACGTCAGTCCAACGGTCAGGAAGACACCAACCAGTCTTAGAAACGAAGCTTTTTATTTGGGCTGACTTGCGCCCGCAAAAGAACTGAATCACTCGGCGGCAGCGTAAGCAACAAACGTGCTCGTCAGTCGTCTAACTACGAATGCCCGCTGCTCGCAGCATCGTACAATTTAAAGCCGGCAAGGAAACTTCGAGATAACAGGACAAGATCATCTACAGTAATCTGGAAAAACGTAGATACAGCTCTTCATGGCTGCGATCAATCGAGATTAATCCGGTCGCTTCTCGCGTCACGAAAAAAAATGATAACACCCCTTTCTTGCGGCCTTGAGCGCGAACAAATGGACACTACAATGATAAGTGGCATTACCCCCTTCCAAAGAAGCGTCGCCTCGATGCTTCAAAAATGAAAATAAACACAAAGAATGCAAACTTCGAGTCCTTCAGCGTTCATCATATGGTTTAAGACGAACGACATGTACGACTTCCGGGCGTGTGCGGCGTCGCTGAGATGCTGTCGCGCCGTCGGGGATGACTTCGTAGTCGAGGTCACCGATGCGACGGAGAACTCTGTACGGGCCAAAATAGCGTCGCAGCAACTTTTCACTCAATCCACGGCGGCGAATTGGCGTCCATATCCAAACACGATCACCCGGCTTGTAATGCGTGTTTCGTCAGCGCAGATTGTAGCGTCCGGCGTCGGTGTGCTGCTGGTCTTTAATGCGAAGCCGCGCAAGTCTTCGGGCTTCTTCGGCGCGATGAAGGTAGGCGGCGACGTCGAGGTTGTGTTCGTCGGAAACGTGCGGGAGCATTGCGTCGAGCGTTGTCGTGGGCTTCCTGCCGTATACCAGCTGGAATGGGGTAAACCTGGTTGTCTCCTGGACGGCAGTGTTATAGGCGAAGATCACGTAGGGCAGAATGGTGTCCCATGTCTTGTGTTCGGCGTCGATGTACATGGAGAGCATGTCTACGATGGTTTTGTTCAGACGCTCTGTGAGTCCGTTGATTTGCGGATGATAGGCAGTTGTTCTCCGATGGCTTGTCTGGCTGTAGTTTAAAATGGCTTGCGTCAGCTCCGCTGTAAATGCCGTTCCTCTGTCTGTGATGAGCCCTTTGGGGGAGCCGTGTCGCAGGAGAATTTGTCCGACAAAAAATTTTGCGACTTCTGTTGAGGTAACGCTTTTGCTTCGGCGTAGCGGGTCATGTAGTTGGTGGCCACGATGATCCACTTGTTACCTGATGATGAAATCGGAAAGGGGCCGAAGAGGTCCATCCCTATTTGCTGAAAGGGCTTAGTCGGCGGTGGTATGGAATTCAGGAGTCCGGATGGTCTAGTCGGAGGCGTTTTGCGTCGCTGACACTCACGGCACGTTTTCACGTAATGGGAAACGTCGGCAGCTAGCCGCGGCCACTAGTACTTCTCCTGGATGCGGTGCAACTTGCGAGCAATCCCGAGATGCCCTGCAGTCGGCTCATCATGACATGCCTGCATAATTTATTGCCTGAGACTGTTGGGCACGACAAGGAGATGCATTGTCCTGTTGGGCACGAAGTTCTTCTTCAGGAGGACATTATTGCGAAGGAGGAAGGACGAAAATTGCCGCTTGAACCCTCGGGGAGGCGATGCAGTCTTGCCTTTCAGATAATCAACTAGGCTTTGCAACTCAGGACCTGAGCGCTGCTGCTGCGCGAAACTGCTGGCGCTTACCGGTCCTAAGAAAGCGTCGCCGTCTTCCTCTTCCGGTGCTGCGTCGACGGGGGCTCGCGACAAGCAGTCTGCGTGGGAATGCTTGCGTCCGGATTTGTAGACTACAGTTATGTCGAATTCTTGAAAGCGCAGGCTCCAACGAGCAAGGCGGCCGGAGGGATCTTTCAAATTGGCTAGCCAGCACAGAGCATGGTGATCGCTCAAAACCTTCAATGGTCGTCAGTACAGATAAGGGCGAAATTTCGACGTGGCCCAAATAGTGGCGAGACATTCTGTCTCGGTGGTCGAATAGTTGACCTCGGCTTTCGGCAGTGAACGGCTAGCGTACGCGATAACTTTCTCCTGTCTTCCATTTTTCTGAACGAGGACCGCTCCTCAGCCCATACTGCTTGCATCGGTATGGATTTCGGTTTCGGCGTTTTCATCAAAGTGTACAAGCACAGGAGGGGACTGACTGTAAGCGGCGCTTCAGCTCTTTGAAAGCTTCCTCTTGCGGCCTTTACCATTTAAAAGTCACGTTAGCTTTGGTAAGTTGGGTCAAAGGTTCAGCGATGCGCAAGAAGTTCTTGACGAATCGCCGGTAATAAGCGCACAATCAAAGGAATCTGCGTATAGCTTTCTTCTCATTAGGTTGTGGAAACTGCGATCGCAGCCGTCTTCTGGGGGTCTGGGCGTTCTCCATCCTTGCTTACGACGTGACCAAGGAACAGCAGCTCCTTGTACTCTGGTTTCAGTGTTAGGCCTGAAGACTTGATTGTTTCCAGCCCTATCCGAAGCCTTTTGAGGTGGTCTTCAAAGGTTGAGGAGAAGACAATTCGTCATCTAAGTAGACTAGGCAAATCTGCCACTTCAAGCCTGCGAGCACCGTATCCATTACTCGCTGGAACGTCGCTGGGGCAGAATAGAGGCCGAATGGCATCACCTTGAACTCGAAGAGTCCGTCTGGTGTGATGAACGCAGTCTTTTCGCGATCTCTTTCGTCGACTACCATTTTCCAGTAGCCGCTCTTCAGGTCCATCGATGAGAAGTACTTAGCGTTGCACAGCCGATCCAATGTGTCGTCGATGCGGGGGAGGGGGTACACATCCTTCGTAAGGCTGTTCAGACGGCGGTAATCGACGCAGAAGCGAAGGGTGCCGTCTTTCTTTTTCACTAGGACGACTGGTGCTGCCCAGGGGCTCCTCGATGGCCGGATGACGTCGTCACGAAGCATTTTCTCACCTTGCTTGCGGATAGCTTGGCGTTCTAGCTGCGATACGCGGTAGGGGCTCTGTCGCAGTGTTTCGTCGTGCCTTTGTTTAGATGCCGGTATTCTTCGGTGAAGTTAGCAGCACTTGGGCTTGGGCATTCCGGATTTGGGCGACTCCCCTTGCGACGCCCAGTCCTCGATCCAGGAGGAACTGGGTGTTCCCTTCTACGACACCTTCGGCAGTTTCGATGTCTGCGGTACCTATGCAGGCGACGACACTTGATCGGGGCGGCACGCTCAATGCTTCGTCGAGGACGTTTAAGGCAACGTGATGAATCGCTCTCGTCGCAGCAGATATGGCTTTGTCCGTGGAAAGCTTGATCAACTTAGATCGAAGGTCGATGATCGCCAGATGTACATTCAGGAAGTCCATTTCCAAAATCACGTACCGCGAGCATTTTTGTAGGACCAGGAAGGTTGTAGCATAGGTTCCCTCATTTGCTGTAACTCTCACGGTGCAGCGTCCTGACGGCGTAATAAGGTTACCATCTGCGGTGCGGATCACCGGGCCATCCCAAGTTGTTGTTACTTTCCTGAGTCCGACAGCGAGCGGCCCGCTCATGACGGAGTAGTCGGCTCCATTGTCGACCAAGGCAGTAACTGCGTGGCCGTCGACCGTTACTTCAGGGTCACTTGTTCGCGTTTTCGTATTACACGTTTTCTTCGGTGTGCGATCTCGGCTTCGTCGAGTAGTGAGGCTGTGGTGGGCGTACTCCGACGTTACTTCGCTGGGCGGTGGTAAAAGCGTCAAGTCTGGCCGCATCGTCGTCGTCGTCGGTGCTGTTGTCGTAGTTGAGGCATGGTATTGCGTTTTCGTCGATGGAGGATCTTTGTTCTTTTGCTCAAAAGCAACCTCACCTCCAGAGGCTGCTTTATTCAGTTTAACCTTCGGAGGATGGGGGAGCTTCCACGCACGGCGTAGCCTCGGTTAGGAGATACAAAGCGCGGTGACGATGGCGACGGGGAACGTGATAGGCGGCTAGGCGATGAGTATTCTTCCCGACGCAAAAACTCCTCGATTTCGGCTGGTCGCTGGCCGGGTCGGAGTCGTGGGGCGTCGTAAGAAAACCCTCGGATGCCCATTCTCCTGTATGGGCAGTACCGGAGAATGTGACCGGCTTCGCCGCAGTGGAAGCATAGTGGGCGGCGCTGGTCGGGTGTTCTCCACTCGTCGCATTTCCTCGACCCTGTGCGACGCTCGTAGGACGGGCGGGTTGGGGCGAGAGGGCGGCGGTCCAGTGCAGCTGGCTGAGGGCGATAGGGGCTTGGGTCCCGTCGTCGAGGTGCAAGACTGCTGCGACGTAAGTCATGGCTGGGGGCTGCAGAGGCTGTGTGGTGGTGGGCGTCACACCTAAGGCCTGTTGAACTTCGTCCCGGATGACGTCAGTGAGCGATGTAAGCCGCGGCTGCGTTCCCGTTGGCAGCAATCGTTGGAGCTCTTCTGGCACAACTTGGCGTATAACCTCCAGCAGGTTATCGTTGTTAGCGGTGTCTAGGCAGCTTGCTGAGAAAACGCGCTGCTGGAGGTCACACTGGCGGGCTCGGGCATCAAGAGTGTTTCCATCGGGGATGACTCTTCTACGAATTCCGCGATGGTTTTCGGTGGGTTGCGGACGAGGCCGGCAATGAGTTGCTCTTTAACTCGTCGCATAAGCAACTTCACCTTCCCTTCTTCCTTCATGTTCGTGTCGGCACGCCGGAAGATACGCTTCATCTCCTCAGTATACACTGCAACGGTCTCGTTTGGGTGTTGTAAGCGAGACTGTAGCAGCTGCTGGGCTCTCTCCTTTCTCACAACGTTTGTGAAAGTCTTGAGAAGCCGCTCCTTGAAGGTTTCCCAGTTCGCAAGGCTAGCTTCCTCATTCTCAAACCAGATTCTTGCTGGTCCCTCCAGGGCGAAGAAGACGTACCTAAATTTCATGGCATCGTCCCAGTTGTTAAAGACAGCCACACGGTGAAACTGTTCCAGCCATTCTTCGGGGTCGGCGCCAGGCGAAGCTTACAAGGGTAGACGGGCAGGCTAGTTGGTGAACCATAATTCTTTAAAACAGCGCAAAAGACAGGGACACAGACAGAAAAGACACACACAGCGTCGAAGTTCGGTGGCACCCGGGGCTGCTGCAGAATTATTGGAGTCGTCGTCTGGGGCAAGCTCATGGTGGACGTTGCTACTCGCTTTCGCTTCCGGGTAGGGTCCGGCAGAGTCCCGAACTCAGGTGCGCCCCCGAACTCAGGTGCGCCCCCGAGTCCCGAACTCAGGTGTTTTTAACTTTTTAAAAGAAGCCAATGTACTAGAAAAACTCTAAATTTTTACCCTGTGCTTTACAATTTATTGACGCACCTCAGACACCCTCCCGTCTCGAGAAGACGGCTGAGGTCACTATTACATCGGTTGGGGACCTCGAGATCCTCGCACAGCCAAGGATGGCTGCTGAGGTTGCCAACCCTTTTTAAAGCATTTACCAGAAGTCTCTTCTAAAATTTTGTCATATTTTTACTAGCTTGCACGAATTAACTTTTTAGGCCCTTTACACCGCCGTTCATTTAGACTTTTGTATAACATGTATCTAAAAGAATTTTCTATACCCGAAGCTTGGCGCATGATAGCCTTAGTCGCTTATGCGCCAATAAACTCAACTCAACTCAGGTGCGCCCCCTAGCAGATGTCGGCTTGCGCGGTGAACTGGAGCCAGGTCCTCCGGTGAATGACTGAGAGGGCTGGCGTCACGACTTGCGGGGGGTGTCCGGTACATAGAAGGCTACCCAGCACCTCCACCAGATGTCACGTTGTAGTGACGGCAGTCCAGCGGTCAGGAATACAGCAACAAAGACTTTCAAAGGAAGCTCTTTATTTGGGTGACTTGCGCCCGCAAAAGAACTGAATCACTCGGCGGCGGCGTAAGCAACAAACGTGGTCGTCAGTCGTCTAACTACGAATGCCCGCTGCTCGCGGCATCGTTCAATTTAAAGCCGGCAAGCAAACTTCCAGATAACAGGTCGAGATCATCTAGAGTAATCTGGAAACACGTAGATACAGCTGTTCATGGCTGTGAACAATCGAGATTAGACCGGTCGCTTCTCGCGTCACGAACAAAAATGATAACACCCCTTTCCTGCGGCCTTGCGCAAACGAACGGACACTACAATGATACGTGGCAATATTTACCCCACGACGTGTCCTTAGTATCATCGTCTTCAAGTTACTTGCATTCAACTCCCCTGTGGGGCATCAGCTTGGGCATTCGTATTGCACATGCCAGAAATTTAACTTAACAAGAATCCTGGAATGAGTTCAGACCTGAGCCGCTTGTTTTATTCTTTCAGAATATTTTTGAAGCTCCAGTGTCAGAGCACTAAAGGGGAATATTCGAATTTCTGCATGCCGTTTGGTTTGGTTTGGTTTATGGGGTTTAACGTCCCAAAGCGACTAAGGCCATGAGAGACGCCGTAGTGGAGGGCTCCGGAAATTTCGACCACCTGGGGTTCTTTAACGTGCACTGACATCGCACAGTACACGGGCCTCTAGAATTTCTCCTCCAAAGAAATTCCAGCCGCCGCGGCCGGGATCGAACCCGCGTCCTTTGGGTCAGCAGCCGAGCACCATAGCCACTGAGCCACCGCGGCGGCTTTCTGCATGGCGTGCAGAAACTGCAGCTTTTTTTTAACTTTTTATCGTCACATAACCAAGTAATCAGTTCTGACTCACGGTTCCTTCTGCACTAGTCGCACAAGCAGTGTTGTGCCTCAGGTAGCTGATGTCACCACATTTCAAGATTCATTTAAAGATTCATTTTTGTTTTTAGAACAAAAGGCTGGAATGGCCTTCCACCTGAAAGGGCTGACTAACCTCTTGTCCTTTGAGCTAGTTACTGCAGAAATCCATGCAGTAAATGAGAAAGAGGAGGAGGAGTAGGTATGCTTGTACATCAAGGAATAAATTGGCAAAGAATAAAATCAACTTGCAAAGAACGTCTGGGTACCATGTACAATTGCTGGCAAAAGGTCATGGCTAGGGGTAGTTTATTTAGGGACCGGGGACAAAGCAGGCAAGAAAACAAGGATCTAGTTAGTTAAGTGCCTCAATGACGATATAAAGCAGATTGTAGACGGTGTCGATATTATTTTGCTCGGAGACATGAACGGCCACATCGAGGATCTGGATGGATACACAGTTTGTAACGGGAAGTTAATGCTAGACTTGTGTGAGCGGCACAACCTAGTTATTGTCAATAGAGAAACTAAATGTGAGGGACAAATCACGTGGGAATCCCGTAACAGGCAAACAACCATTGACTACTGTCTATTGTCCCAGCGCATCTATAGCAAGCTCGCAATAATGGAAATAGACGAAGAGGGGAAGTACAGCCTAGGAAGTGATCATAAACGTATTAGTCTACAGTTGGGACCCTAGTCAAAAGAGAAATGCAGCGAAGTCAAAAAGACAACGCAAAATTAAACGCTGAACAAATAGCACTAATATCAGCCGATATAGAAGAAGTAATCGAGAAACGCCCCATGGAAAAGTGGGATTATAATCAGTTAGAACTGCTCATCGCTACAAAAATGAAACAGGTGAAAGGAGTAAACCGCTGGAGAGGAAAGAGGAAGCCACGAAGCTGGTGGAATATGGAAATTAAGGAGGCCATCGAACAACGACGGCTGGCTTCAAGGGAACACAGAGAAGCAAAGAGGGCGCAGTTATCTGAAGAGGAAATAGGCGAAAAATGGGAATCTTATCGACAAAAGAAACAGCAAGTTCAGGTCCTAGTCCAGGCTAAAATTAAACAGTCCTCTGATAAATGGCTGGCTGAAGTTCGCGAGGCAAATAAAGGGGGGCCAAGAAAATTCTGGAACCATATAAGCTGGTTGGGAAAAAACAAATCAAAGAACGCAGGAACAGATTATAGATGCTGAGGGAAAAGGTTTAGAGGGAGACGATGCTGGGAACTACATTACGTCATTTATAGCTGCGTCTTTTAGCAACGACAATGGGGTAATCTCCTCAAGTGAGGCGGCAACACAGGACAGCACAATAGAGAACAGCTTAGAACTGACTATAGTCTTAAGTGGGAAAAGGCGGAAGGGAATATTCCTAAAACCACATCAGCAGGGATAGACGAACATGATGTAAAAAATAGCGCACAGGGAACACAAGGGACGGAAAGTACACGACGCAGACAAGCGCTTGTCTGCGTCGTTTACTTTCCGTCCCTTGTGTTCCCTGTGCGCTATTTTTTACATCATGAACGTTATCCAACTTGCCCAACTTTCCGCTTTGCGGGATAGGCGAAATTCCAATTAAGCGGATTAATGAACTTGGCCCAAGAAGCAAGGAAGCGCTGATAAAAGCATTGGAGACAGTCATAACAAATCAGCAAATTCCGCAAAGCTGGAGACAGAGTAAAATGAATTTGATTTATAAAGGGAAAGGAGATAATATGAACATAAAATCCTTCCGTCCGATTACGATAACATCTGTTATGTACAGGCTGGCAATGCAGGCGGTGAAATTAAAAATGTAGTCATGGGCAGAAGGTAATCGGATACTCGGAGAACTTCAGAATGGGTCCAGAAAGGGTAGGCGCTTAGATGATAGCCTGTTCGTGCTTACCCAACGCATAGAAATAGCTAGGCGGAAAACAGACCTCTGTTTTTAGCCTTTCTGGACGTAAGCGGTGCATACGATAACGTGAACAGGGAACTCCTGTGGACCATATTGCCATGTATCATTTTAGCGTCCGTTCGTTCGCGCAAGGCCGCAGAAAAGGGGTGTTATCATTTTTGTTCGTGACGCGAGAAGCGACCGGTCTAATCTCGATTGTTCACAGCCATGAACAGCTGCATCTACGTGTTTCCAGATTACTCTAGATGATCTCGACCTGTTATCTGGAAGTTTCGCTGCCGGCTTTAAATTGAACGATGCCGCGAGCAGCGGGCATTCGTAGTTCGACGACTGACGACCACGTTTGTTGCTTACGCCGCCGCCGAGATCATGTACGCAACCCAGACTATCCCGGGAGAACACTCCTCACATACTTCCTGGGTACAGCGCGTAACGTGTTTTTTACACAACACGTGGTTGGCCCTACAGCCGAGCAGCCGCCGACATTTTTTGTTAACGTGCGTCGCACACTGGCGTCGTTGACTGCCAGCGTGCCCGAACTGGATGTTGATGAAACCCCGCCCTCCAGGATGTGTGAAGCACTAACGGTCGCTGCGCTGACCCGCGAACAACTCCAGAAAACGAGACGGGCACGCTGGCGCCAACTGACCTCAGCTACGCTTCCTGCAGATGTCAGGGACTTCGGCTGGCTGCGAGGCTGGCGGGTCCTGCCCACAAGAGACCGCCTTGCGGCGTGAGGCGTGGCGCCCTCCGCCCGATGCCCGCAGTGTGGTCTCCTTGAAACTTTGCAGCACGCAATGTTTGAGTGTGTAGTTGCGCGAACCTTTTGGATATTAGTGTCACGCATGTTTTTAACCCGCCTGGAAGCGCGCACTAGTTCACCCCCAAGCAACCACAGATATCCGTCGGACGTACGACCTAGATCCGAACGCCCTTTGCCGAGATCGGACGTCCATCGGACGTACGAACACAATCCGATTTCGGATATCCGTATTCGTACATCCGCCGGACGTACGGACAGTGTCCACTTTTGTATATCCGCATGAGAGACGAGGTGGACGTCCGAAGGATGTAAGGTCGAGTATTTTCACAGGCCATGAGTATGGACGTTTTTTATTCCACAGAAAATTCGAGTCTTTCGTGTATGTATACTGTTTTATTTGCATCAGTTGGAGGGTTTGACGCGAAGACGTTTGTAAATTGGTACGATTCCACTCCTACCTGCAGTGCAAGAGCCGCCAACGAGCTAAATTTATCTAGGAGGAGAAGCCGGTGTTGCTGAATTTTGCAAGAACTCAATGACTAGTTTTACATTTATAAAACTTCTCCAAATTAGAGGAGTTGCGCGACATGTACACTGTTTTGCTAGCTAAACTTGCCATTGAAACCATTCGTAAGCATCAAAACTCCCGTGCATTCTGCTATCACCATCATCATGGATGTCAGTTCGTGGTCAGACCAATCCAATCCATCAGTACGGCTCCGTAGCGCTGTTGTTGATATGTCGCGTAGTGTTGTCGCGCAAATCTTTATAGCTCTGTTATTATAAAATGTGGCTTTGTTCGGTCTGTGGACGAAAGTTGTATGTAACTTAAGATATTCGAAATGTACGGGAAGCGCCTGAAGCTCTTCTGGAACACCGGAATCCCGTACTGCGTCGACCTTGGTGTAAAGAAGGCTTAGTGCACAAGTGATCGCCTACGAAGGTATGTATCCAGTGAACTTCTTGGAACTTTGCTTCTAGGACAATGCAGCATGCTCATATAACATTCGTTCACAGGACAGTGGGAGCACTAACCGCGAGGAGATGGCTTCCCCAAGTGTGTGCTGTTCTCAAACTTTCGGGAGCCTACATCACACAGCTGCGGGAGCCCTCAACTCGCGCGGCTAATTCCCACTCCTCTTCAAAGTTGCGGGACGGAGTATTTTAGCATCTTGTTAATTTTTAGGGCATCGCTAGGTTCACTGTGCCTATATAAAGAGTGACAACGCGCGAAAGGCAGACCATAGGAAGCACGTGTAGTTCGCAGTGGTTCGCAACGGAAGCTTTGCGGCTTTCTGTGCACAGTCGCGTACAGTGCTGGACAGGTTAGTGCCCTAAGGCCCATGAGAATAAATAAAGAACAGATACATTGTCAAATATGGTGTGGAAAAGTGAGAGCTGTTATTGCCTTATACTTATTGAGGTGTTTGTTAAAGGGCATTGTCTGTTATACTTGCAGCATTAAACACTTCTATTAATTGGTTCCAATGTTTTTACTTGGGCTACTGCATTGTGCCATTTGTTTCACATGACTGATGTTTGCCGCGTTCTTTTTTATTTCAGAAATCCTATGGGTGGGAAGATTACGGATGTGTGTCCCAAGCTTGCCACATTTGAAGAGTCACATTTAAGAAATTTTCCGAATTTAACCCATTGCTCTGCTGATGTATCATCAACCACAATAAAATATGCGTGCTATGCATCAAATTGTTTTTGGTTTTATTGCATTGCGCGGAGTGAAAAAAGCACGCATGCACCATATATGCGAATATTTGAGAAAGATCCGCCAATGGACGTACTCAACTGGACATCCGTCGGCGGGCGAACCGTATACCTTTGGCCACCTTTCGGACGGCCGACGGACGTCTACCGGCTGTTTGCGGATGTTCAGCGGACGTACAGAACATCCGAAATAGACCTCTGTCGGCCGTCCGAAGGATATCGGTGGTTGCTTGGGCCCGAAGTGTTTCAAAATATGCTCTTGTGTGTCGGCATGTTCGTTTTGTGGCGGCAGCGTGGAGTGGCTTCCTTAAATGGACGTCCGCAAAGAACAATGTTTCCAATGTTGCAGCGCCTCCGCACGCGCCTCTTTGAACAAGCATGCGTGGACGCTCTGTCAATGAGCGAGGCTGAGTTTTTGCGCAAATGGTCGACATACTTTATCGTCCTGCGCGGCGGTCGAGTGTCGGCTTTCTTACTGCCTTACTGACGTGCTCAGTGCTGCGTCACTGCGCATGTGCTTGACTGATCAGAGCATTGAGTTCAGCTGTTTAGTTTTGTATTTTTTATGTTAACACAGAACAAAATAAACTTCTCTTTCTACGCCGCCGCAGAGTGATTCAGTTCTTTTGCGGGCGCAAGTCAGCACAAATAAAGAGCTTCGTTTGCAAGCCTTGTTGCTGTAATCCTGACCGCTGGACTGCCGTCACTACAACGTGACATCTGGTGGAGATGCTGGGTAGCCTTTCATGTTCTGGACACCCCCTACAAGTCGTGACGCCAGCCCTCTGAGTCATCTACCGCAGGACCTGAGTCCAGTCCACCGCGCAAGCCGACGCCTGCAAGGGGACGCACCAGAGTTCGGGATTCTGCCGGACCCTACGCGGAAGCGGAAGCCAGCAGCAACGTCTACCATGAGCTTGCCCCAGACAATGACTCCAATCATACTTCAGCAGCCCCGGGTGCCACCAACCTTCGACGCTTCGCCAGGCGCCGACCCCGAAGAATGGCTGGAACAGTTCGACCGTGTGGCTGTCTTTAACAACTGGGACGATGCCATGAAATTAGGTACGTCTTCTTCGCCTTGGAGGGACCAGCAAGAATCTGGTTTGAGAATGAGGAAGCTAGCCTTACGGATTGGGAAACCTTCAAGGAGCAGCTTCTCAAGATCTTCACAAACGTCGTGAGAAAGGAGAGAGCCCAGCAGCTGCTACAGTCTCGCATACAACACCCAAACGAGACCGTTGCAGTATACACTGAGGAGATGAAGCGTCTCTTCCGGCGTGCCGACTCGAGCATGAAGGAAGAAGAAAAGGCCAAGCTGCTTATGCGAGGAGTTAAAGAGCAACTCTTTGCGGGCCTCGTCCGCAACCCACCGAAAACCGTCGCGGAATTCATAGAAGAAACATCCACGATGGAAAAAACTCTTGATGCCCGAGCCCGCCAGTATGACCGCCAGCAACGCTTTTTGTCAGCAAGCTGCCTGAACACCGTTAACAACGATAACCTGCGGGAGGTTGTACGTCAAGTTGTGCGAGAGGAGCTCCGACGATTGCTGCCAACGGGAACGCAGCCGCAACTTTCATCGCTCACTGACGTCATCCGGGACGAGGTTCAACAGGCTTTAGGTGTGACGCCGACACCCACGCAACCTCTGCAGCCCCCAGCCATGACTTACGCCGCAGCTGTGCGTCGTCCTGCCCCTCGACGACGGGACCCAAGCCCCTATCGCCCTCAGCCAGCTGCGTTGGACCGCCGCCCACTCGCCCCAACCCGCCCGTCCTACGAGCGACGCGCACAGCCGAGGAAATGCGACGAGTGGAGAACTCCCGACCAGCGCCGCTCACTATGCTTCTACTGTGGCGAAGCCGGTGACGTCCTCCGGCACTGCCCATACAGAAGACTGGGCATCCGAGGGTTCTCTTACGATGCTCCACGACCCCGACCCGGCCAGCGATCAGCCGAAATCGAGGAGTTTTTGCGTCGGGAAGGGTGCCCATCGCCGAGCCGCCTATCACGTTCCCCGTCGCCATCTTCACCGCGCTTTGTATCTCCTAGCCGAGGTTACACGATGCGTGGACGCTCCCCCAGCTCCCGAAGGTTAAACTGAATAAAGCAGCCTCTGGAGGTGAGGTTGCTTCTGAGCGCAATAACTAAGTTCCTCCATCGACGAAAACACAAGACTATGCCTCAACTACGACGTGAACTACGACGACGAGAACTACGACGACGCGAACTACGACGACGCGAACTACGACGACGCGAACTACGACGACGCGAACTACGACGACGAGAACTACGACGACGAGAACTACGACGACGAGAACTACGACGACGAGAACTACGACGACGAGAACTACGACGACGAGAACTACGACGACGACAACTACGACAACACCAACGACGACGACACGGCCAGACTTGAAGCTTTTACCGTTGCCCTTAAACCTTATTATGAACGCTAAAGGACTCGAAGTTTGCATTCTCCATGTTTATTTTCATTTTAAAGCATCGAGACGATGCTTTTTGGGAGGGCGGTAATGCCACGTATCATTGTAGCGTCCGTTCGTTCGCGCAAGGCCGCAGAAAAGGGGTGTTATCATTTTTGTTCGTGACGCGAGAAGCGACCGGTCTGATCTCGATTGTTCACAGCCATGAACAGCTGCATCTACGTGTTTCCGGATTACTCTAGATGATCTCTACCTGTTATCTGGAAGTTTCCTTGCGGGCTTTAAATTGAACGATGCCGCGAGCAGCGGGCATTCGTAGTTCGACGACTGACGAGCACGTTTGTTGCTTACGCCGCCGCCGAGTGATTCAGTTCTTTTGCGGGCGCAAGTCAGCCCAAATAAAGAGCTTCGTTTGCAAGCCTTGTTGCTGTATTCCTGACCGCTGGACTGCCGTCACTACAACGGGACAATATTGAAAGATTTAGGTATCGGTCATGAGGTAATTAATTTTCTGCAGGAAATCTACCGAGATAATGAAGTTGAAATTACTTGGGAAGGGAAAAAAAGTACCACAACTGTGGGGGTGCACAAAGGATTAAGGCAAGGTTGTCCTCTATCACCGCTGCTGTTCATGCTTTAGGTGATTAATATGGAAAGAAGGCTAGAAGAAAGTAATCTAGGTTATAATCTTTCGTACAGATTAGGCGGAAATGCAGTTGGGCAGCGACTCCTGGGTTTAATGTATGCGGACGATATTGTACTGTTAGCAGATAGACAGGAAGATTTACAAACTTTGGTTTATTGCTGTGGAGACGAAGGAGACGCTCTAGGATTCAGTTTTAGCGCAACTAGATCAGGTGCGATGATTTTTAGCGATACAACTGATCAGGTGCTTAGAATACAAGGCCACGAAATACCCATTGTGGCCGAATACAAATACCTCGGGATATGGCTAAACGAAGGGCAGATATACGCGGAAAAGCATGAAGAGGCTCTTAGGGCAAAAGGACAAAGAGACGCCGGGATAATGAAACATAGGGCATTATGGGGCTACAACAAATATGAAGTACTAAGAGGTATTTGGAAAGGAATAATGGTCCCAGGACTTACTTTCGGCAATGCGGTTCTGTGCTTAAGGGCAGAAGTTCGGTCGAGATTGGACGTAAATCAGAGAGCTGTTGGAAGATTAGCACTAGGTGCCCACGGCAAAACCACAAACGAGGCAGTACAAGGGGATATGGGCTGGGCATCGTTCGAAGCACGGGAAGCTAAGAGTAAAGTACTATATGAAGAACGCCTGAGGAAATTGGACGATAACAGGTGGGCAGCTAAGGTATTTAAATATTTGTACAGAAAGAGCGTTGACTCACAGTGGCGGAAAAGAACTAGAAAACTAACCAGTAAGTATGCAGGTCATGAGGACGGAGAAAGAAAGAGCATTAAACGACAGGTTAAAAATGCGGAAGTCAAAAATTGGATGAATACAATGGAAAAGAAACATAGTGTAGAACTATATCGATACTGGAAAAGGGAGATCAGGAAAGAATTTTTCTTTGATAACTTAAGAGGCGGTGCCGTACTTTTTGAAGCTAGGTCAGGGTGTCTTAGAACGCGCAGCTACAAAAAGAAATTTAACGAAGAAGATGACACATGTGCAGTGTGTGGTAGATCTGTGGAAACAATTGAACACCTCATAATCAAATGTGATGGTATCCATCCGGATGTCGATGCAGGCACAGTCACTCTTTCTGAGGCCCTAGGGTTTAAAGATAACAATGGTCAGGTAGAGAAATCTGCAGTGGAAGTTAGCAAAAAGCGATTGGAGGATTGGTGGCTGAAAATCAGAGATGTGGCATAAGGCTATTGTAGGAAACCGTAGGTAAAGATGATGGCGGATCTTAATGAGAATTGCCAACACAGTAAACAAAAAATAATAAAGTGTAACGGCCTTTATTGACAGTTGTGAAGGCCGGTTAGAGCGGGCAAGGACAGGTCCGGTCCCGGAACAGTTCACGCTCTCGTCCCGCGCCGCGCGTCGGCTCTGCTGCTTCAGCTGCCGATCGTTGTCTTCTCGTCTCGCGCCTCGCCTCGGTTCTGCTGCTCTGACTGCTGATGATCTTCCTCTTTACAAAAGAAAGAAAAGCTGAGTATGGTGGCAAGTGCCACCACCCCGTTTCAAAGGGGGCGCTCCTATCCATCGATCCATCCATGTTGTTGTTGTAGGCCGCCGCGGTGGCTCAGTGGCTATGGTGCTCGGCTGCTGGCCCGAAAGACGCGGGTTCGATCCCGGCCGCGGCGGTTGAATTTCTTTGGAGGAGAAATTCGAGGCCCGTGTACTGTGCGATGTCAGTGCACGTGAAAGAACCCCAGGTGGTCGAAATTTCCGGAGCCCTCCACTACGGCGTCTCTCATAGCCTCAGTCGCTTTGGGACGTTAAACCCCATAAACCAAACCAAACCAATGTTGTTGTTGTGTGAACAAGCGAGGCATCAGTCGTCCGTCTTCCGCGCCACGTGCGTTTGGCGTGCATGTGCAAATATGGGTCGCTGTGGCGTGCCAAATTGCAGAGGCGGATACGATAATGGGCCAAAGGTGCGGCTGTTTTCTTTTCCGAGTGATCCCACACGAAAAGCGCTTTGGCAGCGTGCCGTGCGGCGAGATGATGTCGACGTGCCAACCCTTAAGGATCCTAAGGTAAGCAGCGACTTTTGTTCTTCAAAATTTCACCAGCGCTGCGACTAGGAACAAAAACATAGAAGGAAGGACAAGGACCTTCTCTGTTCTTGTTCCTCGTCGCAGCGCTGGTGAAATTTTGAAGATGTACCAAACCACTATTTTGACTTTTCTTCTTTACTCATGCATGCTGAGCTGTTCTTTTACAGAAGAGTGGTGCGGACATATGCGAGAAGCCACTGAAGCGTTACACCGCACGATATGTTAAATGTTTGTTGCGGTAACTTTTCTCATGCCCGTCTTTGCTTTGTTTGGGGGGATCACACTTTGGAATCGGCACTAAGAGCGAATAGAGTTTGCGTACGTACGGACACCTCAATGAGCACTAGGGTCATGTTTTACAGACAAAATCTACATTACTAGCGGTCATGCCAGGTCGATATTGGCATGTATGCATATTATTATGCATTATTTGCTAACAGCGCTTTTTTTTGCTGTAATATGTGCAGGTTTGTCATATGTTCCATTTCAAGCCTGAGCACCTGCGCACAACTTCGACTTACACGGATGTCGACGGACGAACAATAGAATTGCCTATGAAGATAACTCGGATTACGCCTGACGCAGTTCCGACTGTCTTTCCTGACTGCCCAAGTTATCTCTCTGCTACAAGGCAGTCACGAGAAGAACCTGAGGTGAAGCGCAGACCGAACGAACAAGCACAACTCCAAGAAGCCATTCAACAATCAGCGGCAGCTTTCGAGATGGAAGAGGCAATGAACAAAATACAGAGCTTGGAAGACATTTCTGCATGTCTCCAACGTCTGCATCACAAAGATTTCTGGACGAATATGTGTTGTGTTAAGTGCATAATATTTGCTCACCTTGAGCCAACAACACAAGCGCCAGAGCTCCCGGCATCAGTGACAGTATCAGCCGATATGTGTGTTCGCGTGTTTTGGAAACATGTGCAGCTGGCATCAAATGAAGAGCTTGAAATGCCTGGTCAAGTTCTCGATTTTTGTGTCTCGGAGAGACTTCTAGATAATGTGCAGGGATACTGCACTGATCGAAGCCATCAAAAACAGGATAGAGTGAGTGCTGTGCTCAAACTGATTGTTGCTCTTCTTGATGATATTTCTGATGATGAGATAACAGCATGAAAGCGCAGACGCATTATTTTTCCTGAAAGAGCACTTTGAACTCATGGGGAAGAAAAACAATGGTTGTAGGTATTCAGCTGAACTATTAGTTTTTTCTGCTGCGTTCCACACAATTTCACCCCATGCGTATAACTTTCTTCGAAGCAGTGGTAAAGTGGTGTTGCCTCATGCTACAACTATTAAGAGAGTTTGTGCAGCTCAAGATGTGAGTCCATCAAAATAGCAAACTGAAGAAGGCTTCTTGAGGTACATGAAAAGACGAGCTGGTTTGCTTAATCCTCATGAAAGGAACATTGTACTGATGATGGACGAAATACACCTACAGCAGTTTTTCGAATATAAAGGGGGTCGTCTTACAGGAGCTGCTAACTGTGCTGAGCCAGCAAAAACAGCTCACGTCTTTATGGTACAGTCATTACTGTCATCATACAAAGACGCTGCACACATACTTTATTTATTTATTTAGTAAGGAACCCACAGCACCGTGGCATTACAGTGGGGGTGGGGGGGGGGCAATGTACAAAAAAGAAGCACACATAACACCTCCGCTCGCAGGCAGAGTTACAAGCATAAAGCGTTCGCCATGTACATCTCACTTCAAAAGAACACATCACAATCGCATCACATCATTAAAGAACGAAAGAATGCATCATTTGATGTCACACTCACAACATCGCTCGGTAGTCTGTTCCATTCTCTAATGGTTTTCGGAAAAAAATACATTTTAAACAATTCAGTTTTTGCCGTGAATTCGCGGACTTTAAAAACATGGTCAACACGGTTGGATCTATAAAAAGGCTCCTGCACATATCTTTCGCGTTCAACCCGAATAGTTGCATAATAAACTGCATGAAATAGCTTCAGACGCAACTTCTTTCGGCGCGTGTCGAGCAATTCCCAGTTGAATGTATCCTTCGTACGCAATGCACTGTAACGAGCCCCGCGTGTGCCAGACACGAAACGAGAGGCCATGTTCTGCACCCTCTCCAACTTATCTTTATCTCTAGCAGTAGGCGGGTCCCAGACAGTGCACGCGTAGTCCAGAACCGACCTGACATAAGTCTTGAATAAAATGTCACGACATGACAGTGGAAAAGTGCTTGCATTTCGGCGAAGAAATCCCAAGTTTCTGCATGCTTTAGCAGAGATATAATCGACGTGACGGCGCCAGCTCAAATCAGGAGTAAAATAAACGCCTAGATATTTAAATTCGAATACCTGTTCTAACATTGTGTTCCTAATAACATATGAATACAAATCAGGGTTTTTCTTTCTTGTAAACTTCATATGGACAGTCTTGGACAAATTCAAATCCGTATTCCATTTAACGCACCACTCTGAGATTCTGTTCAAATCTTCTTGGAACATTTCAACATCTCGATCACTAGTGACAACACTACAAAGAACGCATTCATCCGCAAATAACCGCATTTGAGAACCTATTCCGTCACCAATGTCATTCACGTAGAGCAGGAACAATAGTGGTCCTAACACGGAGCCCTGGGGAACACCAGACACAACCTGCACTCTTTTTAAAATTATCTTTAAGTAGGGTGCAACCGACTCAGCACACAGTTTGTAGAATTTGTTTGGCAAGTCATCAGGACAACCAGCCTTAGCAATCTTCAGTTTCTGCAACAGAGACTGTATACCGTTGATGCTGATCACAACATCATCCATAACACTCGCCACTGGCTGGAAACTCGGGGTGTTCATATCAGCATGTTCGATTTCAGAGCTGAAAACAGAGCTGAAATATTTATTAAAGAACTCAGCTTTTTGTGCATCATCATCAACAAAGGTGTCACCAGAAACAAGAGGTGGTATAGTTAGAGAGTCTTTTCCATTTCTCTTTACATGTTTCCAAAATTCCTTCGGATTTTCTTTTAATTTCGTCTCCATTGAAATGCCAAACGAATTCTTTGCAGCTGCCACAGCAACTTTCATTCTTCCGGCAATTTCCTGCAGCTTGAACCAATTCTCACGCGTCGGATTTCCTTTAAATTTAACGTAAACACGTTGCCTTTTGCGCGTAAGACTGCGTAGCTCCCGAGTAAACCATGGTTTGCTTTTACTCCTCCTTTTCGTTAATATCCATGCCGAAACAAAGCACTGCCTCAGTTCAAACATCTTATCCTTAAATCTAGACCATAGTTCAACCACTCCAGAGTTATCGGCATGCGTTTCAAAGATCGTTCGGTACTTATTCAACTCTTCGTTTATCTCCCTTACGTTTGCTTTTTCATAGTTATATACTCGCCTATGTGCTGTACCAGCGCTCCTTACATGTTAAACTTTCATTTCACAAAGCACAGCACTGTGATCGCTAATTCCAGGTAGCACCTGAGTGGAATTGACGAATTCAGGTTGATTTGTGAACAACAAATCTAGGATGTGATCCCCACGTGTCGGTTCCAGAACCGTTTGACGCAATGCATAAAGTTCAACCAACAAGTTGATCAGTTCTTGGCAGGAGCGACTCGTAAAGGACTTGAAGTGAGGTTGATGAGTCCAGTTAATGCTAGGCAGATTGAAATCACCTCCGATCACCATAAAATCTGTTTGAATTGCGTCAACTGTCCCTGCCAGCTGCGCAAACACATCAACGGATGAATCAGGCGGGCGGTAGAAAGAACACACAGTTATAACTTTGTTGTTATTAAGCACCAATTTACACCATACAGCTTCAAATTAATCTGCAACATTTATTTGGTAAGAAGAAATTGCAGCATCCACAAGAATAAATACACCTCCTCCATGCAAGTGTCTGTCCTTTCTATAACATTTAAAGCGATCTGGGAATACTTCACCATCTGCAATTTCATTTGCTAACCATGATTCAGTGCCGAGAATAACGGACGGCTTCACCATATCAATTAGAGCTGCAAATTCATCAACCTTGTTTTTTATGCTACGGCAGTTAATTACAAGAAAGGAAATAAGCGTTGCATTACGCCGACACCGTCACTCAACCGGTACTACTTCCTTTGTAGCACCGGCCTTATCACCTACTATCGGTACGACCTCATTTGTATTATCATCAAACAAGTACTTCTCGCCGTTTATAATAAGAGTGTCATACCTGAGGCTGATCTTGTCGCCACTTTGTTCTCGTGATTTCGCGAACTGCCATAGAAACTTTCTCTTTCTACGTACTTCCTCAGAAAAGTCCTCTGAAATACTGACATCACTTCCTTTTAATTTAAAAGCCCTCTTTAAAACCTTCTGCTTGTCAGCGTATGAGGCGAAAATCGCTTTTAAAGGACGGTTGCTACCAGACTTGAATCTGCCTAACCTGTGAGCAATTTCTAGTTTTACGGATTGAACACCTAATTTCGATTTACACACGTCAATTACGCATTTTACTGAGTCCTCATTTGACTCGTTTGGTTTTGTATCCTCGAAACCAAAGAAAAGCAAATTGCAACGCCTCCTCTGGTTCTCCAGATGCTCACCCTTTGCCATTACTGAACTCAACATCCGCTGCTGATCTTCAAATCGTTTTTTCCATTCACCAACTGCACAGTTCATTTCATCAAGGCTCGCTATTCTTGATTCTGTTGATGCAATACGGCTGCCGAGATCATGCATGGCCCTCTTACTTTCAACTTGGGTCAGTTCTATTGCACTCATGGTGGAAAAAAACAGCGCAAGCTAAGACAGAAAACACAGAAAAGAGGGGAGACACTACAAGCGCTTGTAGTGTCTCCCCTCTTTTCTGTGTTTTCTGTCTTAGTTTGCGCTGTTTTTTTCCACCATGAATTCACACCAACTAGCCCAAATGTCTGCTTTGCTATTGCACTCAACTTGGCCTTAATCGTATCTTGGCCATCTAGGAGCATTTGCAGAGTTTCTGCGGTAGACGGACCTGGGTTAGGCTCAACATCACCACATAGAAGTAGCAGCAACAGATAAAAGGAAATACGACGCAATAGCCGAAAACGTCGACGCGAGTAACCTTTCGGTTGCGAGCGAGTTCTGAGACAAGCAAATAACACATGGGGTGGAACCGGCAAAACGAAATGCGCGCGAAAACAGTGCAAGTTTGTGTTACTAACCTGCAAAAGCAACAGGAAAAACGTGAGCGGCAGTGCTTCAGCCATGCCGGCTCCACGCCCCCCTGGTTGACTGCCAGATCCCGGTATTTGTAGGCTGTCGATAAGGCAATCACTGCACCAGTGTTCATAGACCGGTACGGCACATCTGTCGAAGTCAGCGGCGACGCACGTCGAATCGTCCCTGGCAGCAGCAGACGAAGTTGCGTTCCTTGATCCGTCGGCGCATATCCCTGACGAAAAGGGTGAACTCGTAGGCGATGAACACGAAACGGCGCAACCGCAACATTCCTTCAAAGCTGAGACGCCATGTGTCTGCAAAAGCAACAGGAAAAACGTGAGCGGCAGTGCCCCGAGGAGCGCACTTTACGCCTTCATGATGATGCCGCTCTCCGCACTTTCATTGGCTCCCGCTTCCGGTCGCCGCGCTTGCCGCGCGCGGCTCATCGTTGACATCCAGCAGTTTGGGCGCAGGCGACGAGCTGCGATCGGACGTTGCGACGACATTCGCAACGGCGCGCCATAGTGAACCGCACTCACTTTTCGCACATGTGTCCCCGCCTTTATAAGGACACGCCGTTCAGAAATTCGGCGCTGAATCCTGACGACGATGACAACTCGCTCCCATCTTTCGGCAGACAGTGCCGAAGAGCAACATCTTGCCGGTCCCTGGCTTTGCAACCAACAACACAGCACGGCCGATCCATTTTGATTGCACATGCGACAGAGGTCACGTCAGGAATCAGTAGCGTGGTGACTCCGAATCGCACCTCATTTCTCGATTCGATTCGACGGCGGCGGCGGTGGAGTGACACAAGCAGTACGAGCAGACGACAACATTGTAAACCGGAAGTGCAGTACTAATTTCTGACACCGAACACACAATAACCGCGTTAACATCCATATAAACGACAAATCTCCTTGCTGAAATGTGAAATGTTTCCGAAAAGAGTAAGAATGTGAAGTATCTACAGATTTTAGTTTGTTAAATGCGGGATTTCACTTTGGCACGGCGAACCAATGATGGCCCTGCGCTGGTGACGTAACAAGCACTAAAATGACGTAATGAGCGCGGATTCGGGCTGAAGTTCACCGCCGCTGGTTGCCGCGAGGCTCGGGAGTGGTAGTTTTTGAAAATGTATTGTAAATTATCCACTCGTTTTTGAGGTATTGTACGCGGCATGAACGTTCAGTGGCCTATGCTCTACATAATGCAAGTATTTTTTTGCCAATCTCAGACACCCGTTTCTGGGACCCTTTAAGCGCCAGCAGCGGAGGGTTCGGGAGTCGAAGTCCTGTCTTACAACTGCCTCCGGGCGAAAAGGCGCCATCCTGACGGCCTAGGGTGATGTGACGACGGCGGGGTCGTAGTATGGTTTGAGGCGCTCGGTGTGGACAATTTCACGGCCTCGGCGACGATGATCAGTAGACGGTGTAAGGGGTTCGATGAAGTAATTGACGGGGGAGGTCTGCTTAAGAATGCGGCAGAGGCCGTGGCATTTGCTGAGAAGTTTGGAGGAAAGGCCTGGACTTGAGGAAAGCACCCAGAGCCAGACCAAAGAGTCAGAAAGATAAGTGGGAAGAAGTGCAGAGGAATCACGGGTGCTTTTCTGCTGCTGCTGGGCGTGTGAAGTGAAAGACCGGGCAAGCTGGCGGCATTCTACTGCATAGGTGGCGGCTTGACGAAGAGTCGTAAATTCAGAAGCATCTGGGCGGTAAGGGAGAATAGTGTCCATTGTGCAAGAAGGCTCGCGGCCGTAGAGGAGAAAGTATGGAGAGAATCCGGTGGCAGCTTGAGCAGCGGAGCTATAAGCGTAGGTGCCGAAAGATAGAACACGGTCCCAGTTGCAGTGATCGGAAGCTACATACATGGCCAGCATGTCGCCAAGAGTACGGTTAAAACGCTCAACCAGGCCATTTGTCTGCGGATGGTAGGTGGAGGTGCTGCGGGGAACAATGTTGCATTCCTGAAGGAGAGCTTCTACATATAAAGGCCGGACCTCTATCACTCAGCAACTCTTTGGGAGCACCATGGCGAATAATGATGTGATGTAGGATGAAGGATGCAATGTCGTGGGCTGTACTGGATGGTAAAGGCCACGTTTCGGCGTAGCGGGTAAGAGGATCGATGGCGACGATGATCCAGCGGTTGCCGGCTGACGTGCTAGGAAGAGGGCCGTAGAGGACAATGCGAACACGCTTGAAGGGCTGCGCTGGGCAAGGCAGAGGTTGCATAGGACAAATAGAGCTACTACTGGGGCTAGTTGGAAATAGATACTTGAAGGAATTGGTGAGCGCTAAAAACACGGAAAAAGGGACGAACACACAGGACGAAGCGCTTCGTCCTGTGTGTTCGTCCCTCTTTCCGTGTTTTTAGCGCTCACCAATTCCTTCAAGCTGCATAGGAGCGGTAGGCCGGAGAGCACGGGAAGGAGGCCGAGACGATTGGCCAGATAAGAAATCCAAGACGCAAGCGATCCACGTGTCTGCGTTGCTCGGAAGCCATATCAGTGGACTCAAACGTCAAAGAATGCAGTGCGGATGTAGAAGGAACTGCCTCAGACGGCAGAGGGGAACGTGAGAGTGCATCAGCATCGGCATGTTTACGGCCGGAATGATAGACAACGCGGATGTCGTACTCTTGAAGTCGCAGAGCCCAGGGCGCCAGTCGACCAGAGGGATCTTTCAAAGAGGACAACGAGCAGAGGGCGGGGTGATCGGCGACAACGTGAAAAGGGCGCCCTTACAAGTAAGGGCATAGTTTGACGATCGCCCACAGGATGGCTAAACACTCCTTCTCGGTGACGGAATAGTTGGCTTCAGCTTTTGTTATTGTCCCGCTGGCGTAAGCGACAACGTATTCGCCAAATACAGGCCTGCGCTGCGCGAGGACTGCACCGTGGCCGACGCCGCTGGCATCGATGTGGACTTCCGTCGGAGAAAGAGGGTCGAAATGACGCAGAATTGGGGGAGTGGTCAAGAGGCGACAGAGTGTCGTAAAGGCTTCATCACAGGCTGGCGACCAGGCCGAAAGGTCGTGGCCAGAAAGGAGCTTGGTTAGGGGGTCGATGATAGTGGCGAAATTGCGGACAAAGTGGCGGAAGCAGGAGCAGAGGCCAACGAAGCGGCAGAGGTCTTTTACACAAGTGGGTTTCGGAAATTCTGCTACAGCTCGCAACTTTGCCGGATCCGGGAGAACGCCATCCTTGGACTCAACATGTCCGTTAATGGTGAGCTGCCGAGCTCCGAAGCGGCACTTTTTTATATTGAGTGGGAGGCCAAATCTCCATCGCGCTTCGGGAATCTGCTTGGTGCCAAGTAGGATGACAGCTAGTGAGATATGTTGATTTCATGAAAAAAGGTGCGTAGGAATGGGTGTGCAGGGGACAGGGTTGGTGTGTCGCTACCGCAGCCTGTGCCCGAGTCAGTGTCAACGTGGGTGTGAGTGTTATGCTGATACAATTTGTATTTAAAAGGAGAGTGAATTGCCATTATATAGCCCGTTATAATTTTGGAATGGTATTCATGCAAGGCATCTGGCACTGATTAGTTTGATCTGGAGTATGTCCTGAGGGAGAGAGTAGAAGGGGATGCTCCTTTGTTCAGATCAAAATGTCCATCGCGCTTCGGGAATCTGCTTGGTGCCAAGTAGTATGACAGCGAGTGAGATATGTTGATTTCATGAAAAAAGGTGCGCAGGAACAGATGAGCAGGGGGCAGGGTTGGTGTGTCGCTACCTCAGCCTGTGCCCGAGTCAGTGTCAACGTGGGTGTGAGTGTGATGCTGATACAATTTGTATTAAGCATGAAATGCTTTTAGCTCCCGTTGTCGGCAGTGTGGTGACGTCACGCCGAGACCGAGAGCCATCATCCGGGCACTGGGCACTGAAGTTTTATCTAAGTTAACTGATTGGTCTTTTAGTAATGGACTAACCATTAATAAGAAGAAAACAAAAGCTGTAGTTTTCAGATTAAAAGGTAAGAAACTGGAACAAGGCCGTTATCTCTCCTTAAATGGAAAACCCATAGATATCGTGAGTAACTTCAAAACTCTAGGAATTATATTTTCCGAGCACATGCTGTGGGACTTGCAATTCGACTTCATAACAACTAAACTAGCTCGCACCACAGGTTTGCTTTATCGCCATCGCGACGTACTTCCATTTAATGTCAGACTTTTGCTATACCACACACTTTTCATGTCCACTGTACGTTACTGTTTTCTCGTGTGGGGAAATAGTACATGTAAAAATATTGCTAAACTTGGTCGCGTTGAAAAGAAAATTGTAAGAATTATAACAAACACCTCCAATATGTTCATCTATTGCACTTCTTAAAGAACTGAACTTAGTAAACATGGAACACTATTATGATTTCTGTTTATGCAAGGCCCTAGTGAAAGATAAGAAACAAAGTAACTTCCTCTTGCAGTTAGAAAACATAGGTCACAACATTCACCCATATTACACAAGGCACACAGAACTCTGGGAAGTTCCCTCATCCCGAACAAACTATGGAATGCAAATGTTGTGTAATGTAATTCCAAGACTGTTAAATAATCTTAATAAAGGCCATACAATGCATGAACATATTATAAACCTTGACGTCTTGTACAGTTGATTTTATTTATGGTATATTAATTATGATGAATGCAGTTACTGTGTATATGTGTGTGTGAAAGTGGTGTGTATTATGTCGACATTTCTTTACACGGCAATGGAAAATGCCCACTGTCTGGTTTGTCAAATTTGCATGTTATTACAGTATTTATAAAGTTGTCAGGTGTTTTGGTAATAATTGTTATCTAATTACTGTAATGGCTTTACAAAAAATGTAATTCCTGATGTTTCGCGCATGTACTGTGTCTGCCCTTGTCTATATGTAATAGGGGGTGCGAGCTGGTCAAGCTGCCCGTAAGGCAGCTTTTTTCTCTCGTCCCCTCATGTCGTTTCAGTACATGAAATAAATGAAATGAAATCCACTCATCCGGGCACTGAATTCCAGTCATCCGGGCACTGAATTCAAGTCATCCGGGCTCTGAAACGAGAACATCAGGGCACCGTACGAGACCTAACGATATTTAACGAGACTCTCTAAGCCCTCCTACGCAACCGGCATGCAAGCGCCGGTTGGTCTCCAAACGATTGACAGAAGATAACTGCTGCCAGTGCCTTCTCAATGTTTATCAAGATATCAGTCGCGCTGTGCGTTTGATAATGCACGGAATTATAATTTTCGATTTCTAATAACGCGCGCAAAAAACACATACATGCCACAAATTTCCTGTCCTCAAAAAACGTTGCGTTCAAAGGGCAAGGCATCGCGCCGAATGGGTGGTGGCGTTCCTACCTTCCTGTAAGGTGCGGCTCGGGTGTCCACCGAGATGGCAGAGAATAACTGCGTAATTTCCTTTCCTCAAAAAGCGTCGCGTTCAAAGGACGAGGCATCACGCCGAACGGGTGGTGGCGTTCCGCGGACTGCCTGAGAGCTACAACACGCTGTCTCGTTCCACTCCTAAAGGCGAAGCTTAAGCGTCATTAATTAGTAGTTTATTAGTATTTAGTCATTAATTAGTCAATACACACTAATCAGTAATTTGTCATTACTTCGTCATGAATTATGTGTGACGTAATCCAGTGGTAACATCACCAGTGTCACATACGCAAAGTGGTGCTGAAAACGCCTTCGCCTCTACGCACTTCGGACAGTTTCGAACGCGCTGCATATACATTCTTGTCAGGCCTGCGTCACGACGTGTCCGCGTGCGCTTCGCATTATGCCCGTAAACATTTCATGCTTACTCTACTCTCGGTTACGGGAGAGGCAGAGTTTTTTAAAGCATGAAATGCTTTTAGCTCCCGTTGTCGGTAGTGTGGTGACGTCACGCCGAGACCGAGAGCCATCATCCGGGCACTGAAATCCACTCATCCGGGCACTGAATTCCAGTCATCCGGGCTCTGAAACGAGAACATCCGGGCACCGTACGAGACTTAACGAGATTTAACGAGACTCTATAAGCCTTCCTACGCGACCGGCATGCAAGCGCCGGTTGGTCTCCAAACGAGTCACAAAAGTAACTGCTGCCAGTGCCTTCTCAATGTTTATCAAGATATCAGTCGAGCTGTGCGTTTGATAATGCACGGAATTATAATTTCCGATTTCTAATAACGCGTGCAAAAAGCACATACATGCCACAGTATTTAAGCATGAAATGCTTTTAGCTCCCGTTGTCGGCAGTGTGGTGATAGTCACGCCAAGACCGAGAGCCAACATCCGGGCACTGAATTCCACTCATCCGGGCACTGAAACGAGAACATCCGGGCACCGTACGAGATTTAACGAGACTCTGTAAGCCCTCCTAGAGGACCGGCATACAAGCGCCGGTAGCTTCGCGCCGAACGGTTGGTGGCGTTTCTCCCTTCCTGTATGGTTCGGTTCGGGTGTCCACCGAGATGACAGAGAATTACTGCGCCATTTCCTTACCTAAAAAAGCGTTTCGTTCAAAGGGCAACGTATCGCGCCGAACGGGTGGTGACGTTCCTCCCTTCCTGTACGGTGCGGTTCGGGTGTCCACCGCGATGATAGAGAATTACTGCTCCATTTCCTGTTCTCAAAAAACGTTGCGTTCAAAGGGCAAGGTATCGCGCCGAACGGGTGGTGGCGTTCCTACCTTCATGTAAGGTACGGCTCGCGTGTCCACCGAGATGGCAGACAATTAATGCGTAATTTCCTTTCCTCAAAAAGCGTCACGTTCAAAGGACGAGGCACCACGCCGAAGGGGTGGTGGCGTTCCGCGGACTGCCTGGCAGCGCTTCAACACGCTGTCGCGTTCCACTCCTAAAGGCGAAGCTTAAGCGTCATTAATTAGCAGTTTATTAGTATTTTGTCATTAATCAGTCATTACACACTAATCAGTAATTTGTCATTACTTCGTCATGAATTATGTGTGACGTAATCCAATGGTAACATCACCAGTGTCACATACGCAAAATGGTGCTGAAAACGCTTTTGCCTCTACGCACTTCGGACAGTTTCGAACGCGCTGCATATACATTCGGCCTGCGTCTCGTCGTGTTCGCCTGCGCTTCGCATTATGCCCGTAAACATTTCATGCTTACTCTACTCTCGGTTACGGGAGAGGCAGAGTTTTTTTTAAAAGGAGAGTGAATTTCGGTGCTAGAGCCGGTTACAGTTTTGGAATTATATTCAAGTCAGGCATCTGACACTGATTAGTTTGGTCTGGAGTATGTCATGAGGGAGAGAGTAGAAGCGGATGCTCCTTTGCAAAGATCAAAATCTCCACCGTGCTTTGGGAATCTGCTTGGTGCCAAGTAGGATGACAGCGAGTGAGATATGTTGATTTCATGAAAAAAGGTGCGTAGGAATGGGTGTGCAGGGGACAGGGTTGGTGTGTCGCTACCGCAGCCTGTGCCCGAATCAGTGTCAACGTGGGTGTGAGTGTTATGCTGATACAATTTGTATTTAAAAGGCGAGTGAATTGCGATTATATAGCCGGCTAGTATTTTGCAATTGTATTCATTCAAGGCATCTGACACTGATTAGTTTGATCTGGGGTATGCCCTGAGGGAGAGAGTAGAAGCGGATGCTCCTTTGTCGAGATAAAAATCTCCACCGTGCTTCGGGAATCTGCTTGGTGCCAAGTAGGATGACAGCGAGTGAGATATGCTAATTTCATGAAAAAAGGTGCGTACGAATGGATATGTAGGACACAGGGTTGATGCGTCGCTACCGCAGCCTGTGCCCTAGTCAGTGTGAACGTGGGTAGGAATGTGATGGTGATACAATTTGTATTTAAAATGCGAGTGAACTGCGATTATATAGCTGGCTACAATTTTGGAATTGTATTCATGCAAGGCATCTGACACTGATTAATTTGCTCTGGAGTATGCCCTGAGGGAGTGAGTAGAAGCGGATGCTCCTTTGTCGAGATAAAAATCTCCACCGCGCTTCGGGAATCTGCTTGGTGCCAAGTAGAATGACAGCGAGTGAAATATGCTAATTTCATAAAAAAAGGTGCGTACGAATGGATATGTAGGACACAGGGTTGTTGCGTCGCTACCGCAGCCTGTGCCCTAGTCAGTGTGAACGTGGGTAGGAATGTGATGGTGATACAATTTGTATTTAAAATGCGAGTGAACTGCGATTATATTGCCGGCTACAATTTTGGAATTGTATTCATGCAAGGCATCTGACACTGATTAATTTGCTCTGGAGTATGCCCTGAGGGAGTGAGTAGAAGCGGATGCTCCTTTGTCGAGATAAAAATCTCCACCGCGCTTCGGGAATCTGCTTGGTGCCAAGTAGGATGACAGCGAGTGAGATATGCTAATTTCATGAAAAAAGGTGCGTACGAATGGATATGCAGGACACAGGGTTGTTGTGTCGCTACCGCAGCCTGTGCCCTAGTCAGTGTGAACGTGGGTTGGAATGTGATGGTGATACAATTTGTATTTAAAATGCGAGTGAACTGCGATTATATAGCCGGCTACAATTTTGGAATTGTATTCATGCAAGGCATCTGACACTGATTAGTTTGATCTCGAGTATGTCCTGAGGGAGTGAGCAGAAGCGGATGCTCCGTTGTCGAGATCAAAATCTCCACCGCGCTTCGGGAATCGGCTGGGTGCCAAGCAGGATGACAGCGAGTGAGATATGTTGATTTCATGAAAAAAGGTGTGTACGAATGGATATGCAGGACACAGGGTTGTTGTGTCGCTACCGCAGCCTGTGCCCTAGTCAGTGTCAACGTGGGTAATAATGTGGTGGTGATACAATTTGTATTTAAAAGGCGAGTGAATTGCGATTATATAGCCGGCTACAATTTTGGAATTGTATTCATGCAAGTCATCTGACACTGATTAATTTGATCTGTAGTATGTCCTGAGGGAGAGAGTTGAAGCGGATGCTCCTTTGCCGAGATCAAAATCTCCACCGCGCTTCCGGAATCTGAGTAAAGATCACAGGTTCTTTATCTTCCTCGCACCAGGGGTGCTCCGTCAGAGACGGGTGGTTTAACTCGCAAGACTGAAGATTGATCTTCGCAACTGGGGTGCCCCGTCAGAGACGGTCTCAAGATGTGTTGACACGCAGGGATAAAAAAGGGAATAACTGAAGATTTATATACAAATATTTACAGAATATACAAGTTAGATAGAACGGCAAGAAGACAAACAACCAAAAGGCGGAACAGGCTAATACTAGGGGAGGCCCCTACTCGGCGTAGCGGAAGATGCGTAGCATCTCACCTTAGCACAGAACCCCTTTTCTGGCGCCGGAGCCCGGTTTTAAAGACCTGAAGGCCCGGCCCACATTTGGTAGCACCCAATCATTCTAGACTCTTCATAGGATTGGCTAATCGAGAGCATGGCCAGCCCTCCAACTACCGTAGGGTAAATCACCCTCTCGAACACAAAATAAAAACAAACACAAATACACATTCGTGCCAGCACGTGCGCGAATCGGTACTGCGGGGCGGGGGGACACCCGTAGTTCCCGGCGCGTTCGCGAGCGGCCTCGTTCCAAGAAAGGAGACGCTTCGCTTTGAGCGCCCCCAGCCGCTTTCCGGTGACACCGCGTACACTACCGATCCCTTACACGCCCTTCCCAAGATTCTACAAAGGGCTCAAATGCCACTTTTAGATTTTACAACAAAGAATGGATCGGTACGGGTCCCGAAACCACCCTGTGGGTGATAACCCGCAGCTACACCAGCACTGGCATCAACAAAACCAAAAGCAAAAAATTGCACACGGGCACCAACACCACATTACTCAAAATGCTTGCGGGCACCAAGAAAACATAAGCAAATTGCACTAAAATTCAGGGGGCACTTTGACTGTCTAAAGTGGGTAGAGGCGGAAGCGTTTTCCGCACCACCTTCGCTGTTTCTGTGGCACCGGTGGCGTCACATATATTTGACTACTAATTACTAAGTGATGACAAATCACTAATTAGTGGTTAATTACTGATTAATGCCTGAATACTAATTAACTGCTAATTAATTACGCTTAAGCTTCGCCTTTATGAGTGGAACGCGACAGCGCGTTGTAGCGCTGCCAGGGAGTCCACGGAACACCACCCGTTCAGCGCGATGCCTTGCCCTTTGAACGCAACACTTTTTGAGGAAAGGAACTGGCGCATTAATTCTCTGTCATCTCGGTGGACACCTGAACCGCACCGTAGAGGAAGGGAGGAAGTGGGAGTGAAAGAAGATAGATAAAGAGGAGCCGTAATGAAGAAAATGAAAATTGTATTTGCGGAAAGGAAATTACGCAGTAAGTGTCTCACAAAATTCAGGGGGGGGGCACTTTTTAGACCTAAAGTGTGGTCACTGATGCCCCTAAGAGTGGAACACGACAGCGTCTTGCAAACGCTGCCAAGGAGTCCATAGAACGCCATCGCCCATTCGGTTCTACGCCTCGCTCGTCAGTAAATTGGTTTTTGAGGAAAGGAAATGTATCTGTCTCTCATTTGTCGGTGGACACCTAAATCTCGCGGGAAGGGAATGGAGGAGGATGAGAGTGAGTGAAGACACCGTATTCACTAGACGCGCCTTTGTCTATTCCAAACCATCGAGCTTGCATGGCGGAGTGGATAGCATGCTCGTCTCTCACGCCGAAGACCGGGGTTCGATTCCTGAGCTCGACCAATTTCTTAATCGGTTTTATTTATTTATATGGCCTGACTAGTAAAGCTAATTAGGCTAATTGGGTAATTAAACAATTAACTAAGCTCAGTCCCACTTAACTGGAGCATCACTATACGATCCCTTCAAGTGGTTGCATGGTTATTAGCCAAAGTACAATTGGCCCCGTTTGAAATTCGCGCACTGTGACGTCACGACCGTTTCCACCAGTTGAAAAGCGTGACATTTTCTGTCGACAACTGCTGCTTACAACGATGAGACATTAAAGGCTTCCGCCTTAAAATACACACAGTGGCATGCCTGCCGTGCGCCGTAACACGGCGTCGAAGTTGGTGGGTTGCACCCAATTCACCACCTCCAAGTACACACTCGTCCTCGCGAATGGGCACACATGCACACAGACACTCGCAACCGGAGCGTTCATTGGCACTCATATTGGGTCCGTAAGCGGCCACGTGAGCCTCCTTAGTCGCACAGCGCGTCCCTCTGTGCGTTCGAGCCAACAGGTGTCTCGATCGACACGATTAACGCCTAATGGCCGCTACGCTCATTAGACTGGTGCCACAGCGGGGCGAGAGCTCGAAAGCCGGTGCCCTCCAGGATCAAAAACCTCGTGGTACTCGGTGGGTCCAAATCCCTGACCACGCAACGCCCTTGAGGGCACGCTCTCTCCGGCTCGCCAGTACGAGCCGCGTCCTGCGTAAGGGGCATATCTCCTTCTCAGTCTAACCTTACCAGTGATCGAGGCCGGTTTTACTACACTTGATCTGGCGTACTGCGGCACGGAACGTACTGTTCCACGCGCCGACTTCCAGTGTGAAAGCTACGCACCTGCCTCCTGCTACTCTACTTCGCTTGGGGCCATTTGCACCTTTACTGCACGGGCAAACCTTGAAATTGCCGCTCCGTGCTTGATAGGCGCTTGCCGGCTTCGTGGCATAGTCTGAGGCTGCATGAGCTCCCTCGCAGTCGCTTGACCCTAACTTGCCTTGTGGCAAGTCGCCACGCATCTTTTTGTCCTCGAAGGACCTGGTGGGACACACGTCGGGTGCGTTCAACAACTGCGCGGCGCTCGGTCCCGTCGGCCCATCAGGCCAACCTTCGTTCTTTGCCTTGGATGGAAGGTTCCTGGCATCACTAACGCTAAGGGGCACTTCACGCCCTATGCCCGACACAGTGTGTGTTCGAAGCAACGCCAGATTTTCACCCGTTACTAGCTCCGTGTCGGAGGTCATAATCTTAGTCATAGAGCCTGCAGGAATTCCACCGCTGTCCTGTTTGTTATCGGACACCGTGGTCTCGATTGGCCCTAGATCATGAGTATTGGGCTGCTCCTGTTCTTTGCTAGCCGCCCGCGGTGGCGGAAAAGCTGTGATATTTCCTCGTCTTTCAGGAATCCTGTTTTCACTTCCTGAACCTTTTGCGGCGTTTCCCAAGAAAGATGCGTTCCCGCATACCGGCTGATTGCTTTCAGCGTCCTTACTGCTGTTTCCCTGACCTGTGCATGACAAGCATAATGCTTTGTCTTCCAGCACAGGCAGCCTCACCCCTCGGGACTCGGAGCAGTTCTACCTGGCTGATTCACTGGCTTTTCTACTCTCCTTGATCTTAGAGATTTCGAGCTCTACCTGCTGGCGTCTTGCTTCTATAACCTTCAAGGCATACTTTACATCCTGAGGTTCTTCCTCGCGAAGCAGCGCCTTTCCGCCATTTACTTTCGCAAGTTGAGCCTGAAGGTCCGCTAAGCGCGCCTTCGCTAACTCAACCTGGTACCTCACATCGAGTGAGGTCCAGCGTGGATAACTCTCCATACCGCCGTCTGTATCCCTCAACTGTCCTACCAGCTCGAACACATGCACAGGGACGTGAACAATGCGACGAAGGAAACTCACAGTTTCGATGCGTCGATCCGCATTGCCAGCTCCTTGGCGTCGCAGTCCGCCGCCACTTTCACCGGACGCTGCGATGAGCTGTCAGACGCCGCTGGTCCTGTGCACGTTGTCGTCACTTGCTGTGACCCGCCGGTGACCGTCAAGTTCTTGACACGCTGCTTTTCTTGACCGGGTGCAGTCCCGTGTCACTGGACTACTGCCGTGGTCCTTGCGTCCTTGCCGCCGTCTCTCTGCAGGTCCTTTCTCGAACGCTGCTGTTGCCTGACCGTCGCCTGGCTCCCCTCCTTCAATCTTCTTCCTGCGCCGTCTTCCGATGGCCGCAGGATCCTGTCGACTGCGCCAGTAAAGATCACAGGTTTTTTATCTTCCTCGCACCAGGGGTGCTTCGTCAGAGACGGGTGGTTTAACTCGCAAGACTGAAGCTTGATCTTCGCACCAGGGGTGCCCCGTCAGAGACGGTCTCAAGATGTGTTGACACGCAGGGATAAAAAAGGGAATAACTGAAGATTTATATACAAATATTTACAGAATATACAAGTTAGATACACCGGCAAAAAGACAAACAACCAAAAGGCGGAACAGGCTAATACTAGGGGAGGCCCCTACTCGGCATAGCCGAAGATGCGTTGCATCTCACCTTAGCGCAAAACCCCTTTTCTGGCGCCCGAGCCCGGTTTTAAAGACCTCAAGGCCCGGCCCACATTTGGTAGCACCCAATCATTCTAGACTCTTCATAGGATTGGCTAATCGAGGGCATGGCCAGCAATCCAACTACCGTAGGGTAAATCACCCTCTCCAACACAAAATAAAAACAAACACAAATACACATTCGTGCCAGCACGTGCGCGAATCGGTACTGCGGGGCGGGGGGACACCCGTAGTGCCCGGCGCGTTCGCGAGCGGCCGCGTTCCAAGAAAGGAGACGCTTCGCTTTGAGCGCCCCCAGCCGCGTTCCGGTGACACCGCGTACACTACCGATCCCTTACAATCTGCTTGGTGCCAAGTAGGATGACAGCGAGTGAGATATGTTAATTTCACCAAAAAAGGGGCGTACGAATGGATATGCAGGGGACAGGGTTGTTGTGTGGCTACCGCAGCCTGTGCCCAAGTTAATGTTAAGGTGGGTAGGAATGTGATGGTGATACAATTTGTATTTAAAATGCGAGTGAATTGCGCTTATATAGCCGGCTACAATTTTGGAATTGTATTCATGCAAGGCATCTGACACTGATTAGTTTGATCTGGAGTATGTCCTGAGAGAGAGAGTAGAAGCGGATGCTCCTTTGTCGAGATCAAAATCTGCACCGCGCTTTGGGAATCTGCTTGATGCCAAGTAGAATGACAGCGAGTAAGATATGTTGATGGCATGAAAAAATGTGCGTGGGAGCGTATGTGCAGGGGACAGGGGCGGTGTGTCGCTACCTCAGCCTGTGCCCGAGTCAGTGTCAACGTGGGTAGGAATGTGATGGTGATACAATTTGTATTTAAAAGGCGAGTGAATTGCGATTATATAGCCGGCTACAATTTTGGAATTGTAGTCATGCAAGGCATCTGACACTGATTAGTTTGATCTGGAGTATGTCCTGAGGGAGTGAGTAGAAGCGGATGCTCCTATGCCGAGATCAAAATCTCCACCGCGCTTCCGGAATCTGCTTGGTGCCAAGTAGGATGACAGCGAGTGAGATATGTTAATTTCACCAAAAAAGGTGCGTACGAATGGATATGCAGGGGACAGGGTTGTTGTGTCGCTACCGCAGCCTGTGCCCTTGTCAGTGTGAACATGGGTGGGAATGTGATGGTGATACAATTTGTATTTAAAATGCGAGTGGATTTCGATTATATGGCCGGCTACAATTTTGGAATTATATTCATGCAAGGCATCTGACACTGATTAGTTTGATCTTGAGTATGTCCTGAGGGAGAGAGTAGAAGCGGATGCTCCGTTGTCGAGATCAAAATCTCCACCGCGCTTCGGGAATCTGCTTGGTGCCAAGTAGGATGAATGTGAGTGAGATATTTTGATTTGATGAAAAAAGGTGCGTACGAATGGATATGCAGGGGACAGGGTTGTTGTGTCGCTGCCGCAGACTTTGCCCTAGTGAGTGTGAACATGGGTGGGAATGTGATGGTGATACAATTTGTATTTAAAAGGCGAATGAATTGCGATTATATAGCCGGCTACAACTTTGGAATCGTATTCATGCAAGGCATCTGACACTGATTAGTTTGATCTGGAGCATGTCCTCAGGGAGAGAGTAGAAGCGGATGCTCCTTTGTCGAGATCAAAATCTCCACCGCGCTTCGGGAATCTGCTTAGTGCCAAGTAGGATGACAGCGAGTGAGATATGTTGATTTCATGAAACAAGGTGCGTACGAATGGATATGCAGGGGGCAGGGTTGTTGTGTCGCTACCGCAGCCTGTGCCCTAGTCAGAGTGAACGTGGGTAGGAGAGTGATGGTGATACAATGTGTATCTAAAAGGCGAGTGAAATGCGATTATATAGCCGGTTATAATCTTGGAATTGTATTCATGCAAGGCATCCGAGACTGATTAGTTTGATCTGGAGTATGTCCTGAGGGAGAGAGTAGAAGGGGATGCTCCTTTGTCCAGATCAAAATGTCCATCGCGCTTTGGGAATCTGCTTGGTGCCAAGTAGGATGACAGCGAGTGGGATATGTTGATTTCATGAAAAAAGGTGCGTACGAATGGATATGCAGGGGACAGGGATGTTGTGTGGCTACCGCAGCCTGTGCCCTAGTCAGTGTGAACGTGGGTGGGAATGTGATGGTGATAAAATTTGTATTTAAAATGCGAGTGAATCGCGATTATATAGCCGGCTACAATTTTGGAATTGTATTCATGCAAGGCATCTGACACTGATTATTTTAGAGTATGTCCTCAGGGAGAGAGTAGAAGCGGATGGTCCTTTGTCAAGATCAAAATCTCCACCACGCTTCGGGAATCTGCTTGGTGCCAAGTAGGATGACAGCGAGTGAGATATGTTGATTTCATGAAACAAGGTGCGTACGAATGGATATGCAGGGGACAGGGTTGTTTTGTCGCTACCGCAGCCTGTGCCCTAGTCAGTGCGAACATGGGTGGGAATGTGATGGTGATACAATTTGTAGTTAAAATGCGAGTGAATTGCGATTATATAGCCGGCTACAATTTTGGAATTTTATTCATGCAAGGCATCTGACACTGATTAGTTTGATCTGGAGTATGTCCTGAGGGAGTGAGTAGAAGCGGATGCTCCGTTGTCGAGATCAAAATCTCCACCGCGCTTCGGGAATCTGCTTGGTGCCAAGATGGATGACAGCGAGTGAGATATGTTGATTTGATGAAAAAAGGTGCGTACGAATGGATATGCAGGGGACAGGGATGTTGTGTGGCTACCGCAGCCTGTGCCCTAGTCAGTATGAACGTGGGTGGGAATGTGATGGTGATACAATTTGTATTTAAAATGCGAGTGAATCGCGATTGTATAGCCGGCTACAATTGTGGAATTGTATTCATGCAAGGCATCTGACACTGATTAGTTTGATCTGGAGTATGTCCTCAGGGAGAGACTAGAAGCGGATGCTCCTTTGTCGAGATCAAAATCTCCACCGCGCTTTGGGAATCTGCTTGGTGCGAAGTAGGCTGACAGGGAGTAAAATATGTTGATTTCATGAAAAAAGGTGCGTACGAATGGATATGCAGGGGACAGAGTTGTTGTGTTGCTACCGCAGCCTGTGCCCTAGTCAGTGTGAACATGGGTGGGAATGTGATGGTGATACAATTTGTATTTAAAATGCGAGTGAATTGTCATTATATAGCCGGCTACAATTTTGGAATTGTATTCATGCAAGGCATCCGAGACTGATTAGTTTGATCTGGAGTATCTCTTGAGGGAGTGAGTAGAAGTGGATGCTCCTTTGTCGAGATCAAAATCTCCACCGCGCTTCGGGAATCTGCTTGGTGCCAAGTAAGATGACAGCGAGTGAGATATGTTGATTTTATGAAAAAAGGTGCGTACGAATGCATATGCAGGGGACAGGGTTGTTGTGTCGCTACCGCAGCCTGTGCCCTAGTCAGTGTGAACGTGGGTAGGAATGTGATGGTGATACAATTTGTATTTAAAAGGCGAGTGAATTGCGATTATATAGCCGGCGACAATTTTGGAATGGTATTCATGCAAGGCATCTGACACTGATTAGTTTGATCTGGAGTATGTCCTGAGGGAGTGAGTAGAAGCGGATGCTCCTTTGTCGAGATCAAAATCTCCACCGCGCTTCGGGAATCTGCTTGGTGCCAAGTAAGATGACAGCGAGTGAGATATGTTGATTTCATGAAAAAAGGTGCGTACGAATGGATATGCAGGGGACAGGGTTGTTGTGTCGCTACCACAGCCTGTGCGCTAGTCAGTGTGAACGTGGGTAGGAAAGTGATGGTGATACAATGTGTATCTAAAAGGCGAGTGAATTGCGATTATATAGCCGGTTATAATCTTGGAATTGTATTCATGCAAGGCATCCGAGACTGATTAGTTTGATCTGGAGTATGTCCTGAGGGAGAGAGTAGAAGGGGATGCTCCTTTGTCCAGATCAAAATCTCCACCGCGCTTCGGGAATCTGCTTGGTGCCAAGTAGGATGACAGCGAGTGAGATATGTTGATTTCATGAAAAAAGGTGTGTACGAATGGATATGCAGGGGACAAGGATGTTGTGTGGCTACCGCAGCCTGTGCCCTAGTCAGTGTGAACGTGGGTGGGAATGTGATGGTTATACAATTTGTATTTAAAATGCGAGTGAATCGCGATTATATACCCGGCTAATATTTTGGAATTGTATTCATGCAAGGCATCTGACACTGATTAGTTTGATCTGGAGTATATCCTCAGGGAGAGAGTAGAAGCGGATGCTCCTTTGTCGAGATCAAAATCTCCACCGCGTTTCGGGAATCTGCTTGGTGCCACGTAAGATGACAGCGAGTGAGATATGTTGATTTCATGAAAAAAGGTGCGTACGAATGGATATGCAGGGGACAGGGTTTTTGTGTCGCTACCGCAGCCTGTGCCCTAGTCAGTGTGAACGTGGGTAGGAATGTGATGGTGATACAATTTGTATTTAAAAGGCGAGTGAATTGCGATTATATAGCCGGCTACAATTTTGGAATTGTATTCATGCAAGACATCTGACACTGATTAGTTTGATCTGGAGTATGTCCTCAGGGAGAGACTAGAAGCGGATGCTCGTTTGTCGAGATCAAAATCTCCACCGTGCTTCGGGAATCTGCTTGGTGCGAAGTAGGATGACAGGGAGTAAGATATGTTGATTTCATGAAAAAATGTGCGCACGAATGGATATGCAGGGGACAGGGTTGTTGTGTTGCTACCGCAGCCTGTGCCCTAATCAGTGTGAACATGGGTGGGAATGTGATGGTGATGCAATTTGTATTTAAAATGCGAGTGAATTGCCATTATATAGCCGGCTACAATTTTGGACTTGTATTCATGCAAGGCATCCGAGACTGATTAGTTTGATCTGCAGTATGTCCTGAGGGAGTGAGTAGAAGCGGATGCTCCTATGCCCAGATCAAAATCTCCACCGCGCTTTGGGAATCTGCTTGATGCCAAGTAGAATGACAGCGAGTAAGATATGTTGATGGCATGAATAAATGTGCGTGGGAGCGTATGTGCAGGGGACAGGGGCGGTGTGTCGCTACCTCAGCCTGTGCCCGAGTCAGTGTCAACGTGGGTAGGAATGTAATGGTGATACAATTTGGATTTCAAAGGCGAGTGCATTGCCATTATATAGCCGGCTACAATTTTGGAATTGTATTCATGCAAGGCATCCGAGACTGATTAGTTTGATCTGGAGTATGTCCTGAGGGAGTGAGTAGAAGCGGATGCTCCGTTGTCGAGATCAAAATCTCCACCGCGCTTCGGGAATCTGCTTGGTGCCAAGTAGGATGACAGCGAGTGAGATACGTTGATTTCATGAAAAAAGGTGTGTACGAATGGATATGCAGGACACAGGGTTGTTGTGTCGCTACCGCAGCCTGTGCCCTAGTCAGTGTGAACGTGGGTAGGAATGTGATGGTGATACAATTTGTATTTAAAAGGCGAGTGAATTGCGCTTATATAGCCGGCTACAATTTTGGAATTGTATTCATGCAAGGCATCTGACACTGATTAGTTTGATCTTGAGTATGTCCTGAGGGAGAGAGTAGAAGGGGATGCTCCTTTGTCGAGATCAAAATCTCCACCGCGCTTCGGGAATCTGCTTGGTGCCAAGTAAGATGACAGCGAGTGAGATATGTTGATTTCATGAAAAAAGGTGCGTACGAATGGATATGCAGGGGACAGGGTTGTTGTGTCGCTACCACAGCCTGTGCCCTAGTCAGTGTGAACGTGGGTAGGAAAGTGATGGTGATACAATGTGTATCTAAAAGGCGAGTGAATTGCGATTATATAGCCGGTTATAATCTTGGAATTGTATTCATGCAAGGCATCCGAGACTGATTAGTTTGATCTGGAGTATGTCCTGAGGGAGAGAGTAGAAGGGGATGCTCCTTTTTCCAGATTAAAATCTCTACCGCGCTTCGGGAATCTGCTTGGTGCCAAGTAGGATGACAGCGAGTGAGATATGTTGATTTCATGAAAAAAGGTGTGTACGAATGGATATGCAGGGGACAGGGATGTTGTGTGGCTACCGCAGCCTGTGCCCTAGTCAGTATGAACGTGGGTGGGAATGTGATGGTGATACAATTTGTATTTAAAATGCGAGTGAATCGCGATTATATACCCGGCTAATATTTTGGAATTGTATTCATGCAAGGCATCTGACACTGATTAGTATGATCTGGAGTATGTCCTCAGGGAGAGAGTAGAAGCGGATGCTCCTTTGTCGAGATCAAAATCTCCACCGCGCTTCGGGAATCTGCTTGGTGCCAAGTAAGATGACAGCGAGTGAGATATGTTGATTTCATGAAAAAAGGTGCGTACGAATGGATATGCAGAGGACAGGGTTGTTGTGTTGCTACCGCAGCCTGTGCCCAAGTCAGTGTGAACGTGGGTAGGAATGTGATGGTGATACAATTTGTATTTAAAAGGCGAGTGAATTGCGATTATATAGCCGGCTACAATTTTGGAATGGCATTCATGCAAGGCATCTGACACTGATTAGTTTGATCTGGAGTATGTCCTCAGGGAGAGAGTAGAAGCGGATGCTCCTTTGTCGAGATCAAAATCTTCTCCGCGCTTGGGGAATCTGCTTGGTGCCAAGTAGGATGACAGCGAGTGAGATATGTTGATTTCATGAAAAAAGGTGCGTACGAATGGATATGCAGGGGACAGGGTTGTTGTGTTGCTACCGCAGCCTGTGCCCTAATCAGTGTGAACATGGGTGGGAATGTGATGGTGATACAATTTGTATTTAAAATGCGAGTGAATTGGCATTATATAGCCGGCTACAATTTTGGAATTGTATTCATGCAAGGCATCCGAGACTGATTAGTTTGATCTGGAGTATGTCCTGAGGGAGTGAGTAGAAGCGGATGCTCCTATGCCCAGATCAAAATCTCCACCGCGCTTTGGGAATCTGCTTGATGCCAAGTAGAATGACAGCGAGTAAGATATGTTGCTGGCATGAATAAATGTGCGTGGGAGCGTATGTGCAGGGGACAGGGGCGGTGTGTCGCTACCTCAGCCTGTGGCCGAGTCAGTGTCAACGTGGGTAGGAATGTGATGGTGATACAATTTGGATTTAAAAGGCGAGTGAATTGCCATTATATAGCCGGCTACAATTTTGGAATTGTATTCATGCAAGGCATCCGAGACTGATTAGTTTGATCTGGAGTATGTCCTGAGGGAGTGAGTAGAAGCGGATGCTCCGTTGTCGAGATCAAAATCTCCACCGCGCTTCGGGAATCTGCTTGGTGCCAAGTAGGATGACAGCGAGTGAGATATGTTGATTTCATGAAAAAAGGTGTGTACGAATGGATATGCAGGACACAGGGTTGTTGTGTCGCTACCGCAGCCTGTGCCCTAGTCAGTGTGAACGTGGGTAGGAATGTGATGGTGATACAATTTGTATTTAAAAGGCGAGTGAATTGCGCTTATATAGCCGGCTACAATTTTGGAATTGTATTCATGCAAGGCATCTGACACTGATTAGTTTGGTCTTGAGTATGTCCTGAGGGAGAGAGTAGAAGGGGACTCTCCTTTGTGTAGATCAAAATGTCCATCGCGCATCGGGAATCTGCTTGGTGCCAAGTAGGATGACAGTGAGTGAGATATTTTGATTTGATGAAAAAAGGTGCGCACGAATGGATATGCAGGGGACAGGGTTGTTGTGTCGCTGCCGCAGCCTTTGCCCTAGTGAGTGTGAATATGGGTGGGAATGTGATGGTGATACAATTTGTATTTAAAAGGCGAGTGAATTGCGATTATATAGCCGGCTACAATTTTGGAATTGTATTCATGCAAGGCATCTGACACTGATTAGTTTGATCTGGAGTATGTCCTGAGGGAGTGAGTAGAAGCGGATGCTCCGTTGTCGAGATCAAAATCTCCACCGCGCTTCGGGAATCTGCTTGGTGCCAAGTAGGATGACAGCGAGTGAGATATGTTGATTTCATGAAAAAAGGTGTGTACGAATGGATATGCAGGACACAGGGTTGTTGTGTCGCTACCGCAGCCTGTGCCCTAGTCAGTGTGAACGTGGGTAGGAATGTGATGGTGATACAATTTGTATTTAAAAGGCGAGTGAATTGCGCTTATATAGCCGGCTACAATTTTGGAATTGTATTCATGCAAGGCATCTGACACTGATTAGTTTGGTCTTGAGTATGTCCTGAGGGAGAGAGTAGAAGGGGACTCTCCTTTGTGTAGATCAAAATGTCCATCGCGCATCGGGAATCTGCTTGGTGCCAAGTAGGATGACAGCGAGTGGGATATGTTGATTTCATGAAAAAAGGTGCGTACGAATGGATATGCAGGGGACAGGGATGTTGTGTGGCTACCGCAGCCTGTTCCCTTGTCAGTGTGAACGTGGGTGGGAATGTGATGGTGATACAATTTGTATTTAAAATGCGAGTGAATCGCAATTATATAGCCGGCTACAATTTTGGAATTGTATTCATGCAAGGCATCTGACACTGATTATTTTGGAGTATGTCCTTAGGGAGAGAGTAGAAGCGGATGCTCCTTTGTCAAGATCAAAATCTCCACCACGCTTCGGGAATCTGCTTGGTGCCAAGTAGGATGACAGTGATTGAGATATGTTGATTTCATGAAAAAAGGTGCGTACGAATGGATATGCAGGGGACAGGGTTGTTGTGTCGCTACCGCAGCCTGTGCCCTAGTCAGTGTGAACGTGGGTAGAAATGTGATGGTGATACAATTTGTAATTTAAAGGCGAGTGAATTGCGATTATACAGCCGGCTACAATTTTGGAATCGTATTCATGCAAGGCATCTGACACTGATTAGGTTTGATCTGGAGTATGTCCTCAGGGAGAGAGTAGAATCGGATGCTCCTTTGTCGAGATCAAAATCTGCACCGCGCTTCGGGAATCTGCTTGGTGCCAAGTAGGATGACAGCGAGTGAGATATGTTGATTTCATGAAACAATGTGCGTACTTATGGATATGCAGGGGATAGGGTTGTTTTGTTGCTACCGCAGCCTGTGCCCTAGTCAGTGTGAACATGAGTGGGAATGTGATGGTGATACAATTTGTATTTAAAAGGCGAGTGAATTGCGATTATATAGCCGGCTACAATTTTGGAATTTGTGGGTTTCTATGTGGACACAGGCCACCACCCACCGCGGGTTCGAGCTTCGCGCGAGCCAAGGGCCCCGATCAGCCGTCACCACATACACACTGGGACACCGATGCGGCGCACTCAACCTCCGCTGGGAGGGGAGCGATTCGCCGCAAAGAAATATGCCTCCAAGTTCACAAAGGAGACGTTTATTCACATCGTCCTTCAGCAGATACACACACACTCAATAGTCACCCCGTCCCGGGGGCGCGCGAGGAGCAAGGCTCCGCTGCGCGCAGGAAGCGACTCGAGTAATGCGCGCCGCTAGCACGCCGCTGCAGGAGAATGTCCCCGCGGCAGTGCTGTGATCTCTCTCTCGTGTCGACCGTTGGGCCGGTTGCGAGAGAGAGTGGGCAATCAACGCAACGTACGCTTGTCGGAGGTCGCTGGACCCCGCTGGACAGGCTCGAGCCGCTGCAGGTCAGAGGACACGTGCGGGCGAGCTCGAGTATATGCACTGGTCCGAGCGGCAAAGGCCGGCAGGGACAAATAGTAGTACGCACCTTACGCTGTCTCGGAGGGATCTCTCTCTGGGCCCCGCTCGGACGGTCGCGCGGCGCGCGGCCGCCCAAAGCGGGTCCCGAATTCCCGCCAAAAGGCGCCAATGGCAAAGGCCCTTGGGGAGCCGGGGCGGAGCTGTGGCTAAATGACAGTGATTAGTCACCCAGCCGCCTCTCCACCGCCCGAGGCGGGAGCAAGGGAAAGAGGAGAAACAACGCGGGAGGCCGGCACAGCCGCGCAAAGGCGACGGCGGAAAGCCAGGATTCCCACATCCCCCTCTCCTTAAATGCCCTCCTACCCATCGGCAAAGCACGCGGCCAAAATAAAGAAATGAATACACAAAAAAAACTAGCTACACTTCAGTTCCAAAATAAAGAAATGAATACGCAATAAAACTAGCTACACTTCAGTTCCAGCCAGAACAAAGTAAAAAACAACACACAAACAAAGGAAAACAAGGCAAACAGAACAAACACTGGCGTACGCTTCAGTAAATCAAAACAGCTTGCAGATTATATACACGGTACACAATGAGATGTGAGTACAACTGTACAACTATGTGACAGGTGGCGGTCAGCCTCAAAGTTCGATGGCACGGCCCAGTGGGCCGGTCGGCGACTCACCGCTCGCAGACTTCAAGTTGAACGGGTTGGGAGGGCCGACGACTGATGGCGGTCTTCTTTCCGTTGATGACGACGGGGTTGCGGCAGAGCACTAACCTCGCGCCCTTGGACACGACGTCACGTTCGGCACAAGACAGTTAGTGCACCCCCTTCACGCCGGCTGAAACGGGCCAGGACGTTCGGCGGCGTCCTGATGTGTAACCTTGGCAACAGCGGGGGGTCCTTCTCATCCTCGCGCTCACGCAGAAGCACACAACGGCACAACTGACAGGCGTCGCCTTGGCTCATGGTTACGCGCGCACACAGCCACAGCCACAAACACGCATACACCGGCACGTGCGCGGACGCTGGTCGGCGACAACGACCCCCCCATCAGAAGCGTCCAGAGGCGCCGCGGCGAGGGTCAAAGGGTGCACTTTCCGCCCCCCATCGCCCCAAACGCCCTGCCAACTTCCCGTCCATACGGGCCGCACAAAACTCGCGCACCGCGACACAGGGCTCCTTAACGAGCCAACCACCCACAGTCGGGCCGGAAATGAGAAAAGGCGCGCTGTACAAACGACACCTAATCCAATCTATTGCTTCTAGAAGATAAGAGCAAGCACGAGCGGTCTGAAGTTTGCCTATGTACATCTCGGTACGTTAGAACAAAAAACAGACGGGCAAGCAGGAAACGAAAGTGGCTAGAAACTGACTCAAGCGAACAAATAAATAAACTGATAAACACACAAGGCTGGAACTGAGCATGCTGCAAAAACAAAAAAAAAATAACACACCGTGCTTCGCCTTGGTAGAGCCTGACGAGAAAGCTCGCCAGCTAGCTGAGGCTGCGTGCCTTCGGTTGCGGAAGAGTCCGCCGTCCGGCATCAATCACGCCGGTGACCGCTGTTGTGACCGTACTTCGGACCACGTGGGCCCGATCAAGCAGCTACCGTGAACATTCATCGAGGCCGACAACCCCGCGACGGCGGTGGGAAGTGGGATGCTTGGAATGCCCCTCCGAGCCTCAGCGGATTAGTGTAGCAAGAATGTCAAGGGCCATTGTCAGCAGTAACCCCAGCGAAATTCCTTGAGCGGAGGTGACCACTATAGCGGCGAAGGCCGGGGACGCGCCGGAGGTATTGTCCGAGCGACCACAGCGGAGGCGACGTGCCCGCGCCGGTCACGCTGGCGGATAATTGAAGAATTCTGTGTCCCCGACTCGCGTTCTGGGCAATCGGCGGGGAAGCAAGTTCATTCACCTGCTGGAAGACTTCGGGAGATTCCTTTCCCGCAGGGCTGGATGAGTCAGCATCTCCCCCTCTCATCGACCCAGCTGCGAGACAGTGGAAAAATCCGCACCTGCCCAGCCGTGGGTGGTAACAAGAACGTCCCCTTCGGTCCATCCGATTGGACAGTGCTCGTCGACCATTATTCCCCAGCCAGGGATCTGGGGAAACCGAACGATATTTAACTCGGCCGTGAGTGTGGCCGAGAGAAGGCTGCTAGCTCCAGTCGACTACGGTTGACGAAGACGTTCCCCTTCCACTGAGAGCCATTCTCAGTCCCGCTCTATGTAAATAATGTAATTAATCATGTAACCATGTAAATACAGTTTTTTCCTTCACTTCCCCTACTCCCCGTCTCCGGCCCACGTTTCCTTCCTCCTTCGGCAATGCGGCGGTGATCCTGGATACGATGCCTGGTGGGACACGCTACGAGCACGGCAAAATATATCACCGCCGCCTCAGATTGTACCGGTGCTCCGTACGCTTGCGTTCCGCAGCACCAGTTGTGCCTTTGCGCTTGCCTTTGATACCAATGGGTACCGGCGCAAGCTCGTCAGACCGTGACGCGTAGGCCTTCAGGTCTATGAACCCCTGCTTGCTCCTGGGGAAAGGCCCCATCAAATCGCAGGTGGCCATCTGCCACGGACGCACACTGTCAATCGGTTTCATCATTCCAGGCGGCTTGCCGCCCCGTGACTTCACCGCTTGACAGACATGGCAGGAACGGCAATAGCGGAAAATGTCACGCTTCATGCCGGGCCACGTCACCGATTGACTCAGTTTTGCAAAAACTTTGGAGCCACTCAGATGACCGGCCAGTGGTTCGTCATTAGAGAATCGCAAAAGTGCGCCTCTTAGACTTTTGGGGATAACCACCTAGAACGGGTCGATGGACTCGTCATCGGTGGCTATGTACTTCAGCACGAGCCCGTCATGGTCCAGCAAATATGACTCCCCGGGGTTCGCCGCGACACACGCTGGCTTCTGCCCCCCTGCGCCCGCTACAATACCAGTAGCGTCACGGCGCTCCGTCTCCCTGAGACCGTCGCTCACCTCGCGACAAAAAGGGTCATTTTGCTGGGCTTTCAGTAGCTCTTTACGGCTGAAAACGATTCCAGTCATCCCAGAGGGGAGCCTGGTCTCGTCCCCACTCAGGTTTGCAGCCAAAATTTCCGTTCGCGTCGGAAACTCCGAGGCGCTCACGATGAGCTTTGCCTCTCGTCCGCTTTGCGAAGCGCTGCTTGCCTGGTTAGCGGAATGGGTTAACCCGTTTGCGGGCTCCCCCTCCTTTCCGCCCGGCGGCTCGTCCGCTGTTTCGCCCCCTCCGCCTACAGGCGTCAAGGCGCCGCTGGCGAGTGGGGCACGGGATAGCGCGTCAGCTACCACGTTTGTGCTCCCCTTTCGATACTGCACCGAAAAGTCGTAATGCTGTATCAGGAGAGCCCAGCGCGCCAGCCGACCCGCAGGCTCGCGGAGCCGCATCAGCCAACTGAGCGCACTGTGGTCTGCCTGCACCACGAATTGCGTTCCATCAAGGTAGACGTCGAATTTGCGCAGTGCAAACACGATGGCGAGGCACTCCTTCTCGGTCACGGAATAATTCCTCTCCGAGGGCAGCAAGGAGCGGCTGGCAAAGGCCAGCGGTTGCAGCACGCCATCGAATTCCTGTAGGAGAACTGCTCCTAAACCCAGATCGCTCGCGTCAGTCTGGACTACGAACTCTCTGGTCAGGTCGGGTAGCCTGAGCTGCGCTGTCTCGGCAATGGCACTAGACAGGAGGCGAAAGGATCGCTCTTGCTCGGGCTCCCATCGCCACGCGGCAGTCTTTCCAAAGAGGTTGGTCAAGGGTGCCTGCACGCGGGCACAGGACGGGATGAAAGTTGGCCATTCCCAAACAACGGCGCAGGCCGCGTACGTCCTTGGGCGCGGGAAATTCGAGTGTGGCTCGAAGTTTCTCCGCATCTGGCTCAATGGAGCCCCGGCCTCAATGACTGCACCCCTGCCTCAGTGGAGGCTTGGGCGGGCTGCACGAACGAGGGAGGCAAGGCTCCTAGTTCGATGAGCGGCGCGGTTTCCGCAGGGAACCGGGCCACCGCCTCGCCGTTCCCAGAGCAGAATTGACTGCTCGCGGGGCACGGCTGCTGCTGTTCAAAACTGCCGGTTGCGGCAGCGTGACACGAACTGCTTTCGCACTGGGCGGAAAGCTTGCACAGCTGAGGCATGTGACCAGCGGATGCACCGCAGGGTGCTCCCGGTACAGCTCCAATGGGAGCCGCGTGGTCGACATTTTGGGTTGCGTCGCCGTAAACCCCAATGGGGGCCGCGGCCAACCACGGTGTCTAGCTATTCGAAGGAACAGCAGCCAGCGGATAAAACGAAGCTACAACTCCGTAGGGAGCCGACATGTAGCTGCCGAGTGCCCCGCTGGGGGTGTTAGACATGGTGCGCAAGCGTGATCGTCAAGGCGACCTCCTCGGCTAATGTGCCATCAAAGGCGTAAGCGCCAATGACTTAGCACGTTGGGCGCCAGTTGTGGGTTTTTATGTAGACACAGGCCACCACCCACCGCTGGTTCGAGCTTCGCGCGAGCCAAGGGCCCCGATCAGCCGTCACCACACACACACACTGGGACACCGATGCGGCGCACTCAACCTCCGCTGGGAGGGGAGCGATTCGCCGCAAAGAAATATGCCTCCAAGTTCACAAAGGAGATGTTTATTGACATCGTCCTTCAGCAGATACACACACACTCAATAGTCACCCCGTCCCGGGGGCGCGCGAGGAGCAAGGCTCCGCTGCGCGCACGAGTAATGCGCGCCGCTAGCACGCCGCTGCAGGAGAATGTCCCCGCGGCAGTGCTGTGATCTCTCTCTCGTGTCGACAGTTGGGCCGGTTGCGAGAGGGGGCAATCAACGCAAGGTACGCCTGTCGGAGGTCGCTGGACCCCGCTGGACAGGCTCGAGCCGCTGCAGGTCAGAGGACACGTGCGGGCGAGCTCGAGTATATGCACTGGTCCGAGCGGCAAAGGCCGGCAGGGACAAATAGTAGTACGCACCTTACGCTGTCTCGGAGGGATCTCTCTCTGGGCCCCGCTCGGACGGTCGCGCGGCGCGCGGCCGCCCAAAGCGGGTCCCGAATTCCCGCCAAAAGGCGCCAATGGCAAAGGCCCTTGGGGAGCCGGGGCGGAGCTGTGGCTAAATGACAGTGATTAGTCACCCAGCCGCCTCTCCACTGCCTGAGGCGGGAGCAAGGGAAAGAGGAGAAACAACGCGGGAGGCCGGCAGAGCCGCGCAAAGGCGACGGCGGAAAGCCAGGATTCCCAAAAATTGTATTCATGCAAGGCATCTGACACTGATTAGTTTGATCTATAGCATGTCCTCAGGGAGAGAGTAGAAGCGGATGCTCCTTTGTAGAGATCAAAATCTCCACTGCGCTTCGGGAATCTGCTTGGTGCCAAGTAGGATGACAGCGAGTGAGATATGTTGATTTCATGAAACAAGGTGCGTACGAATGGATATGCAGGGGACAGGGTTGTTGTGTCGCTACCGCAGCCTGTGCCCTAGTCAGTGTGAACATGGGTGGGAATGTGATGGTCATACAATTTGTAGTTAAAATGCGAGTGAATTGCGATTATATAGCCGGCTACAATTTTGGAATAGGTATTCATGCAAGGCATCTGACACTGATTAGTTTGATCTGGAGTATGTAATCAGGGAGAGAGTAGAAGCGGATGCTCCTTTGTCGAGATCGAAGTCTTCTCCGCGCTTGGGGAATCTGCTTGGTGCCAAGTAGGATGACAGCGAGTGAGATATGTTGATTTCATGAAAAAAGGTGCGTACGAATGGATATGCAGGGGACAGGGTTGTTGTTTCGCTACCGCAGGCTGTGCCCTAGTCAGTGTGAACGTGGGTAGGAATGTGATGGTGATACAATTTGTATTTAAAAGGCGAGTGAATTGCGATTATATAGCCGGCTACAATTTTGGAATTGTATTCATGCAAGACACCCGACACTGATTAGTTTGATCTGGAGTATGTCCTGAGGGAGTGAGTACAAGCGGATGCTCCTTTGTCGAGATCAATATCTCTACCGCGCTTCGGGAATCTGCTTGGTGCCAAGTAGGATGACAGCGAGTGGGATATGTTGATTTCATGAAAAAAGGTGCGTACGAATGGATATGCAGGGTACAGGGTTGTTGTTTCGCTACCGCAGCCTGTGCCCTAGTCAGTGTGAACGTGGGTAGGAATGTGATGGTGATACAATTTGTATTTAAAAGGCGAGTGAATTGCGATTATATAGCCGGCTACAATTTTGGAATTGTATTCATGCAAGACATCCGACACTGATTAGTTTGATCTGGAATATGTCGTGAGGGAGTGAGTACAAGCGGATGCTCCTTTGTCGAGATCAAAATCTCCACCGCGCTTCGGGAATCTGCTTGGTGCCAAGTAGGATGACAGCGAGTGGGATATGTTGATTTCATGAAAAAAGGTGCGTACGAATGGATATGCAGGGGACAGGGTTGTTTCGCTACCGCAGCCTGTGCCCTAGTCAGTGTGAACGTGGGTAGGAATGTGATGGTGATACAATTTGTATTTAAAAGGCGAGTGAATTGCGATTATATAGCCGGCTACAATTTTGGAATTGTATTCATGCAAGACATCCGACACTGATTAGTTTGATCTGGAATATGTCCTGAGGGAGTGAGTACAAGCGGATGCTCCTTTGTCGAGATCAAAATCTCCACCGCGCTTCGGGAATCTGCTTGGTGCCAAGTAGGATGACAGCGAGTGGGATATGTTGATTTCATGAAAAAAGGTGCGTACGAATGGATATGCAGGGGACAGGGTTGTTGTGTTGCCACCGCAGCCTGTGCCCTAATCAGTGTGAACATGGGTGGGAATGTGGTGGTGATACAATTTGTATTTAAAATGCGAGTGAATTGCCATTATATAGCCGGCTACAATTTTGGAATTGTATTCATGCAACGCATCCGAGACTGATCAGTTTGATCTGGAGTATGTCCTGGGGGAGAGAGTAGAAGCGGATGCTCCTTTCTCAAGATCAAAATCTCCACCACGCTTCGTGAATCTGCTTGGTGCCAAGTAGGATGACAGCGAGTGAGATATGTTGATTTCATGAAAAAAGGTGCGTACGGATGGAGATGCAGGGGACAGGGTTGTTGTGTCGCTACCGCAGCCTGGGACCTAGTCAGTGTGAACGTGGGAGGGAATGTGATGGTGATACAATTTGTATTTAAAATGCGAGTGAATTGCGATTATATAGCCGGCAACAATTTTGGAATAGTATTCATGCAAGGCATCTGACACTGATTAGTTTGATCTGGAGTATCTCCTGAGAGAGAAAGAAGAAGCGGATGCTCCTTTGTCGAGATCAAAATCTCCACCGCGGTTCGGGAATCTGCTTGGTGCCAAGTAGGATGACAGCGAGTGAGATATGTTGATTTCATGAAACAAGGTGCGTACGAATGGATATGCAGGGGACAGGGTTGTTGTGTCGCTACCGCAGCCTGTGCCCTAGTCAGTGTGAACATAGGTGGGAATGTGATGGTGATACAATTTGTAGTTAAAATGCGAGTGAATTGCGATTATATAGCCGGCTACAATTTTGGAATTGTATTCATGCAAGGCATCTGACACTGATTAGTTTGATCTCGAGTATGTCCTGAGGGAGTGAGTAGAAGCGGATGCTCCGTTGTCGAGATCAAAATCTCCACCGCGCTTCGGGAATCTGCTTGGTGCCAAGTAGGATGACAGCGAGTGAGATATGTTGATTTCATGAAGAAAGGTGCGTACGAATGGATATGCTGGGGACAGGGATGTTGTGTGGCTACCGCAGCCTGTGCCCTAGTCAGTATGAACGTGGGTTGGGATGTGATGGTGATACAATTTGTATTTAAAACGCGAGTGAATCGAGATTATATAGCCGGCTACAATTTTGGAATTGTATTCATGCAAGGCATCTGACACTGATTAGTTTGACCTGGAGTGTGTCCTCAGGGAGAGAGTAGAAGTGGATGCTCCTTTGTCGAGATCAAAATCTCCACCGCGCTTCGGGAATCTGCTTGGTGCCAAGTAAGATGACAGCGAGTGAGATATGTTGATTTCATGAAAAAAGGTGCGTACGAATGGATATGCACGGGACAGGGTTGTTGTGTCGCTACCGCAGCCAGTGCCCTAGTCAGTGTGAACGTGGGTAGGAATGTGATGCTGGTACAGTTTGTATTTAAAAGGCGAGTGAATTGCCATTATATAGCCGGCTACAATTTTGGAATTGTATTCATGCAAGGCATCCGAGACTGATTAGTTTGTTCTGGAGTATGTCCTGAGGGGGTGAGTAGAAGTGGATGCTCCTTTGTCGAGATCAAAATCTCTACCGCGTTTCGGGAATCTGCTTGGTGCCAAGTAGGATGACAGCGAGTGAGATATGTTGATTTGATGAAACAATGTGCGTACGAATGGATATGCAGGGGACAGGGTTGTTGTGTCGCTACCGCAGCCTGTGCCCTAGTCAGTGTGAACGTGGGTAGGAATGTGATGGTGATACAATTTGTATTTAAAATGCGAGTGAATTGCGATTATATAGCCATCTACAATTTTGGAATTGTATTCATGCAAGTTATCTGACACTGATTAGTTTGATCTGGAGTATGTCCTCAGGGAGAGAGTACAAACGGATGCTCCTTTGTCGAGATCAAAATCTTCTCCGCGCTTGGGGAATCTGCTTGGTGCCAAGTAGGATGACAGCGAGTGAGATATGTTTATTTAATAAAAAAGGTGCGTACGAATGGATATGCAGGGGACAGGGTTGTTGTGTCGCTACCGCAGCCTGGGACCTAGTCAGTGTGAACGTGGGGGGGAATGTGATGGTGATACAATTTGTATTTAAAAGGCGAGTGAATGGCGATTATATAGCCGGCTACAATTTTGGAATTGTATTCATGCAAGGCATCTGAGACTGATTAGTTTGATCTGGAGTATGTCGTCAGGGAGAGACTAGAAGCGGATGATCCTTTGTCGAGATCAAAATCTTCTCCGCGCTTGGGGAATCTGCTTGGTGCCAAGTAGGATGACATCGAGTGAGATATGTTGATTTCATGAAAAAAGGTGGGTACGAATGGATATGCAGAGGACAGGGTTGTTGTGTCGCTACCGAAGCCTGTGCCGTAGTAAGTGTGAACGTGGGTAGGAATGTGATGGTGATACAATTTGTATTTAGAAGGCGAGTGAATTGCGATTATATAGCCGGCTACAATTTTGGAATTGTATTCATGCAAGGCATCTGACACTGATTAGTTTGATCTGGAGTATGTCCTCAGGGAGAGACTAGAAGCGGATGCTCCTTAGTCGAGATCAAAATCTCCACCCCGCTTTGGGATTCGGCTTGGTGCGAAGTAGGCTGACAGGGAGTAAGATATGTTGATTTCGTGAAAAAAGGTGCGTACGAATGGACATGCAGGGAACAGGGTTGTTGTGTCGCTACCGCAGCTGTGCCCTAGTCAGTGTGAACGTGGGTAGGAATGTGATGGTGATACAATTTGTATTTAAAAGGCGAGTGAATTGCGATTATATAGCCGGCTACAATTTTGGAATTGTATTCATGCAAGGCATCCGAGACTGATTAGTTTGATCTGGAGTATGTCCTGAGGGAGTGAGTAGAAGCGGATGCTCCTTTGTCGAGATCAAAGTCTCTACCGCGCTTCGGGAATCTGCTTGGTGCCAAGTAGGATGACAGCGAGTGGGATATGTTGGTTTCATGAAAAAAGGTGCGTACGAATGGATATGCAGGGGACAGGGATGTGGTGTGGTTACCGCAGCTTTGCCCTAGTCAGTGTGAACGTGGGTAGGAATGTGATGGTGATACAATTTGTATTTAGAAGGCGAGTGAATTGCGATCATATAGCCGGCTACAATTTTGGAATTGTGTTCATGCAAGGCATCCGAGACTGATTAGTTTGATCTGGAGTATGTCCTGAGGGAGTGAATAGAAGCGGATGCTCCTTTGTCGAGATCAAAATCTCTACCGCGCTTCGGGAATGCCAAGTAGGATGACAGCGAGTGGGATATGTTGTTTTCATGAAAAAAGGTGAGTACGAATGGATATGCAGGGGACAGGGATGTTGTGTGGTTACCGCAGCTGTGCCCTAGTCAGTGTGAACGTGGGTGGGAATGTGATGGTGATACAATTTGTATTTAGAAGGCGAGTGAATTGCGATCATATAGCCATCTACAATTTTGGAATTGTATTCATGCAAGGCATCTGACATTGATTAGTTTGATCTGGAGCATGTCCTCAGGGAGAGAGTAGAAGCGGATGGTCCTTTGTCGAGATCAAAATCTTCTCCGCGCTTGGGGAATCTGCTTGGTGCCAAGTAGGATGACAGCGAGTGAGATATGTTTATTTAATGAAAAAAGGTGCGTACGAATGGATATGCAGGGGACAGGGTTGTTGTGTCGCTACCGCAGCCTGTGCCCTAGTCAGTGTGAACGTGGGTAGGAATGTGATTGTGATACAATTTGTATTTAAAAGGCTAGTGAATTGCGATTATATAGCCGGCTACAATTTTGGAATTGTATTCATGCAAGACATCTGACACTGATTAGTTTGATCTGGAGTATGTCCTCAGGGAGAAAGTAGAAGCGGATGCTCCTTTTTCGAGATCAAAATCTCCACCGCGCTTCGGGAATCTGCTTGGTGCGAAGTAGGATGACAGGGAGTAAGATATGTTGATTTCATGAAAAAAGGTGCGTACGAATGGATATGCAGGGGACAGGGTTGTTGTGTTGCTACCGGAGCCTGTGCCGTAATCAGTGTGAACATCGGTGGGAATGTGATGGTGATACAATTTGTATTTAAAATGCGAGTGAATTGCCATTATATAGCCGGCTACAATTTTGGAATTGTATTCATGCAAGGCATCTGACACTGATTAGTTTGATCTGGAGTATATCCTCAGGGAGAGAGTAGAAGCGGATGCTCCTTTCTCGAGATCAAAATCTCCACCGCGTTTCGGGAATCTGCTTGGTGCCAAGTAGGATGACAGCGAGTGAGATATGTTGATTTGATGAAACAATGTGCGTACGAATGGATATGCAGGGGACAGGGTTGTTGTGTCGCTACCGCAGCCTGTGCCCTAGTCAGTGTGAACGTGGGTAGGAATGTGATGGTGATACAATTTGTATTTAAAATGCGAGTGAATTGCGATTATATAGCCATCTACAATTTTGGAATTGTATTCATGCAAGTTATCTGACACTGATTAGTTTGATCTGGAGTATGTCCTCAGGGAGAGAGTAGAAGGGGATGCTCCTTTGTCCAGATCAAAATGTCCATCGCGCTTCGGGAATGTGCTTGGTGCCAAGAAGGATGACAGCGAGTGGGATATGTTGATTTCATGAAAAAAGGTGCGTACGAATGGATATGCAGGGGACAGGGATGTTGTGTGGCTACCGCAGCCTGTGCCCTAGTCAGTGTGAACGTGGGTGGGAATGTGATGGTGATACAATTTGTATTTAAAATGCGAGTGAATCGCCATTATATAGCCGGCTACAATTTTGGAATTGTATTGATGCAAGGCATCTGACACTGATTATTTTGCAGTATGTCCTCAGGGAGAGAGTAGAAGCGGATGCTCTTTTGTCAAGATCAAAATCTCCATCACGCTTCGGGAATCTGCTTGGTGCCAAGTAGGATGACAGCGAGTGAGATATGTTGATTTCATGAAAAAAGGTGTGTACGAATGGATATGCAGGGGACAGGGTTGTTGTGTTGCTACCGCAGCCTGTGCCCTAGTCAGTGTGAACATGGGTGGGAATGTGATGGTGATACAATTTGTATTTAAAATGCGAGTGAATTGCGATTATATAGCCGGCTACAATTTTGGAATAGTATTCATGCAAGGCATCTGACACTGATTAGTTTGATCTGGAGTATCTCCTGAGGGAGAAAGAAGAAGCGGATGCTCCTTTGTCGAGATCAAAATCTCCACCGCGCTTCGGGAATCTGCTTGGTTCCAAGTAGGATGACAGCGAGTGAGATATGTTGATTTTATGAAAAAAGGTGCGTACGAATGGATATGCAGGGGACAGGGTTGTTGTGTTGCTACCGCAGCCTGTGCCCTAGTCAGTGTGAACATGGGTGGGAATGTGATGGTGATACAATTTGTATTTAAAATGCGAGTGAATTGCGATTATATAGCCGGCTACAATTTTGGAATAGTATTCATGCAAGGCATCAGACACTGATTAGTTTGATCTGGAGTATCTCCTGAGGGAGAAAGAAGAAGCGGATGCTCCTTTGTCGAGATCAAAATCTCCACCGCGCTTCGGGAATCTGCTTGGTTCCAAGTAGGATGACAGCGAGTGAGATATGTTGATTTTATGAAAAAAGGTGCGTACGAATGGATATGCAGGCGACAGGGTTGTTGTGCCGCTACCGCAGCCTGAGCTCTAGTCAGTGTGAACGTGGGTAGGAATGTGATGGTGATACAATTTGTATTGAAAAGGCGAGTGAATTGCGATTATATAGCCGGCTACAATCGTGGAATTGTATTCATGCAAGGCATCTGACACTGATTAGTTTGATCTCGAGTATGTCCTGAGGGAGTGACTTGAAGCGGATGCTCCGTTTTCGAGATCAAAATCTCCACCGCGCTTCGGGAATCTGCTTGGTGCCAAGTAGGATGACAGCGAGTGAGATAAGTTGATTTCATGAAAAAAGGTGCGTACGAATGGATATGCAGGGGACAGGGTTGTTGTGTCGCTACCGCAGCCTGTGCCCTAGTCAGAGTGAACGTGGGTAGGAGAGTGATGGTGATACAATGTGTATCTAAAAGGCGAGTGAAATGCGATTATATAGCCGGTTATAATCTTGGAATTGTATTCATGCAAGGCATCCGAGACTGATTAGTTTGATCTGGAGTATGTCCTGAGGGAGAGAGTAGAAGGGGATGCTCCTTTGTCCAGATCAAAATGTCCATCGCGCTTTGGGAATCTGCTTGGTGCCAAGTAGGATGACAGCGAGTGGGATATGTTGATTTCATGAAAAAAGGTGCGTACGAATGGATATGCAGGGGACAGGGATGTTGTGTGGCTACCGCAGCCTGTGCCCTAGTCAGTGTGAACGTGGGTGGGAATGTGATGGTGATAAAATTTGTATTTAAAATGCGAGTGAATCGCGATTATATAGCCGGCTACAATTTTGGAATTGTATTCATGCAAGGCATCTGACACTGATTATTTTAGAGTATGTCCTCAGGGAGAGAGTAGAAGCGGATGCTCCTTTGTCAAGATCAAAATCTCCACCACGCTTCGGGAATCTGCTTGGTGCCAAGTAGGATGACAGCGAGTGAGATATGTTGATTTCATGAAACAAGGTGCGTACGAATGGATATGCAGGGGACAGGGTTGTTTTGTCGCTACCGCAGCCTGTGCCCTAGTCAGTGCGAACATGGGTGGGAATGTGATGGTGATACAATTTGTAGTTAAAATGCGAGTGAATTGCGATTATATAGCCGGCTACAATTTTGGAATTTTATTCATGCAAGGCATCTGACACTGATTAGTTTGATCTGGAGTATGTCCTGAGGGAGTGAGTAGAAGCGGATGCTCCGTTGTCGAGATCAAAATCTCCACCGCGCTTCGGGAATCTGCTTGGTGCCAAGTTGGATGACAGCGAGTGAGATATGTTGATTTGATGAAAAAAGGTGCGTACGAATGGATATGCAGGGGACAGGGATGTTGTGTGGCTACCGCAGCCTGTGCCCTAGTCAGTATGAACGTGGGTGGGAATGTGATGGTGATACAATTTGTATTTAAAATGCGAGTGAATCGCGATTGTATAGCCGGCTACAATTGTGGAATTGTATTCATGCAAGGCATCTGACACTGATTAGTTTGATCTGGAGTATGTCCTCAGGGAGAGACTAGAAGCGGATGCTCCTTTGTCGAGATCAAAATCTCCACCGCGCTTTGGGAATCTGCTTGGTGCGAAGTAGGCTGACAGGGAGTAAAATATGTTGATTTCATGAAAAAAGGTGCGTACGAATGGATATGCAGGGGACAGAGTTGTTGTGTTGCTACCGCAGCCTGTGCCCTAGTCAGTGTGAACATGGGTGGGAATGTGATGGTGATACAATTTGTATTTAAAATGCGAGTGAATTGTCATTATATAGCCGGCTACAATTTTGGAATTGTATTCATGCAAGGCATCCGAGACTGATTAGTTTGATCTGGAGTATCTCTTGAGGGAGTGAGTAGAAGTGGATGCTCCTTTGTCGAGATCAAAATCTCCACCGCGCTTCGGGAATCTGCTTGGTGCCAAGTAAGATGACAGCGAGTGAGATATGTTGATTTTATGAAAAAAGGTGCGTACGAATGCATATGCAGGGGACAGGGTTGTTGTGTCGCTACCGCAGCCTGTGCCCTAGTCAGTGTGAACGTGGGTAGGAATGTGATGGTGATACAATTTGTATTTAAAAGGCGAGTGAATTGCGATTATATAGCCGGCGACAATTTTGGAATGGTATTCATGCAAGGCATCTGACACTGATTAGTTTGATCTGGAGTATGTCCTGAGGGAGTGAGTAGAAGCGGATGCTCCTTTGTCGAGATCAAAATCTCCACCGCGCTTCGGGAATCTGCTTGGTGCCAAGTAAGATGACAGCGAGTGAGATATGTTGATTTCATGAAAAAAGGTGCGTACGAATGGATATGCAGGGGACAGGGTTGTTGTGTCGCTACCACAGCCTGTGCGCTAGTCAGTGTGAACGTGGGTAGGAAAGTGATGGTGATACAATGTGTATCTAAAAGGCGAGTGAATTGCGATTATATAGCCGGTTATAATCTTGGAATTGTATTCATGCAAGGCATCCGAGACTGATTAGTTTGATCTGGAGTATGTCCTGAGGGAGAGAGTAGAAGGGGATGCTCCTTTGTCCAGATCAAAATCTCCACCGCGCTTCGGGAATCTGCTTGGTGCCAAGTAGGATGACAGCGAGTGAGATATGTTGATTTCATGAAAAAAGGTGTGTACGAATGGATATGCAGGGGACAAGGATGTTGTGTGGCTACCGCAGCCTGTGCCCTAGTCAGTGTGAACGTGGGTGGGAATGTGATGGTTATACAATTTGTATTTAAAATGCGAGTGAATCGCGATTATATACCCGGCTAATATTTTGGAATTGTATTCATGCAAGGCATCTGACACTGATTAGTTTGATCTGGAGTATATCCTCAGGGAGAGAGTAGAAGCGGATGCTCCTTTGTCGAGATCAAAATCTCCACCGCGTTTCGGGAATCTGCTTGGTGCCACGTAAGATGACAGCGAGTGAGATATGTTGATTTCATGAAAAAAGGTGCGTACGAATGGATATGCAGGGGACAGGGTTTTTGTGTCGCTACCGCAGCCTGTGCCCTAATCAGTGTGAACATGAGTGGGAATGTGATGGTGATACAATTTGTATTTAAAAGGCGAGTGAATTGCGATTATATAGCCGGCTACAATTTTGGAATTTGTGGGTTTCTATGTGGACACAGGCCACCACCCACCGCGGGTTCGAGCTTCGCGCGAGCCAAGGGCCCCGATCAGCCGTCACCACATACACACTGGGACACCGATGCGGCGCACTCAACCTCCGCTGGGAGGGGAGCGATTCGCCGCAAAGAAATGTGCCTCCAAGTTCACAAAGGAGACGTTTATTCACATCGTCCTTCAGCAGATACACACACACTCAATAGTCACCCCGTCCCGGGGGCGCGCGAGGAGCAAGGCTCCGCTGCGCGCAGGAAGCGACTCGAGTAATGCGCGCCGCTAGCACGCCGCTGCAGGAGAATGTCCCCGCGGCAGTGCTGTGATCTCTCTTTCGTGTCGACCGTTGGGCCGGTTGCGAGAGAGAGTGGGCAATCAACGCAACGTACGCTTGTCGGAGGTCGCTGGACCCCGCTGGACAGGCTCGAGCCGCTGCAGGTCAGAGGACACGTGCGGGCGAGCTCGAGTATATGCACTGGTCCGAGCGGCAAAGGCCGGCAGGGACAAATAGTAGTACGCACCTTACGCTGTCTCGGAGGGATCTCTCTCTGGGCCCCGCTCGGACGGTCGCGCGGCGCGCGGCCGCCCAAAGCGGGTCCCGAATTTCCGCCAAAAGGCGCCAATGGCAAAGGCCCTTGGGGAGCCGGGGCGGAGCTGTGGCTAAATGACAGTGATTAGTCACCCAGCCGCCTCTCCACCGCCTGAGGCGGGAGCAAGGGAAAGAGGAGAAACAACGCGGGAGGCCGGCACAGCCGCGCAAAGGCGACGGCGGAAAGCCAGGATTCCCACATCCCCCTCTCCTTAAATGCCCTCCTACCCATCGGCAAAGCACGCGGCCAAAATAAAGAAATGAATACACAAAAAAAACTAGCTACACTTCAGTTCCAAAATAAAGAAATGAATACGCAATAAAACTAGCTACACTTCAGTTCCAGCCAGAACAAAGTAAAAAACAACACACAAACAAAGGAAAACAAGGCAAACAGAACAAACACTGGCGTACGCTTCAGTAAATCAAAACAGCTTGCAGATTATATACACGGTACACAATGAGATGTGAGTACAACTGTACAACTATGTGACAGGTGGCGGTCAGCCTCAAAGGTCGATGGCACGGCCCAGTGGGCCGGTCGGCGACTCACCGCTCGCAGACTTCAAGTTGAACGGGTTGGGAGGGCCGACGACTGATGGCGGTCTTCTTTCCGTTGATGACGACGGGGTTGCGGCAGAGCACTAACCTCGCGCCCTTGGACACGACGTCACGTTCGGCACAAGACAGTTAGTGCACCCCCTTCACGCCGGCTGAAACGGGCCAGGACGTTCGGCGGCGTCCTGATGTGTAACCTTGGCAACAGCGGGGGGTCCTTCTCATCCTCGCGCTCACGCAGAAGCACACAACGGCACAACTGACAGGCGTCGCCTTGGCTCATGGTTACGCGCGCACACAGCCACAGCCACAAACACGCATACACCGGCACGTGCGCGGACGCTGGTCGGCGACAACGACCCCCCCATCAGAAGCGTCCAGAGGCGCCGCGGCGAGGGTCCAAGGGTGCACTTTCCGCCCCCCATCGCCCCAAACGCCCTGCCAACTTCCCGTCCATACGGGCCGCACAAAACTCGCGCACCGCGACACAGGGCTCCTTAACGAGCCAACCACCCACAGTCGGGCCGGAAATGAGAAAAGGCGCGCTGTACAAACGACACCTAATCCAATCTATTCCTTCTAGAAGATAAGAGCAAGCACGAGCGGTCTGAAGTTTGCCTATGTACATCTCGGTACGTTAGAACAAAAAACAGACGGGCAAGCAGGAAACGAAAGTGGCTAGAAACTGACTCAAGCGAACAAATAAATAAACTGATAAACACACAAGGCTGGAACTGAGCATGCTGCAAAAACAAAAAAAATAACACACCGTGCTTCGCCTTGGTAGAGCCTGACGAGAAAGCTCGCCAGCTAGCTGAGGCTGCGTGCCTTCGGTTGCGGAAGAGTCCGCCGTCCGGCATCAATCACGCCGGTGACCGCTGTTGTGACCGTACTTCGGACCACGTGGGCCCGATCAAGCAGCTACCGTGAACATTCATCGAGGCCGACAACCCCGCGACGGCGGTGGGAAGTGGGATGCTTGGAATGCCCCTCCGAGCCTCAGCGGATTAGTGTAGCAAGAATGTCAAGGGCCATTGTCAGCAGTAACCCCAGCGAAATTCCTTGAGCGGAGGTGACCACTATAGCGGCGAAGGCCGGGGACGCGCCGGAGGTATTGTCCGAGCGACCACAGCGGAGGCGACGTGCCCGCGCCGGTCACGCTGGCGGATAATTGAAGAATTCTGTGTCCCCGACTCGCGTTCTGGGCAATCGGCGGGGAGGCAAGTTCATTCACCTGCTGGAAGACTTCGGGAGATTCCTTTCCCGCAGGGCTGGATGAGTCAGCATCTCCCCCTCTCATCGACCCAGCTGCGAGACAGTGGAAAAATCCGCACCTGCCCAGCCGTGGGTGGTAACAAGAACGTCCCCTTCGGTCCATCCGATTGGACAGTGCTCGTCGACCATTATTCCCCAGCCAGGGATCTGGGGAAACCGAACGATATTTAACTCGGCCGTGAGTGTGGCCGAGAGAAGGCTGCTAGCTCCAGTCGACTACGGTTGACGAAGACGTTCCCCTTCCACTGAGAGCCATTCTCAGTCCCGCTCTATGTAAATAATGTAATTAATCATGTAACCATGTAAATACAGTTTTTTCCTTCACTTCCCCTACTCCCCGTCTCCGGCCCACGTTTCCTTCCTCCTTCGGCAATGCGGCGGTGATCCTGGATACGATGCCTGATGGGACACGCTACGAGCACGGCAAAATATATCACCGCCGCCTCAGATTGTACCGGTGCTCCGTACGCTTGCGTTCCGCAGCACCAGTTGTGCCTTTGCGCTTGCCTTTGATACCAATGGGTACCGGCGCAAGCTCGTCAGACCGTGACGCGTAGGCCTTCAGGTCTATGAACCCCTGCTTGCTCCTGGGGAAAGGCCCCATCAAATCGCAGGTGGCCATCTGCCACGGACGCACACTGTCAATCGGTTTCATCATTCCAGGCGGCTTGCCGCCCCGTGACTTCACCGCTTGACAGACATGGCAGGAACGGCAATAGCGGAAAATGTCACGCTTCATGCCGGGCCACGTCACCGATTGACTCAGTTTTGCAAAAACTTTGGAGCCACTCAGATGACCGGCCAGTGGTTCGTCATTAGAGAATCGCAAAAGTGCGCCTCTTAGACTTTTGGGGATAACCACCTAGAACGGGTCGATTGACTCGTCATCGGTGGCTATGTACTTCAGCACGAGCCCGTCATGGTCCAGCAAATATGACTCCCCGGGGTTCGCCGCGACACACGCTGGCTTCTGCCCCCCTGCGCCCGCTACAATACCAGTAGCGTCACGGCGCTCCGTCTCCCTGAGACCGTCGCTCACCTCGCGACAAAAAGGGTCATTTTGCTGGGCTTTCAGTAGCTCTTTACGGCTGAAAACGATTCCAGTCATCCCAGAGGGGAGCCTGGTCTCGTCCCCACTCAGGTTTGCAGCCAAAATTTCCGTTCGCGTCGGAAACTCCGAGGCGCTCACGATGAGCTTTGCCTCTCGTCCGCTTTGCGAAGCGCTGCTTGCCTGGTTAGCGGAATGGGTTAACCCGTTTGCGGGCTCCCCCTCCTTTCCGCCCGGCGGCTCGTCCGCTGTTTCGCCCCCTCCGCCTACAGGCGTCAAGGCGCCGCTGGCGAGTGGGGCACGGGATAGCGCGTCAGCTACCACGTTTGTGCTCCCCTTTCGATACTGCACCGAAAAGTCGTAATGCTGTATCAGGAGAGCCCAGCGCGCCAGCCGACCCGCAGGCTCGCGGAGCCGCATCAGCCAACTGAGCGCACTGTGGTCTGCCTGCACCACGAATTGCGTTCCATCAAGGTAGACGTCGAATTTGCGCAGTGCAAACACGATGGCGAGGCACTCCTTCTCGGTCACGGAATAATTCCTCTCCGAGGGCAGCAAGGAGCGGCTGGCAAAGGCCAGCGGTTGCAGCACGCCATCGAATTCCTGTAGGAGAACTGCTCCTAAACCCAGATCGCTCGCGTCAGTCTGGACTACGAACTCTCTGGTCAGGTCGGGTAGCCTGAGCTGCGCTGTCTCGGCAATGGCACTAGACAGGAGGCGAAAGGATCGCTCTTGCTCGGGCTCCCATCGCCACGCGGCAGTCTTTCCCAAGAGGTTGGTCAAGGGTGCCTGCACGCGGGCACAGGACGGGATGAAAGTTGGCCATTCCCAAACAACGGCGCAGGCCGCGTACGTCCTTGGGCGCGGGAAATTCGAGTGTGGCTCGAAGTTTCTCCGCATCTGGCTCAATGGAGCCCCGGCCTCAATGACTGCACCCCTGCCTCAGTGGAGGCTTGGGCGGGCTGCACGAACGAGGGAGGCAAGGCTCCTAGTTCGATGAGCGGCGCGGTTTCCGCAGGGAACCGGGCCACCGCCTCGCCGTTCCCAGAGCAGAATTGACTGCTCGCGGGGCACGGCTGCTGCTGTTCAAAACTGCCGGTTGCGGCAGCGTGACACGAACTGCTTTCGCACTGGGCGGAAAGCTTGCACAGCTGAGGCATGTGACCAGCGGATGCACCGCAGGGTGCTCCCGGTACAGCTCCAATGGGAGCCGCGTGGTCGACATTTTGGGTTGCGTCGCCGTAAACCCCAATGGGGGCCGCGGCCAACCACGGTGTCTAGCTATTCGAAGGAACAGCAGCCAGCGGATAAAACGAAGCTACAACTCCGTAGGGAGCCGACATGTAGCTGCCGAGTGCCCCGCTGGGGGTGTTAGACATGGTGCGCAAGCGTGATCGTCAAGGCGACCTCCTCGGCTAATGTGCCATCAAAGGCGTAAGCGCCAATGACTTAGCACGTTGGGCGCCAGTTGTGGGTTTTTATGTAGACACAGGCCACCACCCACCGCTGGTTCGAGCTTCGCGCGAGCCAAGGGCCCCGATCAGCCGTCACCACACACACACACTGGGACACCGATGCGGCGCACTCAACCTCCGCTGGGAGGGGAGCGATTCGCCGCAAAGAAATATGCCTCCAAGTTCACAAAGGAGATGTTTATTGACATCGTCCTTCAGCAGATACACACACACTCAATAGTCACCCCGTCCCGGGGGCGCGCGAGGAGCAAGGCTCCGCTGCGCGCACGAGTAATGCGCGCCGCTAGCACGCCGCTGCAGGAGAATGTCCCCGCGGCAGTGCTGTGATCTCTCTCTCGTGTCGACAGTTGGGCCGGTTGCGAGAGTGGGCAATCAACGCAAGGTACGCCTGTCGGAGGTCGCTGGACCCCGCTGGACAGGCTCGAGCCGCTGCAGGTCAGAGGACACGTGCGGGCGAGCTCGAGTATATGCACTGGTCCGAGCGGCAAAGGCCGGCAGGGACAAATAGTAGTACGCACCTTACGCTGTCTCGGAGGGATCTCTCTCTGGGCCCCGCTCGGACGGTCGCGCGGCGCGCGGCCGCCCAAAGCGGGTCCCGAATTCCCGCCAAAAGGCGCCAATGGCAAAGGCCCTTGGGGAGCCGGGGCGGAGCTGTGGCTAAATGACAGTGATTAGTCACCCAGCCGCCTCTCCACTGCCTGAGGCGGGAGCAAGGGAAAGAGGAGAAACAACGCGGGAGGCCGGCAGAGCCGCGCAAAGGCGACGGCGGAAAGCCAGGATTCCCAAAAATTGTATTCATGCAAGGCATCTGACACTGATTAGTTTGATCTATAGCATGTCCTCAGGGAGAGAGTAGAAGCGGATGCTCCTTTGTAGAGATCAAAATCTCCACTGCGCTTCGGGAATCTGCTTGGTGCCAAGTAGGATGACAGCGAGTGAGATATGTTGATTTCATGAAACAAGGTGCGTACGAATGGATATGCAGGGGACAGGGTTGTTGTGTCGCTACCGCAGCCTGTGCCCTAGTCAGTGTGAACATGGGTGGGAATGTGATGGTCATACAATTTGTAGTTAAAATGCGAGTGAATTGCGATTATATAGCCGGCTACAATTTTGGAATAGGTATTCATGCAAGGCATCTGACACTGATTAGTTTGATCTGGAGTATGTAATCAGGGAGAGAGTAGAAGCGGATGCTCCTTTGTCGAGATCGAAGTCTTCTCCGCGCTTGGGGAATCTGCTTGGTGCCAAGTAGGATGACAGCGAGTGAGATATGTTGATTTCATGAAAAAAGGTGCGTACGAATGGATATGCAGGGGACAGGGTTGTTGTTTCGCTACCGCAGGCTGTGCCCTAGTCAGTGTGAACGTGGGTAGGAATGTGATGGTGATACAATTTGTATTTAAAAGGCGAGTGAATTGCGATTATATAGCCGGCTACAATTTTGGAATTGTATTCATGCAAGACACCCGACACTGATTAGTTTGATCTGGAGTATGTCCTGAGGGAGTGAGTACAAGCGGATGCTCCTTTGTCGAGATCAATATCTCTACCGCGCTTCGGGAATCTGCTTGGTGCCAAGTAGGATGACAGCGAGTGGGATATGTTGATTTCATGAAAAAAGGTGCGTACGAATGGATATGCAGGGTACAGGGTTGTTGTTTCGCTACCGCAGCCTGTGCCCTAGTCAGTGTGAACGTGGGTAGGAATGTGATGGTGATACAATTTGTATTTAAAAGGCGAGTGAATTGCGATTATATAGCCGGCTACAATTTTGGAATTGTATTCATGCAAGACATCCGACACTGATTAGTTTGATCTGGAATATGTCGTGAGGGAGTGAGTACAAGCGGATGCTCCTTTGTCGAGATCAAAATCTCCACCGCGCTTCGGGAATCTGCTTGGTGCCAAGTAGGATGACAGCGAGTGGGATATGTTGATTTCATGAAAAAAGGTGCGTACGAATGGATATGCAGGGGACAGGGTTGTTTCGCTACCGCAGCCTGTGCCCTAGTCAGTGTGAACGTGGGTAGGAATGTGATGGTGATACAATTTGTATTTAAAAGGCGAGTGAATTGCGATTATATAGCCGGCTACAATTTTGGAATTGTATTCATGCAAGACATCCGACACTGATTAGTTTGATCTGGAATATGTCCTGAGGGAGTGAGTACAAGCGGATGCTCCTTTGTCGAGATCAAAATCTCCACCGCGCTTCGGGAATCTGCTTGGTGCCAAGTAGGATGACAGCGAGTGGGATATGTTGATTTCATGAAAAAAGGTGCGTACGAATGGATATGCAGGGGACAGGGTTGTTGTGTTGCCACCGCAGCCTGTGCCCTAATCAGTGTGAACATGGGTGGGAATGTGGTGGTGATACAATTTGTATTTAAAATGCGAGTGAATTGCCATTATATAGCCGGCTACAATTTTGGAATTGTATTCATGCAACGCATCCGAGACTGATCAGTTTGATCTGGAGTATGTCCTGGGGGAGAGAGTAGAAGGGGATGCTCCTTTGTCCAGATCAAAACGTCCATCGCGCTTCGGGAATCTGCTTGGTGCCAAGTAGGATGACAGCGAGTGGGATACGTTGGTTTCATGAAAAAAGGTGCGTACGAATGGATATGCAGGGGACAGGGATGTTGTGCGGCTACCGCAGCCTGTGCCCTAGTCAGTGTGAACGTGGGTGGGAATGTGATGGTGATACAATTTGTATTTAAAATGCGAGTGAATCGCGATTATATAGCCGGCTACAATTTTGGAATTGTATTGATGCAAGGCATCTGACACTGATTATTTTGGAGTATGTCCTCAGGGAGAGAGTAGAAGCGGATGCTCCTTTCTCAAGATCAAAATCTCCACCACGCTTCGGGAATCTGCTTGGTGCCAAGTAGGATGACAGCGAGTGAGATATGTTGATTTCATGAAAAAAGGTGCGTACGGATGGAGATGCAGGGGACAGGGTTGTTGTGTCGCTACCGCAGCCTGGGACCTAGTCAGTGTGAACGTGGGAGGGAATGTGATGGTGATACAATTTGTATTTAAAATGCGAGTGAATTGCGATTATATAGCCGGCAACAATTTTGGAATAGTATTCATGCAAGGCATCTGACACTGATTAGTTTGATCTGGAGTATCTCCTGAGAGAGAAAGAAGAAGCGGATGCTCCTTTGTCGAGATCAAAATCTCCACCGCGGTTCGGGAATCTGCTTGGTGCCAAGTAGGATGACAGCGAGTGAGATATGTTGATTTCATGAAACAAGGTGCGTACGAATGGATATGCAGGGGACAGGGTTGTTGTGTCGCTACCGCAGCCTGTGCCCTAGTCAGTGTGAACATGGGTGGGAATGTGATGGTGATACAATTTGTAGTTAAAATGCGAGTGAATTGCGATTATATAGCCGGCTACAATTTTGGAATTGTATTCATGCAAGGCATCTGACACTGATTAGTTTGATCTCGAGTATGTCCTGAGGGAGTGAGTAGAAGCGGATGCTCCGTTGTCGAGATCAAAATCTCCACCGCGCTTCGGGAATCTGCTTGGTGCCAAGTAGGATGACAGCGAGTGAGATATGTTGATTTCATGAAGAAAGGTGCGTACGAATGGATATGCTGGGGACAGGGATGTTGTGTGGCTACCGCAGCCTGTGCCCTAGTCAGTATGAACGTGGGTTGGGATGTGATGGTGATACAATTTGTATTTAAAACGCGAGTGAATCGAGATTATATAGCCGGCTACAATTTTGGAATTGTATTCATGCAAGGCATCTGACACTGATTAGTTTGACCTGGAGTATGTCCTCAGGGAGAGAGTAGAAGTGGATGCTCCTTTGTCGAGATCAAAATCTCCACCGCGCTTCGGGAATCTGCTTGGTGCCAAGTAAGATGACAGCGAGTGAGATATGTTGATTTCATGAAAAAAGGTGCGTACGAATGGATATGCACGGGACAGGGTTGTTGTGTCGCTACCGCAGCCAGTGCCCTAGTCAGTGTGAACGTGGGTAGGAATGTGATGCTGGTACAGTTTGTATTTAAAAGGCGAGTGAATTGCCATTATATAGCCGGCTACAATTTTGGAATTGTATTCATGCAAGGCATCCGAGACTGATTAGTTTGTTCTGGAGTATGTCCTGAGGGGGTGAGTAGAAGTGGATGCTCCTTTGTCGAGATCAAAATCTCTACCGCGTTTCGGGAATCTGCTTGGTGCCAAGTAGGATGACAGCGAGTGAGATATGTTGATTTGATGAAACAATGTGCGTACGAATGGATATGCAGGGGACAGGGTTGTTGTGTCGCTACCGCAGCCTGTGCCCTAGTCAGTGTGAACGTGGGTAGGAATGTGATGGTGATACAATTTGTATTTAAAATGCGAGTGAATTGCGATTATATAGCCATCTACAATTTTGGAATTGTATTCATGCAAGTTATCTGACACTGATTAGTTTGATCTGGAGTATGTCCTCAGGGAGAGAGTACAAACGGATGCTCCTTTGTCGAGATCAAAATCTTCTCCGCGCTTGGGGAATCTGCTTGGTGCCAAGTAGGATGACAGCGAGTGAGATATGTTTATTTAATAAAAAAGGTGCGTACGAATGGATATGCAGGGGACAGGGTTGTTGTGTCGCTACCGCAGCCTGGGACCTAGTCAGTGTGAACGTGGGGGGGAATGTGATGGTGATACAATTTGTATTTAAAAGGCGAGTGAATGGCGATTATATAGCCGGCTACAATTTTGGAATTGTATTCATGCAAGGCATCTGACACTGATTAGTTTGATCTGGAGTATGTCGTCAGGGAGAGACTAGAAGCGGATGCTCCTTTGTCGAGATCAAAATCTTCTCCGCGCTTGGGGAATCTGCTTGGTGCCAAGTAGGATGACATCGAGTGAGATATGTTGATTTCATGAAAAAAGGTGGGTACGAATGGATATGCAGAGGACAGGGTTGTTGTGTCGCTACCGAAGCCTGTGCCGTAGTAAGTGTGAACGTGGGTAGGAATGTGATGGTGATACAATTTGTATTTAGAAGGCGAGTGAATTGCGATTATATAGCCGGCTACAATTTTGGAATTGTATTCATGCAAGGCATCTGACACTGATTAGTTTGATCTGGAGTATGTCCTCAGGGAGAGACTAGAAGCGGATGCTCCTTAGTCGAGATCAAAATCTCCACCCCGCTTTGGGAATCGGCTTGGTGCGAAGTAGGCTGACAGGGAGTAAGATATGTTGATTTCGTGAAAAAAGGTGCGTACGAATGGACATGCAGGGAACAGGGTTGTTGTGTCGCTGCCGCAGCTGTGCCCTAGTCAGTGTGAACGTGGGTAGGAATGTGATGGTGATACAATTTGTATTTAAAAGGCGAGTGAATTGCGATTATATAGCCGGCTACAATTTTGGAATTGTATTCATGCAAGGCATCCGAGACTGATTAGTTTGATCTGGAGTATGTCCTGAGGGAGTGAGTAGAAGCGGATGCTCCTTTGTCGAGATCAAAGTCTCTACCGCGCTTCGGGAATCTGCTTGGTGCCAAGTAGGATGACAGCGAGTGGGATATGTTGGTTTCATGAAAAAAGGTGCGTACGAATGGATATGCAGGGGACAGGGATGTGGTGTGGTTACCGCAGCTTTGCCCTAGTCAGTGTGAACGTGGGTAGGAATGTGATGGTGATACAATTTGTATTTAGAAGGCGAGTGAATTGCGATCATATAGCCGGCTACAATTTTGGAATTGTGTTCATGCAAGGCATCCGAGACTGATTAGTTTGATCTGGAGTATGTCCTGAGGGAGTGAATAGAAGCGGATGCTCCTTTGTCGAGATCAAAATCTCTACCGCGCTTCGGGAATGCCAAGTAGGATGACAGCGAGTGGGATATGTTGTTTTCATGAAAAAAGGTGAGTACGAATGGATATGCAGGGGACAGGGATGTTGTGTGGTTACCGCAGCTGTGCCCTAGTCAGTGTGAACGTGGGTGGGAATGTGATGGTGATACAATTTGTATTTAGAAGGCGAGTGAATTGCGATCATATAGCCATCTACAATTTTGGAATTGTATTCATGCAAGGCATCTGACATTGATTAGTTTGATCTGGAGCATGTCCTCAGGGAGAGAGTAGAAGCGGATGGTCCTTTGTCGAGATCAAAATCTTCTCCGCGCTTGGGGAATCTGCTTGGTGCCAAGTAGGATGCCAGCGAGTGAGATATGTTTATTTAATGAAAAAAGGTGCGTACGAATGGATATGCAGGGGACAGGGTTGTTGTGTCGCTACCGCAGCCTGTGCCCTAGTCAGTGTGAACGTGGGTAGGAATGTGATGGTGATACAATTTGTATTTAAAAGGCTAGTGAATTGCGATTATATAGCCGGCTACAATTTTGGAATTGTATTCATGCAAGACATCTGACACTGATTAGTTTGATCTGGAGTATGTCCTCAGGGAGAAAGTAGAAGCGGATGCTCCTTTTTCGAGATCAAAATCTCCACCGCGCTTCGGGAATCTGCTTGGTGCGAAGTAGGATGACAGGGAGTAAGATATGTTGATTTCATGAAAAAAGGTGCGTACGAATGGATATGCAGGGGACAGGGTTGTTGTGTTGCTACCGGAGCCTGTGCCGTAATCAGTGTGAACATCGGTGGGAATGTGATGGTGATACAATTTGTATTTAAAATGCGAGTGAATTGCCATTATATAGCCGGCTACAATTTTGGAATTGTATTCATGCAAGGCATCTGACACTGATTAGTTTGATCTGGAGTATATCCTCAGGGAGAGAGTAGAAGCGGATGCTCCTTTCTCGAGATCAAAATCTCCACCGCGTTTCGGGAATCTGCTTGGTGCCAAGTAGGATGACAGCGAGTGAGATATGTTGATTTGATGAAACAATGTGCGTACGAATGGATATGCAGGGGACAGGGTTGTTGTGTCGCTACCGCAGCCTGTGCCCTAGTCAGTGTGAACGTGGGTAGGAATGTGATGGTGATACAATTTGTATTTAAAATGCGAGTGAATTGCGATTATATAGCCATCTACAATTTTGGAATTGTATTCATGCAAGTTATCTGACACTGATTAGTTTGATCTGGAGTATGTCCTCAGGGAGAGAGTAGAAGGGGATGCTCCTTTGTCCAGATCAAAATGTCCATCGCGCTTCGGGAATGTGCTTGGTGCCAAGTAGGATGACAGCGAGTGGGATATGTTGATTTCATGAAAAAAGGTGCGTACGAATGGATATGCAGGGGACAGGGATGTTGTGTGGCTACCGCAGCCTGTGCCCTAGTCAGTGTGAACGTGGGTGGGAATGTGATGGTGATACAATTTGTATTTAAAATGCGAGTGAATCGCCATTATATAGCCGGCTACAATTTTTGAATTGTATTGATGCAAGGCATCTGACACTGATTATTTTGCAGTATGTCCTCAGGGAGAGAGTAGAAGCGGATGCTCCTTTGTCAAGATCAAAATCTCCACCACGCTTCGGGAATCTGCTTGGTGCCAAGTAGGATGACAGCGAGTGAGATATGTTGATTTCATGAAAAAAGGAGTGTACGAATGGATATGCAGGGGACAGGGTTGTTGTGTTGCTACCGCAGCCTGTGCCCTAGTCAGTGTGAACATGGGTGGGAATGTGATGGTGATACAATTTGTATTTAAAATGCGAGTGAATTGCGATTATATAGCCGGCTACAATTTTGGAATAGTATTCATGCAAGGCATCTGACACTGATTAGTTTGATCTGGAGTATCTCCTGAGGGAGAAAGAAGAAGCGGATGCTCCTTTGTCGAGATCAAAATCTCCACCGCGCTTCGGGAATCTGCTTGGTTCCAAGTAGGATGACAGCGAGTGAGATATGTTGATTTTATGAAAAAAGGTGCGTACGAATGGATATGCAGGGGACAGGGTTGTTGTGTTGCTACCGCAGCCTGTGCCCTAGTCAGTGTGAACATGGGTGGGAATGTGATGGTGATACAATTTGTATTTAAAATGCGAGTGAATTGCGATTATATAGCCGGCTACAATTTTGGAATAGTATTCATGCAAGGCATCAGACACTGATTAGTTTGATCTGGAGTATCTCCTGAGGGAGAAAGAAGAAGCGGATGCTCCTTTGTCGAGATCAAAATCTCCACCGCGCTTCGGGAATCTGCTTGGTTCCAAGTAGGATGACAGCGAGTGAGATATGTTGATTTTATGAAAAAAGGTGCGTACGAATGGATATGCAGGCGACAGGGTTGTTGTGCCGCTACCGCAGCCTGAGCTCTAGTCAGTGTGAACGTGGGTAGGAATGTGATGATGATACAATTTGTATTGAAAAGGCGAGTGAATTGCGATTATATAGCCGGCTACAATCGTGGAATTGTATTCATGCAAGGCATCTGACACTGATTAGTTTGATCTCGAGTATGTCCTGAGGGAGTGACTTGAAGCGGATGCTCCGTTTTCGAGATCAAAATCTCCACCGCGCTTCGGGAATCTGCTTGGTGCCAAGTAGGATGACAGCGAGTGAGATAAGTTGATTTCATGAAAAAAGGTGCGTACGAATGGATATGCAGGGGACAGGGTTGTTGTGTCGCTACCCCAGCCTGTGCCCTAGTCAGTGTGAACGTGGGTAGGAAAGTGATGGTGATACAATGTGTATCTAAAAGGCGAGTGAATTGCGATTATATAGCCGGTTATAATCTTGGAATTGTATTCATGCAAGGCATACGAGACTGATTAGTTTGATCTGGAGTATGTCCTGAGGGAGAGTGTAGAAGGGGATGCTCCTTTGTCCAGATCAAAATGTCCATCGCGCTTCGGGAATCTGCTTGGTGCCAAGTAGGATAACAGCGAGTGAGATATGTTGATTTCATGAAAAAAGGTGCGTACGAATGGATATGCAGGGGACAGGGTTGTTGTGTCGCTACCGCAGCCTGTGCCCTATTCAGTGTGAACGTGGGTAGAAATGTGATGGTGATACAAAATTGTAATTTAAAGGCGAGTGAATTGCGATTATATAGCCGGCTACAATTTTGGAATTGTATTCATGCAAGGCATCTGACACTGATTAGGTTTGATCTGGAGTATGTCCTCAGGAAGAGAGTAGAAGCGGATGCTCCTTTGTCAAGATCAAAATCTGCACCGCGCTTGGGGAATTTGCTTGGTGCCAAGTAGGATGACAGCGAGTGAGATATGTTTATTTAATGAAAAAAGGTGCGTACGAATGGATATGCAGGGGACAGGGTTGTTGTGTCGCTACCGCAGCCTGGGACCTAGTCAGTGTGAACGTGGGAGGGAATGTGATGGTGATACAATTTGTATTTAAAATGCGAGTGAATTGCGATTATATAGCCAGCTACAATTTTGGAATAGTATTCATGCAAGGCATCTGACACTGATTAGTTTGATCTGGAGTATCTCCTGAGGGAGAAAGAAGAAGCGGATGCTCCTTTGTCGAGATCAAAATCTCCACCGCGCTTCGGGAATCTGCTTGGTTCCAAGTAGGATGACAGCGAGTGAGATATGTTGATTTTATGAAAAAAGGTGCGTACGAATGGATATGCAGGCGACAGGGTTGTTGTGTCGCTACCGCAGCCTGAGCTCTAGTCAGTGTGAACGTGGGTAGGAATGTGATGGTGATACAATTTGTATTTAAAAGGCGAGTGAATTGCGATTATATAGCCGGCTACAATCTTGGAATTGTATTCATGCAAGGCATCTGACACTGATTAGTTTGATCTCGAGTATGTCCTGAGGGAGTGAGTTGAAGCGGATGCTCCGTTTTCGAGATCAAAATCTCCACCGCGCTTCGGGAATCTGCTTGGTGCCAAGTAGGATGACAGCGAGTGAGATAAGTTGATTTCATGAAAAAAGGTGCGTACGAATGGATATGCAGGGGACAGGGTTGTTGTATCGCTACCGCAGCCTGGGACCTAGTCAGTGTGAACGTGGGAGGGAATGTGATGGTGATACAATTTGTATTTAAAAGGCGAGTGAATTGCGATTATATAGCCGGCTACAATTTTGGAATTGTATTCATGCAAGGCATCTGACAGTGATTAGTTAGATCTGGAGTGTGTCCTCAGGGAGAGACTAGAAGCGGATGCTCCTTTGTCGAGATCAAAATCTCCACCGTGCTTCGGGAATTTGCTTGGTGCGAAGTAGGATGACAGGGAGTAAGATATGTTGATTTCATGAAAAAAGGTGCGTACGAATGGATATGCAGGGGACAGGGTTGTTGTGTTGCTACCGCAGCCTGTGCCCTAATCAGTGTGAACATGGGTGGGAATGTGATGGTGATACAATTTGTATTTAAAATGCGAGTGAATTGCCATTATATAGTCGGCTACAATTTTGGAATTGTATTCATGCAAGGCATCCGAGACTGATTAGTTTGATCTGGAGTATGTCCTGAGGGAGTGAGTAGAAGCGGATGCTCCTTTGTCGAGATCAAAATCTCTACCGCGTTTCGGGAATCTACTTGGTGCCACTAGGATGACAGCGAGTGGGATATGTTGATTTCATGAAAAAACGTGCGTACGAATGGATATGCAGGGGACAGGGTTGTTGTGTCGCTACCCCAGCCTGTGCCCTAGTCAGTGTGAACGTGGGTAGGAAAGTGATGGTGATACAATGTGTATCTAAAAGGCGAGTGAATTGCGATTATATAGCCGGTTATAATCTTGGAATTGTATTCATGCAAGGCATACGAGACTGATTAGTTTGATCTGGAGTATGTCCTGAGGGAGAGAGTAGAAGGGGATGCTCCTTTGTCCAGATCAAAATGTCCATCGCGCTTCGGGAATGTGCTTGGTGCCAAGTAGGATGACAGCGAGTGGGATATGTTGATTTCATGAAAAAAGGTGCGTACGAATGGATATGCAGGGGACAGGGATGTTGTGTGGCTACCGCAGCCTGTGCCCTAGTCACTGTGAACGTGGGTGGGAATGTGATGGTGATACAATTTGTATTTAAAATGCGAGTGAATCGCCATTATATAGCCGGCTACAATTTTGGAATTGTATTGATGCAAGGCATCTGACACTGATTATTTTGCAGTATGTCCTCAGGGAGAGAGAAGAAGCGGATGCTCCTTTGTCAAGATCAAAATCTCCACCACGCTTCGGGAATCTGCTTGGTGCCAAGTAGGATAACAGCGAGTGAGATATGTTGATTTCATGAAAAAAGGTGCGTACGAATGGATATGCAGGGGACAGGGTTGTTGTGTCGCTACCGCAGCCTGTGCCCTATTCAGTGTGAACGTGGGTAGAAATGTGATGGTGATACAAAATTGTAATTTAAAGGCGAGTGAATTGCGATTATATAGCCGGCTACAATTTTGGAATTGTATTCATGCAAGGCATCTGACACTGATTAGGTTTGATCTGGAGTATGTCCTCAGGAAGAGAGTAGAAGCGGATGCTCCTTTGTCAAGATCAAAATCTGCACCGCGCTTGGGGAATTTGCTTGGTGCCAAGTAGGATGACAGCGAGTGAGATATGTTTATTTAATGAAAAAAGGTGCGTACGAATGGATATGCAGGGGACAGGGTTGTTGTGTCGCTACCGCAGCCTGGGACCTAGTCAGTGTGAACGTGGGAGGGAATGTGATGGTGATACAATTTGTATTTAAAATGCGAGTGAATTGCGATTATATTGCCAGCTACAATTTTGGAATAGTATTCATGCAAGGCATCTGACACTGATTAGTTTGATCTGGAGTATCTCCTGAGGGAGAAAGAAGCGGATGCTCCTTTGTCGAGATCAAAATCTCCACCGCGCTTGGAGAATCTGCTTGGTTCCAAGTAGGATGACAGCGAGTGAGATATGTTGATTTTATGAAAAAAGGTGCGTACGAATGGATATGCAGGCGACAGGGTTGTTGTGTCGCTACCGCAGCCTGAGCTCTAGTCAGTGTGAACGTGGGTAGGAATGTGATGGTGATACAATTTGTATTTAAAAGGCGAGTGAATTGCGATTATATAGCCGGCTACAATCTTGGAATTGTATTCATGCAAGGCATCTGACACTGATTAGTTTGATCTCGAGTATGTCCTGAGGGAGTGAGTTGAAGCGGATGCTCCGTTTTCGAGATCAAAATCTCCACCGCGCTTCGGGAATCTGCTTGGTGCCAAGTAGGATGACAGCGAGTGAGATAAGTTGATTTCATGAAAAAAGGTGCGTACGAATGGATATGCAGGGGACAGGGTTGTTGTATCGCTACCGCAGCCTGGGACCTAGTCAGTGTGAACGTGGGAGGGAATGTGATGGTGATACAATTTGTATTTAAAAGGCGAGTGAATTGCGATTATATAGCCGGCTATAATTTTGGAATTGTATTCATGCAAGGCATCTGACAGTGATTAGTTAGATCTGGAGTGTGTCCTCAGGGAGAGACTAGAAGCGGATGCTCCTTTGTCGAGATCAAAATCTCCACCGTGCTTCGGGAATTTGCTTGGTGCGAAGTAGGATGACAGGGAGTAAGATATGTTGATTTCATGAAAAAAGGTGCGTACGAATGGATATGCAGGGGACAGGGTTGTTGTGTTGCTACCGCAGCCTGTGCCCTAATCAGTGTGAACATGGGTGGGAATGTGATGGTGATACAATTTGTATTTAAAATGCGAGTGAATTGCCATTATATAGTCGGCTACAATTTTGGAATTGTATTCATGCAAGGCATCTGAGACTGATTAGTTTGATCTGGAGTATGTCCTGAGGGAGTGAGTAGAAGCGGATGCTCCTTTGTCGAGATCAAAATCTCTACCGCGTTTCGGGAATCTACTTGGTGCCACTAGGATGACAGCGAGTGGGATATGTTGATTTCATGAAAAAACGTGCGTACGAATGGATATGCAGGGGACAGGGATGTTGTGTGGCTACCGCAGCCTGTGCCCTAGTCAGTGTGAACGTGGGTGGGAATGTGATGGTGATATAATTTGTATTTAAAATGCGAGTGAATTGCGATTATATAGCCATCTACAATTTTGGAATTGTATTTATGCAAGGCATCTGACACTGATTAGTTTGATCTGGAGTATGTCCTCAGGGAGAGAGTAGAAGCGGATGCTCCTTTGTCGAGATCAAAATCTTCTCCGCGCTTGGGGAATCTGCTTGGTGCCAAGTAGGATGACAGCGAGTGAGATATGTTTATTTAATGAAAAAAAGTGCGTACGAATGGATATGCAGGGGAGAGGGTTGTTGTGTCGCTACCGCAGCTGTGCCCTAGTCAGTGTGAACGTGGGTAGGAATGTGATGGTGATACAATTTGTATTTAAAAGGCGAGTGAATTGCGATTATATAGCCGGCTACAATTTTGGAATTGTATTCATGCAAGGCATCTGACACTGATTAGTTTGATCTGGAGTATGTCGTCAGGGAGAGACTAGAAGCGGATGCTCCTTTGTCGAGATCAAAATCTTCTCCGCGCTTGGGGAATCTGCTTGGTGCCAAGTAGGATGACAGCTGATTTCATGAAAAAAGGTGCGTACGAATGGATATGCAGGGAACAGGGTTGTTGTGTCGCTACCGAAGCCTGTGCCCTAATCAGTGTGAACGTGGGTAGGAATGTGATGGTGATAAAATTTGTATTTAAAAGGCGAGTGAATTGCGATTATATAGCCGGCTACAATTTTGGAATTGTATTCATTCAAGGCATCTGACACTGATTAGTTTGATCTGGAGTATGTACTCAGGGAGAGACTAGAAGCGGATGCTCCTTTGTTGAGATCAAAATCTCCACCGCGCTTTGGGAATCGGCTTGGTGCGAAGTAGGCTGACAGGGAGTAAGATATGTTGATTTCATGAAAAAAGGTGCGTACGAATGGATATGCAGGGGACAGGGTTTATGTGTCGCTACCGCAGCTGTGCCCTAGTCAGTGTGAACGTGGGTAGGAATGTGATGGTGATACAATTTGTATTTAAAAGGCGAGTGAATTGCGATTATATAGCCGGCTACAATCTTGGAATTATATTCACGCAAGGCATCTGACACTGATTAGTTTGATCTCGAGTATGTGCTGAGGGAGAGAGTAGAAGCGGATGCTCCGTTCTCGAGATCAAAATCTCCACCGCGCTTCGGGAATCTGCTTGGTGCCAAGTAGGATGACAGCAAGTGAGATATGTTGATTTCATGAAAAAAGGTGCGTACGAATGGATATGCAGGGGTCAGGGTTGTTGTGTCGCTACCGCAGCTGTGCCCTAGTCAGTATGAACGTGGTAGGAATGTGATGGTGATGCAATTTGTATTTAAAAGGCGAGTGAATTGCGATTATATAGCCGGCTACAATTTTGGAATTGTATTCATTCAAGGCATCTGACACTGATTAGTTTGATCTGGAGTATGTACTCAGGGAGAGACTAGAAGCGGATGCTCCTTTGTTGAGATCAAAATCTCCACCGCGCTTTGGGAATCGGCTTGGTGCGAAGTAGGCTGACAGGGAGTAAGATATGTTGATTTCATGAAAAAAGGTGCGTACGAATGGATATGCAGGGGACAGGGTTGTTGTGTCGCTACCCCAGCCTGTGCCCTAGTCAGTGTGAACGTGGGTGGGAATGTGATGGTGATACAATGTGTATCTAAAAGGCGAGTGAATTGCGATTATATTGCCGGTTATAATCTTGGAATTGTATTCATGCAAGGCATACGAGACTGATTAGTTTGATCTGGAGTATGTCCTGAGGGAGAGAGTAGAAGGGGATGCTCCTTTGTCCAGATCAAAATGTCCATCGCGCTTCGGGAATGTGCTTGGTGCCAAGTAGGATGACAGCGAGTGGGATATGTTGATTTCATGAAAAAAGGTTGCGTACGAATGGATATGCAGGGGACAGGGATGTTGTGTGGCTACCGCAGCCTGTGCCCTAGTCAGTGTGAACGTGGGTGGGAATGTGATGGTGATAGAATTTGTATTTAAAATGCGAGTGAATCGCCATTATATAGCCGGCTACAATTTTGGAATTGTATTGATGCAAGGCATCTGACACTGATTATTTTGCAGTATGTCCTCAGGGAGAGAGTAGAAGCGGATGCTCCTTTGTCAAGATCAAAATCTCCACCACGCTTCGGGAATCTGCTTGGTGCCAAGTAGGATGACAGCGAGTGAGATATGTTTATTTAATGAAAAAAGGTGCGTACGAATGGATATGCAGGGGACAGGGTTGTTGTGTCGCTACCGGAGCCTGGGACCTAGTCAGTGTGAACGTGGGAGGGAATGTGATGGTGATACAATTTGTATTTAAAATGCGAGTGAATTGCGATTATATAGCCAGCTACAATTTTGGAATAGTATTCATGCAAGGCATCTGACACTGATTAGTTTGATCTGGAGTATCTCCTGAGGGAGAAAGAAGAAGCGGATGCTCCTTTGTCGAGATCAAAATCTCCACCGCGCTTCGGGAATCTGCTTGGTTCCAAGTAGGATGACAGCGAGTGAGATATGTTGATTTTATGAAAAAAGGTGCGTACGAATGGATATGCAGGCGACAGGTTTGTTGTGTCGCTACCGCAGCCTGAGCTCTAGTCAGTGTGAACGTGGGTAGGAATGTGATGGTGATACAATTTGTATTTAAAAGGCGAGTGAATTGCGATTATATAGCCGGCTACAATCTTGGAACTGTATTCATGCAAGTCATCTGACACTGATTAGTTAGATCTCGAGTATGTCCTGAGGGAGTGAGTTGAAGCGGATGCTCCGTTTTCGAGATCAAAATCTCCACCGCGCTTCGGGAATCTGCTTGGTGCCAAGTAGGATGACAGCGAGTGAGATAAGTTGATTTCATGAAAAAAGGTGCGTACCGATGGATATGCAGGGGACAGGGTTGTTGTGTCGCTACCGCAGCCTGGGACCTAGTCAGTGTGAACGTGGGAGGGAATGTGATGGTGATACAATTTGTATTTAAAAGGCGAGTGAATTGCGATTATATAGCCGGCTACAATTTTGGAATTGTATTCATGCAAGGCATCTGACAGTGATTAGTTTGACCTGGAGTATCTCCTGAGGGAGAAAGAAGAAGCGGATGCTCCTTTGTCGAGATCAAAATCTCCACCGCGCTTTGGGAATCGGCTTGGTGCGAAGTAGGCTGACAGGGAGTAAGATATGTTGATTTCATGAAAAAAGGTGCGTACGAATGGATATGCAGGGGACAGGGTTGTTGTGTCGCTACCGCAGCTGTGCCCTAGTCAGTGTTAACGTGGTAGGAATGTGATGGTGATACAATTTGTATTTAAAAGGCTAGTGAATTGCGATTATATAGCCGGCTACAATTTTGGAATTGTATTCATGCAAGACATCTGACACTGATTAGTTTGATCTGGAGTATGTCCTCAGGGAGAAACTAGAAGCGGATGCTCCTTTGTCGAGATCAAAATCTCCACCGCGCTTCGGGAATCTGCTCGGTGCGAAGTAGGATGACAGGGAGTAAGATATGTTGATTTCATGAAAAAAGGTGCGTACGAATGGATATGCAGGGGACAGGGTTGTTGTGTTGCTACTGGAGCCTGTGCCCTAATCAGTGTGAACATGGGTGGGAATGTGATGGTGATACAATTTGTATTTAAAATGCGAGTGAATTGCCATTATATAGCCGGCTGCAATTTTGGAATTGTATTCATGCAAGGCATCTCACACTGATTAGTTTGATCTGGAGCATATCCTCAGGGAGAGAGTAGAAGCGGATGCTAATTTCTCGAGATCAAAATCTCCACCGCGCTTCGGGAATCTGCTTGGTGCCAAGTAGGATGACAGCGAGTGAGATATGTTGATTTCATGAAACAATGTGCTTACGAATGGATATGCAGGGGACAGGGTTGTTGTGTCGCTACCGCAGCCTGTGCCCTAGTCAGTGTGAACGTGGGTAGGAAAGTGATGGTGATACAATGTGTATCTAAAAGGCGAGTGAATTGCGATTATATAGCCGGTTATAATCTTGGAATTGTATTCATGCAAGGCATACGAGACTGATTAGTTTGATCTGGAGTATGTCCTGAGGGAGAGAGTAGAAGGGGATGCTCCTTTGTCCAGATCAAAATGTCCATCGCGCTTCGGGAATGTGCTTGGTTCCAAGTAGGATGACAGCGAGTGGGATATGTCGATTTCATGAAAAAAGGTGCGTACGAATGGACATGCAGGGGACAGGGATGTTGTGTGGCTACCGCAGGCTGTGCCCTAGTCAGTGTGAACGTGGGTGGGAATGTGATGGTGATAAAATTTGTATTTAAAATGCGAGTGAATCGCCATTATATAGCCGGCTACAATTTTGGAATTGTATTGATGCAAGGCATCTGACACTGATTATTTTGCAGTATGTCCTCAGGGAGAGAGTAGAAGCGGATGCTCCTTTGTCAAGATCAAAATCTCCACCACGCTTCGGGAATCTGCTTGGTGCCAAGTAGGATGACAGCAAGTGAGATATGTTGATTTCATGAAAAAAGGTGCGTACGAATGGATATGCAGGGGACAGGGTTGTTGTGTCGCTACCGCAGCCTGTGCCCTATTCAGTGTGAACGTGGGTAGAAATGTGATGGTGATACAATTTGTAATTTAAAGGCGAGTGAATTGCGATTATATAGCCGGCTACAATTTTGGAATTGTATTCATGCAAGGCATCTGACACTGATTAGGTTTGATCTGGAGTATGTCCTCAGGGAGAGACTAGAAGCGGATGCTCCTTTGTCAAGATCAAAATCTGCACCGCGCTTGGGGAATCTGCTTGGTGCCATGTAGGATGACAGCGAGTGAGATATGTTTATTTAATGAAAAAAAGGTGCGTACGAATGGATATGCAGGGGACAGGGTTGTTGTGTCGCTACCGCAGCCTGGGAACTAGTCAGTGTGAACGTGGGAGGGAATGTGACGGTGATACAATTTGTATTTAAAATGCGAGTGAATTGCGATTATATAGCCGGCTACAATTTTGGAATAGTATTCATGCAAGGCATCTGACACTGATTAGTTTGATCTGGAGTATCTCCTGAGGGAGAAAGAAGAAGCGGATGCTCCTTCGTCGAGATCAAAATCTCCACCGCGCTTCGGGAATCTGCTTGGTTCCAAGTAGGATGACAGCGAGTGAGATATGTTGATTTTATGAAAAAAGGTGCGTACGAATGGATATGCAGGCGACAGGGTTGTTGTGTCGCTACCGCAGCCTGAGCTCTAGTCAGTGTGAACGTGGGTAGGAATGTGATGGTGGTACAATTTGTATTTAAAAGGCGAGTGAATTGCGATTATATAGCCGGCTACAATCTTGGAATTGTATTCATGCAAGGCATCTGACACTGATTAGTTTGATCTCGAGTATGTCCTGAGGGAGTGAGTTGAAGCGGATGCTCCGTTTTCGAGATCAAAATCTCCACCGCGCTTCGGGAATGTGCTTGGTGCCAAGTAGGATGACAGCGAGTGAGATAAGTTGATTTCATGAAAAAAGGTGCGTACGAATGGATATGCAGGGGACAGGGTTGTTGTGTCGCTACCGCAGCCTGTGCCCAAGTCAGTGTGAACGTGGGTAGGAATGTGATGGTGATACAATTTGTATTTAAAAGGCGAGTGAATTGCGATTATATAGCCGGCTACAATTTTGGAATTGTATTCATGCAAGACATCTGACAGTGATTAGTTTGATCTGGAGTGTGTCCTCAGGCAGAGACTAGAAGCGGATGCTGCTTTGTCGAGATCAAAATCTCCACCGTGCTTCGGGAATCTGCTTGGTGCGAAGTAGGATGACAGGGAGTAAGATATGTTGATTTCATGAAAAAAGGTGCGTACGAATGGATATGCAGGGGACAGGGTTGTTGTGTTGCTACCGCAGCCTGTGCCCTAATCAGTGTGAACATGGGTGGGAATGTGATGGTGATACAATTTGTATTTAAAATGCGAGTGAATTGCCATTATATAGCCGGCTACAATTTTGGAATTGCATTCATGCAAGGCATCCGAGACTGATTAGTTTGATCTGGAGTATGTCCTGAGGGAGTGAGTAGAAGCGGATGCTCCTTTGTCGAGATCAAAATCTCTACCGCGCTTCGGGAATCTACTTGGTGCCAAGTAGGATGACAGCGAGTGGGATATGTTGATTTCATGAAAAAAGGTGCGTACGAATGGATATGCAGGGGACAGGGATGATGTGTGGCTACCGCAGCCTGTGCCTTAGTCAGTGTGAACGTGGGTGGGAATGTCATGGTGATATAATTTGTATTTAAAATGCGAGTGAATTGCGATTATATAGCCATCTACAATTTTGGAATTGTATTCATGCAAGGCATCTGACACTGATTAGTTTGATCTGGAGTATGTCCTCAGGGAAGAAGTAGAAGCGGATGCTCCTTTGTCGAGATCAAAATCTTCTCCGCGCTTGGGGAATCTGCTTGGTGCCAAGTAGGATGACAGCGAGTGAGATATGTTTATTTAATGAAAAAAGGTGCGTACGAATGAATATGCAGGGGAGAGGGTTGTTGTGTCGCTACCGCAGCCTGTGCCCTAGTCAATGTGAACGTGGGTGGGAATGTGATGGTGATACAGTTTGTATTTAAAATGCGAGTGAATCGCCATTATATAGCCGGCTACAATATTGCAATTGTATTGATGCAAGGCATCTGACACTGATTATTTTGCAGTATGTCCTCAGGGAGAGAGTAGAAGCGGATCCTCCTTTGTCAAGATCAAAATCTCCACCACGCTTCGGGAATCTGCTTGGTGCCAAGTAGGATGACAGCGAGTGAGAAATGTTGATTTCATGAAAAAAGGTGCGTACGAATGGATATGCAGGGGACAGGGTTGTTGTGTCGCTACCGCAGCCTGTGCCCTATTCAGTGTGAACGTGGGTAGAAATGTGATGGTGATACAATTTGTAATTTAAAGCCGAGTGAATTGCGATTATATAGCCGGCTAGAATTTTGGAATTGTATTCATGCAAGGCATCTGACACTGATTATGTTTGATCTGGAGTATGTCCTCAGGGAGAGAGTAGAAGCGGATGCTCCTTTGTCAAGATCAAAATCTACACCGCGCTTGGGGAATCTGCTTAGTGCCAAGTAGGATGACAGCGAGTGAGATATGTTTATTTAATGAAAAAAGGTGCGTACGAATGGATATGCAGTGGACAGGGTTGTTGTGTCGCTACCGCAGCCTGGGACCTAGTCAGTGTGAACGTGGGAGGGAATGTGATGGTGATACAATTTGTATTTAAAATGCGAGTGAATTGCGATTATATAGCCGGTACAATTTTGGAATAGTATTCATGCAAGGCATCTTACACTGATTAGTTTGATCTGGAGTATCTCCTGAGGGAGAAAGAAGAAGCGGATGCTCCTTTGTCGAGATCAAAATCTCCACCGCGCTTCGGGAATCTGCTTGGTTCCAAGTAGGATAACAGCGAGTGAGATATGTTGATTTTATGAAAAAAAGGTGCGTACGAATGGATATGCAGGCGACAGGGTTGTTGTGTCGCTACCGCAGCCTGAGCTCTAGTCAGTGTGAAAGTGGGTAGGAATGTGACGGTGATACAATTTGTATTTAAAAGGCGAGTGAATTGCGATTATATAGCCGGCTACAATCTTGGAATTGTATTCATGCAAGGCATCTGACACTGATTAGTTTGATCTCGAGTATGTCCTGAGGGAGTGAGTAGAAGCGGATGCTCCGTTTTCGAGATCAAAATCTCCACCGCGATTCGGGAATCTGCTTGGTGCCAAGTAGGATGACAGCGAGTGAGATAAGTTGATTTCATGAAAAAAGGTGCGTACGAATGGATATGCAGGGGACAGGGTTTATGTGTCGCTACCGCAGCTGTGCCCTAGTCAGTGCGAACGTGGGTAGGAATGTGATGGTGATACAATTTGTATTTAAAAGGCGAGTGAATTGCGATTATATAGCCGGCTACAATCTTGGAATTGTATTCATGCAAGGCATCTGACACTGATTAGTTTGATCTCGAGTATGTGCTGAGGGAGTGAGTAGAAGCGGATGCTCCGTTCTCGAGATCAAAATCTCCACCGCGCTTCGGGAATCTGCTTGGTGCCAAGTAGGATGACAGCGAGTGAGATATGTTGATTTCATGAAAAAAGGTGCGTACGAATGGCTATGCAGGGGTCAGGGTTGTTGTGTCGCTACCGCAGCTGTGCCCTAGTCAGTGGGTAGGAATGTGATGGTGATACAATTTGTATTTAAAAGGCGAGTGAATTGCGATTATATAGCCGGCTACAATTTTGGAATTGTGTTCATGCAAGGCATCCGAGACTGATTAGTTTGATCTGGAGTATGTCCTGAGGGAGTTAATAGAAGGGGATGCTCCTTTGTCGAGATCAAAATCTCTACCGCGCTTCGGGAATCTGCTTGGTGCCAAGTAGGATGACAGCGAGTGGGATATGTTGGTTTCATGAAAAAAGGTGCGTACGAATTTATATGCAGGGGACAGGGATGTTGTGTGGTTACCGCAGCCTGTGCCCTAGTCAGTGTGAACGTGGGTAGGAATGTGATGGTGATACAATTTGTATTTAAAAGGCGAGTGAATTGCGATTATATAGCCGGCTACAATTTTGGAATTGTATTCACTCAAGACATCTGACAGTGATTAGTTTGATCTGGAGTGTGTCCTCAGGGAGATACTAGAAGCGGATGCTCCTTTGTCGAGATCAAAATCTCCACCGTGCTTCGGGAATCTGCTTGGTGCCAAGTAGGATGACAGCGAGTGGGATACGTTGATTTCATGAAAAAAGGTGCGTACGAATGGATATGCAGGGGACAGGGTTGTTGTGTTGTTACCGCAGCCTGTGCCCTAATCAGTGTGAACGTGGGTGGGAATGTGATGGGGATACAATTTGTATTTAAAATGCGAGTGAATCGCCATTATATATCCGGCTACAATTTTGGAATTGTATTGATGCAAGGCATCTGACACTGATTATTTTGCAGTATGTCCTCAGGGAGAGAGTAGAAGCGGATCCTCCTTTGTCAAGATCAAAATCTCCACCACGCTTCGGGAATCTGCTTGGTGCCAAGTAGGATGACAGCGAGTGAGATATGTTGATTTCATGAAAAAAGGTGCGTACGAATGGATATGCAGGGGACAGGGTGGTTGTGTCGCTACCGCAGCCTGTGCCCTATTCAGTGTGAACGTGGGTAGAAATGTGATGGTGATACAATTTGTAATTTAAAGGCGAGTGAATTACGATTATATAGCCGGCTACAATTTTGGAATTGTATTCATGCAAGGCATCCGAGACTGATTAGTTTGATCTGGAGTATGTCCTGAGGGAGTGAGTAGAAGCGGATGCTCCTTTGTCGAGATCAAAATGTCCATCGCGCTTCGGGAATGTGCTTGGTGCCAAGTAGGATGACAGCGAGTGGGATATGTTGATTTCATGAAAAAAGGTGCGTACGAATGGATATGCAGGGGACAGGGATGTTGTGTGGCTACCGCAGCCTGTGCCCTAGTCAATGTGAACGTGGGTGGGAATGTGATGGTGATACAATTTGTATTTAAAATGCGAGTGAATCGCCATTATATATCCGGCTACAATTTTGGAATTGTATTGATGCAAGGCATCTGACACTGATTATTTTGCAGTATGTCCTCAGGGAGAGAGTAGAAGCGGATCCTCCTTTGTCAAGATCAAAATCTCCACCACGCTTCGGGAATCTGCTTGGTGCCAAGTAGGATGACAGCGAGTGAGATATGTTGATTTCATGAAAAAAGGTGCGTACGAATGGATATGCAGGGGACAGGGTGGTTGTGTCGCTACCGCAGCCTGTGCCCTATTCAGTGTGAACGTGGGTAGAAATGTGATGGTGATACAATTTGTAATTTAAAGGCGAGTGAATTGCGATTATATAGCCGGCTACAATTTTGGAATTGTATTCATGCAAGGCATCTGACACTGATTAAGTTTGATCTGGAGTATGTCCTCAGGGAGAGAGTAGAAGCGGATGCTGCTTTGTCGAGATCAAAATCTGCACCGCGCTTGGGGAATCTGCTTGGTGCCAAGTAGGATGACAGCGAGTGAGATATGTTTATTTAATGAAAAAAGGTGCGTACGAATGGATATGCAGGGGACAGGGTTGTTGTGTCGCTACCGCAGCCTGAGCTCTAGTCAGTGTGAACGTGGGAGGGAATGTGATGGTGATACAATTTGTATTTAAAATGCGAGTGAATTGCGATTATATAGCCCGCTACAATCTTGGAATTGTATTCATGCAAGGCATCTGACACTGATTAGTTTGATCTCGAGTATGTCCTGAGAGAGTGAGTAGCAGCGGATGCTCCGTTTTCGAGATCAAAATCTCCACCGCGCTTCGGGAATCTGCTTGGTGCCAAGTAGGATGACAGCGAGTGAGATATGTTGATTTCATGAAAAAAGGTGCGTACGAATGGATATGCAGGGGACAGGGTTGTTGTGTCGCTACCGAAGCCTGTGCCCTAGTCAGTGTGAACGTGGGTAGGAATGTGATGGTGATACAATTTGTATTTAAAAGGCGAGTGAATTGAGATTATATAGCCGGCTACAATTTTGGAATTGTATTCATGCAAGGCATCTGACACTGATTAGTTTGATCCGGAGTATGTCGTCAGGGAGAGACTAGAAGCGGATGATCCTTTGTCGAGATCAAAATCTTCGCGCTTGGGGAATCTGCTTGGTGCCAAGTAGGATGACAGCGAGTGAGATATGTTGATTTCATGAAAAAAGGTGCGTACGAATGGATATGCAGGGGACAGGGTTGTTTTGTCGCTACCGAAGCCTGTGCCCTAGTCAGTGTGAACGTGGGTAGGAATGTGATGGTGATACAATTTGTATTTAAAAGGCGAGTGAATTGCGATTATGCAGCCGGCTACAATCTTGGAATTGTATTCATGCAAGGCATCTGACACTGATTAGTTTGATCTCGAGTATGTGCTGAGGGAGTGAGTAGAAGCGGATGCTCCGTTCTCGAGATCAAAATCTCCACCGCGCTTCGGGAATCTGCTTGGTGCCAAGTAGGATGACAGCGAGTGAGATATGTTGATTTCATGAAAAAAGGTGCGTACGAATGGATATGCAGGGGTCAGGGTTGTTGTGTCGCTACCGCAGCTGTGCCCTAGTCAGTGGGTAGGAATGTGATGGTGATACAATTTGTATTTAAAAGGCGAGTGAATTGCGATTATATAGCCGGCTACAATTTTGGAATTGTGTTCATGCAAGGCATCCGAGACTGATTAGTTTGATCTGGAGTATGTCCTGAGGGAGTGAGTAGAAGGGGATGCTCCTTTGTCGAGATCAAAATCTCTACCGCGCTTCGGGAATCTGCTTGGTGCCAAGTAGGATGACAGCGAGTGGGATATGTTGGTTTCATGAAAAAAGGTGCGTACGAATTTATATGCAGGGGACAGGGATGTTGTGTGGTTACCGCAGCCTGTGCCCTAGTCAGTGTGAACGTGGGTAGGAATGTGATGGTGATACAATTTGTATTTAAAATGCGAGTGAATTGCCATTATATAGCCGGCTACAATTTTGGAATTCTATTCATGCAAGGCATCCGAGACTGATTAGTTTGATCTGGAGTATGTCCTGAGGGAGTGAGTAGAAGCGGATGCTCCTTTGTCGAGATCAAAATGTCCATCGCGCTTCGGTAATGCGCTTGGTGCCAAGTAGGATGACAGCGAGTGGGATATGTTGATTTCATGAAAAAAGGTGCGTACGAATGGATATGCAGGGGACAGGGATGTTGTGTGGCTACCGCAGCCTGTGCCCTAGTCAATGTGAACGTGGGTGGGAAAGTGATGGTGATACAATTTGTATTTAAAATGCGAGTGAATCGCCATTATATAGCCGGCTACAATTTTGGAATTGTATTGATGCAAGGCATCTGACACTGATTATTTTGCAGTATGTCCTCAGGGAGAGAGTAGAAGCGGATCCTCCTTTGTCAAGATCAAAATCTCCACCACGCTTCGGGAATCTGCTTGGTGCCAAGTAGGATGACAGCGAGTGAGATATGTTGATTTCATGAAAAAAGGTGCCTACGAATGGATATGCAGGGGACAGGGTTGTTGTGTCGCTACCGCAGCCTGTGCCCTATTCAGTGTGAACGTGGGTAGAAATGTGATGGTGATACAATTTGTAATTTAAAGGCGAGTGAATTGCGATTATATAGCCGGCTACAATTTTGGAATTGTATTCATGCAAGGCATCTGACACTGATTAGGTTTGATCTGGAGTATGTCCTCAAGGAGAGAGTAGAAGCGGATGCTGCTTTGTCAAGATCAAAATCTGCACCGCGCTTGGGGAATCTGCTTGGTGCCAAGTAGGATGACAGCGAGTGAGATATGTTTATTTAATGAAAAAAGGTGCGTACGAATGGATATGCAGGGGACAGGGTTGTTGTGTCGCTACCGCAGCCTGAGCTCTAGTCAGTGTGAACGTGGGAGGGAATGTGATGGTGATACAATTTGTATTTAAAATGCGAGTGAATTGCGATTATATAGCCCGCTACAATTTTGGAATTGTATTCATGCAAGGCATCTGACACTGATTAGTTTGATCTGGAGTATGTCCTCAGGGAGAGACTAGAAGCGGATGCTCCTTTCTCGAGATCAAAATCTCCACCGCGCTTCGCGAATCTGCTTGGTTCCAAGTAGGATGACAGCGAGTGAGATATGTTGATTTTATGAAAAAAGGTGCGTACGAATGGATATGCAGGCGACAGGGTTGTTGTGTCGCTACCGCAGCCTGAGCTCTAGTCAGTGTGAACGTGGGTAGGAATGTGATGGTGATACAATTTGTATTTAAAAGGCGAGTGAATTGCGATTATATAGCCGGCTACAATCTTGGAATTGTATTCATGCAAGGCATCTGACACTGATTAGTTTGATCTCGAGTATGTCCTGAGAGAGTGAGTAGCAGCGGATGCTCCGTTTTCGAGATCAAAATCTCCACCGCGCTTCGGGAATCTGCTTGGTGCCAAGTAGGATGACAGCGAGTGAGATATGTTGATTTCATGAAAAAAGGTGCGTACGAATGGATATGCAGGGGACAGGGATGTTGTGTGGCTACCGCAGCCTGTGCCCTAGTCAGTGTGAACGTGGGTGGGAATGTGATGGTGATATAATTTGCATTTAAAATGCGAGTGAATTGCGATTATATAGCCATCTACAATTTTGGAATTGTATTCATGCAAGGCATCTGACACAGATTAGTTTGATCTGGAGTATGTCCTCAGGGAGAGAATAGAAGCGGATGCTCCTTTGTCGAGATCAAAATCTCCACCGCGCTTTGGGAATCGGCTTGGTGCGAAGTAGGCTGACAGGGAGTAAGATATGTTGATTTCATGAAAAAAGGTGCGTGCGAATGGATATGCAGGGGACAGGGTTTATGTGTCGCTACCGCAGCTGTGCCCTAGTCAGTGTGAACGTGGGTAGGAATGTGATGGTGATACTATTCGTATTTAAAAGGCGAGGGAATTGCGATTATATAGCCGGCTACAATTTTGGAATTGTGTTCATGCAAGGCATCCGAGACTGATTAGTTTGATCTGGAGTATGTCCTGAGGGAGTGAGTAGAAGCGGATGCTCCTTTGTCGAGATCAAAATCTCTACCGCGCACGGGAATCTGCTTGGTGCCAATTAGGATGACAGCGAGTGGGATATGTTGGTTTCATGAAAAAAGGTGCGTACGAATGGATATGCAGGGGACAGGGATGTTGTGCGGTTACCGCAGCCTGTGCCCTAGTCAGTGTGAACGTGGGTGGGAATGTGATGGTGATACAATTTGTATTTAAAATGCGAGTGAATTGCGATTATATAGCCGGCAACAATTTTGGAATAGTATTCATGCAAGGCATCTGACACTGATTAGTTTGACCTGGAGTATCTCCTGAGGGAGAAAGAAGAAGCGGATGCTCCTTTGTCGAGATCAAAATCTCCACCGCGCTTCGGGAATCTGCTTGGTTCCAAGTAGGATGACAGCGAGTGAGATATGTTGATTTTATGAAAAAAGGTGCGTACGAATGGATGTGCAGGCGACAGGGGTTTGTGTCGCTACCGCAGACAGAGCTCAAGTCAGTGTGAACGTGGGTAGGAATGTGATGGTGATACAATTTGTATTTAAAAGGCGAGTGAATTGCCATTATATAGCCGGCTACAATCTTGGAATTGTATTCATGCAAGGCATCTGACACTGATTAGTTTGATCTCGAGTATGTCCTGAAAGAGTGAGTAGCAGCGGATGCTCCGTTTTCGAGATCAAAATCTCCACCGCGCTTCGGGAATCTGCTTGGTGCCAAGTAGGATGACAGCGAGTGAGATATGTTGATTTCATGAAAAAAGGTGCGTACGAATGGATATGCAGGGGACATTGATGTTGTGTGGCTACCGCAGCCTGTGCCCTAGTCAGTGTGAACGTGGGTGGGAATGTGATGGTGATATAATTTGCATTTAAAATGCGAGTGAATTGCGATTATATAGCCATCTACAATTTTGGAATTGTATTCATGCAAGGCATCTGACACTGATTAGTTTGATCTGGAGTATGTCCTCAGGGAGAGAGTAGAAGCGGATGCTCCTTTGTCGAGATCAAAATGTTCTCCGCGCTTGGGGAATCTGCTTGGTGCCAAGTAGGATGACAGCGAGTGAGATATGTTGATTTCATGAAAAAAGGTGCGTACGAATGGATATGCAGGGGACAGGGTTGTTGTGTCGCTACCGCAGCCTGGGACCTAGTCAGTGTGAACGTGGGAGGGAATGTGATGGTGATACAATTTGTATTTAAAATGCGAGTGAATTGCGATTATATAGCCGGCTACAATTTTGGAATAGTATTCATGCAAGGCATCTGACACTGATTAGTTTGATCTGGAGTATCTCCTGAGGGAGAAAGAAGAAGCGGATGCTCCTTTGTCCAGGTCAAAATCTCCACCGCGCTTCGGGAATCTGCTTGGTGCCAAGTAGGATGACAGCGAGTGAGATATGTTGATTTCATGAAAAAAGGTCCGTACGAATGGATATGCAGGAGACAGGGTTGTTGTGTCGCTACCGCAGCCTGGGACCTAGTCAGTGTGAACGTGGGTAGGAATGTGATGGTGATACAATTTGTATTTAAAAGGCGAGTGAATTGCGATCATATAGCCGGCTACAATTTTGGAATTGTATTCATGCAAGGCATCTGACACTGATTAGTTTGATCTGGATATGTCGTCAGGGAGAGACTAGAAGCGGATGCTCCTTTGTCGAGATCAAAATCTTCTCCGCGCTTGGGGAATCTGCTTGGTGCCAAGTAGGATGACAGCGAGTGAGATATGTTGATTTCATGAAAAAAGGTGCGTGCGAATGGATATGCAGGGGACAGGGTTGTTGTGTCGCTACCGAAGCCTGTGCCCTAGTCAGTGTGAATGTGGGTAGGAATGTGATGGTGATACAATCTGTATTTAAAAGTCGAGTGAATTGCGATTATATAGCCGGCTACAATTTTGGAATTGTATTGATGCAAGGCATCTGACACTGATTAGTTTGATCTGGAGTATGGCCTCAGGGAGAGACTAGAAGCGGATGCTCCTTTGTCGAGATCAAAATCTCCACCGCGCTTTGGGAATCGGCTTGGTGCGAAGTAGGCTGACAGGGAGTAAGATATGTTGATTTTATGAAAAAAGGTGCGTACGAATGGATATGCGGGGACAGGGTTTATGTGTCGCTACCGCAGCTGTGCCCTAGTCAGTGTGAACGTGGGTAGGAATGTGATGGTGATACAATTTGTATTTAAAAGGCGAGTGAATTGCGATTATATAGCCGGCTACAATCTTGGAATTGTATTCATGCAAGGCATCTGACACTGATTAGTTTGATCTCGAGTATGTACTGAGGGAGTGAGTAGAAGCGGATGCTCCGTTGTCGAGATCAAAATCTCCACCTCGCTTCGGGAATCTGCTTGGTGCCAAGTAGGATGACAGCGAGTGAGATATGTTGATTTCATGAAAAAAGGTGCGTACGAATGGATATGCAGGGGACAGGGTTGTTGTGTCGCTACCGCAGCCTGGGACCTAGTCAGTGTGAACGTGGGAGGGAATGTGATGGTGATACAATTTGTATTTAAAATGCGAGTGAATTGCGATTATATAGCCGGCTACAATTTTGGAATAGTATTCATGCAAGGCATCTGACACTGATTAGTTTGATCTGGAGTATCTCCTAAGGGAGAAAGAAGAAGCGGATGCTCCTTTGTCGAGATCAAAATCTCCACCGCGCTTCGGGAATCTGCTTGGTGCCAAGTAGGATGACAGCGAGTGAGATATGTTGATTTCATGAAAAAAGGTCCGTACGAATGGATATGCAGGGGACAGGGTTGTTGTGTTGCTACTTTAGCCTGTGCCCTAATCAGTGTGAACATGGGTGGGAATGTGATGGTGATACAATTTGTATTTAAAAGGCGAGTGAATTGCGATTATATAGCCGGCTACAATTTTGGAATTGTATTCATGCAAGGCATCTGACACTGATTAGTTTGATCTGGTGTATGTCGTCAGGGAGAGACTAGAAGCGGATGCTCCTTTGTCGAGATCAAAATCTTCTCCGCGCTTGGGGAATCTGCTTGGTGCCAAGTAGGATGACAGCGAGTGAGATATGTTGATTTCATGAAAAAAGGTGCGTACGAATGGATATGCAGGGGACAGGGTTGTTGTGTCGCTACCGAAGCCTGTGCCCTAGTCTGTGTGAACGTGGGTAGGAATGTGATGGTGATACATTTTGTATTTAAAAGGCTAGTGAATTGCGATTGTATAGCCGGATACAATTTTGGAATTGCATTCATGCAAGGCATCTGACACTGATTAGTTTGATCTCAAGTATGTCCTGAGAGAGTGAGTAGAAGCGGATGCTCCTTTGTCGAGATCAAAATCTTCTCCGCGCTTGGGGAATCTGCTTGGTGCCAAGTAGGATGACAGCGAGTGAGATATGTTGATTTCATGAAAAAAGGTGCGTACGAATCGATATGCAGGGGACAGGGTTGTTGTGTCGCTACCGAAGCCTGTGCCCTAGTCAGTGTGAATGTGGGTAGGATTGTGATGGCGATACAATTTGTATTTAAAAGGCGAGTGAATTGCGATTATATAGCCGGCTACAATTTTGGAATTGTATTGATGCAAGGCATCTGACACTGATTAGTTTGATCTGGAGTATGTCCTCAAGGAGAGACTAGAAGCGGATGCTGCTTTGTCAAGATCAAAATCTGCACCGCGCTTGGGGAATCTGCTTGGTGCCAAGTAGGATGACAGCGAGTGAGATATGTTTATTTAATGAAAAAAGGTGCGTACGAATGGATATGCAGGGGACAGGGTTGTTGTGTCGCTACCGCAGCCTGAGCTCTAGTCAGTGTGAACGTGGGAGGGAATGTGATGGTGATACAATTTGTATTTAAAATGCGAGTGAATTGCGATTATATAGCCCGCTACAATTTTGGAATTGTATTCATGCAAGGCATCTGACACTGATTAGTTTGATCTGGAGTATGTCCTCAGGGAGAGACTAGAAGCGGATGCTCCTTTCTCGAGATCAAAATCTCCACCGCGCTTCGCGAATCTGCTTGGTTCCAAGTAGGATGACAGCGAGTGAGATATGTTGATTTTATGAAAAAAGGTGCGTACGAATGGATATGCAGGCGACAGGGTTGTTGTGTCGCTACCGCAGCCTGAGCTCTAGTCAGTGTGAACGTGGGTAGGAATGTGATGGTGATACAATTTGTATTTAAAAGGCGAGTGAATTGCGATTATATAGCCGGCTACAATCTTGGAATTGTATTCATGCAAGGCATCTGACACTGATTAGTTTGATCTCGAGTATGTCCTGAGAGAGTGAGTAGCAGCGGATGCTCCGTTTTCGAGATCAAAATCTTCACCGCGCTTCGGGAATCTGCTTGGTGCCAAGTAGGATGACAGCGAGTGAGATATGTTGATTTCATGAAAAAAGGTGCGTACGAATGGATATGCAGGGGACAGGGATGTTGTGTGGCTACCGCAGCCTGTGCCCTAGTCAGTGTGAACGTGGGTGGGAATGTGATGGTGATATAATTTGCATTTAAAATGCGAGTGAATTGCGATTATATAGCCATCTACAATTTTGGAATTGTATTCATGCAAGGCATCTGACACAGATTAGTTTGATCTGGAGTATGTCCTCAGGGAGAGAATAGAAGCGGATGCTCCTTTGTCGAGATCAAAATCTCCACCGCGCTTTGGGAATCGGCTTGGTGCGAAGTAGGCTGACAGGGAGTAAGATATGTTGATTTCATGAAAAAAGGTGCGTGCGAATGGATATGCAGGGGACAGGGTTTATGTGTCGCTACCGCAGCTGTGCCCTAGTCAGTGTGAACGTGGGTAGGAATGTGATGGTGATACTATTTGTATTTAAAAGGCGAGGGAATTGCGATTATATAGCCGGCTACAATTTTGGAATTGTGTTCATGCAAGGCATCCGAGACTGATTAGTTTGATCTGGAGTATGTCCTGAGGGAGTGAGTAGAAGCGGATGCTCCTTTGTCGAGATCAAAATCTCTACCGCGCACGGGAATCTGCTTGGTGCCAATTAGGATGACAGCGAGTGGGATATGTTGGTTTCATGAAAAAAGGTGCGTACGAATGGATATGCAGGGGACAGGGATGTTGTGCGGTTACCGCAGCCTGTGCCCTAGTCAGTGTGAACGTGGGTGGGAATGTGATGGTGATACAATTTGTATTTAAAATGCGAGTGAATTGCGATTATATAGCCAGCTACAATTTTGGAATAGTATTCATGCAAGGCATCTGACACTGATTAGTTTGATCTGGAGTATCTCCTGAGGGAGAAAGAAGAAGCGGATGCTCCTTTGTCGAGATCAAAATCTCCACCGCGCTTCGGGAATCTGCTTGGTTCCAAGTAGGATGACAGCGAGTGAGATATGTTGATTTTATGAAAAAAGGTGCGTACGAATGGATGTGCAGGCGACAGGGGTTTGTGTCGCTACCGCAGACAGAGCTCAAGTCAGTGTGAACGTGGGTAGGAATGTGATGGTGATACAATTTGTATTTAAAAGGCGAGTGAATTGCCATTATATAGCCGGCTACAATCTTGGAATTGTATTCATGCAAGGCATCTGACACTGATTAGTTTGATCTCGAGTATGTCCTGAAAGAGTGAGTAGCAGCGGATGCTCCGTTTTCGAGATCAAAATCTCCACCGCGCTTCGGGAATCTGCTTGGTGCCAAGTAGGATGACAGCGAGTGAGATATGTTGATTTCATGAAAAAAGGTGCGTACGAATGGATATGCAGGGGACATTGATGTTGTGTGGCTACCGCAGCCTGTGCCCTAGTCAGTGTGAACGTGGGTGGGAATGTGATGGTGATATAATTTGCATTTAAAATGCGAGTGAATTGCGATTATATAGCCATCTACAATTTTGGAATTGTATTCATGCAAGGCATCTGACACTGATTAGTTTGATCTGGAGTATGTCCTCAGGGAGAGAGTAGAAGCGGATGCTCCTTTGTCGAGATCAAAATGTTCTCCGCGCTTGGGGAATCTGCTTGGTGCCAAGTAGGATGACAGCGAGTGAGATATGTTGATTTCATGAAAAAAGGTGCGTACGAATGGATATGCAGGGGACAGGGTTGTTGTGTCGCTACCGCAGCCTGGGACCTAGTCAGTGTGAACGTGGGAGGGAATGTGATGGTGATACAATTTGTATTTAAAATGCGAGTGAATTGCGATTATATAGCCAGCTACAATTTTGGAATAGTATTCATGCAAGGCATCTGACACTGATTAGTTTGATCTGGAGTATCTCCTGAGGGAGAAAGAAGAAGCGGATGCTCCTTTGTCCAGGTCAAAATCTCCACCGCGCTTCGGGAATCTGCTTGGTGCCAAGTAGGATGACAGCGAGTGAGATATGTTGATTTCATGAAAAAAGGTCCGTACGAATGGATATGCAGGAGACAGGGTTGTTGTGTCGCTACCGCAGCTGTGCCCTAGTCAGTGTGAACGTGGGTAGGAATGTGATGGTGATACAATTTGTATTTAAAAGGCGAGTGAATTGCGATCATATAGCCGGCTACAATTTTGGAATTGTATTCATGCAAGGCATCTGACACTGATTAGTTTGATCTGGAGTATGTCGTCAGGGAGAGACTAGAAGCGGATGCTCCTTTGTCGAGATCAAAATCTTCTCCGCGCTTGGGGAATCTGCTTGGTGCCAAGTAGGATGACAGCGAGTGAGATATGTTGATTTCATGAAAAAAGGTGCGTACGAATGGATATGCAGGGGACAGGGTTGTTGTGTCGCTACCGAAGCCTGTGCCCTAGTCAGTGTGAACGTGGGTAGGAATGAGATGGTGATACAATTTGTATTTAAAAGGCGAGTGAATTGCGATTATATAGCCGGCTACAATTTTGGAATTGTATTCATGCAAGGCATCTGACACTGATTAGTTTGATCTGAAGTATGTCCTCAGGGAGAGACTAGAAGCGGATGCTCCTTTGTCGAGAACAAAATCTCCACCGCGCTTTGGGAATCGGCTTGGTGCGAAGTAGGCTGACAGGGAGTAAGATATGTTGATTTCATGAAAAAAGGTGCGTACGAATGGATATGCAGGTGACAGGGTTGTGTCGCTACCGCAGCCTGAGCTCTAGTCAGTGTGAACGTGGGTAGGAATGTGATGGTGATACAATTTGTATTTAAAAGGCGAGTGAATTGCCATTATATAGCCGGCTACAATCTTGGAATTGTATTCATGCAAGGCATCTGACACTGATTAGTTTGATCTCAAGTATGTCCTGAGAGAGTGAGTAGAAGCGGATGCTCCTTTGTCGAGATCAAAATCTTCTCCGCGCTTGGGGAATCTGCTTGGTGCCAAGTAGGATGACAGCGAGTGAGATATGTTGATTTCATGAAAAAAAGTGCGTACGAATGGATATGCAGGTGACAGGGTTGTTGTGTCGCTACCGAAGCCTGTGCCCTAGTCAGTGTGAATGTGGGTAGGAATGTGATGGTGATACAATCTGTATTTAAAAGTCGAGTGAATTGCGATTATATAGCCGGCTACAATTTTGGAATTGTATTGATGCAAGGCATCTGACACTGATTAGTTTGATCTGGAGTATGGCCTCAGGGAGAGACTAGAAGCGGATGCTCCTTTGTCGAGATCAAAATCTCCACCGCGCTTTGGGAATCGGCTTGGTGCGAAGTAGGCTGACAGGCAGTAAGATATGTTGATTTTATGAAAAAAGGTGCGTACGAATGGATATGCGGGGACAGGGTTTATGTGTCGCTACCGCAGCTGTGCCCTAGTCAGTGTGAACGTGGGTAGGAATGTGATGGTGATACAATTTGTATTTAAAAGGCGAGTGAATTGCGATTATATAGCCGGCTACAATCTTGGAATTGTATTCATGCAAGGCATCTGACACTGATTAGTTTGATCTCGAGTATGTACTGAGGGAGTGAGTAGAAGCGGATGCTCCGTTGTCGAGATCAAAATCTCCACCTCGCTTCGGGAATCTGCTTGGTGCCAGGTAGGATGACAGCGAGTGAGATATGTTGATTTCATGAAAAAAGGTGCGTACGAATGGATATGCAGGGGACAGGGTTGTTGTGTCGCTACCGCAGCCTGGGACCTAGTCAGTGTGAACGTGGGAGGGAATGTGATGGTGATACAATTTGTATTTAAAATGCGAGTGAATTGCGATTATATAGCCGGCTACAATTTTGGAATAGTATTCATGCAAGGCATCTGACACTGATTAGTTTGATCTGGAGTATCTCCTAAGGGAGAAAGAAGAAGCGGATGCTCCTTTGTCGAGATCAAAATCTCCACCGCGCTTCGGGAATCTGCTTGGTGCCAAGTAGGATGACAGCGAGTGAGATATGTTGATTTCATGAAAAAAGGTCCGTACGAATGGATATGCAGGGGACAGGGTTGTTGTGTTGCTACTTTAGCCTGTGCCCTAATCAGTGTGAACATGGGTGGGAATGTGATGGTGATACAATTTGTATTTAAAAGGCGAGTGAATTGCGATTATATAGCCGGCTACAATTTTGGAATTGTATTCATGCAAGGCATCTGACACTGATTAGTTTGATCTGGTGTATGTCGTCAGGGAGAGAATAGAAGCGGATGCTCCTTTGTCGAGATCAAAATCTTCTCCGCGCTTGGGGAATCTGCTTGGTGCCAAGTAGGATGACAGCGAGTGAGATATGTTGATTTCATGAAAAAAGGTGCGTACGAATGGATATGCAGGGGACAGGGTTGTTGTGTCGCTACCGAAGCCTGTGCCCTAGTCAGTGTGAACGTGGGTAGGAATGTGATGGTGATACATTTTGTATTTAAAAGGCTGGTGAATTGCGATTGTATAGCCGGATACAATTTTGGAATTGCATTCATGCAAGGCATCTGACACTGATTAGTTTGATCTCAAGTATGTCCTGAGAGAGTGAGTAGAAGCGGATGCTCCTTTGTCGAGATCAAAATCTTCTCCGCGCTTGGGGAATCTGCTTGGTGCCAAGTACGATGACAGCGAGTGAGATATGTTGATTTCATGAAAAAAGGCGCGTACGAATCGATATGCAGGGGACAGGGTTGTTGTGTCGCTACCGAAGCCTGTGCCCTAGTCAGTGTGAATGTGGGTAGGAATGTGATGGCGATACAATTTGTATTTAAAAGGCGAGTGAATTGCGATTATATAGCCGGCTACAATTTTGGAATTGTATTGATGCAAGGCATCTGACACTGATTAGTTTGATCTGGAGTATGTCCTCAAGGAGAGACTAGAAGCGGATGCTCCTTTGTCGAGATCAAAATCTCCGCCGCGCTTTGGGAATCGGCTTGGTGCGAAGTAGGCTGACAGGGAGTAAGATATGTTGATTTCATGAAAAAAGGTGCGTACGAATGGATATGCAGGGGACAGGGTTTATGTGTCGCTACCGCAGCTGTGCCCTAGTCAGTGTGAACGTGGGTAGGAATGTGATGGTGATACAATTTGTATTTAAAAGGCGAGTGAATTGCGATTATATAGCCGGCTACAATCTTGGAATTGTATTCTGCAAGGCATCTGACACTGATTAGTTTGATCTCGAGTATGTACTGAGGGAGTGAGTAGAAGCGGATGCTCCGTTGTCGAGATCAAAATCTCCACCGCGCTTCGGGAATCTGCTTGGTGCCAAGTAGGATGACAGCGAGTGAGATATGTTGATTTCATGAAAAAAGGTGCGTACGAATGGATATGCAGGGGACAGGGTTGTTGTGTCGCTACCGCAGCTGTGCCCTAGTCAGTGTGAACGTGGGTAGGAATGTGATGGTGATACTATTTGTATTTAAAAGGCGAGTGAATTGCGATTATATAGCCGGCTACAATTTTGGAATTGTGTTCATGCAAGGCATCCGAGACTGATTAGTTTGATCTCGAGTATGTACTGAGGGAGTGAGTAGATGCGGACGCTCCTTTGTCGAGATCCAAATCTCTACCGCGCACGGGAATCTGCTTGGTGCCAAGTAGGATGACAGCGAGTGGGATATGTTGGTTTCATGAAAAAAGGTGCGTACGAATGGATATGCAGGGGACAGGGATGTTGTGTGGTTACAACGCCTGTGCCCTAGTCAGTGTGAACGTGGGTGGGAATGTGATGGTGATACAATTTGTATTTAAAATGCGAGTGAATTGCGATTATATAGCCATCTACAATTTTGGAATTGTATTCATGCAAGGCATCTGACATTGATTAGTTTGATCTGGAGCATGTCCTCAGGGAGAGATTAGAAGCGGATGGTCCTTTGTCGAGATCAAAATCTTCTCCGCGCTTGGGGAATCTGCTTGGTGCCAAGTAGGATGACAGCGAGTGAGATATGTTTATTTAATGAAAAAAGGTGCGTACGAATGGATATGCAGGGGACAGGGTTGTTGTGTCGCTACCGCAGCCTGGGGCCTAGTGAATGTGAACGTGGGAGGGAATGTGATGGTGATACAATTTGTATTTAAAATGCGAGTGAATTGCGATTATATAGCCGTCAACAATTTTGGAATAGTATTCATGCAAGGCATCTGACACTGGTTAGTTTGATCTGGAGTATCTCCTGAGGGAGAAAGAAGAAGCGGATGCTCCTTTGTCGAGATCAAAATCTCCACCGCGCTTCGGGAATCTGCTTGGTTCCAAGTAGGATGCCAGCGAGTGAGATATGTTGATTTTATGAAAAAAGGTGCGTACGAATGGATATGCAGGCGACAGGGTTGTTGTGTCGCTACCGCAGCCTGAGCTCAAGTCAGTGTGAACGTGGGTAGGAATGAGATGGTGATACAATTTGTATTTAAAAGGCGAGTGAATTGCCATTATATAGCCATCTACAATTTTGGAATTGTATTCATGCAAGGGATCTGATACTGATTAGTTTCATCTGGAGTATGTCCTCAGGGAGAGAGTAGAAGCGGATGCTCCTTTGTCGAGACCAAAATCTCCACCGCGCTTTGGGAATCTGCTTGGTGCGAAGTAGGTTGACAGGGAGTAAGAGATGTTTATTTAATGAAAAAAGGTGCGTACGAATGGATATGCAGGGGACAGGGTTGTTGTGTCACTACCGCAGCCTGTGCCCTAGACAGTGTGAACGTGGGTAGGAATGTGATGGTGATACAATTTGTATTTAAAAGGCGAGTGAATTGCGATTATATAGCCCGCTACAATTTTGGAATTGTATTCATGCAAGGCATCTGACACTGATTAGTTTGATCTGGAGTATGTCCTCAGGGAGAGACTAGAAGCGTATTCTCCTTTGTCGAGACTAAAATCTCCACCGCGCTTTGGGAATCTGCTTGGTGCGAAGTAGGTTGACAGGGAGTAAGATATGTAGATTTCATGAAAAAAGGTGCCTACGAATGGATATGCAGGGGACAGGGTTGTTGTGTTGCTACCGCAACCTGTGCCCTAGTCATTGTGAACATGGGTGGGAATGTGATGGTGATACAATTTGTATTTAAAATGCGAGTGAATTGCCATTGTATAGCCGGCTACAATTTTGGAATTGTATTCATGCAAGGCATCTGACACTGATTAGTTTGATCTGGAGTATGTCCTCAGGGAGAGACTAGAAGCGGATGATCCTTTGTCGAGATCAAAATCTTCTCCGCGCTTCGGGAATCTGCTTGGTGCCAAGTAGGATGACAGCGAGTGAGATATGTTGATTTCATGAAAAAAGGTCCGTACGAATGGATATGCAGGAGACAGGGTTGTTGTGTCGCTACCGCAGCTGTGCCCTAGTCAGTGTGAACGTGGGTAGGAATGTGATGGTGATACAATTTGTATTTAAAAGGCGAGTGAATTGCGATCATATAGCCGGCTACAATTTTGGAATTGTATTCATGCAAGGCATCTGACACTGATTAGTTTGATCTGGAGTATGTCGTCAGGGAGAGACTAGAAGCGGATGCTCCTTTGTCGAGATCAAAATCTTCTCCGCGCTTGGGGAATCTGCTTGGTGCCAAGTAGGATGACAGCGAGTGAGATATGTTGATTTCATGAAAAAAGGTGCGTACGAATGGATATGCAGGGGACAGGGTTGTTGTGTCGCTACCGAAGCCTGTGCCCTAGTCAGTGTGAACGTGGGTAGGAATGAGATGGTGATACAATTTGTATTTAAAAGGCGAGTGAATTGCGATTATATAGCCGGCTACAATTTTGGAATTGTATTCATGCAAGGCATCTGACACTGATTAGTTTGATCTGAAGTATGTCCTCAGGGAGAGACTAGAAGCGGATGCTCCTTTGTCGAGAACAAAATCTCCACCGCGCTTTGGGAATCGGCTTGGTGCGAAGTAGGCTGACAGGGAGTAAGATATGTTGATTTCATGAAAAAAGGTGCGTACGAATGGATATGCAGGTGACAGGGTTGTGTCGCTACCGCAGCCTGAGCTCTAGTCAGTGTGAACGTGGGTAGGAATGTGATGGTGATACAATTTGTATTTAAAAGGCGAGTGAATTGCCATTATATAGCCGGCTACAATCTTGGAATTGTATTCATGCAAGGCATCTGACACTGATTAGTTTGATCTCAAGTATGTCCTGAGAGAGTGAGTAGAAGCGGATGCTCCTTTGTCGAGATCAAAATCTTCTCCGCGCTTGGGGAATCTGCTTGGTGCCAAGTAGGATGACAGCGAGTGAGATATGTTGATTTCATGAAAAAAAGTGCGTACGAATGGATATGCAGGTGACAGGGTTGTTGTGTCGCTACCGAAGCCTGTGCCCTAGTCAGTGTGAATGTGGGTAGGAATGTGATGGTGATACAATCTGTATTTAAAAGTCGAGTGAATTGCGATTATATAGCCGGCTACAATTTTGGAATTGTATTGATGCAAGGCATCTGACACTGATTAGTTTGATCTGGAGTATGGCCTCAGGGAGAGACTAGAAGCGGATGCTCCTTTGTCGAGATCAAAATCTCCACCGCGCTTTGGGAATCGGCTTGGTGCGAAGTAGGCTGACAGGCAGTAAGATATGTTGATTTTATGAAAAAAGGTGCGTACGAATGGATATGCGGGGACAGGGTTTATGTGTCGCTACCGCAGCTGTGCCCTAGTCAGTGTGAACGTGGGTAGGAATGTGATGGTGATACAATTTGTATTTAAAAGGCGAGTGAATTGCGATTATATAGCCGGCTACAATCTTGGAATTGTATTCATGCAAGGCATCTGACACTGATTAGTTTGATCTCGAGTATGTACTGAGGGAGTGAGTAGAAGCGGATGCTCCGTTGTCGAGATCAAAATCTCCACCTCGCTTCGGGAATCTGCTTGGTGCCAGGTAGGATGACAGCGAGTGAGATATGTTGATTTCATGAAAAAAGGTGCGTACGAATGGATATGCAGGGGACAGGGTTGTTGTGTCGCTACCGCAGCCTGGGACCTAGTCAGTGTGAACGTGGGAGGGAATGTGATGGTGATACAATTTGTATTTAAAATGCGAGTGAATTGCGATTATATAGCCGGCTACAATTTTGGAATAGTATTCATGCAAGGCATCTGACACTGATTAGTTTGATCTGGAGCATCTCCTAAGGGAGAAAGAAGAAGCGGATGCTCCTTTGTCGAGATCAAAATCTCCACCGCGCTTCGGGAATCTGCTTGGTGCCAAGTAGGATGACAGCGAGTGAGATATGTTGATTTCATGAAAAAAGGTCCGTACGAATGGATATGCAGGGGACAGGGTTGTTGTGTTGCTACTTTAGCCTGTGCCCTAATCAGTGTGAACATGGGTGGGAATGTGATGGTGATACAATTTGTATTTAAAAGGCGAGTGAATTGCGATTATATAGCCGGCTACAATTTTGGAATTGTATTCATGCAAGGCATCTGACACTGATTACTTTGATCTGGTGTATGTCGTCAGGGAGAGAATAGAAGCGGATGCTCCTTTGTCGAGATCAAAATCTTCTCCGCGCTTGGGGAATCTGCTTGGTGCCAAGTAGGATGACAGCGAGTGAGATATGTTGATTTCATGAAAAAAGGTGCGTACGAATGGATATGCAGGGGACAGGGTTGTTGTGTCGCTACCGAAGCCTGTGCCCTAGTCAGTGTGAACGTGGGTAGGAATGTGATGGTGATACATTTTGTATTTAAAAGGCTGGTGAATTGCGATTGTATAGCCGGATACAATTTTGGAATTGCATTCATGCAAGGCATCTGACACTGATTAGTTTGATCTCAAGTATGTCCTGAGAGAGTGAGTAGAAGCGGATGCTCCTTTGTCGAGATCAAAATCTTCTCCGCGCTTGGGGAATCTGCTTGGTGCCAAGTACGATGACAGCGAGTGAGATATGTTGATTTCATGAAAAAAGGCGCGTACGAATCGATATGCAGGGGACAGGGTTGTTGTGTCGCTACCGAAGCCTGTGCCCTAGTCAGTGTGAATGTGGGTAGGAATGTGATGGCGATACAATTTGTATTTAAAAGGCGAGTGAATTGCGATTATATAGCCGGCTACAATTTTGGAATTGTATTGATGCAAGGCATCTGACACTGATTAGTTTGATCTGGAGTATGTCCTCAAGGAGAGACTAGAAGCGGATGCTCCTTTGTCGAGATCAAAATCTCCGCCGCGCTTTGGGAATCGGCTTGGTGCGAAGTAGGCTGACAGGGAGTAAGATATGTTGATTTCATGAAAAAAGGTGCGTACGAATGGATATGCAGGGGACAGGGTTTATGTGTCGCTACCGCAGCTGTGCCCTAGTCAGTGTGAACGTGGGTAGGAATGTGATGGTGATACAATTTGTATTTAAAAGGCGAGTGAATTGCGATTATATAGCCGGCTACAATCTTGGAATTGTATTCTGCAAGGCATCTGACACTGATTAGTTTGATCTCGAGTATGTACTGAGGGAGTGAGTAGAAGCGGATGCTCCGTTGTCGAGATCAAAATCTCCACCGCGCTTCGGGAATCTGCTTGGTGCCAAGTAGGATGACAGCGAGTGAGATATGTTGATTTCATGAAAAAAGGTGCGTACGAATGGATATGCAGGGGACAGGGTTGTTGTGTCGCTACCGCAGCTGTGCCCTAGTCAGTGTGAACGTGGGTAGGAATGTGATGGTGATACTATTTGTATTTAAAAGGCGAGTGAATTGCGATTATATAGCCGGCTACAATTTTGGAATTGTGTTCATGCAAGGCATCCGAGACTGATTAGTTTGATCTCGAGTATGTACTGAGGGAGTGAGTAGATGCGGACGCTCCTTTGTCGAGATCCAAATCTCTACCGCGCACGGGAATCTGCTTGGTGCCAAGTAGGATGACAGCGAGTGGGATATGTTGGTTTCATGAAAAAAGGTGCGTACGAATGGATATGCAGGGGACAGGGATGTTGTGTGGTTACAACGCCTGTGCCCTAGTCAGTGTGAACGTGGGTGGGAATGTGATGGTGATACAATTTGTATTTAAAATGCGAGTGAATTGCGATTATATAGCCATCTACAATTTTGGAATTGTATTCATGCAAGGCATCTGACATTGATTAGTTTGATCTGGAGCATGTCCTCAGGGAGAGATTAGAAGCGGATGGTCCTTTGTCGAGATCAAAATCTTCTCCGCGCTTGGGGAATCTGCTTGGTGCCAAGTAGGATGACAGCGAGTGAGATATGTTTATTTAATGAAAAAAGGTGCGTACGAATGGATATGCAGGGGACAGGGTTGTTGTGTCGCTACCGCAGCCTGGGGCCTAGTGAATGTGAACGTGGGAGGGAATGTGATGGTGATACAATTTGTATTTAAAATGCGAGTGAATTGCGATTATATAGCCGTCAACAATTTTGGAATAGTATTCATGCAAGGCATCTGACACTGGTTAGTTTGATCTGGAGTATCTCCTGAGGGAGAAAGAAGAAGCGGATGCTCCTTTGTCGAGATCAAAATCTCCACCGCGCTTCGGGAATCTGCTTGGTTCCAAGTAGGATGCCAGCGAGTGAGATATGTTGATTTTATGAAAAAAGGTGCGTTCGAATGGATATGCAGGCGACAGGGTTGTTGTGTCGCTACCGCAGCCTGAGCTCAAGTCAGTGTGAACGTGGGTAGGAATGAGATGGTGATACAATTTGTATTTAAAAGGCGAGTGAATTGCCATTATATAGCCATCTACAATTTTGGAATTGTATTCATGCAAGGGATCTGATACTGATTAGTTTCATCTGGAGTATGTCCTCAGGGAGAGAGTAGAAGCGGATGCTCCTTTGTCGAGACCAAAATCTCCACCGCGCTTTGGGAATCTGCTTGGTGCGAAGTAGGTTGACAGGGAGTAAGAGATGTTTATTTAATGAAAAAAGGTGCGTACGAATGGATATGCAGGGGACAGGGTTGTTGTGTCACTACCGCAGCCTGTGCCCTAGACAGTGTGAACGTGGGTAGGAATGTGATGGTGATACAATTTGTATTTAAAAGGCGAGTGAATTGCGATTATATAGCCCGCTACAATTTTGGAATTGTATTCATGCAAGGCATCTGACACTGATTAGTTTGATCTGGAGTATGTCCTCAGGGAGAGACTAGAAGCGTATTCTCCTTTGTCGAGACTAAAATCTCCACCGCGCTTTGGGAATCTGCTTGGTGCGAAGTAGGTTGACAGGGAGTAAGATATGTAGATTTCATGAAAAAAGGTGCCTACGAATGGATATGCAGGGGACAGGGTTGTTGTGTTGCTACCGCAACCTGTGCCCTAGTCATTGTGAACATGGGTGGGAATGTGATGGTGATACAATTTGTATTTAAAATGCGAGTGAATTGCCATTGTATAGCCGGCTACAATTTTGGAATTGTATTCATGCAAGGCATCTGACACTGATTAGTTTGATCTGGAGTATGTCCTCAGGGAGAGACTAGAAGCGGATGATCCTTTGTCGAGATCAAAATCTTCTCCGCGCTTGAGGAATCTGCTTGGTGCCAAGTAGGATGACAGCGACTGAGATATGTTGATTTCACGAAAAAAGGTGCGTACGAATGGATATGCAGGGGACAGGGTTGTTGTGTCGCTACCGCAGCCTGAGCTCTAGTCAGTGTGAACGTGGGTAGGAATGTGATGGTGATACAATTTGTATTTAAAAGGCGAGTGAATTGCGATTATATAGGCGGCTACAATTTTGGAATTGTATTCATGCAAGGCTACTGACGCTGATTAGTTTGATCTGGAGTACTTCCTCAGGGAGAGAGTAGAAGCGGTTGCTCCTTTGTCGAGATCAAAATCTTCTCCGCGCTTGGGGAATCTGCTTGGTGCCAAGTAGGATGACAGCGAGTGAGATATGTTGATTTCATGAAAAAAGGTGCGTACGAATGGATATGCAGGGGACAGGGTTGTTGTGTCACTACCGAAGCCTGTGCCCTAGTCAGTGTGAACGTGGGTAGGAATGTGATGGTGATACAATTTGTATTTAAAAGGCGAGTGAATTGCGATTATATAGCCGGCTACAATTTTGGAATTGTATTCATGCAAGGCATCTGACACTGATTAGTTTGATCTCGAGTATGTCCTCAGGGAGAGACTAGAAGCGGATGCTCCTTTGTCGAGACCAAAATCCCAACCGCGCTTTGGGAATCTGCTTGGTGCGAAGTAGGTTGACAGGGAGTCAGATATGTTGATTTCATGAAAAAAGGTGCGTCCGAATGGATATGCAGGGGACAGGGTTGTTGTGTTGCTACCGCAACCTGTGCCCTAGTCATTGTGAACATGGGTGGGAATGTGATGGTGATACAATTTGTATTTAAAATGCGAGTGAATTGCCATTGTATAGCCGGCTACAATTTTGGAATTGTATTCATGCAAGGCATCCGAGACTGATTAGTTTGATCTGGAGTATGTCCTGAGGGAGTGAGTAGAAGCGGTTGCTCCTTTGTCGAGATCAAGATCTCTACCGCGCTTGGGGAATCTGCTTGGTGCCAAGTAGGATGACAGCGAGTGAGATATGTTGATTTCATGAAAAAAGGTGCCTACGAATGGATATGCAGGGGACAGGGTTGTTGTGTCACTACCGCAGCCTGTGCCCTAGTCAGTGTGAACGTGGGTAGGAATGTGATGGTGATACAATTTGTATTTAAAAGGCGAGTGAATTGCGATTATATAGCCCGCTACAATTTTGGAATTGTATTCATGCAAGGCATCTGACACTGATTAGTTTGATCTGGAGTATGTCCTCAGCGAGAGACTAGAAGCGGATGATCCTTTGTCGAGATCAAAATCTTCTCCGCGCTTGAGGAATCTGCTTGGTGCCAAGTAGGATGACAGCGAGTGAGATATGTTGATTTCATGAAAAAAGGTGCGTACGAATGGATATGCAGGGGACAGGGTTGTTGTGTCGCTAGCGAAGCCTGTGCCCTAGTCAGTTGAACGTTGGTAGGAATGTGATGCTGATACAATTTGTATTTAAAAGGCGAGTGAATTGCGATTATATAGCCGGCTGCAATTTTGGAATTGTATTCATGCAAGGCATCTGACACTGATTAGTTTGATCTCGAGTATGTCCTCAGGGAGAGACTAGAAGCGGATGCTCCTTTGTCGAGACCAAAATCTCCACCGCGCTTTGGGAATCTGCTTGGTGCGAAGTAGGTTGACAGGGAGTAAGATATGTTGATTTCATGAAAAAAGGTGCGTACGAATGGATATGCAGGGGACAGGGTTGTTGTGTTGCTACCGCAACCTGTGCCCTAGTCATTGTGAACATGGGTGGGAATGTGATGGTGATACAATTTGTATTTAAAATGCGAGTGAATTGCCATTGTATAGCCGGCTACAATTTTGGAATTGTATTCATGCAAGGCATCCGAGACTGATTAGTTTGATCTGGAGTATGTCCTGAGGGAGTGAGTAGAAGCGGATGCTCCTTTGTCGAGATCAAAATCTCTACCGCGCTTGGGGAATCTGCTTGGTGCCAAGTAGGATGACAGCGAGTGAGATATGTTGATTTCATGAAAAAAGGTGCCTACGAATGGATATGCAGGGGACAGGGTTGTTGTGTCACTACCGCAGCCTGTGCCCTAGTCAGTGTGAACGTGGGTAGGAATGTGATGGTGATACAATTTGTATTTAAAATGCGAGTGAATTGCCATTGTATAGCCGGCTACAATTTTGGAATTGTATTCATGCAAGGCATCCGAGACTGATTAGTTTGATCTGGAGTATGTCCTGAGGGAGTGAGTAGAAGCGGATGCTCCTTTGTCGAGATCAAAATCTCTACCGCGCTTGGGGAATCTGCTTGGTGCCAAGTAGGATGACAGCGAGTGAGATATGTTGATTTCATGAAAAAAGGTGCCTACGAATGGATATGCAGGGGACAGGGTTGTTGTGTCACTACCGCAGCCTGTGCCCTAGTCAGTGTGAACGTGGGTAGGAATGTGATGGTGATACAATTTGTATTTAAAAGGCGAGTGAATTGCGATTATATAGCCCGCTACAATTTTGGAATTGTATTCAAGCAAGGCATCTGACACTGATTAGTTTGATCTGGAGTATGTCCTCAAGGAGAGACTAGAAGCGGATTCTCCTTTGTCGAGACTAAAATCTCCACCGCGCCTTGGGAATCTGCTTGGTGCGAAGTAGGTTGACAGGGAGTAAGATATGTTGATTTCATGAAAAAAGGTGCCTACGAATGGATATGCAGGGGACAGGGTTGTTGTGTTGCTACCGCAACCTGTGCCCTAGTCATTGTGAACATGGGTGGGAATGTGATGGTGATACAATTTGTATTTAAAATGCGAGTGAATTGCCATTGTATAGCCGGCTACAATTTTGGAATTGTATTCATGCACGGCATCCGAGACTGATTAGTTTGATCTGGAGTATGTCCTGAGGGAGTGAGTAGAAGCGGAGCTCCTTTGTCGAGATCAAAATCTCTACCGCGCTTCGGGAATCTGCTGGGTGCCAAGTAGGATGACAGCGAGTGAGATATGTTGATTTAATGAAAAAAGGTGCGTACGAATGGATATGCAGGGGACAGGGTTGTTGTGTCACTACCGCAGCCTGTGCCCTAGACAGTGTGAACGTGGGTAGGAATGTGATGGTGATACAATTTGTATTTAAAAGGCGAGTGAATTGCGATTATATAGCCCGCTACAATTTTGGAATTGTATTCATGCAAGGCATCTGACACTGATTAGTTTGATCTGGAGTATGTCCTCAGGGAGAGACTAGAAGCGTATTCTCCTTTGTCGAGACTAAAATCTCCACCGCGCTTTGGGAATCTGCTTGGTGCGAAGTAGGTTGACAGGGAGTAAGATATGTAGATTTCATGAAAAAAGGTGCCTACGAATGGATATGCAGGGGACAGGGTTGTTGTGTTGCTACCGCAACCTGTGCCCTAGTCATTGTGAACATGGGTGGGAATGTGATGGTGATACAATTTGTATTTAAAATGCGAGTGAATTGCCATTGTATAGCCGGCTACAATTTTCGAATTGTAGTCATGCAAGGCATCCGAGACTGATTAGTTTGATCTGGAGTATGTCCTGAGGGAGTGAGTAGAAGCGGAGCTCCTTTGTCGAGATCAAAATCTCTACCGCGCTTCGGGAATCTGCTGGGTGCCAAGTAGGATGACAGCGAGTGAGATATGTTGATTTCATGAAAAAACGTGCGTACGAATGGATATGCAGGGGACAGGGTTGTTGTGTCGCTACCGCAGCTGTGCCCTTGTTAGTGTGAACGTGGGTAGGAATGTGATGGTGATACAATTTGTATTTAAAAGGCGAGTGAATTGCGATTATATAGCCGGCTACAATTTTAGAATTGTATTCATGCAAGGCATCTGACACTGATTAGTTTGATCTGGAGTATGTCCTCAGCGAGAGACTAGAAGCGGATGATCCTTTGTCGAGATCAAAATCTTCTCCGCGCTTGAGGAATCTGCTTGGTGCCAGGTAGGATGACAGCGAGTGAGATATGTTGATTTCATGAAAAAAGGTGCGTACGAATGGATATGCAGGGGACAGGGTTGTTGTGTCGCTAGCGAAGCCTGTGCCCTAGTCAGTTGAACGTGGGTAGGAATGTGATGGTGATACAATTTGTATTTAAAAGGCGAGTGAATTGCGATTATATAGCCGGCTACAATTTTGGAATTGTATTCATGCAAGGCATCTGACACTGATTAGTTTGATCTCGAGTATGTCCTCAGGGAGAGACTAGAAGCGGATGCTCCTTTGTCGAGACCAAAATCTCCACCGCGCTTTGGGAATCTGCTTGGTGCGAAGTAGGTTGACAGGGAGTAAGATATGTTGATTTCATGAAAAAAGGTGCGTACGAATGGATATGCAGGGGACAGGGTTGTTGTGTTGCTACCGCAACCTGTGCCCTAGTCATTGTGAACATGGGTGGGAATGTGATGGTGATACAATTTGTATTTAAAATGCGAGTGAATTGCCATTGTATAGCCGGCTACAATTTTGGAATTGTATTCATGCAAGGCATCCGAGACTGATTAGTTTGATCTGGAGTATGTCCTGAGGGAGTGAGTAGAAGCGGATGCTCCTTTGTCGAGATCAAAATCTCTACCGCGCTTGGAAAATCTGCTTGGTGCCAAGTAGGATGACAGCGAGTGAGATATGTTGATTTCATGAAAAAAGGTGCCTACGAATGGATATGCAGGGGACAGGGTTGTTGTGTCACTACCGCAGCCTGTGCCCTAGTCAGTGTGAACGTGGGTAGGAATGTGATGGTGATACAATTTGTATTTAAAAGGCGAGTGAATTGCGATTATATAGCCCGCTACAATTTTGGAATTGTATTCATGCAAGGCATCTGACACTGATTAGTTTGATCTGGAGTATGTCCTCAAGGAGAGACTAGAAGCGGATTCTCCTTTGTCGAGACTAAAATCTCCACCGCGCTTTGGGAATCTGCTTGGTGCGAAGTAGGTTGACAGGGAGTAAGATATGTTGATTTCATGAAAAAAGGTGCCTACGAATGGATATGCAGGGGACAGGGTTGTTGTGTTGCTACCGCAGCCTGAGCTCTAGTCAGTGTGAACGTGGGTAGGAATGTGATGGTGATACAATTTGTATTTAAAAGGCGAGTGAATTGCGATTATATAGGCGGCTACAATTTTTGAATTGTATTCATGCAAAGCTACTGACACTGATTAGTTTGATCTGGAGTACGTCCTCAGGGAGAGAGTAGAAGCGGTTGCTCCTTTGTCGAGATCAAAATCTTCTCCGCGCTTGGGGAATCTGCTTGGTGCCAAGTAGGATGACAGCGAGTGAGATATGTTGATTTCATGAAAAAAGGTGCGTACGAATGGATATGCAGGGGACAGGGTTGTTGTGTCGCTACCGCAGCCTGTGCCCTAGTCAGTGTGAACGTGGGTAGGAATGTGATGGTGATACAATTTGTATTTAAAAGGCGAGTGAATTGCGATTATATAGCCGGCTACAATTTTGGAATTGTATTCATGCAAGGCATCTGACACTGATTAGTTTGATCTCGAGTATGTCCTCAGGGAGAGACTAGAAGCGGATGCTCCTTTGTCGAGACCAAAATCTCCACCGCGCTTTGGGAATCTGCTTGGTGCGAAGTAGGTTGACAGGGAGTAAGATATGTTGATTTCATGAAAAATGGTGCGTACGAATGGATATGCAGGGGACAGGGTTGTTGTGTCGCTACCGCAGCTGTGCCCATAGTCAGTGTGAACGTGGGTAGGAATGTGGTGGTGATACAATTTGTATTTAAAAGGCGAGTGAATTGCGATTATATAGCCGGCTTCAATTTTGGAATTGTATTCATGCAAGGCATCTGACACTGATTAGTTTGATCTGGAGTATGTCCTCAGGGAGAGACTAGAAGCGGATGCTCCTTTGTCGAGATCAAAATCTTCTCCGCGCTTGGGGAATCTGCTTGGTGCCAAGTAGGATGACAGCGAGTGAGATATGTTGATTTCATGAAAAAAGGTGCGTACGAATGGATATGCAGGGGACAGGGTTGTTGTGTCGCTACCGCAGCTGTGCCCTAGTCAGTGTGAACGTGGGTAGGAATGTGATGGTGATACAATTTGTATTTAAAAGGCGAGTGAATTGCGATTATATAGCCGGCTACAATTTTGGAATTGTATTCATGCAAGGCATCTGACACTGATTAGTTTGATCTGGTGTATGTCGTCAGGGAGAGACTAGAAGCGGATGCTCCTTTGTCGAGATCAAAATCTTCTCCGCGCTTGGGGAATCTGCTTGGTGCCAAGTAGGATGACAGCGAGTGAGATATGTTGATTTCATGAAAAAAGGTGCCTACGAATGGATATGCAGGGGACAGGGTTGTTGTGTCACTACCGCAGCCTGTGCCCTAGTCAGTGTGAACGTGGGTAGGAATGTGATGGTGATACAATTTGTATTTAAAAGGCGAGTGAATTGCGATTATATAGCCCGCTACAATTTTGGAATTGTATTCATGCAAGGCATCTGACACTGATTAGTTTGATCTCGAGTATGTCCTCAGGGAGAGACTAGAAGCGGATGCTCCTTTGTCGAGACCAAAATCTCCACCGCGCTTTGGGAATCTGCTTGGTGCGAAGTAGGTTGACAGGGAGTAAGATATGTTGATTTCATGAAAAAAGGTGCGTACGAATGGATATGCAGGGGACAGGGTTGTTGTGTTGCTACCGCAACCTGTGCCCTAGTCATTGTGAACATGGGTGGGAATGTGATGGTGATACAATTTGTATGTAAAATGCGAGTGAATTGCCATTGTATAGCCGGCTACAATTTTGGAATTGTATTCATGCAAGGCATCCGAGACTGATTAGTTTGATCTGGAGTATGTCCTGAGGGAGTGAGTAGAAGCGGATGCTCCTTTGTCGAGATCAAAATCTCTACCGCGCTTGGGGAATCTGCTTGGTGCCAAGTAGGATGACAGCGAGTGAGATATGTTGATTTCATGAAAAAAGGTGCCTACGAATGGATATGCAGGGGACAGGGTTGTTGTGTCACTACCGCAGCCTGTGCCCTAGTCAGTGTGAACGTGGGTAGGAATGTGATGGTGATACAATTTGTATTTAAAAGGCGAGTGAATTGCGATTATATAGCCCGCTACAATTTTGGAATTGTATTCAAGCAAGGCATCTGACACTGATTAGTTTGATCTGGAGTATGTCCTCAAGGAGAGACTAGAAGCGGATTCTCCTTTGTCGAGACTAAAATCTCCACCGCGCCTTGGGAATCTGCTTGGTGCGAAGTAGGTTGACAGGGAGTAAGATATGTTGATTTCATGAAAAAAGGTGCCTACGAATGGATATGCAGGGGACAGGGTTGTTGTGTTGCTACCGCAGCCTGAGCTCTAGTCAGTGTGAACGTGGGTAGGAATGTGATGGTGATACAATTTGTATTTAAAAGGCGAGTGAATTGCGATTATATAGGCGGCTACAATTTTTGAATTGTATTCATGCAAAGCTACTGACACTGATTAGTTTGATCTGGAGTACGTCCTCAGGGAGAGAGTAGAAGCGGTTGCTCCTTTGTCGAGATCAAAATCTTCTCCGCGCTTGGGGAATCTGCTTGGTGCCAAGTAGGATGACAGCGAGTGAGATATGTTGATTTCATGAAAAAAGGTGCGTACGAATGGATATGCAGGGGACAGGGTTGTTGTGTCGCTACCGCAGCCTGTGCCCTAGTCAGTGTGAACGTGGGTAGGAATGTGATGGTGATACAATTTGTATTTAAAAGGCGAGTGAATTGCGATTATATAGCCGGCTACAATTTTGGAATTGTATTCATGCAAGGCATCTGACACTGATTAGTTTGATCTCGAGTATGTCCTCAGGGAGAGACTAGAAGCGGATGCTCCTTTGTCGAGACCAAAATCTCCACCGCGCTTTGGGAATCTGCTTGGTGCGAAGTAGGTTGACAGGGAGTAAGATATGTTGATTTCATGAAAAATGGTGCGTACGAATGGATATGCAGGGGACAGGGTTGTTGTGTCGCTACCGCAGCTGTGCCCATAGTCAGTGTGAACGTGGGTAGGAATGTGGTGGTGATACAATTTGTATTTAAAAGGCGAGTGAATTGCGATTATATAGCCGGCTTCAATTTTGGAATTGTATTCATGCAAGGCATCTGACACTGATTAGTTTGATCTGGAGTATGTCCTCAGGGAGAGACTAGAAGCGGATGCTCCTTTGTCGAGATCAAAATCTTCTCCGCGCTTGGGGAATCTGCTTGGTGCCAAGTAGGATGACAGCGAGTGAGATATGTTGATTTCATGAAAAAAGGTGCGTACGAATGGATATGCAGGGGACAGGGTTGTTGTGTCGCTACCGCAGCTGTGCCCTAGTCAGTGTGAACGTGGGTAGGAATGTGATGGTGATACAATTTGTATTTAAAAGGCGAGTGAATTGCGATTATATAGCCGGCTACAATTTTGGAATTGTATTCATGCAAGGCATCTGACACTGATTAGTTTGATCTGGTGTATGTCGTCAGGGAGAGACTAGAAGCGGATGCTCCTTTGTCGAGATCAAAATCTTCTCCGCGCTTGGGGAATCTGCTTGGTGCCAAGTAGGATGACAGCGAGTGAGATATGTTGATTTCATGAAAAAAGGTGCCTACGAATGGATATGCAGGGGACAGGGTTGTTGTGTCACTACCGCAGCCTGTGCCCTAGTCAGTGTGAACGTGGGTAGGAATGTGATGGTGATACAATTTGTATTTAAAAGGCGAGTGAATTGCGATTATATAGCCCGCTACAATTTTGGAATTGTATTCATGCAAGGCATCTGACACTGATTAGTTTGATCTCGAGTATGTCCTCAGGGAGAGACTAGAAGCGGATGCTCCTTTGTCGAGACCAAAATCTCCACCGCGCTTTGGGAATCTGCTTGGTGCGAAGTAGGTTGACAGGGAGTAAGATATGTTGATTTCATGAAAAAAGGTGCGTACGAATGGATATGCAGGGGACAGGGTTGTTGTGTTGCTACCGCAACCTGTGCCCTAGTCATTGTGAACATGGGTGGGAATGTGATGGTGATACAATTTGTATGTAAAATGCGAGTGAATTGCCATTGTATAGCCGGCTACAATTTTGGAATTGTATTCATGCAAGGCATCCGAGACTGATTAGTTTGATCTGGAGTATGTCCTGAGGGAGTGAGTAGAAGCGGATGCTCCTTTGTCGAGATCAAAATCTCTACCGCGCTTGGGGAATCTGCTTGGTGCCAAGTAGGATGACAGCGAGTGAGATATGTTGATTTCATGAAAAAAGGTGCCTACGAATGGATATGCAGGGGACAGGGTTGTTGTGTCACTACCGCAGCCTGTGCCCTAGTCAGTGTGAACGTGGGTAGGAATGTGATGGTGATACAATTTGTATTTAAAAGGCGAGTGAATTGCGATTATATAGCCCGCTACAATTTTGGAATTGTATTCAAGCAAGGCATCTGACACTGATTAGTTTGATCTGGAGTATGTCCTCAAGGAGAGACTAGAAGCGGATTCTCCTTTGTCGAGACTAAAATCTCCACCGCGCCTTGGGAATCTGCTTGGTGCGAAGTAGGTTGACAGGGAGCAAGATATGTTGATTTCATGAAAAAAGGTGCCTACGAATGGATATGCAGGGGACAGGGTTGTTGTGTTGCTACCGCAACCTGTGCCATAGTCATTGTGAACATGGGTGGGAATGTGATGGTGATACAATTTGTATTTAAAATGCGAGTGAATTGCCATTGTATAGCCGGCTACAATTTTGGAATTGTATTCATGCACGGCATCCGAGACTGATTAGTTTGATCTGTAGTATGTCCTGAGGGAGTGAGTAGAAGCGGAGCTCCTTTGTCGAGATCAAAATCTCTACCGCGCTTCGGGAATCTGTTGGGTGCCAAGTAGGATGACAGCGAGTGAGATATGTTGATTTCATGAAAAAACGTGCGTACGAATGGATATGCAGGGGACAGGGTTGTTGTGTCGCTACCGCAGCTGTGCCCTTGTTAGTGTGAACGTGGGTAGGAATGTGATGGTGATACAATTTGTATTTAAAAGGCGAGTGAATTGCGATTATATAGCCGGCTACAATTTTAGAATTGTATTCATGCAAGGCATCTGACACTGATTAGTTTGATCTGGAGTATGTCCTCAGCGAGAGACTAGAAGCGGATGATCCTTTGTCGAGATCAAAATCTTCTCCGCGCTTGAGGAATCTGCTTGGTGCCAGGTAGGATGACAGCGAGTGAGATATGTTGATTTCATGAAAAAAGGTGCGTACGAATGGATATGCAGGGGACAGGGTTGTTGTGTCGCTAGCGAAGCCTGTGCCCTAGTCAGTTGAACGTGGGTAGGAATGTGATGGTGATACAATTTGTATTTAAAAGGCGAGTGAATTGCGATTATATAGCCGGCTACAATTTTGGAATTGTATTCATGCAAGGCATCTGACACTGATTAGTTTGATCTCGAGTATGTCCTCAGGGAGAGACTAGAAGCGGATGCTCCTTTGTCGAGACCAAAATCTCCACCGCGCTTTGGGAATCTGCTTGGTGCGAAGTAGGTTGACAGGGAGTAAGATATGTTGATTTCATGAAAAAAGGTGCGTACGAATGGATATGCAGGGGACAGGGTTGTTGTGTTGCTACCGCAACCTGTGCCCTAGTCATTGTGAACATGGGTGGGAATGTGATGGTGATACAATTTGTATTTAAAATGCGAGTGAATTGCCATTGTATAGCCGGCTACAATTTTGGAATTGTATTCATGCAAGGCATCCGAGACTGATTAGTTTGATCTGGAGTATGTCCTGAGGGAGTGAGTAGAAGCGGATGCTCCTTTGTCGAGATCAAAATCTCTACCGCGCTTGGAAAATCTGCTTGGTGCCAAGTAGGATGACAGCGAGTGAGATATGTTGATTTCATGAAAAAAGGTGCCTACGAATGGATATGCAGGGGACAGGGTTGTTGTGTCACTACCGCAGCCTGTGCCCTAGTCAGTGTGAACGTGGGTAGGAATGTGATGGTGATACAATTTGTATTTAAAAGGCGAGTGAATTGCGATTATATAGCCCGCTACAATTTTGGAATTGTATTCATGCAAGGCATCTGACACTGATTAGTTTGATCTGGAGTATGTCCTCAAGGAGAGACTAGAAGCGGATTCTCCTTTGTCGAGACTAAAATCTCCACCGCGCTTTGGGAATCTGCTTGGTGCGAAGTAGGTTGAGAGGGAGTAAGATATGTTGATTTCATGAAAAAAGGTGCCTACGAATGGATATGCAGGGGACAGGGTTGTTGTGTTGCTACCGCAGCCTGAGCTCTAGTCAGTGTGAACGTGGGTAGGAATGTGATGGTGATACAATTTGTATTTAAAAGGCGAGTGAATTGCGATTATATAGGCGGCTACAATTTTTGAATTGTATTCATGCAAAGCTACTGACACTGATTAGTTTGATCTGGAGTACGTCCTCAGGGAGAGAGTAGAAGCGGTTGCTCCTTTGTCGAGATCAAAATCTTCTCCGCGCTCTGGGAATCTGCTTGGTGCCAAGTAGGATGACAGCGAGTGAGATATGTTGATTTCATGAAAAAAGGTGCGTACGAATGGATATGCAGGGGACAGGGTTGTTGTGTCGCTACCGCAGCCTGTGCCCTAGTCAGTGTGAACGTGGGTAGGAATGTGATGGTGATACAATTTGTATTTAAAAGGCGAGTGAATTGCGATTATATAGCCGGCTACAATTTTGGAATTGTATTCATGCAAGGCATCTGACACTGATTAGTTTGATCTCGAGTATGTCCTCAGGGAGAGACTAGAAGCGGATGCTCCTTTGTCGAGACCAAAATCTCCACCGCGCTTTGGGAATCTGCTTGGTGCGAAGTAGGTTGACAGGGAGTAAGATATGTTGATTTCATGAAAAATGGTGCGTACGAATGGATATGCAGGGGACAGGGTTGTTGTGTCGCTACCGCAGCTGTGCCCATAGTCAGTGTGAACGTGGGTAGGAATGTGGTGGTGATACAATTTGTATTTAAAAGGCGAGTGAATTGCGATTATATAGCCGGCTTCAATTTTGGAATTGTATTCATGCAAGGCATCTGACACTGATTAGTTTGATCTGGAGTATGTCCTCAGGGAGACACTAGAAGCGGATGCTCCTTTGTCGAGATCAAAATCTTCTCCGCGCTTGGGGAATCTGCTTGGTGCCAAGTAGGATGACAGCGAGTGAGATATGTTGATTTCATGAAAAAAGGTGCGTACGAATGGATATGCAGGGGACAGGGTTGTTGTGTCGCTACCGCAGCTGTGCCCTAGTCAGTGTGAACGTGGGTAGGAATGTGATGGTGATACAATTTGTATTTAAAAGGCGAGTGAATTGCGATTATATAGCCGGCTACAATTTTGGAATTGTATTCATGGAAGGCATCTGACACTGATTAGTTTGATCTGGTGTATGTCGTCAGGGAGAGACTAGAAGCGGATGCTCCTTTGTCGAGATCAAAATCTTCTCCGCGCTTGGGGAATCTGCTTGGTGCCAAGTAGGATGACAGCGAGTGAGATATGTTGATTTCATGAAAAAAGGTGCGTACGAATCGATATGCAGGGGACAGGGTTGTTGTGTCGCTACCGAAGCCTGTGCCCTAGTCAGTGTGAATGTGGGTAGGAATGTGATGGCGATACAATTTGTATTTAAAAGGCGAGTGAATTGCGATTATATAGCCGGCTACAATTTTGGAATTGTATTGATGCAAGGCATCTGACACTGATTAGTTTGATCTGGAGTATGTCCTGAGGGAGTGAGTAGAAGCGGATGCTCCTTTGTCGAGATCAAAATCTGTACCGCGCTTCGGGAATCTGCTTGGTGCCAAGTAGGATGACAGCGAGTGGGATATGTTGGTTTCATGAAAAAGGTGCGTACGAATGGATATGCAGGGGACAGGGTTGTTGTGTCGCTACCGCAGCCTGTGCCCTAGTCAGTGTGAGCGTGGGTAGGAATGTGATGGTGATACAATTTGTATTTAAAAGGCGAGTGATTTGCGATTATATAGCCGGCTACAATTTTGGAATTGTATTCACGCAAGGCATCTGAGACTGATTAGTTTGATGTGGAGTATGTCCTCAGGGAGAGAGTAGAAGCGGATGCTCCTTTGTCGAGATCAAAATCTTCTCCGCGCTTGGGGAATCTGCTTGGTGCCAAGTAGGATGACAGCGAGTGAGATATGTTGATTTCATGAAAAAAGGTGCGTACGAATGGATATGCAGGCGACAGGGTTGTTGTGTCGCTACCGCAGCCTGAGCTCTAGTCAGTGTGAACGTGGGTAGGAATGTGATGGTGATACAATTTGTATTTAAAAGACGAGTGAATTGCGATTATATAGGCGGCTACAATTTTGGAATTGTATTCATGCAAGGCTACTGACACTGATTAGTTTGATCTGGAGTACGTCCTCAGGGAGAGAGTAGAAGCGGTTGCTCCTTTGTCGAGATCAAAATCTTCTCCGCGCTTGGGGAATCTGCTTGGTGCCAAGTAGGATGACAGCGAGTGAGATATGTTGATTTCATGAAAAAAGGTGCCTACGAATGGATATGCAGGGGACAGGGTTGTTGTGTCACTACCGCAGCCTGTGCCCTAGTCAGTGTGAACGTGGGTAGGAATGTGATGGTGATACAATTTGTATTTAAAAGGCGAGTGAATTGCGATTATATAGCCCGCTACAATTTTGGAATTGTATTCATGCAAGGCATCTGACACTGATTAGTTTGATCTGGAGTATGTCCTCAAGGAGAGACTAGAAGCGGATTCTCCTTTGTCGAGACTAAAATCTCCACCGCGCTTTGGGAATCTGCTTGGTGCGAAGTAGGTTGACAGGGAGTAAGATATGTTGATTTCATGAAAAAAGGTGCCTACGAATGGATATGCAGGGGACAGGGTTGTGTTGCTACCGCAGCCTGAGCTCTAGTCAGTGTGAACGTGGGTAGGAATGTGATGGTGATACAATTTGTATTTAAAAGGCGAGTGAATTGCGATTATATAGGCGGCTACAATTTTTGAATTGTATTCATGCAAAGCTACTGACACTGATTAGTTTGATCTGGAGTACGTCGTCAGGGAGAGAGTAGAAGCGGTTGCTCCTTTGTCGAGATCAAAATCTTCTCCGCGCTTGGGGAATCTGCTTGGTGCCAAGTAGGATGACAGCGAGTGAGATATGTTGATTTCATGAAAAAAGGTGCGTACGAATGGATATGCAGGGGACAGGGTTGTTGTGTCGCTACCGCAGCCTGTGCCCTAGTCAGTGTGAACGTGGGTAGGAATGTGATGGTGATACAATTTGTATTTAAAAGGCGAGTGAATTGCGATTATATAGCCGGCTACAATTTTGGAATTGTATTCATGCAAGGCATCTGACACTGATTAGTTTGATCTCGAGTATGTCCTCAGGGAGAGACTAGAAGCGGATGCTCCTTTGTCGAGACCAAAATCTCCACCGCGCTTTGGGAATCTGCTTGGTGCGAAGTAGGTTGACAGGGAGTAAGATATGTTGATTTCATGAAAAATGGTGCGTACGAATGGATATGCAGGGGACAGGGTTGTTGTGTCGCTACCGCAGCTGTGCCCATAGTCAGTGTGAACGTGGGTAGGAATGTGGTGGTGATACAATTTGTATTTAAAAGGCGAGTGAATTGCGATTATATAGCCGGCTTCAATTTTGGAATTGTATTCATGCAAGGCATCTGACACTGATTAGTTTGATCTGGAGTATGTCCTCAGGGAGAGACTAGAAGCGGATGCTCCTTTGTCGAGATCAAAATCTTCTCCGCGCTTGGGGAATCTGCTTGGTGCCAAGTAGGATGACAGCGAGTGAGATATGTTGATTTCATGAAAAAAGGTGCGTACGAATGGATATGCAGGGGACAGGGTTGTTGTGTCGCTACCGAAGCCTGTGTCCTAGTCAGTGTGAACGTGGGTAGGAATGTGATGGTGATACAATTTGTATTTAAAAGGCGAGTGAATTGCGATTATATAGCCGGCTACAACTTTGGAATTGTATTCATGCAAGGCATCTGACACTGATTAGTTTGATCTCGAGTATGTCCTGAGGGAGTGAGTAGAAGCGGATGCTCCGTTGTCGAGATCAAAATCTCCACCGCGCTTCGGGAATCTGCTTGGTGCCAAGTAGGATGACAGCGAGTGAGATATGTTGATTTCATGAAAAAGGTGCGTACGAATGGATATGCAGGGGACAGGGTTGTTGTGTCGCTACCGCAGCTGTGCCCTAGTCAGTGTGAACGTGGGTAGGAATGTGATGGTGATACAATTTGTATTTAAAAGGCGAGTGAATTGCGATTATATAGCCGGCTACAATTTTGGAATTGTATTCATGCAAGGCATCTGACACTGATTAGTTTGATCTGGAGTATGTCCTCAGGGAGAGACTAGAAGCGGATGCTCCTTTGTCGAGATCAAAATCTCCACCGCGCTTTGGGAATCGGCTTGGTGCGAAGTAGGCTGACAGGGAGTAAGATATGTTGATTTCATGAAAAAAGGTGCGTACGAATGGATATGCAGGGGACAGGGTTGTTGTGTCGCTACCGCAGCTGTGCCCTAGTCAGTGTGAACGTGGGTAGGAATGTGATGGTGATACAATTTGTATTTAAAAGGCGAGTGAATTGCGATTATATAGCCGGCTACAATCTGGGAATTCTATTCATGCAAGGTCTCTGACACTGATTAGTTTGATCTCAAGTATGTCCTGAGGGAGTGAGTAGAAGCGGATGCTCCGTTGTCGAGATCAAAATCTCCACCGCGCTTCGGGAATCTGCTTGGTGCCAAGTAGGATGACAGCGAGTGAGATATGTTGATTTCATGAGAAAAGGTGCGTACGAATGGATATGCAGGGGACAAGGTTGTTGTGTCGCTACCGCAGCTGTGCCCTTGTTAGTGTGAACGTGGGTAGGAATGTGATGGTGATACAATTTGTATTTAAAAGGCGAGTGAATTGCGATTATATAGCCCGCTACAATTTTGAAATTGTATTCATGCCAGGCATCTGACACTGATTAGTTTGATCTGGAGTATGTCCTCAGGGAGACACTAGAAGCGGATTCTCCTTTGTCGAGACTAAAATCTCCACCGCGCTTTGGGAATCTGCTTGGTGCGAAGTAGGTTGACAGGGAGTAAGATATGTAGATTTCATGAAAAAAGGTGCCTACGAATGGATATGCAGGGGACAGGGTTGTTGTGTTGCTACCGCAATATGTGCCCTAGTCATTGTGAACATGGGTGGGAATGTGATGGTGATACAATTTGTATTTAAAAGGCGAGTGAATTGCGATTATATAGCCGGCTACAATTTTCGAATTGTATTCATGCAAGGCATCTGACACTGATTAGTTTGATCTGGAGTATGTCCTCAGGGAGAGACTAGAAGCGGATGCTCCTTTGTCGAGATCAAAATCTCCACCGCGCTTTGGGAATCGGCTTGGTGCGAAGTAGGGTGACATAGAGTAAGATATGTTGATTTCATGAAAAAAGGTGCGTACGAATGGATATGCAGGGGACAGGGTTGTTGTGTCGCTATCGCAGCTATGCCCTAGTCAGTGTGAACGTGGGTAGGAATGTGATGGTGATACAATTTGTATTTAAAAGGCGAGTGAATGGCGATTATATAGCCGGCTACAATCTGGGAATTGTATTCATGCAAGGCATCTGACACTGATTAGTTTTATCTCGAGTATGTCCTGAGGGAGTGAGTAGAAGCGGATGCTCCGTTGTCGAGATCAAAATCTCCACCGCGCTTCGGGAATCTGCTTGGTGCCAAGTAGGATGACAGCGAGCGAGATATGTTGATTTCATGAAAAAACGTGCGTACGAATGGATATGCAGGGGACAGGGTTGTTGTGTCGCTACCGCAGCTCTGCCCTAGTCAGTGTGAACGTGGGTAGGAATGTGATGGTGATACAATTTGTATTTAAAAGGCGAGTGAATTGCGATTATATAGCCGGCTACAATTTTGGAATTGTATTCATGCAAGGCATCCGAGACTAATACAGGTGCCGGACTGACCTTTTTAAAATGTCTTTTTTCCCCAAAACTGTTTCGGAATGGAACAAGCTGCCTGAGGAAGTAGTGTCCATATTATCAAATGATTCATTTTCTTCCATGCTGTGACATTTTTTGTGTATAATAATTCCGTGTTCTTTCTATCTCATTGTTATCTTTTTTTTTGTAACCACCTGCACGCGGTGGCATTTGTGTACTTTTTCTTCTACCCCCCCACTGTAATGCCAGCCAATGGCGCTGTGGGTATGATGATAAATAAATAAATAAATAAATAAATAAATAAATAAATAAATAAATAAATAAATAGTTTATCTGGAGTATGTCCTGAGGGAGTGAGTAGAAGCGGATGCTCCTTTGTCGAGATCAAAATCTCTACCGCGCTTCGGGAATCTGCTTGGTGCCAAGTAGGATGACAGCGAGTGGGATATGTTGGTTTCATGAAAAAAGGTGCGTACGAATGGATATGCAGGGGACAGGGATGTTGTGTGGTTACCGCAGCCTGTGCCCTAGTCAGTGTGAACGTGGGTGGGAATGTGATGGTGATACAATTTGTATTTAAAATGCGAGTGAATTGCGATTATATAGCCGGCTACAATCTGGGAATTGTATTCATGCAAGGCATCTGACACTGATTAGTTTGATCTCGAGTATGTCCTGAGGTAGTGAGTAGAAGCGGATGCTCCGTTGTCGAGATCAAAATCTCCACCGCGCTTGGGGAATCTGCTTGGTGCCAAGTAGGATGACAGCGAGTGAGATATGTTTATTTAATGAAAAAAGGTGCGTACGAATGGATATGCAGGCGACAAGGTTGTTGTGTCGCTACCGCAGCTGTGCCCTAGTCAGTGTGAACGTGGGTAGGAATGTGATGGTGATACAATTTGTATTTAAAAGGCGAGTGAATTGCGATTATATAGCCGGCTACAATCTGGGAATTGTATTCATGCAAGGCATCTGACACTGATTAGTTTGATCTCGAGTATGTCCTGAGGGAGTGAGTAGAAACGGATGCTCCGTTGTCGAGATCAAAATCTCCACCGCGCTTCGGGAATCTGCTTGGTTCCAAGTAGGATGACAGCGAGCGAGATATGTTGATTTTATGAAAAAAGGTGCGTACGAATGGATATGCAGGCGACAGGGTTGTTGTGTCGCTACCGCAGCCTGAGCTCTAGTCAGTGTGAACGTGGGTAGGAATGTGATGGTGATACAATTTGTATTTAAAAGGCGAGTGAATTGCGATTATATAGGCGGCTACAATTTTGGAATTGTATTCATGCAAGGCTACTGACACTGATTAGTTTGATCTGGAGTACGTCCTCAGGGAGAGAGTAGAAGCGGTTGCTCCTTTGTCGAGATCAAAATCTTCTCCGCGCTTGGGGAATCTGCTTGGTGCCAAGTAGGATGACAGCGAGTGAGATATGTTGATTTCATGAAAAAAGGTGCGTACGAATGGATATGCAGGGGACAGGGTTGTTGTGTCACTACCGCAGCCTGTGCCCTAGTCAGTGTGAACGTGGGTAGGAATGTGATGGTGATACAATTTGTATTTAAAAGGCGAGTGAATTGCGATTATATAGGCGGCTACAATTTTGGAATTGTATTCATGCAAGGCTACTGACACTGATTAGTTTGATCTGGAGTACGTCCTCAGGGAGAGAGTAGAAGCGGTTGCTCCTTTGTCGAGATCAAAATCTTCTCCGCGCTTGGGGAATCTGCTTGGTGCCAAGTAGGATGACAGCGAGCGAGATATGTTGATTTTATGAAAAAAGGTGCGTACGAATGGATATGCAGGGGACAGGGTTGTTGTGTCACTACCGCAGCCTGTGCCCTAGTCAGTGTGAACGTGGGTAGGAATGTGATGGTGATACAATTTGTATTTAAAAGGCGAGTGAATTGCGATTATATAGCCGACTACAATTTTGGAATTGTATTCATGCAAGGCATCTGACACTGATTAGTTTGATCTCGAGTATGTCCTCAGGGAGAGACTAGAAGCGGATGCTCCTTTGTCGAGACCAAAATCTCCACCGCGCTTTGGGAATCTGCTTGGTGCGAAGTAGGTTGACAGGGAGTAAGATATGTTGATTTCATGAAAAAAGGTGCGTACGAATGGATATGCAGGGGACAGGGTTGTTGTGTTGGTACCGCAACCTGTGCCCTAGTCATTGTGAACATGGGTGGGAATGTGATGGTGATACAATTTGTATTTAAAATGCGAGTGAATTGCCATTGTATAGCCGGCTACAATTTTGGAATTGTATTCATGCAAGGCATCCGAGACTGATTAGTTTGATCTGGAGTATGTCCTGAGGGAGTGAGTAGAAGCGGATGCTCCTTTGTCGAGATCAAAATTTCTACCGCGCTTGGGGAATCTGCTTGGTGCCAAGTAGGATGACAGCGAGTGAGATATGTTGATTTCATGAAAAAAGGTGCGTACGAATGGATATGCAGGGGACAGGGTTGTTCTGTCGCTACCGAAGCCTGTGTCCTAGTCAGTGTGAACGTGGGTAGGAATGTGATGGTGATACAATTTGTATTTAAAAGGCGAGTGAATTGCGATTATATAGCCGGCTACAATTTTGGAATTGTATTCATGCAAGGCATCTGACACTGATTAGTTTGATCTGGAGTATGTCCTCAGGGAGAGACTAGAAGCGGATGCTCCTTTGTCGAGATCAAAATCTCCACCGCGCTTTGGGAATCGGCTTGGTCCGAAGTAGGCTGACAGGGAGTAAGATATGTTGATTTCATGAAAAAAGGTGCGTACGAATGGATATGCAGGGGACAGGGTTGTTGTGTCGCTACCGCAGCTGTGCCCTAGTCAGTGTGAACGTGGGTAGGAATGTGATGGTGATACAATTTGTATTTAAAAGGCGAGTGAATTGCGATTATATAGCCGGCTACAATCTGGGAATTGTATTCATGCAAGGTCTCTGACACTGATTAGTTTGATCTCGAGTATGTCCTGAGGGAGTTAGTAGAAGCGGATGCTCCGTTGTCGAGATCAAAATCTCCACCGCGCTTCGGGAATCTGCTTGGTGCCAAGTAGGATGACAGAGAGTGAGATATGTTGATTTCATGAAAAAAGCTGCGTACGAATGGATATGCAGGGGACAGGGTTGTTGTGTCGCTACCGCAGCTGTGCCCTAGTCAGTGTGAACGTGGGTAGGAATGTGATGGTGATACAATTTGTATTTAAAAGGCGAGTTAATTGCGATTATATAGCCGGCTACAATTTTGGAACTGTATTCATGCAAGGCATCCGAGACTGATTAGTTTGATCTGGAGTATGTCCTGAGGGAGTGAGTAGAAGCGGATGCTCCTTTGTCAAGATCAAAATCTGTACCGCGCTTCGGGAATCTGCTTGGTGCCAAGTAGGATGACAGCGAGTGGGATATGTTGGTTTCATGAGAAAAGGTGCGTACGAATGGATATGCAGGGGACAGGGTTGTTGTGTCGCTACCGCAGCCTGTGCCCTAGTCAGTGTGAGCGTGGGTAGGAATGTGATGGTGATACAATTTGTATTTAAAAGGCGAGTGATTTGCGATTATATAGCCGGCTACAATTTTGGAATTGTATTCATGCAAGGCATCTGACACTGATTAGTTTGATCTGGAGTATGTCCTCAGGGAGAGAGTAGAAGCGGATGCTCCTTTGTCGAGATCAAAATCTTCTCCGCGCTTGGGGAATCTGCTTGGTGCCAAGTAGGATGACAGCGAGTGAGATATGTTGATTTCATGAAAAAAGGTGCGTACGAATGGATATGCAGGCGACAGGGTTGTTGTGTCGCTACCGCAGCCTGTGCCCTAGTCAGTGTGAGCGTGGGTAGGAATGTGATGGTGATACAATTTGTATTTAAAAGGCGAGTGAATTGCGATTATATAGGCGGCTACAATTTTGGAATTGTATTCATTCAAGGCTACTGACACTGATTAGTTTGATCTGGAGTATGTCCTCAGGGAGAGAGTAGAAGCGGATGCTCCTTTGTCGAGATCAAAATCTTCTCCGCGCTTGGGGAATCTGCTTGGTGCCAAGTAGGATGACAGCGAGTGAGATATGTTGATTTCATGAAAAAAGGTGCGTACGAATGGATATGCAGGCGACAAGGTTGATGTGTCGCTACCGCAGCCTGTGCCCTAGTCAGTGTGAGCGTGGGTAGGAATGTGATGGTGATACAATTTGTATTTAAAAGGCGAGTGAATTGCGATTAGATAGCCGGCTACAATCTGGGAATTGTATTCATGCAAGGCATCTGACACTGATTAGTTTGATCTGGAGTATGTCCTCAGGGAGAGAGTAGAAGCGGATGCTCCTTTGTCGAGATCAAAATCTTCTCCGCGCTTGGGGAATCTGCTTGGTGCCAAGTAGGATGACAGCGAGTGAGATATGTTGATTTCATGAAAAAAGGTGCGTACGAATGGATATGCAGGCGACAGGGTTGTTGTGTCGCTACCGCAGCCTGTGCCCTAGTCAGTGTGAGCGTGGGTAGGAATGTGATGGTGATACAATTTGTATTTAAAAGGCGAGTGATTTGCGATTATATAGCCGGCTACAATTTTGGAATTGTATTCATGCAAGGCATCTGACACTGATTAGTTTGATCTGGAGTATGTCCTCAGGGAGAGAGTAGAAGCGGATGCTCCTTTGTCGAGATCAAAATCTTCTCCGCGCTTGGGGAATCTGCTTGGTGCCAAGTAGGATGACAGCGAGTGAGATATGTTGATTTCATGAAAAAAGGTGCGTACGAATGGATATGCAGGCGACAGGGTTGTTGTGTCGCTACCGCAGCTGTGCCCTAGTCAGTGTGAACGTGGGTAGGAATGAGATGGTGATACAATTTGTATTTAAAAGGCGAGTGAATTGCGATTATATAGCCGGCTACAATCTTGGAATTGTATTCATGCAAGGCATCTGACACTGATTAGTTTGATCTCGAGTATGTACTGAGGGAGTGAGTAGAAGCGGATGCTCCGTTGTCGAGATCAAAATCTCCACCGCGCTTCGGGAATCTGCTTGGTGCCAAGTAGGATGACAGCGAGTGAGATATGTTGATTTCATGAAAAAAGGTCCGTACGAATGGATATGCAGGGGACAGGGGTGTTGTGTCGCTACCGCAGCTGTGCCCTAGTCAGTGTGAACGTGGGTAGGAATGTGATGGTGATACAATTTGTATTTAAAAGGAGAGTGAATTGCGATTATATAGCCGGCTACAATTTTGGAATTGTATTCATGCAAGGCATCTGACACTGATTAGTTTGATCTGGTGTATGTCGTCAGGGAGAGACTAGAAGCGGATGCTCCTTTGTCGAGATCAAAATCTTCTCCGCGCTTGGGGAATCTGCTTGGTGCCAAGTAGGATGACAGCGAGTGAGATATGTTGATTTCATGAAAAAAGGTGCGTACGAATGGATATGCAGGGGACAGGGTTGTTGTGTCGCTACCGAAGCCTGTGCCCTAGTCAGTGTGAACGTGGGTAGGAATGTGATGGTAATACATTTTGTATTTAAAAGGCTAGTGAATTGCGATTGTATAGCCGGATACAATTTTGGAATTGCATTCATGCAAGGCATCTGACACTGATTAGTTTGATCTCAAGTATGTCCTGAGAGAGTGAGTAGAAGTGGATGCTCCTTTGTCGAGATCAAAATCTTCTCCGCGCTTGGGGAATCTGCTTGGTGCGAAGTAGGTTGACAGGGAGTAAGATATGTAGATTTCATGAAAAAAGGTGCCTACGAATGGATATGCAGGGGACAGGGTTGTTGTGTTGCTACCGCAATATGTGCCCTAGTCATTGTGAACATGGGTGGGAATGTGATGGTGATACAATTTGTATTTAAAAGGCGAGTGAATTGCGATTATATAGCCGGCTACAATTTTCGAATTGTATTCATGCAAGGCATCTGACACTGATTAGTTTGATCTGGAGTATGTCCTCAGGGAGAGACTAGAAGCGGATGCTCCTTTGTCGAGATCAAAATCTCCACCGCGCTTTGGGAATCGGCTTGGTGCGAAGTAGGGTGACATGGAGTAAGATATGTTGATTTCATGAAAAAAGGTGCGTACGAATGGATATGCAGGGGACAGGGTTGTTGTGTCGCTATCGCAGCTATGCCCTAGTCAGTGTGAACGTGGGTAGGAATGTGATGGTGATACAATTTGTATTTAAAAGGCGAGTGAATGGCGATTATATAGCCGGCTACAATCTGGGAATTGTATTCATGCAAGGCATCTGACACTGATTAGTTTTATCTCGAGTATGTCCTGAGGGAGTGAGTAGAAGCGGATGCTCCGTTGTCGAGATCAAAATCTCCACCGCGCTTCGGGAATCTGCTTGGTGCCAAGTAGGATGACAGCGAGCGAGATATGTTGATTTCATGAAAAAACGTGCGTACGAATGGATATGCAGGGGACAGGGTTGTTGTGTCGCTACCGCAGCTCTGCCCTAGTCAGTGTGAACGTGGGTAGGAATGTGATGGTGATACAATTTGTATTTAAAAGGCGAGTGAATTGCGATTATATAGCCGGCTACAATTTTGGAATTGTATTCATGCAAGGCATCCGAGACTAATACAGGTGCCGGACTGACCTTTTTAAAATGTCTTTTTTCCCCAAAACTGTTTCGGAATGGAACAAGCTGCCTGAGGAAGTAGTGTCCATATTATCAAATGATTCATTTTCTTCCATGCTGTGACATTTTTTGTGTATAATAATTCCGTGTTCTTTCTATCTCATTGTTATCTTTTTTTTTGTAACCACCTGCACGCGGTGGCATTTGTGTACTTTTTCTTCTACCCCCCCACTGTAATGCCAGCCAATGGCGCTGTGGGTATGATGATAAATAAATAAATAAATAAATAAATAAATAAATAAATAAATAAATAAATAAATAAATAAATAGTTTATCTGGAGTATGTCCTGAGGGAGTGAGTAGAAGCGGATGCTCCTTTGTCGAGATCAAAATCTCTACCGCGCTTCGGGAATCTGCTTGGTGCCAAGTAGGATGACAGCGAGTGGGATATGTTGGTTTCATGAAAAAAGGTGCGTACGAATGGATATGCAGGGGACAGGGATGTTGTGTGGTTACCGCAGCCTGTGCCCTAGTCAGTGTGAACGTGGGTGGGAATGTGATGGTGATACAATTTGTATTTAAAATGCGAGTGAATTGCGATTATATAGCCGGCTACAATCTGGGAATTGTATTCATGCAAGGCATCTGACACTGATTAGTTTGATCTCGAGTATGTCCTGAGGTAGTGAGTAGAAGCGGATGCTCCGTTGTCGAGATCAAAATCTCCACCGCGCTTGGGGAATCTGCTTGGTGCCAAGTAGGATGACAGCGAGTGAGATATGTTTATTTAATGAAAAAAGGTGCGTACGAATGGATATGCAGGCGACAAGGTTGTTGTGTCGCTACCGCAGCTGTGCCCTAGTCAGTGTGAACGTGGGTAGGAATGTGATGGTGATACAATTTGTATTTAAAAGGCGAGTGAATTGCGATTATATAGCCGGCTACAATCTGGGAATTGTATTCATGCAAGGCATCTGACACTGATTAGTTTGATCTCGAGTATGTCCTGAGGGAGTGAGTAGAAACGGATGCTCCGTTGTCGAGATCAAAATCTCCACCGCGCTTCGGGAATCTGCTTGGTTCCAAGTAGGATGACAGCGAGCGAGATATGTTGATTTTATGAAAAAAGGTGCGTACGAATGGATATGCAGGCGACAGGGTTGTTGTGTCGCTACCGCAGCCTGAGCTCTAGTCAGTGTGAACGTGGGTAGGAATGTGATGGTGATACAATTTGTATTTAAAAGGCGAGTGAATTGCGATTATATAGGCGGCTACAATTTTGGAATTGTATTCATGCAAGGCTACTGACACTGATTAGTTTGATCTGGAGTACGTCCTCAGGGAGAGAGTAGAAGCGGTTGCTCCTTTGTCGAGATCAAAATCTTCTCCGCGCTTGGGGAATCTGCTTGGTGCCAAGTAGGATGACAGCGAGTGAGATATGTTGATTTCATGAAAAAAGGTGCGTACGAATGGATATGCAGGGGACAGGGTTGTTGTGTCACTACCGCAGCCTGTGCCCTAGTCAGTGTGAACGTGGGTAGGAATGTGATGGTGATACAATTTGTATTTAAAAGGCGAGTGAATTGCGATTATATAGGCGGCTACAATTTTGGAATTGTATTCATGCAAGGCTACTGACACTGATTAGTTTGATCTGGAGTACGTCCTCAGGGAGAGAGTAGAAGCGGTTGCTCCTTTGTCGAGATCAAAATCTTCTCCGCGCTTGGGGAATCTGCTTGGTGCCAAGTAGGATGACAGCGAGCGAGATATGTTGATTTTATGAAAAAAGGTGCGTACGAATGGATATGCAGGGGACAGGGTTGTTGTGTCACTACCGCAGCCTGTGCCCTAGTCAGTGTGAACGTGGGTAGGAATGTGATGGTGATACAATTTGTATTTAAAAGGCGAGTGAATTGCGATTATATAGCCGACTACAATTTTGGAATTGTATTCATGCAAGGCATCTGACACTGATTAGTTTGATCTCGAGTATGTCCTCAGGGAGAGACTAGAAGCGGATGCTCCTTTGTCGAGACCAAAATCTCCACCGCGCTTTGGGAATCTGCTTGGTGCGAAGTAGGTTGACAGGGAGTAAGATATGTTGATTTCATGAAAAAAGGTGCGTACGAATGGATATGCAGGGGACAGGGTTGTTGTGTTGGTACCGCAACCTGTGCCCTAGTCATTGTGAACATGGGTGGGAATGTGATGGTGATACAATTTGTATTTAAAATGCGAGTGAATTGCCATTGTATAGCCGGCTACAATTTTGGAATTGTATTCATGCAAGGCATCCGAGACTGATTAGTTTGATCTGGAGTATGTCCTGAGGGAGTGAGTAGAAGCGGATGCTCCTTTGTCGAGATCAAAATTTCTACCGCGCTTGGGGAATCTGCTTGGTGCCAAGTAGGATGACAGCGAGTGAGATATGTTGATTTCATGAAAAAAGGTGCGTACGAATGGATATGCAGGGGACAGGGTTGTTCTGTCGCTACCGAAGCCTGTGTCCTAGTCAGTGTGAACGTGGGTAGGAATGTGATGGTGATACAATTTGTATTTAAAAGGCGAGTGAATTGCGATTATATAGCCGGCTACAATTTTGGAATTGTATTCATGCAAGGCATCTGACACTGATTAGTTTGATCTGGAGTATGTCCTCAGGGAGAGACTAGAAGCGGATGCTCCTTTGTCGAGATCAAAATCTCCACCGCGCTTTGGGAATCGGCTTGGTCCGAAGTAGGCTGACAGGGAGTAAGATATGTTGATTTCATGAAAAAAGGTGCGTACGAATGGATATGCAGGGGACAGGGTTGTTGTGTCGCTACCGCAGCTGTGCCCTAGTCAGTGTGAACGTGGGTAGGAATGTGATGGTGATACAATTTGTATTTAAAAGGCGAGTGAATTGCGATTATATAGCCGGCTACAATCTGGGAATTGTATTCATGCAAGGTCTCTGACACTGATTAGTTTGATCTCGAGTATGTCCTGAGGGAGTTAGTAGAAGCGGATGCTCCGTTGTCGAGATCAAAATCTCCACCGCGCTTCGGGAATCTGCTTGGTGCCAAGTAGGATGACAGAGAGTGAGATATGTTGATTTCATGAAAAAAGCTGCGTACGAATGGATATGCAGGGGACAGGGTTGTTGTGTCGCTACCGCAGCTGTGCCCTAGTCAGTGTGAACGTGGGTAGGAATGTGATGGTGATACAATTTGTATTTAAAAGGCGAGTTAATTGCGATTATATAGCCGGCTACAATTTTGGAACTGTATTCATGCAAGGCATCCGAGACTGATTAGTTTGATCTGGAGTATGTCCTGAGGGAGTGAGTAGAAGCGGATGCTCCTTTGTCAAGATCAAAATCTGTACCGCGCTTCGGGAATCTGCTTGGTGCCAAGTAGGATGACAGCGAGTGGGATATGTTGGTTTCATGAGAAAAGGTGCGTACGAATGGATATGCAGGGGACAGGGTTGTTGTGTCGCTACCGCAGCCTGTGCCCTAGTCAGTGTGAGCGTGGGTAGGAATGTGATGGTGATACAATTTGTATTTAAAAGGCGAGTGATTTGCGATTATATAGCCGGCTACAATTTTGGAATTGTATTCATGCAAGGCATCTGACACTGATTAGTTTGATCTGGAGTATGTCCTCAGGGAGAGAGTAGAAGCGGATGCTCCTTTGTCGAGATCAAAATCTTCTCCGCGCTTGGGGAATCTGCTTGGTGCCAAGTAGGATGACAGCGAGTGAGATATGTTGATTTCATGAAAAAAGGTGCGTACGAATGGATATGCAGGCGACAGGGTTGTTGTGTCGCTACCGCAGCCTGTGCCCTAGTCAGTGTGAGCGTGGGTAGGAATGTGATGGTGATACAATTTGTATTTAAAAGGCGAGTGAATTGCGATTATATAGGCGGCTACAATTTTGGAATTGTATTCATTCAAGGCTACTGACACTGATTAGTTTGATCTGGAGTATGTCCTCAGGGAGAGAGTAGAAGCGGATGCTCCTTTGTCGAGATCAAAATCTTCTCCGCGCTTGGGGAATCTGCTTGGTGCCAAGTAGGATGACAGCGAGTGAGATATGTTGATTTCATGAAAAAAGGTGCGTACGAATGGATATGCAGGCGACAGGGTTGATGTGTCGCTACCGCAGCCTGTGCCCTAGTCAGTGTGAGCGTGGGTAGGAATGTGATGGTGATACAATTTGTATTTAAAAGGCGAGTGAATTGCGATTAGATAGCCGGCTACAATCTGGGAATTGTATTCATGCAAGGCATCTGACACTGATTAGTTTGATCTGGAGTATGTCCTCAGGGAGAGAGTAGAAGCGGATGCTCCTTTGTCGAGATCAAAATCTTCTCCGCGCTTGGGGAATCTGCTTGGTGCCAAGTAGGATGACAGCGAGTGAGATATGTTGATTTCATGAAAAAAGGTGCGTACGAATGGATATGCAGGCGACAGGGTTGTTGTGTCGCTACCGCAGCCTGTGCCCTAGTCAGTGTGAGCGTGGGTAGGAATGTGATGGTGATACAATTTGTATTTAAAAGGCGAGTGATTTGCGATTATATAGCCGGCTACAATTTTGGAATTGTATTCATGCAAGGCATCTGACACTGATTAGTTTGATCTGGAGTATGTCCTCAGGGAGAGAGTAGAAGCGGATGCTCCTTTGTCGAGATCAAAATCTTCTCCGCGCTTGGGGAATCTGCTTGGTGCCAAGTAGGATGACAGCGAGTGAGATATGTTGATTTCATGAAAAAAGGTGCGTACGAATGGATATGCAGGCGACAGGGTTGTTGTGTCGCTACCGCAGCTGTGCCCTAGTCAGTGTGAACGTGGGTAGGAATGAGATGGTGATACAATTTGTATTTAAAAGGCGAGTGAATTGCGATTATATAGCCGGCTACAATCTTGGAATTGTATTCATGCAAGGCATCTGACACTGATTAGTTTGATCTCGAGTATGTACTGAGGGAGTGAGTAGAAGCGGATGCTCCGTTGTCGAGATCAAAATCTCCACCGCGCTTCGGGAATCTGCTTGGTGCCAAGTAGGATGACAGCGAGTGAGATATGTTGATTTCATGAAAAAAGGTCCGTACGAATGGATATGCAGGGGACAGGGGTGTTGTGTCGCTACCGCAGCTGTGCCCTAGTCAGTGTGAACGTGGGTAGGAATGTGATGGTGATACAATTTGTATTTAAAAGGCGAGTGAATTGCGATTATATAGCCGGCTACAATTTTGGAATTGTATTCATGCAAGGCATCTGACACTGATTAGTTTGATCTGGTGTATGTCGTCAGGGAGAGACTAGAAGCGGATGCTCCTTTGTCGAGATCAAAATCTTCTCCGCGCTTGGGGAATCTGCTTGGTGCCAAGTAGGATGACAGCGAGTGAGATATGTTGATTTCATGAAAAAAGGTGCGTACGAATGGATATGCAGGGGACAGGGTTGTTGTGTCGCTACCGAAGCCTGTGCCCTAGTCAGTGTGAACGTGGGTAGGAATGTGATGGTAATACATTTTGTATTTAAAAGGCTAGTGAATTGCGATTGTATAGCCGGATACAATTTTGGAATTGCATTCATGCAAGGCATCTGACACTGATTAGTTTGATCTCAAGTATGTCCTGAGAGAGTGAGTAGAAGTGGATGCTCCTTTGTCGAGATCAAAATCTTCTCCGCGCTTGGGGAATCTGCTTGGTGCCAAGTAGGATGACAGCGAGTGATGTATGTTGATTTCATGAAAAAAGGTGCGTACGAATCGATATGCAGGGGACAGGGTTGTTGTGTCGCTACCGAAGCCTGTGCCCTAGTCAGTGTGAATGTGGGTAGGAATGTGATGGCGATACAATTTGTATTTAAAAGGCGAGTGAATTGCGATTATATAGCCGGCTACAATTTTGGAATTGTATTGATGCAAGGCATCTGACACTGATTAGTTTGATCTGGAGTATGTCCTGAGGGAGTGAGTAGAAGCGGATGCTCCTTTGTCGAGATCAAAATCTGTACCGCGCTTCGGGAATCTGCTTGGTGCCAAGTAGGATGACAGCGAGTGGGATATGTTGGTTTCATGAAAAAGGTGCGTACGAATGGATATGCAGGGGACAGGGTTGTTGTGTCGCTACCGCAGCCTGTGCCCTAGTCAGTGTGAGCGTGGGTAGGAATGTGATGGTGATACAATTTGTATTTAAAAGGCGAGTGATTTGCGATTATATAGCCGGCTACAATTTTGGAATTGTATTCACGCAAGGCATCTGAGACTGATTAGTTTGATCTGGAGTATGTCCTCAGGGAGAGAGTAGAAGCGGATGCTCCTTTGTCGAGATCAAAATCTTCTCCGCGCTTGGGGAATCTGCTTGGTGCCAAGTAGGATGACAGCGAGTGAGATATGTTGATTTCATGAAAAAAGGTGCGTACGAATGGATATGCAGGCGACAGGGTTGTTGTGTCGCTACCGCAGCCTGTGCCCTAGTCAGTGTGAGCGTGGGTAGGAATGTGATGGTGATACAATTTGTATTTAAAAGGCGAGTGATTTGCGATTATATAGCCGGCTACAATTTTGGAATTGTATTCATGCAAGGCATCTGACACTGATTAGTTTGATCTGGAGTATGTCCTCAGGGAGAGAGTAGAAGCGGATGCTCCTTTGTCGAGATCAAAATCTTCTCCGCGCTTGGGGAATCTGCTTGGTGCCAAGTAGGATGACAGCGAGTGAGATATGTTGATTTCATGAAAAAAGGTGCGTACGAATGGATATGCAGGCGACAGGGTTGTTGTGTCGCTACCGCAGCTGTGCCCTAGTCAGTGTGAACGTGGGTAGGAATGTGATGGTGATACAATTTGTATTTAAAAGGCGAGTGAATTGCGATTATATAGCCGGCTACAATCTTGGAATTGTATTCATGCAAGGCATCTGACACTGATTAGTTTGATCTCGAGTATGTACTGAGGGAGTGAGTAGAAGCGGATGCTCCGTTGTCGAGATCAAAATCTCCACCGCGCTTCGGGAATCTGCTTGGTGCCAAGTAGGATGACAGCGAGTGAGATATGTTGATTTCATGAAAAAAGGTCCGTACGAATGGATATGCAGGGGACAGGGTTGTTGTGTCGCTACCGCAGCTGTGCCCTAGTCAGTGTGAACGTGGGTAGGAATGTGATGGTGATACAATTTGTATTTAAAAGGCGAGTGAATTGCGATTATATAGCCGGCTACAATTTTGGAATTGTATTCATGCAAGGCATCTGACACTGATTAGTTTGATCTGGTGTATGTCGTCAGGGAGAGACTAGAAGCGGATGCTCCTTTGTCGAGATCAAAATCTTCTCCGCGCTTGGGGAATCTGCTTGGTGCCAAGTAGAATGACAGCGAGTGAGATATGTTGATTTCATGAAAAAAGGTGCGTACGAATGGATATGCAGGGGACAGGGTTGTTGTGTCGCTACCGAAGCCTGTGCCCTAGTCAGTGTGAACATGGGTAGGAATGTGATGGTAATACATTTTGTATTTAAAAGGCTAGAGAATTGCGATTGTATAGCCGGATACAATTTTGGAATTGCATTCATGCAAGGCATCTGACACTGATTAGTTTGATCTCAAGTATGTCCTGAGAGAGTGAGTAGAAGCGGATGCTCCTTTGTCGAGATCAAAATCTTCTCCGCGCTTGGGGAATCTGCTTGGTGCCAAGTAGGATGACAGCGAGTGAGATATGTTGATTTCATGAAAAAAGGTGCGTACGAATCGATATGCAGGGGACAGGGTTGTTGTGTCGCTACCGAAGCCTGTGCCCTAGTCAGTGTGAATGTGGGTAGGAATGTGATGGCGATACAATTTGTATTTAAAAGGCGAGTGAATTGCGATTATATAGCCGGCTACAATTTTGGAATTGTATTGATGCAAGGCATCTGACACTGATTAGTTTGATCTGGAGTATGTCCTGAGGGAGTGAGTAGAAGCGGATGCTCCTTTGTCGAGATCAAAATCTGTACCGCGCTTCGGGAATCTGCTTGGTGCCAAGTAGGATGACAGCGAGTGGGATATGTTGGTTTCATGAAAAAAGGTGCGTACGAATGGATATGCAGGGGACAGGGTTGTTGTGTCGCTACCGCAGCCTGTGCCCTAGTCAGTGTGAGCGTGGGTAGGAATGTGATGGTGATACAATTTGTATTTAAAAGGCGAGTGATTTGCGATTATATAGCCGGCTACAATTTTGGAATTGTATTCATGCAAGGCATCTGAGACTGATTAGTTTGATCTGGAGTATGTCCTCAGGGAGAGAGTAGAAGCGGATGCTCCTTTGTCGAGATCAAAATCTTCTCCGCGCTTGGGGAATCTGCTTGGTGCCAAGTAGGATGACAGCGAGTGAGATATGTTGATTTCATGAAAAAAGGTGCGTACGAATGGATATGCAGGCGACAGGGTTGTTGTGTCGCTACCGCAGCCTGTGCCCTAGTCAGTGTGAGCGTGGGTAGGAATGTGATGGTGATACAATTTGTATTTAAAAGGCGAGTGATTTGCGATTATATAGCCGGCTACAATTTTGGAATTGTATTCATGCAAGGCATCTGACACTGATTAGTTTGATCTGGAGTATGTCCTCAGGGAGAGAGTAGAAGCGGATGCTCCTTTGTCGAGATCAAAATCTTCTCCGCGCTTGGGGAATCTGCTTGGTGCCAAGTAGGATGACAGCGAGTGAGATATGTTGATTTCATGAAAAAAGGTGCGTACGAATGGATATGCAGGCGACAGGGTTGTTGTGTCGCTACCGCAGCTGTGCCCTAGTCAGTGTGAACGTGGGTAGGAATGTGATGGTGATACAATTTGTATTTAAAAGGCGAGTGAATTGCGATTATATAGCCGGCTACAATCTTGGAATTGTATTCATGCAAGGCATCTGACACTGATTAGTTTGATCTCGAGTATGTACTGAGGGAGTGAGTAGAAGCGGATGCTCCGTTGTCGAGATCAAAATCTCCACCGCGCTTCGGGAATCTGCTTGGTGCCAAGTAGGATGACAGCGAGTGAGATATGTTGATTTCATGAAAAAAGGTCCGTACGAATGGATATGCAGGGGACAGGGTTGTTGTGTCGCTACCGCAGCTGTGCCCTAGTCAGTGTGAACGTGGGTAGGAATGTGATGGTGATACAATTTGTATTTAAAAGGCGAGTGAATTGCGATTATATAGCCGGCTACAATTTTGGAATTGTATTCATGCAAGGCATCTGACACTGATTAGTTTGATCTGGTGTATGTCGTCAGGGAGAGACTAGAAGCGGATGCTCCTTTGTCGAGATCAAAATCTTCTCCGCGCTTGGGGAATCTGCTTGGTGCCAAGTAGAATGACAGCGAGTGAGATATGTTGATTTCATGAAAAAAGGTGCATACGAATGGATATGCAGGGGACAGGGTTGTTGTGTCGCTACCGAAGCCTGTGCCCTAGTCAGTGTGAACGTGGGTAGGAATGTGATGGTAATACATTTTGTATTTAAAAGGCTAGTGAATTGCGATTGTATAGCCGGATACAATTTTGGAATTGCATTCATGCAAGGCATCTGACACTGATTAGTTTGATCTCAAGTATGTCCTGAGAGAGTGAGTAGAAGCGGATGCTCCTTTGTCGAGATCAAAATCTTCTCCGCGCTTGGGGAATCTGCTTGGTGCCAAGTAGGATGACAGCGAGTGAGATATGTTGATTTCATGAAAAAAGGTGCGTACGAATGGATATGCAGGGGACAGGGTTGTTGTGTCGCTACCGAAGCCTGTGCCCTAGTCAGTGTGAACGTGGGTAGGAATGTGATGGTGATACATTTTGTATTTAAAAGGCTAGTGAATTGCGATTGTATAGCCGGATACAATTTTGGAATTGCATTCATGCAAGGCATCTGACACTGATTAGTTTGATCTCAAGTATGTCCTGAGAGAGTGAGTAGAAGCGGATGCTCCTTTGTCGAGATCAAAATCTTCTCCGCGCTTGGGGAATCTGCTTGGTGCCAAGTAGGATGACAGCGAGTGAGATATGTTGATTTCATGAAAAAAGGTGCGTACGAATCGATATGCAGGGGACAGGGTTGTTGTGTCGCTACCGAAGCCTGTGCCCTAGTCAGTGTGAACGTGGGTAGGAATGTGATGGTGATACAATTTGTATTTAAAAGGCGAGTGAATTGCGATTATATAGCCCGCTATAATTTTGGAATTGTATTCATGCAAGGCATCTGACACTGATTAGTTTGATCTGGAGTATGTCCTCAAGGAGAGACTAGAAGCGGATTCTCCTTTGTCGAGACTAAAATCTCCACCGCGCTTTGGGAATCTGCTTGGTGCGAAGTAGGTTGACAGGGAGTAAGATATGTTGATTTCATGAAAAAAGGTGCCTACGAATGGATATGCAGGGGACAGGGTTGTTGTGTTGCTACCGCAACCTGTGCCCTAGTCATTGTGAACATGGGTGGGAATGTGATGGTGATACAATTTGTATTTAAAATGCGAGTGAATTGCCATTGTATAGCCGGCTACAATTTTGGAATTGTATTCATGCAAGGCATCCGAGACTGATTAGTTTGATCTGGAGTATGTCCTGAGGGAGTGAGTAGAAGCGGAGCTCCTTTGTCGAGATCAAAATCTCTACCGCGCTTCGGGAATCTGCTGGGTGCCAAGTAGGATGACAGCGAGTGAGATATGTTGATTTCATGAAAAAACGTGCGTACGAATGGATATGCAGGGGACAGGGTTGTTGTGTCGCTACCGCAGCTGTGCCCTTGTTAGTGTGAACGTGGGTAGGAATGTGATGGTGATACAATTTGTATTTAAAAGGCGAGTGAATTGCGATTATATAGCCGGCTACAATTTTGGAATTGTATTCATGCAAGGCATCTGACACTGATTAGTTTGATCTGGAGTATGTCCTCAGCGAGAGACTAGAAGCGGATGATCCTTTGTCGAGATCAAAATCTTCTCCGCGCTTGAGGAATCTGCTTGGTGCCAAGTAGGATGACAGCGAGTGAGATATGTTGATTTCATGAAAAAAGGTGCGTACGAATGGATATGCAGGGGACAGGGTTGTTGTGTCGCTAGCGAAGCCTGTGCCCTAGTCAGTGTGAACGTGGGTAGGAATGTGATGGTGATACAATTTGTATTTAAAAGGCGAGTGAATTGCGATTATATAGCCGGCTACAATTTTCGAACTGTATTCATGCAAAGCATCTGACACTGATTAGTTTGATCTGGAGTATGTCCTCAGGGAGAGACTAGAAGCGGATGCTCCTTTGTCGAGATCAAAATCTCCACCGCGCTTTGGGAATCGGCTTGGTGCGAAGTAGGGTGACATGGAGTCAGATATGTTGATTTCATGAAAAAAGGTGCGTACGAATGGATATGCAGGGGACAGGGTTGTTGTGTCGCTATCGCAGCTATGCCCTAGTCAGTGTGAACGTGGGTAGGAATGTGATGGTGATACAATTTGTATTTAAAAGGCGAGTGAATTGCGATTATATAGCGGGCTACAATCTGGGAATTGTATTCATGCAAGGCATATGACACTGATTAGTTTTATCTCGAGTATGTCCTGAGGGAGTGAGTAGAAGCGGATGCTCCGTTGTCGAGATCAAAATCTCCACCGCGCTTCGGGAATCTGCTTGGTGCCAAGTAGGATGACAGCGAGTGAGATATGTTGATTTCATGAAAAAACGTGCGTACCAATGGATATGCAGGGGACAGGGTTGTTGTGTCGCTACCGCAGCTGTGCCCTAGTCAGTGTGAACGTGGGTAGGAATGTGATGGTGATACAATTTGTATTTAAAAGGCGAGTGAATTGCGATTATATAGCCGGCTACAATTTTGGAATTGTATTCATGCAAGGCATCCGAGACTGATTAGTTTGATCTGGAGTATGTCCTGAGGGAGTGAGTAGAAGCGGATGCTCCATTGTCGAGATCAAAATCTCTACCGCGCTTCGGGAATCTGCTTGGTGCCAAGTAGGATCACAGCGAGTGGGATATGTTGGTTTCATGAAAAAAGGTGCGTACGAATGGATATGCATGGGAAAGGGATGTTGTGTGGTTACCGCAGCCTGTGCCCTAGTCAGTGTGAACGTGGGTGGGAATGTGCTGGTGATACAATTTGTATTTAAAATGCGAGTGAATTGCGATTATATAGCCGGCTACAATCTGGGAATTGTATTCATGCAAGGTATCTGACACTGATTAGTTTGATCTCGAGTATGTCCTGAGGGAGTGAGTAGAAGCGGATGCTCCGTTGTCGAGATCAAAATCTCCACCGCGCTTGGGAAATCTGCTTGGTGCCAAGTAGGACGACAGCGAGTGAGATATGTTTATTTAATGAAAAAAGGTGCGTACGAATGGATATGCAGGCGACAGGGTTGTTGTGTCGCTACCGCAGCTGTGCCCATAGTCAGTGTGAACGTGGGTAGGAATGTGATGGTGATACAAGTTGTATTTAAAAGGCGAGTGAATTGCGATTATATAGCCGGCTTCAATTTTGGAATTGTATTCATGCAAGGCATCTGACACTGATTAGTTTGATCTGGAGTATGTCCTCAGGGAGAGACTAGAAGCGGATGCTCCTTTGTCGAGATCAAAATCTTCTCCGCGCTTTTGGAATCTGCTTGGTGCCAAGTAGGATGACAGCGAGTGAGATATGTTGATTTCATGAAAAAAGGTGCGTACGAATGGATATGCAGGGGACAGGGTTGTTGTGTCGCTACCGAAGCCTGTGTCCTAGTCAGTGTGAACGTGGGTAGGAATGTGATGGTGATACAATTTGTATTTAAAAGGCGAGTGAATTGCGATTATATAGCCGGCTACAATTTTGGAATTGTATTCATGCAAGGCATCTGACACTGATTAGTTTGATCTGGAGTATGTCCTCAGGGAGAGACTAGAAGCGGATGCTCCTTTGTCGAGATCAAAATCTTCTCCGCGCTTGGGGAATCTGCTTGCTGCCAAGTAGGATGACAGCGAGTGAGATATGTTGATTTCATGAAAAAAGGTGCGTACGAATGGATATGCAGGGGACAGGGTTGTTGTGTCGCTACCGCAGCTGTGCCCTAGTCAGTGTGAACGTGGGTATGAATGTGATGGTGATACAATTTGTATTTAAAAGGGGAGTGAATTGCGATTATATAGCCGGCTACAATCTGGGAATTGTATTCATGCAAGGCCTCTGACACTGATTAGTTTGATCTCGAGTATGTCCTGAGGGAGTGAGTAGAAGCGGATGCTCCGTTGTCGAGATCAAAATCTCCACCGCGCTTCGGGAATCTGCTTGGGGCCAAGTAGGATGACAGCGAGTGAGATATGTTGATTTCATGAAAAAAGGTGCGTACGAATGGATATGCAGGGGACAGGGTTGTTGTGTCGCTACCGCAGCTGTGCCCTAGTCAGTGTGAACGTGGGTAGGAATGTGATGGTGATACAATTTGTATTTAAAAGGCGAGTGAATTGCGATTATATAGCCCGCTACAATTTTGGAATTGTATTCATGCAAGGCATCTGACACTGATTAGTTTGATCTGGAGTATGTCCTCAGGGAGAGACTAGAAGCGGATTCTCCTTTGTCGAGACTAAAATCTCCACCGCGCTTTGGGAATCAGCTTGGTGCGAAGTAGGTTGACAGGGAGTAAGATATGTAGATTTCATGAAAAAACGTGCGTACGAATGGATATGCAGGGGACAAGGTTGTTGTGTCGCTACCGCAGCTGTGCCCTTGTTAGTGTGAACGTGGGTAGGAATGTGATGGTGATACAATTTGTATTTAAAAGGCGAGTCAATTGCGATTATATAGCCGGCTACAATTTTGGAATTGTATTCATGCAAGGCATCTGACACTGATTAGTTTGATCTGGAGTATGTCCTCAGGGAGAGACTAGAAGCGGATGATCCTTTGTCGAGATCAAAATCTTCTCCGCGCTTGAGGAATCTGCTTGGTGCCAAGTAGAATGACAGCGACTGAGATATGTTGATTTCATGAAAAAAGGTGCGTACGAATGGATATGCAGGGGACAGGGTTGTTGTGTCGCTACCGAAGCCTGTGCCCTAGTCAGTGTGAACGTGGGTAGGAATGTGATGGTGATACAATTTGTATTTAAAAGGCGAGTGAATTGCGATTATATAGCCGGCTACAATTTTCGAATTGTATTCATGCAAGGCATCTGACACTGATTAGTTTGATCTGGAGTATGTCCTCAGGGAGAGACTAGAAGCGGATGCTCCTTTGTCGAGATCAAAATCTCCACCGCGCTTTGGGAATCGGCTTGGTGCGAAGTAGGGTGACATGGAGTAAGATATGTTGATTTCATTAAAAAAGGTGCGTACGAATGGATATGCAGGGGACAGGGTTGTTGTGTCGCTATCGCAGCTATGCCCTAGTCAGTGTGAACGTGGGTAGGAATGTGATGGTTATACAATTTGTATTTAAAAGGCGAGTGAATGGCGATTATATAGCCGGCTACAATCTGGGAATTGTATTCATGCAAGGCATCTGACACTGATTAGTTTTATCTCGAGTATGTCCTGAGGGAGTGAGTAGAAGCGGATGCTCCGTTGTCGAGATCAAAATCTCCACCGCGCTTCGGGAATCTGCTTGGTGCCAAGTAGGATGACAGCGAGTGAGATATGTTGATTTCGTGAAAAAACGTGCGTACGAATGGATATGCAGGGGACAGGGTTGTTGTGTCGCTACCGCAGCTCTGCCCTAGTCAGTGTGAACGTGGGTAGGAATGTGATGGTGATACAATTTGTATTTAAAAGGCGAGTGAATTGCGATTATATAGCCGGCTACAATTTTGGAATTGTATTCATGCAAGGCATCCGAGACTGATTAGTTTGATCTGGAGTATGTCCTGAGGGAGTGAGTAGAAGCGGATGCTCCTTTGTCGAGATCAAAATCTCTACCGCGCTTCGGGAATCTGCTTGGTGCCAAGTAGGATGACAGCGAGTGGGATATGTTGGTTTCATGAAAAAAGGTGCGTACGAATGGATATGCAGGGGACAGGGATGTTGTGTGGTTACCGCAGCCTGCGCCCTAGTCAGTGTGAACGTGGGTGGGAATGTGATGGTGATACAATTTGTATTTAAAATGCGAGTGAATTGCGATTATATAGCCGGCTACAGTCTGGGAATTGTATTCATGCAAGGCATCTGACACTGATTAGTTTGATCTCGAGTATGTCCTGAGGTAGTGAGTAGAAGCGGATGCTCCGTTGTCGAGATCAAAATCTCCACCGCGCTTGGGGAATCTGCTTGGTGCCAAGTAGGATGACAGCGAGTGAGATATGTTTATTTAATGAAAAAAGGTGCGTACGAATGGATATGCAGGCGACAGGGTTGTTGTGTCGCTACCGCAGCTGTGCCCTAGTCAGTGTGAACGTGGGTAGGAATGTGATGGTGATACAATTTGTATTTAAAAGGCGAGTGAAGTGCGATTATATAGCCGGCTACAATCTGGGAATTGTATTCATGCAAGGCATCCGACACTGATTAGTTTGATCTCGAGTATGTCCTGAGGGAGTGAGTAGAAACGGATGCTGCGTTGTCGAGATCAAAATCTCCACCGCGCTTCGGGAATCTGCTTGGTTCCAAGTAGGATGACAGCGAGCGAGATATGTTGATTTTATGAAAAAAGGTGCGTACGAATGGATATGCAGGCGACAGGGTTGTTGTGTCGCTACCGCAGCCTGAGCTCTAGTCAGTGTGAACGCGGGTAGGAATGTGATGGTGATACAATTTGTATTTAAAAGGCGAGTGAATTGCGATTATATAGGCGGCTACAATTTTGGAATTGTATTCATGCAAGGCTACTGACACTGATTAGTTTGATCTGGAGTACGTCCTCAGGGAGAGAGTAGAAGCGGTTGCTCCTTTGTCGAGATCAAAATCTTCTCCGCGCTTGGGGAATCTGCTTGGTGCCAAGTAGGATGACAGCGAGTGAGATATGTTGATTTCATGAAAAAAGGTGCGTACGAATGGATATGCAGGGGCAGGGTTGTTGTGTCACTACCGCAGCCTGTGCCCTAGTCAGTGTGAACGTGGGTAGGAATGTGATGGCGATACAATTTGTATTTAAAAGGCGAGTGAATTGCGATTATATAGCCGGCTACAATTTTGGAATTGTATTCATGCAAGGCATCTGACACTGATTAGTTTGATCTGGAGTATGTCCTGAGGGAGTGAGTAGAAGCGGATGCTCCTTTGTCGAGATCAAAATCTCTACCGCGCTTGGGGAATCTGCTTGGTGCCAAGTAGGATGACAGCGAGTGAGATATGTTGATTTCATGAAAAAAGGTGCGTACGAATGGATATGCAGGGGACAGGGTTGTTGTGTCGCTACCGAAGCCTGTGTCCTAGTCAGTGGGAACGTGGGTAGGAATGTGATGGTGATACAATTTGTATTTAAAAGGCGAGTGAATTGCGATTATATAGCCGGCTACAATCTGGGAATTGTATTCATGCAAGGTCTCTGACACTGATTAGTTTGATCTCGAGTATGTCCTGAGGGAGTGAGTAGAAGCGGATGCTCCTTTGTCGAGATCAAAATCTCTACCGCGCTTCGGGAATCTGCTTGGTGCCAAGTAGGATGACAGCGAGTGGGATATGTTGGTTTCATGAAAAAAGGTGCGTACGAATGGATATGCAGGGGACAGGGTTGTTGTGTCGCTACCGCAGCCTGTGCCCTAGTCAGTGTGAGCGTGGGTAGGAATGTGATGGTGATACAATTTGTATTTAAAAGGCGAGTGATTTGCGATTATATAGCCGGCTACAATTTTGGAATTGTATTCATGCAAGGCATCTGACACTGATTAGTTTGATCTGGAGTATGTCCTCAGGGAGAGAGTAGAAGCGGATGCTCCTTTGTCGAGATCAAAACCTTCTCCGCGCTTGGGGAATCTGCTTGGTGCCAAGTAGGATGACAGCGAGTGAGATATGTTGATTTCATGAAAAAAGGTGCGTACGAATGGATATGCAGGCGACAGGGTTGTTGTGTCGCTACCGCAGCCTGTGCCCTAGTCAGTGTGAGCGTGGGTAGGAATGTGATGGTGATACAATTTGTATTTAAAAGGCGAGTGAATTGCGATTATATAGGCGGCTACAATTTTGGAATTGTATTCATTCAAGGCTACTGACACTGATTAGTTTGATCTGGAGTATGTCCTCAGGGAGAGAGTAGAAGCGGATGCTCCTTTGTCGAGATCAAAATCTTCTCCGCGCTTGGGGAATCTGCTTGGTGCCAAGTATGATGACAGCGAGTGAGATATGTTGATTTCATGAAAAAAGGTGCGTACGAATGGATATGCAGGCGACAGGGTTGTTGTGTCGCTACCGCAGCCTGTGCCCTAGTCAGTGTGAGCGTGGGTAGGAATGTGATGGTGATACAATTTGTATTTAAAAGGCGAGTGAATTGCGATTATAGAGCCGGCTACAATCTGGGAATTGTATTCATGCAAGGCATCTGACACTGATTAGTTTGATCTCGAGTATGTCCTCAGGGAGAGACTAGAAGGGGATGCTCCTTTGTCGAGACCAAAATCTCCACCGCGCTTTGGGAATCTGCTTGGTGCGAAGTAGGTTGACAGGGAGTAAGATATGTTGATTTCATGAAAAAAGGTGCCTACGAGTGGATATGCAGGGGACAGGGTTGTTGTGTTGCTACCGCAACCTGTGCCCTAGTCAGTGTGAACATGGGTGGGAATGTGATGGTGATACAATTTGTATTTAAAATGCGAGGCGAGTGGATTGCCATTGTATAGCCGGCTACAATTTTGGAATTGTATTCATGTAAGGCATCCGAGACTTATTAGTTTGATCTGGAGTATCTCCTGAGGGAGAAAGAAGAAGCGGATGCTCCTTTGTCGAGATCAAAATCTCCACCGCGCATCGGGAATCTGCTTGGTGCCAAGTAGGATGACAGCGAGTGAGATATGTTGATTTCATGAAAAAAGGTGCGTACGAATGGATATGCAGGGGACAGGGTTGTTGTGTTGCTACCGCAACCTGTGCTCTAGTCAGTGTGAACATGGGTGGGAATGTGATGGTGATACAATTTGTATTTAAAATGCGAGTGAATTGCCATTGTATAGCCGGCTACAATTTTGGAATTGTATTCATGCAAGGCATCCGAGACTGATTAGTTTGATCTGGAGTATGTCCTGAGGGAGTGAGTAGAAGCGGATGCTCCTTTGTCGAGATCAAAATCTCTACCGCGCTTCGGGAATCTGCTTGGTGCCAAGTAGGATGACAGCAAGTGGGATATGTTGATTTCATGAAAAAAGGTGCGTACGATCAGATATGCAGGGGACAGGGATGTTGTGTGGCTACCGCAGCCTGTGCCCTAGTCAGTGTGAACGTGGGAGGGAATGTGATGGTGATACAATTTTTATTTAAAATGCGACTGAATTGCGATTATATAGCCGGCTACAATTTTGGAATAGTATTCATGCAAGGCATCTGACACTGATTAGTTTGATCTGGAGTATCTCCTGAGGGAGAAAGAAGAAGCGGATGCTCCTTTGTCGAGATCAAAATCTCCACCGCGCATCGGGAATCTGCTTGGTGCCAAGTAGGATGACAGCGAGTGAGATATGTTGATTTCATGAAAAAAGGTGCGTACGAATGGATATGTAGGGGACAGGGTTGTTGTGTCGCTACCGCAGCTGTGCCCTAGTCAGTGTGAACGTGGGTAGGAATGTGATGGTGATACAATTTGTGTTTAAAAGGCGAGTGAATTGCGATTATATAGCCGGCTAGAATTTTGGAATAGTATTCATGCAAGGCATCTGACACTGATTAGTTTGATCTGGAGTATGTCCTCAGGGAGAGACTAGAAGCGGATGCTCCTTTGTCGAGATCAAAATCTCCACCGCGCTTTGGGAATCGGCTTGGTGCGAAGTAGGCTGACAGGGAGTAAGATATGTTGATTTCATGAAAAAAGGTGCGTACGATTGGATATGCAGGGGACAGGGTTTATGTGTCGCTACCGCAGCTGTGCCCTAGTCAGTGTGAACGTGGGTAGGAATGTGATGGTGATACAATTTGTATTTAAAAGGCGAGTGAATTGCGATTATATAGCCGGCTACAATTTGGAATTGTGTTCATGCAAGGCATCCGAGACTGATTAGTTTGATCTGGAGTATGTCCTGAGGGAGTGAGTAGAAGCGGATGCTCCTTTGTCGAGATCAAAATCCCTACCGCGCACGGGAATCTGCTTGGTGCCAAGTAGGATGACAGCGAGTGGGATATGTTGGTTTCATGAAAAAAGGTGCGTACGAATGGATATGCAGGGGACAGGGTTGTTGTGTTGCTACCGCAACCTGTGCCCTAGTCAGTGTGAACATGGGTGGGAATGTGATGGTGATACAATTTGTATTTAAAATGCGAGTGGATTGCCATTGTATAGCCGGCTACAATTTTGGAATTGTATTCATGTAAGGCATCCGAGACTTATTAGTTTGATCTGGAGTATCTCCTGAGGGAGAAAGAAGAAGCGGATGCTCCTTTGTCGAGATCAAAATCTCCACCGCGCATCGGGAATCTGCTTGGTGCCAAGTAGGATGACAGCGAGTGAGATATGTTGATTTCATGAAAAAAGGTGCGTACGAATGGATATGCAGGGGACAGGGTTGTTGTGTTGCTACCGCAACCTGTGCTCTAGTCAGTGTGAACATGGGTGGGAATGTGATGGTGATACAATTTGTATTTAAAATGCGAGTGAATTGCCATTGTATAGCCGGCTACAATTTTGGAATTGTATTCATGCAAGGCATCCGAGACTGATTAGTTTGATCTGGAGTATGTCCTGAGGGAGTGAGTAGAAGCGGATGCTCCTTTGTCGAGATCAAAATCTCTACCGCGCTTCGGGAATCTGCTTGGTGCCAAGTAGGATGACAGCAAGTGGGATATGTTGATTTCATGAAAAAAGGTGCGTACGATCAGATATGCAGGGGACAGGGATGTTGTGTGGCTACCGCAGCCTGTGCCCTAGTCAGTGTGAACGTGGGAGGGAATGTGATGGTGATACAATTTTTATTTAAAATGCGACTGAATTGCGATTATATAGCCGGCTACAATTTTGGAATAGTATTCATGCAAGGCATCTGACACTGATTAGTTTGATCTGGAGTATCTCCTGAGGGAGAAAGAAGAAGCGGATGCTCCTTTGTCGAGATCAAAATCTCCACCGCGCATCGGGAATCTGCTTGGTGCCAAGTAGGATGACAGCGAGTGAGATATGTTGATTTCATGAAAAAAGGTGCGTACGAATGGATATGTAGGGGACAGGGTTGTTGTGTCGCTACCGCAGCTGTGCCCTAGTCAGTGTGAACGTGGGTAGGAATGTGATGGTGATACAATTTGTGTTTAAAAGGCGAGTGAATTGCGATTATATAGCCGGCTAGAATTTTGGAATAGTATTCATGCAAGGCATCTGACACTGATTAGTTTGATCTGGAGTATGTCCTCAGGGAGAGACTAGAAGCGGATGCTCCTTTGTCGAGATCAAAATCTCCACCGCGCTTTGGGAATCGGCTTGGTGCGAAGTAGGCTGACAGGGAGTAAGATATGTTGATTTCATGAAAAAAGGTGCGTACGATTGGATATGCAGGGGACAGGGTTTATGTGTCGCTACCGCAGCTGTGCCCTAGTCAGTGTGAACGTGGGTAGGAATGTGATGGTGATACAATTTGTATTTAAAAGGCGAGTGAATTGCGATTATATAGCCGGCTACAATTTGGAATTGTGTTCATGCAAGGCATCCGAGACTGATTAGTTTGATCTGGAGTATGTCCTGAGGGAGTGAGTAGAAGCGGATGCTCCTTTGTCGAGATCAAAATCTCTACCGCGCACGGGAATCTGCTTGGTGCCAAGTAGGATGACAGCGAGTGGGATATGTTGGTTTCATGAAAAAAGGTGCGTACGAATGGATATGCAGGGGACAGGGATGTTGTGTGGTTACCGCAGCCTGTGCCCTAGTCAGTGTGAACGTGGGTGGGAATGTGATGGTGATACAATTTGTATTTAAAATGCGAGTGAATTGCGATTATATAGCCATCTACAATTTTGGAATTGTATTCATGCAAGGCATCTGACATTGATTAGTTTGATCTGGAGCATGTCCTCAGGGAGAGAGTAGAAGCGGATGGTCCTTTGTCGATATCAAAATCTTCTCCGCGCTTGGGGAATCTGCTTGGTGCCAAGTAGGATGACAGCGAGTGAGATATGTTTATTTAAAGAAAAAAGGTGCGTACGAATGGATATGCAGGGGACAGGGTTGTTGTCTCGCTACCGCAGCTGTGCCCTAGTCAGTGTGAACGTGGGTAGGAATGTGATGGTGATACAATTTGTATTTAAAATGCGAGTGAATTGCGATTATATAGCCATCTACAATTTTGGAATTGTATTCATGCAAGGCATCTGACACTGATTAGTTTGATCTGGAGTATGTCCTCAAAGAGAGAGTAGAAGCTTATGCTCCTTTGTCGAGACCAAAATCTCCACCGCGCTTCGGGAATCTGCTTGGTGCCAAGTAGGATGACAGCTAGTGAGATATGTTGATTTCATGAAAAAAGGTCCGTACGAATGGATATGCAGAGGACAGGGTTGTTGTGTAGCTACCGCAGCTGTGCCCTAGTCAGTGTGAACGTGGGTAGGAATGTGATGGTGATACAATTTGTATTTAAAAGGCGAGTGAATTGCGATTATATAGCCGGCTACAATTTTGGAATTGTATTCATGCAAGGCATCTGACATTGATTAGTTTGATCTGGAGCATGTCCTCAGGGAGAGAGTAGAAGCGGATGGTCCTTTGGCGAGATCAAAATCTTCTCCGCGCTTGGGGAATCTGCTTGGTGCCAAGTAGGATGACAGCGAGTGAGATATGTTTATTTAATGAAAAAAGGTGCGTACGAATGGATATGCAGGGGACAGGGTTGTTGTCTCGCTACCGCAGCCTGGGACCTAGTCAATGTGAACGTGGGAGGGAATGTGATGGTGATACAATTTGTATTTAAAATGCGAGTGAATTGCGATTATATAGCCGGCAACAATTTTGGAATAGTATTCATGCAAGGCATCTGACACTGATTAGTTTGATCTGGAGTATCTCCTGAGGGAGAAAGAAGAAGCGGATGCTCCTTTGTCGAGATCAAAATCTCCACCGCGCTTGGGGAATCTGCTTGGTTCCAAGCAGGATGACAGCGAGTGAGATATGTTTATTTAATGAAAAAAGGTGCGTACGAATGGATATGCAGGGGACAGGGTTGTTGTCTCGCTACCGCAGCCTGGGACCTAGTCAATGTGACCGTGGGAGGGAATGTGATGGTGATACAATTTGTATTTAAAATGCGAGTGAATTGCGATTATATAGCCGGCAACAATTTTGGAATAGTATTCATGCAAGGCATCTGACACTGATTAGTTTGATCTGGAGTATCTCCTGAGGGAGAAAGAAGAAGCGGATGCTCCTTTGTCGAGATCAAAATCTCCACCGCGCTTCGGGAATCTGCTTGGTTCCAAGCAGGATGACAGCGAGTGAGATATGTTGATTTTATGAAAAAAGGTGCGTACGAATGGATATGCAGGCGACAGGGTTGTTGTGTCGCTACCGCAGCCTGAGCTCAAGTCAGTGTGAACGTGGGTAGGAATGTGATGGTGATACAATTTGTATTTAAAAGGCGAGTGAATTGCCATTATATAGCCGGCTACAATCTTGGAATTGTATTCATGCAAGGCATCTGACACTGATTAGTTTGATCTCGAGTATGTCCTGAGAGAGTGAGTAGCAGCGGATGCTCCGTTTTCGAGATCAAAATCTCCACCGCGCTTCGGGAATCTGCTTGGTGCCAAGCAGGATGACAGCGAGTGAGATATGTTGATTTCACGAAAAAAGGTGCGTACGAATGGATATGCAGGGGACAGGGATGTTGTGTGGCTACCGCAGCCTGTGCCCTATTCAGTGTGAACGTGGGTGGGAATGTGATGGTGATATAATTTGTATTTAAAATGCGAGTGAATTGCGATTATATAGCCATCTACAATTTTGGAATTGTATTCATGCAAGGCATCTGACACTGATTAGTTTGATCTGGAGTATGTCCTCAGGGAGAGTAGAAGCGGATGCTCCTTTGTCGAGATCAAAATCTCCACCGCGCTTCGGGAATCTGCTTGGTGCCAAGTAGGATGACAGCGAGTGAGATATGTTGATTTCATGAAAAAAGGTGCGTACGAATGGATATGCAGGGACAGGGTTGTTGTGTCGCTACCGAAGCCTGTGCCCTAGTCAGTGTGAACGTGGGTAGGAATGTGATGGTGATACAATTTGTATTTAAAAGGCGAGTGAATTGCGATTATATAGCCGGCTACAATTTCGGAATTGTATTCATGCAAGGCATCTGACACTGATTAGTTTGATCTGGAGTATGTCCTCAGGGAGAGACTAGAAGCGGATGCTCCTTTGTCGAGATCAAAATCTCCACCGCGCTTTGGGAATCGGCTTGGTGCGAAGTAGGCTGACAGGGAGTAAGATATGTTGAATTCATTAAAAAAGGTGCGTACGAATGGATATGCAGGCGACAGGGTTGTTGTGTCGCTACCGCAGCCTGAGCTCTAGTCAGTGTGAACGTGGGTAGGAATGTGATGGTGATACAATTTGTATTTAAAAGGCGAGTGAATTGCCATTATATAGCCGGCTACAATCTTGGAATTGTATTCATGCAAGGCATCTGACACTGATTAGTTTGATCTCAAGTATGTCCTGAGAGAGTGAGTAGAAGCGGATGCTCCTTTGTCGAGATCAAAATCTTCTCCGCGCTTGGGGAATCTGCTTGGTGCCAAGTAGGATGACAGCGAGTGAGATATGTTGATTTCATGAAAAAAGGTGCGTACGAATGGATATGCAGGGGACAGGGTTGTTGTGTCGCTACCGAAGCCTGTGCCCTAGTCAGTGTGAATGTGGGTAGGAATGTGATGGTGATACAATTTGTATTTAAAAGGCGAGTGAATTGCGATTATATAGCCGGCTACAATTTTGGAATTGTATTGATGCAAGGCATCTGACACTGATTAGTTTGATCTGGAGTATGTCCTCAGGGAGAGACTAGAAGCGGATGCTCCTTTGTCGAGATCAAAATCTCCACCGCGTTTTGGGAATCGGCTTGGTGCGAAGTAGGCTGACAGGGAGTAAGATATGTTGATTTCATGAAAAAAGGTGCGTACGAATGGATATGCAGGGGACAGGGTTTATGTGTCGCTACCAACGCTGTGGCCTAGTCAGTGTGAACGTGGGTAGGAATGTGATGGTGATACAATTTGTATTTAAAAGGCAAGTGAATTGCGATTATATAGCCGGCTATAATCTTGGAATTGTATTCATGCAAGGCATCTGACACTGATTAGTTTGATCTCGAGTAAGTACTGAGGGAGTGAGTAGAAGCGGATGCTCCGTTGTCGAGATCAAAATCTCCACCGCGCTTCGGGAATCTGCTTGGTGCCAAGTAGGATGACAGCGAGTGAGATATGTTGATTTCATGAAAAAAGGTGCGTACGAATGGATATGCAGGGGACAGGGATGTTGTGTGGCTACCGCAGCCTGTGCCCTAGTCAGTGTGAACGTGGGTGGGAATGTGATGGTGATATAATTTGCATTTAAAATGCGAGTGAATTGCGATTATATAGCCGGCTACAATTTTGGAATTGTATTCATGCAAGGCATCTGACACTGATTAGTTTGATCTGGAGTATGTCCTCAGGGAGAGAGTAGAAGCGGATGCTCCTTTGTCGAGATCAAAATCTCCACCGCGCTTTGGGAATCGGCTTGGTGCGAAGTAGGGTGACATGGAGTAAGATATGTTGATTTCATGAAAAAAGGTGCGTACGAATGGATATGCAGGGGACAGGGTTGTTGTGTCGCTATCGCAGCTATGCCCTAGTCAGTGTGAACGTGGCTAGGAATGTGAAGGTGATACAATTTGTATTTAAAAGGCGAGTGAATTGCGATTATATAGCCGGCTACAATCTGGGAATTGTATTCATGCAAGGCATCTGACACTGATTAGTTTTATCTCGAGTATGTCCTGAGGGAGTGAGTAGAAGCGGATGCTCCGTTGTCGAGATCAAAATCTCCACCGCGCTTCGGGAATCTGCTTGGTGCCATGTAGGATGACAGCGAGTGAGATATGTTGATTTCATGAAAAAACGTGCGTACGAATGGATATGCAGGGGACAGGGTTGTTGTGTCGCTACCGCAGCTGTGCCCTAGTCAGTGTGAACGTGGGTAGGAATGTGATGGTGATACAATTTGTATTTAAAAGGCGAGTGAATTGCGATTATATAGCCGGCTACAATTTTGGAATTGTATTCATGCAAGGCATCCGAGACTGATTAGTTTGATCTGGAGTATGTCCTGAGGGAGTGAGTAGAAGCGGATGCTCCTTTGTCGAGATCAAAGTCTCTACCGCGCTTCGGGAATCTGCTTGGTGCCAAGTAGGATGACAGCGAGTGGGATATGTTGGTTTCATGAAAAAAGGTGCGTACGAATGGATATGCAGGGGACAGGGATGTTGTGTGGTTACCGCAGCCTGTGCCCTAGTCAGTGTGAACGTGGGTGGGAATGTGATGGTGATACAATTTGTATTTAAAATGCGAGTGAATTGCGATTATATAGCCGGCTACAATCTGGGAATTGTATTCATGCAAGGCATCTGACAGTGATTAGTTTGATCTCGAGTATGTCCTGAGGGAGTGAGTAGAAACGGATGCTCCGTTGTCGAGATAAAAATCTCCAACGCGCTTCGGGAATCTGCTTGGTTCCAAGTAGGATGACAGCGAGCGAGATATGTTGATTTTATGAAAAAAGGTGCGTACGAATGGATATGCAGGCGACAGGGTTGTTGTGTCGCTACCGCAGCCTGAGCTCTAGTCAGTGTGAACGTGGGTAGGAATGTGATGGTGATACAATTTGTATTTAAAAGGCGAGTGAATTGCGATTATATAGGCGGCTACAATTTTGGAATTGTATTCATGCAAGGCTACTGACACTGATTAGTTTGATCTGGAGTACGTCCTCAGGGAGAGAGTAGAAGCGGTTGCTCCTTTGTCGAGATCAAAATCTTCTCCGCGCTTGGGGAATCTGCTTGGTGCCAAGTAGGATGACAGCGAGTGAGATATGTTGATTTCATGAAAAAAGGTGCGTACGAATGGATATGCAGGGGACAGGGATGTTGTGTGGTTACCGCAGCCTGTGCCCTAGTCAGTGTGAACGTGGGTGGGAATGTGATGGTGATACAATTTGTATTTAAAAGGCGAGTGAATTGCGATTATATAGCCGGCTACAATCTGGAAATTGTATTCATGCAAGGCATCTGACACTGATTAGTTTGATCTCGAGTATGTCCTCAGGGAGAGACTAGAAGCGGATGCTCCTTTGTCGAGACCAAAATCTCCACCGCGCTTTGGGAATCTGCTTGGTGCGAAGTAGATTGACAGGGAGTAAGATATGTTGATTTCATGAAAAATGGTGCGTACGAATGGATATGCAGGGGACAGGGTTGTTGTGTCGCTACCGCAGCTGTGCCCATAGTCAGTGTGAACGTGGGTAGGAATGTGATGGTGATACAATTTGTATTTAAAAGGCGAGTGAATTGCGATTATATAGCCGGCTTCAATTTTGGAATTGTATTCATGCAAGGCATCTGACACTGATTAGTTTGATCTGGAGTATGTCCTCAGGGAGAGACTAGAAGCGGATGCTCCTTTGTCGAGATCAAAATCTTTTCCGCGCTTGGGGAATCTGCTTGGTGCCAAGTAGGATGACAGCGAGTGAGATATGTTGATTTCATGAAAAAAGGTGCGTACGAATGGATATGCAGGGCACATGGTTGTTGTGTCGCTACCGAAGCCTGTGTCCTAGTCAGTGTGAACGTGGGTAGGAATGTGATGGTGATACAATTTGTATTTAAAAGGAGAGTGAATTACGATTATATAGCCGGCTACAATTTTGGAATTGTATTCATGCAAGGCATCTGGCACTGATTAGTTTGATCTGGAGTATGTCCTCAGGGAGAGTCTAGAAGCGGATGCTCCGTTGTGGAGATCAAAATCTCCACCGCGCTTCGGGAATCTGCTTGGTGCCAAGTAGGATGACAGCGAGTGAGATATGTTTATTTCATGAAAAAAGGTGCGTACGAATGGATATGCAGGGGACAGGGTTGTTGTGTCGCTACCGCAGCTGTGCCCTAGTCAGTGTGAACGTGGGTAGGAATGTGATGGTGATACAATTTGTATTTAAAAGGCGAGTGAATTGCGATTATATAGCCGGCTACAATTTTGGAATTGTATTCATGCAAGGCATCTGACACTGATTAGTTTGATCTGGAGTATCTCCTGAGGGAGAAAGAAGAAGCGGATGCTCCTTTGTCGAGATCAAAATTTCCACCGCGCATCGGGAATCTGCTTGGTGCCAAGTAGGATGACAGCGAGTGGGATATGTTGGTTTCATGAAAAAAGGTGCGTACGAATGGATATGCAGGCGACAGGGTTGTTGTGTCGCTACCGCAGCCTGTGCCCTAGTCAGTGTGAGCGTGGGTAGGAATGTGATGGTGATACAATTTGTATTTAAAAGGCGAGTGAATTGCGATTATATAGCCGGCTACAATCTGGGAATTGTATTCATGCAAGGCATCTGACACTGATTAGTTTGATCTCGAGTATGTCCTCAGGGAGAGACTAGAAGCGGATGCTCCTTTGTCGAGACCAAAATCTCCACCGCGCTTTGGGAATCTGCTTGGTGCGAAGTAGGTTGACAGGGAGTAAGATATGTTGATTTCATGAAAAAAGGTGCCTACGAATGGATATGCAGGGGACAGGGTTGTTGTGTTGCTACCGCAACCTGTGCCCTAGTCAGTGTGAACATGGGTGGGAATGTGATGGTGATACAATTTGTATTTAAAATGCGAGTGAATTGCCATTGTATAGCCGGCTACAATTTTGGAATTGTATTCATGTAAGGCATCCGAGACTGATTAGTTTGATCTGGAGTATCTCCTGAGGGAGGAAGAAGAAGCGGATGCTCTTTTGTCGAGATCAAAATCTCCACAGCGCATCGGGAATCTGCTTGGTGCCAAGTAGGATGACAGCGAGTGAGATATGTTGATTTCATGAAAAAAGGTGCGTACGAATGGATATGCAGGGGACAGGGTTGTTGTGTTGCTACCGCAACCTGTGCTCTAGTCAGTGTGAACATGGGTGGGAATGTGATGGTGATACAATTTGTATTTAAAATGCGAGTGAATTGCCATTGTATAGCCGCCTACAATTTTGGAATTGTATTCATGCAAGGCATCCGAGACTGATTAGTTTGATCTGGAGTATGTCCTGAGGGAGTGAGTAGAAGCGGATGCTCCTTTGTCGAGATCAAAATCTCTACCGCGCTTCGGGAATCTGCTTGGTGCCAAGTAGGATGACAGCAAGTGGGATATGTTGATTTCATGAAAAATCGTGCGTACGAATAGATATGCAGGGGACAGGGATGTTGTGTGGCTACCGCAGCCTGTGCCCCAGTCAGTGTGAACGTGGGAGGGAATGTGATGGTGATACAATTTTTATTTAAAATGCGACTGAGTTGCGATTATATAGCCCGCTACAATTTTGGAATAGTATTCATGCAAGGCATCTGACACTGATTAGTTTGATCTGGAGTATCTCCTGAGGGAGAAAGAAGAAGCGGATGCTCCTTTGTCGAGATAAAAATCTCCACCGCGCATCGGGAATCTGCTTGGTGCCAAGTAGGATGACAGCGAGTGAGATATGTTGATTTCATGAAAAAAGGTGCGTACGAATGGATATGTAGGGGACAGGGTTGTTGTGTCGCTACCGCAGCTGTGCCCTAGTCAGTGTGAACGTGGGTAGGAATGTGATGGTGATACAATTTGTATTTAAAAGGCGAGTGAATTGCGTTTATATAGCCGGCTACAATTTTGGAATAGTATTCATGCAAGGCATCTGACACTGATTAGTTTGATCTGGAGTATGTCCTCAGGGAGAGACTAGAAGCGGATGCTCCTTTGTCGAGATCAAAATCTCCACCGCGCTTTGGGAATCGGCTTGGTGCAAAGTAGGCTGACAGGGAGTAAGATATGTTGATTTCATGAAAAAAGGTGCGTACGAATGGATATGCAGGCGACAGGGTTGTTGTGTCGCTACCGCAGCCTGAGCTCTAGTCAGTGTGAACGTGGGTAGGAATGTGATGGTGATACAATTTGTATTTAAAAGGCGAGTGAATTGCGATTATATAGCCGGCTACAATCTTGGAATTGTATTCATGCAAGGCATCTGACACTGATTAGTTTGATCTCGAGTAAGTACTGAGGGAGTGAGTAGAAGCGGATGCTCCGTTGTCGAGATCAAAATCTCCACCGCGCTTCGGGAATCTGCTTGGTGCCAAGTAGGATGACAGCGCGTGAGATATGTTGATTTGATGAAAAAAGGTGCGTACGAATGGATATGCAGGGGACAGGGTTGTTGTGTCGCTACCGCAGCTGTGCCCTAGTCAGTGTGAACGTGGGTGGGAATGTGATGGTGATACAATTTGTATATAAAATGCGAGTGAATTGCGATTATATAGCCATCTACAATTTTGGAATTGTATTCATACAAGGTATCTGACACTGATTAGTTTGATCTGGAGCACGTCCTCAGGGAGAGAGTAGAAGCGGATGCTCCTTTGTCGAGATCAAAATCTCCACCGCGCTTTGGGAATCGGCTTGGTGCGAAGTAGGGTGACATGGAGTAAGATATGTTGATTTCATGAAAAAAGGTGCGTACGAATGGATATGCAGGGGACAGGGTTGTTGTGTCGCTATCGCAGCTATGCCCTAGTCAGTGTGAACGTGGGTAGGAATGTGATGGTGATACAATTTGTATTTAAAAGGCGAGTGAATTGCGATTATATAGCCGGCTACAATCTGGGAATTGTATTCATGCAAGGCATCTGACACTGATTAGTTTTGTCTCGAGTATGTCCTGAGGGAGTGAGTAGAAGCGGATGCTCCGTTGTCGAGATCAAAATCTCCACCGCGCTTCGGGAATCTGCTTGGTGCCATGTAGGATGACAGCGAGTGAGATATGTTGATTTCATGAAAAAACGTGCGTACGAATGGATATGCAGGGGACAGGGTTGTTGTGTCGCTACCGCAGCTGTGCCCTAGTCAGTGTGAACGTGGGTAGGAATGTGATGGTGATACAATTTGTATTTAAAAGGCGAGTGAATGGCGATTATATAGCCGGCTACAATTTTGGAATTGTATTTATGCAAGGCATCCGAGACTGATTAGTTTGATCTGGAGTATGTCCTGAGGGAGTGAGTAGAAGCGGATGCTCCTTTGTCGAGATCAAAGTCTCTACCGCGCTTCGGGAATCTGCTTGGTGCCAAGTAGGATGACAGCGAGTGGGATATGTTGGTTTCATGAAAAAAGGTGCGTACGAATGGATATGCAGGGGACAGGGATGTTGTGTGGTTACCGCAGCCTGTGCCCTAGTCAGTGTGAACGTGGGTGGGAATGTGATGGTGATACAATTTGTATTTAAAATGCGAGTGAATTGCGATTATATAGCCGGCTACAATCTGGGAATTGTATTCATGCAAGGCATCTGACAGTGATTAGTTTGATCTCGAGTATGTCCTGAGGGAGTGAGTAGAAACGGATGCTCCGTTGTCGAGATCAAAATCTCCAACGCGCTTCGGGAATCTGCTTGGTTCCAAGTAGGATGACAGCGAGCGAGATATGTTGATTTTATGAAAAAAGGTGCGTACGAATGGATATGCAGGCGACAGGGTTGTTGTGTCGCTACCGCAGCCTGAGCTCTAGTCAGTGTGAACGTGGGTAGGAATGTGATGGTGATACAATTTGTATTTAAAAGGCGAGTGAATTGCGATTATATAGGCGGCTACAATTTTGGAATTGTATTCATGCAAGGCTACTGACACTGATTAGTTTGATCTGGAGTACGTCCTCAGGGAGAGAGTAGAAGCGGTTGCTCCTTTGTCGAGATCAAAATCTTCTCCGCGCTTGGGGAATCTGCTTGGTGCCAAGTAGGATGACAGCGAGTGAGATATGTTGATTTCATGAAAAAAGGTGCGTACGAATGGATATGCAGGGGACAGGGATGTTGTGTGGTTACCGCAGCCTGTGCCCTAGTCAGTGTGAACGTGGGTGGGAATGTGATGGTGATACAATTTGTATTTAAAAGGCGAGTGAATTGCGATTATATAGCCGGCTACAATCTGGGAATTGTATTCATGCAAGGCATCTGACACTGATTAGTTTGATCTCGAGTATGTCCTCAGGGAGAGACTAGAAGCGGATGCTCCTTTGTCGAGACCAAAATCTCCACCGCGCTTTGGGAATCTGCTTGGTGCGAAGTAGATTGACAGGGAGTAAGATATGTTGATTTCATGAAAAATGGTGCGTACGAATGGATATGCAGGGGACAGGGTTGTTGTGTCGCTACCGCAGCTGTGCCCATAGTCAGTGTGAACGTGGGTAGGAATGTGATGGTGATACAATTTGTATTTAAAAGGCGAGTGAATTGCGATTATATAGCCGGCTTCAATTTTGGAATTGTATTCATGCAAGGCATCTGACACTGATTAGCTTGACCTGGAGTATGTCCTCAGGGAGAGACTAGAAGCGGATGCTCCTTTGTCGAGATCAAAATCTTTTCCGCGCTTGGGGAATCTGCTTGGTGCCAAGTAGGATGACAGCGAGTGAGATATGTTGATTTCATGAAAAAAGGTGCGTACGAATGGATATGCAGGGGACAGGGTTGTTGTGTCGCTACCGAAGCCTGTGTCCTAGTCAGTGTGAACGTGGGTAGGAATGTGATGGTGATACAATTTGTATTTAAAAGGCGAGTGAATTGCGATTATATAGCCGGCTACAATTTTGGAATTGTATTCATGCAAGGCATCTGACACTGATTAGTTTGATCTGGAGTATGTCCTCAGGGAAGGACTAGAAGCGGATGCTCCTTTGTCGAGATCAAAATCTCCACCGCGCTTTGGGAATCGGCTTGGTGCGAAGTAGGCTGACAGGGAATAAGATATGTTGATTTCATGAAAAAAGGTGCGTACGAATGGATATGCAGGGGACAGGGTTGTTGTGTCGCTACCGCAGCTGTGCCCTAGTCAGTGTGAACGTGGGTAGGAATGTGATGGTGATACAATTTGTATTTAAAAGGCGAGTGAATTGCGATTATATAGCCGGCTACAATTTTGGAATTGTATTCATGCAAGGCATCCGAGACTGATTAGTTTGGTCTGGAGTATGTCCTAAGGAAGTGAGTAGAAGCGGATGCTCCTTTGTCGAGATCAAAATCTCTACCGCGCTTCGGGAATCTGCTTGGTGCCAAGTAGGATGACAGCGAGTGGGATATGTTGGTTTCATGAAAAAAGGTGCGTACGAATGGATATGCAGGGGACAGGGTTGTTGTGTCGCTACCGCAGCTGTGCCCTAGTCAGTGTGAGCGTGGGTAGGAATGTGATGGTGATACAATTTGTATTTAAAAGGCGAGTGATTTGCGATTATATAGCCGGCTACAATTTTGGAATTGTATTCATGCAAGGCATCTGACACTGATTAGTTTGATCTGGAGTATCTCCTGAGGGAGAAAGAAGAAGCGGATGCTCCTTTGTCGAGATCAAAATTTCCACCGCGCATCGGGAATCTGCTTGGTGCCAAGTAGGATGACAGCGAGTGGGATATGTTGGTTTCATGAAAAAAGGTGCGTACGAATGGATATGCAGGCGACAGGGTTGTTGTGTCGCTACCGCAGCCTGTGCCCTAGTCAGTGTGAGCGTGGGTAGGAATGTGATGGTGATACAATTTGTATTTAAAAGGCGAGTGAATTGCGATTATGTAGCCGGCTACAATCTGGGAATTGTATTCATGCAAGGCATCTGACACTGATTAGTTTGATCTCGAGTATGTCCTCAGGGAGAGACTAGAAGCGGATGCTCCTTTGTCGAGACCAAAATCTCCACCGCGCTTTGGGAATCTGCTTGGTGCGAAGTAGGTTGACAGGGAGTAAGATATGTTGATTTCATGAAAAAAGGTGCCTACGAATGGATATGCAGGGGACAGGGTTGTTGTGTTGCTACCGCAACCTGTGCCCTAGTCAGTGTGAACATGGGTGGGAATGTGATGGTGATACAATTTGTATTTAAAATGCGAGTGAATTGCCATTGTATAGCCGGCTACAATTTTGGAATTGTATTCATGTAAGGCATCCGAGACTGATTAGTTTGATCTGGAGTATCTCCTGAGGGAGAAAGAAGAAGCGGATGCTCCTTTGTCGAGATCAAAATCTCCACAGCGCATCGGGAATCTGCTTGGTGCCAAGTAGGATGACAGCGAGTGAGATATGTTGATTTCATGAAAAAAGGTGCGTACGAATGGATATGCAGGGGACAGGGTTGTTGTGTTGCTACCGCAACCTGTGCTCTAGTCAGTGTGAACATGGGTGGGAATGTGATGGTGATACAATTTGTATTTAAAATGCGAGTGAATTGCCATTGTATAGCCGGCTACAATTTTGGAATTGTATTCATGCAAGGCATCCGAGACTGATTAGTTTGATCTGGAGTATGTCCTGAGGGAGTGAGTAGAAGCGGATGCTGCTTTGTCGAGATCAAAATCTCTACCGCACTTCGGGAATCTGCTTGGTGCCAAGTAGGATGACAGCAAGTGGGATATGTTGATTTCATGAAAAATCATGCGTACGAATAGATATGCAGGGGACAGGGATGTTGTGTGGCTACCGCAGCCTGTGCCCTAGTCAGTGTGAACGTGGGAGGGAATGTGATGGTGATACAATTTTTATTTAAAATGCGACTGAGTTGCGATTATATAGCCCGCTACAATTTTGGAATAGTATTCATGCAAGGCATCTGACACTGATTAGTTTGATCTGGAGTATCTCCTGAGGGAGAAAGAAGAAGCGGATGCTCCTTTGTCGAGATCAAAATCTCCACCGCGCATCGGGAATCTGCTTGGTGCCAAGTAGGATGACAGCGAGTGAGATATGTTGATTTCATGAAAAAAGGCGCGTACGAATGGATATGTAGGGGACAGGGTTGTTGTGTCGCTACCGCAGCTGTGCCCTAGTCAGTGTGAACGTGGGTAGGAATGTGATGGTGATACAATTTGTATTTAAAAGGCGAGTGAATTGCGTTTATATAGCCGGCTACAATTTTGGAATAGTATTCATGCAAGGCATCCGACACTGATTAGTTTGGTCTCGAGTATGTCCTGAGAGAGTGAGTAGCAGCGGATGCTCCGTTTTCGAGATCAAAATCTCCACCGCGCTTCGGGAATCCGCTTGGTGCCAAGCAGGATGACAGCGAGTGAGATATGTTGATTTCATGAAAAAAGGTGCGTACGAATGGATATGCAGGGGACAGGGATGTTGTGTGGCTACCGCAGCCTGTGCCCTAGTCAGTGTGAACGTGGGTGGGAATGTGATGGTAATATAATTTGTATTTAAAATGCGAGTGAATTGCGATTATATAGCCATCTACAATTTTGGAATTGTATTCATGCAAGGCATCTGACACTGATTAGTTTGATCTGGAGTATGTCCTCAGGGAGAGAGTAGAAGCGGATGCTCCTTTGTCGAGACCAAAATCTCCACCGCGCTTTGGGAATCTGCTTGGTGCGAAGTAGGTTGACAGGGAGTAAGAGATGTTGATTTCATGAAAAAAGGTGCCTACGAATGGATATGCAGGGGACAGGGTTGTTGTGTTGCTACCGCAACCTGTGCCCTAGTCAGTGTGAACATTGGTGGGAATGTGATGGTGATACAATTTGTATTTAAAATGCGAGTGAATTGCCATTGTGTTGCCGGCTACAATTTTGTTATTGTATTCATGCAAGGCATCCGAGACTGAGTAGTTTGATCTGGAGTATGTCCTGAGGGAGTGAGTAGAAGCGGATGCTCCTTTGTCGAGATCAAAATCTCTACCGCGCTTCGGGAATCTGCTTGGTGCCAAGTAGGATGACAGCGAGTGGGATATGTTGATTTCATGAAAAAAGGTGCGTACGAATGGATATGCAGGGGACAGGGATGTTGTGTGGCTACCGCAGCCTGTGCCCTAGTCAGTGTGAACGTGGGTGGGAATGTTATGGTGATATAATTTGCATTTAAAATGCGAGTGAATTGCGATTATATAGCCATCTACAATTTTGGAATTGTATTCATGGAGGGCATCTGACACTGATTAGTTTGATCTGGAGTATGTCCTCAGGGAGAGAGTAGAAGCGGATGCTCCTTTGTCGAGATCAAAATCTCCACCGCGCTTCGGGAATCTGCTTCGTGCCAAGTAGGATGACAGCGAGTGAGATATGTTGATTTCATGAAAAAAGGTCCGTACGAATGGATATGCAGGGGACAGGGTTGTCTCGGTACCGCAGCCTGGGACCTAGTCAATGTGAACGTGGGAGGGAATGTGATGGTGATACAATTTGTATTTAAAAGGCGAGTGAATTGCCATTATATAGCCGGCTACAATCTTGGAATTGTATTCATGCAAGGCATCTGACACTGATTAGTTTGATCTCGAGTATGTCCTGAGAGAGTGAGTAGCAGCGGATGCTCCGTTTTCGAGATCAAAATCTCCACCGCGCTTCGGGAATCTGCTTGGTGCCAAGCAGGATGACAGCGAGTGAGATATGTTGATTTCATGAAAAAAGGTGCGTACGAATGGATATGCAGGGGACAGGGATGTTGTGTCGCTACCGCAGCTGTGCCCTAGTCAGTGTGAACGTGGGTAGGAATGTGATGGTGATACAATTTGTGTTTAAAAGGCGAGTGAATTGCGATTATATAGCCGGCTAGAATTTTGGAATAGTATTCATGCAAGGCATCTGACACTGATTAGTTTGATCTGGAGTATGTCCTCAGGGAGAGACTAGAAGCGGATGCTCCTTTGTCGAGATCAAAATCTCCACCGCGCTTTGGGAATCGGCTTGGTGCGAAGTAGGCTGACAGGGAGTAAGATATGTTGATTTCATGAAAAAAGGTGCGTACGATTGGATATGCAGGGGACAGGGTTTATGTGTCGCTACCGCAGCTGTGCCCTAGTCAGTGTGAACGTGGGTAGGAATGTGATGGTGATACAATTTGTATTTAAAAGGCGAGTGAATTGCGATTATATAGCCGGCTACAATTTGGAATTGTGTTCATGCAAGGCATCCGAGACTGATTAGTTTGATCTGGAGTATGTCCTGAGGGAGTGAGTAGAAGCGGATGCTCCTTTGTCGAGATCAAAATCTCTACCGCGCACGGGAATCTGCTTGGTGCCAAGTAGGATGACAGCGAGTGGGATATGTTGGTTTCATGAAAAAAGGTGCGTACGAATGGATATGCAGGGGACAGGGATGTTGTGTGGTTACCGCAGCCTGTGCCCTAGTCAGTGTGAACGTGGGTGGGAATGTGATGGTGATACAATTTGTATTTAAAATGCGAGTGAATTGCGATTATATAGCCATCTACAATTTTGGAATTGTATTCATGCAAGGCATCTGACATTGATTAGTTTGATCTGGAGCATGTCCTCAGGGAGAGAGTAGAAGCGGATGGTCCTTTGTCGATATCAAAATCTTCTCCGCGCTTGGGGAATCTGCTTGGTGCCAAGTAGGATGACAGCGAGTGAGATATGTTTATTTAAAGAAAAAAGGTGCGTACGAATGGATATGCAGGGGACAGGGTTGTTGTCTCGCTACCGCAGCTGTGCCCTAGTCAGTGTGAACGTGGGTAGGAATGTGATGGTGATACAATTTGTATTTAAAATGCGAGTGAATTGCGATTATATAGCCATCTACAATTTTGGAATTGTATTCATGCAAGGCATCTGACTCTGATTAGTTTGATCTGGAGTATGTCCTCAAAGAGAGAGTAGAAGCTTATGCTCCTTTGTCGAGACCAAAATCTCCACCGCGCTTCGGGAATCTGCTTGGTGCCAAGTAGGATGACAGCTAGTGAGATATGTTGATTTCATGAAAAAAGGTCCGTACGAATGGATATGCAGAGGACAGGGTTGTTGTGTAGCTACCGCAGCTGTGCCCTAGTCAGTGTGAACGTGGGTAGGAATGTGATGGTGATACAATTTGTATTTAAAAGGCGAGTGAATTGCGATTATATAGCCGGCTACAATTTTGGAATTGTATTCATGCAAGGCATCTGACATTGATTAGTTTGATCTGGAGCATGTCCTCAGGGAGAGAGTAGAAGCGGATGGTCCTTTGGCGAGATCAAAATCTTCTCCGCGCTTGGGGAATCTGCTTGGTGCCAAGTAGGATGACAGCGAGTGAGATATGTTTATTTAATGAAAAAAGGTGCGTACGAATGGATATGCAGGGGACAGGGTTGTTGTCTCGCTACCGCAGCCTGGGACCTAGTCAATGTGAACGTGGGAGGGAATGTGATGGTGATACAATTTGTATTTAAAATGCGAGTGAATTGCGATTATATAGCCGGCAACAATTTTGGAATAGTATTCATGCAAGGCATCTGACACTGATTAGTTTGATCTGGAGTATCTCCTGAGGGAGAAAGAAGAAGCGGATGCTCCTTTGTCGAGATCAAAATCTCCACCGCGCTTGGGGAATCTGCTTGGTTCCAAGCAGGATGACAGCGAGTGAGATATGTTTATTTAATGAAAAAAGGTGCGTACGAATGGATATGCAGGGGACAGGGTTGTTGTCTCGCTACCGCAGCCTGGGACCTAGTCAATGTGACCGTGGGAGGGAATGTGATGGTGATACAATTTGTATTTAAAATGCGAGTGAATTGCGATTATATAGCCGGCAACAATTTTGGAATAGTATTCATGCAAGGCATCTGACACTGATTAGTTTGATCTGGAGTATCTCCTGAGGGAGAAAGAAGAAGCGGATGCTCCTTTGTCGAGATCAAAATCTCCACCGCGCTTCGGGAATCTGCTTGGTTCCAAGCAGGATGACAGCGAGTGAGATATGTTGATTTTATGAAAAAAGGTGCGTACGAATGGATATGCAGGCGACAGGGTTGTTGTGTCGCTACCGCAGCCTGAGCTCAAGTCAGTGTGAACGTGGGTAGGAATGTGATGGTGATACAATTTGTATTTAAAAGGCGAGTGAATTGCCATTATATAGCCGGCTACAATCTTGGAATTGTATTCATGCAAGGCATCTGACACTGATTAGTTTGATCTCGAGTATGTCCTGAGAGAGTGAGTAGCAGCGGATGCTCCGTTTTCGAGATCAAAATCTCCACCGCGCTTCGGGAATCTGCTTGGTGCCAAGCAGGATGACAGCGAGTGAGATATGTTGATTTCACGAAAAAAGGTGCGTACGAATGGATATGCAGGGGACAGGGATGTTGTGTGGCTACCGCAGCCTGTGCCCTATTCAGTGTGAACGTGGGTGGGAATGTGATGGTGATATAATTTGTATTTAAAATGCGAGTGAATTGCGATTATATAGCCATCTACAATTTTGGAATTGTATTCATGCAAGGCATCTGACACTGATTAGTTTGATCTGGAGTATGTCCTCAGGGAGAGTAGAAGCGGATGCTCCTTTGTCGAGATCAAAATCTCCACCGCGCTTCGGGAATCTGCTTGGTGCCAAGTAGGATGACAGCGAGTGAGATATGTTGATTTCATGAAAAAAGGTGCGTACGAATGGATATGCAGGGACAGGGTTGTTGTGTCGCTACCGAAGCCTGTGCCCTAGTCAGTGTGAACGTGGGTAGGAATGTGATGGTGATACAATTTGTATTTAAAAGGCGAGTGAATTGCGATTATATAGCCGGCTACAATTTCGGAATTGTATTCATGCAAGGCATCTGACACTGATTAGTTTGATCTGGAGTATGTCCTCAGGGAGAGACTAGAAGCGGATGCTCCTTTGTCGAGATCAAAATCTCCACCGCGCTTTGGGAATCGGCTTGGTGCGAAGTAGGCTGACAGGGAGTAAGATATGTTGAATTCATTAAAAAAGGTGCGTACGAATGGATATGCAGGCGACAGGGTTGTTGTGTCGCTACCGCAGCCTGAGCTCTAGTCAGTGTGAACGTGGGTAGGAATGTGATGGTGATACAATTTGTATTTAAAAGGCGAGTGAATTGCCATTATATAGCCGGCTACAATCTTGGAATTGTATTCATGCAAGGCATCTGACACTGATTAGTTTGATCTCAAGTATGTCCTGAGAGAGTGAGTAGAAGCGGATGCTCCTTTGTCGAGATCAAAATCTTCTCCGCGCTTGGGGAATCTGCTTGGTGCCAAGTAGGATGACAGCGAGTGAGATATGTTGATTTCATGAAAAAAGGTGCGTACGAATGGATATGCAGGGGACAGGGTTGTTGTGTCGCTACCGAAGCCTGTGCCCTAGTCAGTGTGAATGTGGGTAGGAATGTGATGGTGATACAATTTGTATTTAAAAGGCGAGTGAATTGCGATTATATAGCCGGCTACAATTTTGGAATTGTATTGATGCAAGGCATCTGACACTGATTAGTTTGATCTGGAGTATGTCCTCAGGGAGAGACTAGAAGCGGATGCTCCTTTGTCGAGATCAAAATCTCCACCGCGTTTTGGGAATCGGCTTGGTGCGAAGTAGGCTGACAGGGAGTAAGATATGTTGATTTCATGAAAAAAGGTGCGTACGAATGGATATGCAGGGGACAGGGTTTATGTGTCGCTACCAACGCTGTGGCCTAGTCAGTGTGAACGTGGGTAGGAATGTGATGGTGATACAATTTGTATTTAAAAGGCAAGTGAATTGCGATTATATAGCCGGCTATAATCTTGGAATTGTATTCATGCAAGGCATCTGACACTGATTAGTTTGATCTCGAGTAAGTACTGAGGGAGTGAGTAGAAGCGGATGCTCCGTTGTCGAGATCAAAATCTCCACCGCGCTTCGGGAATCTGCTTGGTGCCAAGTAGGATGACAGCGAGTCAGATATGTTGATTTCATGAAAAAAGGTGCGTACGAATGGATATGCAGGGGACAGGGATGTTGTGTGGCTACCGCAGCCTGTGCCCTAGTCAGTGTGAACGTGGGTGGGAATGTGATGGTGATATAATTTGCATTTAAAATGCGAGTGAATGGCGATTATATAGCCATCTACAATTTTGGAATTGTATTCATGCAAGGCATCTGACACTGATTAGTTTGATCTGGAGTATGTCCTCAGGGAGAGAGTAGAAGCGGATGCTCCTTTGTCGAGATCAAAATCTCCACCGCGCTTCGGGAATCTGCTTGGTGCCAAGTAGGATGACAGCGAGTGAGATATGTTGATTTCATGAAAAAAGGTCCGTACGAATGGATATGCAGGGGACAGGGTTGTTGTGTCGCTACCGCAGCTGTGCCCTAGTCAGTGTGAACGTGGGTAGGAATGTGATGGTGATACAATTTGTATTTAAAAGGCGAGTGAATTGCGATTATATAGCCGGCTACAATTTTGGAATTGTATTCATGCAAGGCATCTGACACTGATTAGTTTGATCTGGAGTATGTCCTCAGGGAGAGAGTAGAAGCGGATGCTCCTTTGTCGAGATCAAAATCTCCACCGCGCTTTGGGAATCGGCTTGGTGCGAAGTAGGGTGACATGGAGTAAGATATGTTGATTTCATGAAAAAAGGTGCGTACGAATGGATATGCAGGGGACAGGGTTGTTGTGTCGCTATCGCAGCTATGCCCTAGTCAGTGTGAACGTGGCTAGGAATGTGAAGGTGATACAATTTGTATTTAAAAGGCGAGTGAATTGCGATTATATAGCCGGCTACAATCTGGGAATTGTATTCATGCAAGGCATCTGACACTGATTAGTTTTATCTCGAGTATGTCCTGAGGGAGTGAGTAGAAGCGGATGCTCCGTTGTCGAGATCAAAATCTCCACCGCGCTTCGGGAATCTGCTTGGTGCCATGTAGGATGACAGCGAGTGAGATATGTTGATTTCATGAAAAAACGTGCGTACGAATGGATATGCAGGGGACAGGGTTGTTGTGTCGCTACCGCAGCTGTGCCCTAGTCAGTGTGAACGTGGGTAGGAATGTGATGGTGATACAATTTGTATTTAAAAGGCGAGTGAATTGCGATTATATAGCCGGCTACAATTTTGGAATTGTATTCATGCAAGGCATCCGAGACTGATTAGTTTGATCTGGAGTATGTCCTGAGGGAGTGAGTAGAAGCGGATGCTCCTTTGTCGAGATCAAAGTCTCTACCGCGCTTCGGGAATCTGCTTGGTGCCAAGTAGGATGACAGCGAGTGGGATATGTTGGTTTCATGAAAAAAGGTGCGTACGAATGGATATGCAGGGGACAGGGATGTTGTGTGGTTACCGCAGCCTGTGCCCTAGTCAGTGTGAACGTGGGTGGGAATGTGATGGTGATACAATTTGTATTTAAAATGCGAGTGAATTGCGATTATATAGCCGGCTACAATCTGGGAATTGTATTCATGCAAGGCATCTGACAGTGATTAGTTTGATCTCGAGTATGTCCTGAGGGAGTGAGTAGAAACGGATGCTCCGTTGTCGAGATAAAAATCTCCAACGCGCTTCGGGAATCTGCTTGGTTCCAAGTAGGATGACAGCGAGCGAGATATGTTGATTTTATGAAAAAAGGTGCGTACGAATGGATATGCAGGCGACAGGGTTGTTGTGTCGCTACCGCAGCCTGAGCTCTAGTCAGTGTGAACGTGGGTAGGAATGTGATGGTGATACAATTTGTATTTAAAAGGCGAGTGAATTGCGATTATATAGGCGGCTACAATTTTGGAATTGTATTCATGCAAGGCTACTGACACTGATTAGTTTGATCTGGAGTACGTCCTCAGGGAGAGAGTAGAAGCGGTTGCTCCTTTGTCGAGATCAAAATCTTCTCCGCGCTTGGGGAATCTGCTTGGTGCCAAGTAGGATGACAGCGAGTGAGATATGTTGATTTCATGAAAAAAGGTGCGTACGAATGGATATGCAGGGGACAGGGATGTTGTGTGGTTACCGCAGCCTGTGCCCTAGTCAGTGTGAACGTGGGTGGGAATGTGATGGTGATACAATTTGTATTTAAAAGGCGAGTGAATTGCGATTATATAGCCGGCTACAATCTGGAAATTGTATTCATGCAAGGCATCTGACACTGATTAGTTTGATCTCGAGTATGTCCTCAGGGAGAGACTAGAAGCGGATGCTCCTTTGTCGAGACCAAAATCTCCACCGCGCTTTGGGAATCTGCTTGGTGCGAAGTAGATTGACAGGGAGTAAGATATGTTGATTTCATGAAAAATGGTGCGTACGAATGGATATGCAGGGGACAGGGTTGTTGTGTCGCTACCGCAGCTGTGCCCATAGTCAGTGTGAACGTGGGTAGGAATGTGATGGTGATACAATTTGTATTTAAAAGGCGAGTGAATTGCGATTATATAGCCGGCTTCAATTTTGGAATTGTATTCATGCAAGGCATCTGACACTGATTAGTTTGATCTGGAGTATGTCCTCAGGGAGAGACTAGAAGCGGATGCTCCTTTGTCGAGATCAAAATCTTTTCCGCGCTTGGGGAATCTGCTTGGTGCCAAGTAGGATGACAGCGAGTGAGATATGTTGATTTCATGAAAAAAGGTGCGTACGAATGGATATGCAGGGCACATGGTTGTTGTGTCGCTACCGAAGCCTGTGTCCTAGTCAGTGTGAACGTGGGTAGGAATGTGATGGTGATACAATTTGTATTTAAAAGGAGAGTGAATTACGATTATATAGCCGGCTACAATTTTGGAATTGTATTCATGCAAGGCATCTGACACTGATTAGTTTGATCTGGAGTATGTCCTCAGGGAGAGACTAGAAGCGGATGCTCCGTTGTGGAGATCAAAATCTCCACCGCGCTTCGGGAATCTGCTTGGTGCCAAGTAGGATGACAGCGAGTGAGATATGTTTATTTCATGAAAAAAGGTGCGTACGAATGGATATGCAGGGGACAGGGTTGTTGTGTCGCTACCGCAGCTGTGCCCTAGTCAGTGTGAACGTGGGTAGGAATGTGATGGTGATACAATTTGTATTTAAAAGGCGAGTGAATTGCGATTATATAGCCGGCTACAATTTTGGAATTGTATTCATGCAAGGCATCTGACACTGATTAGTTTGATCTGGAGTATCTCCTGAGGGAGAAAGAAGAAGCGGATGCTCCTTTGTCGAGATCAAAATTTCCACCGCGCATCGGGAATCTGCTTGGTGCCAAGTAGGATGACAGCGAGTGGGATATGTTGGTTTCATGAAAAAAGGTGCGTACGAATGGATATGCAGGCGACAGGGTTGTTGTGTCGCTACCGCAGCCTGTGCCCTAGTCAGTGTGAGCGTGGGTAGGAATGTGATGGTGATACAATTTGTATTTAAAAGGCGAGTGAATTGCGATTATATAGCCGGCTACAATCTGGGAATTGTATTCATGCAAGGCATCTGACACTGATTAGTTTGATCTCGAGTATGTCCTCAGGGAGAGACTAGAAGCGGATGCTCCTTTGTCGAGACCAAAATCTCCACCGCGCTTTGGGAATCTGCTTGGTGCGAAGTAGGTTGACAGGGAGTAAGATATGTTGATTTCATGAAAAAAGGTGCCTACGAATGGATATGCAGGGGACAGGGTTGTTGTGTTGCTACCGCAACCTGTGCCCTAGTCAGTGTGAACATGGGTGGGAATGTGATGGTGATACAATTTGTATTTAAAATGCGAGTGAATTGCCATTGTATAGCCGGCTACAATTTTGGAATTGTATTCATGTAAGGCATCCGAGACTGATTAGTTTGATCTGGAGTATCTCCTGAGGGAGGAAGAAGAAGCGGATGCTCTTTTGTCGAGATCAAAATCTCCACAGCGCATCGGGAATCTGCTTGGTGCCAAGTAGGATGACAGCGAGTGAGATATGTTGATTTCATGAAAAAAGGTGCGTACGAATGGATATGCAGGGGACAGGGTTGTTGTGTTGCTACCGCAACCTGTGCTCTAGTCAGTGTGAACATGGGTGGGAATGTGATGGTGATACAATTTGTATTTAAAATGCGAGTGAATTGCCATTGTATAGCCGCCTACAATTTTGGAATTGTATTCATGCAAGGCATCCGAGACTGATTAGTTTGATCTGGAGTATGTCCTGAGGGAGTGAGTAGAAGCGGATGCTCCTTTGTCGAGATCAAAATCTCTACCGCGCTTCGGGAATCTGCTTGGTGCCAAGTAGGATGACAGCAAGTGGGATATGTTGATTTCATGAAAAATCGTGCGTACGAATAGATATGCAGGGGACAGGGATGTTGTGTGGCTACCGCAGCCTGTGCCCCAGTCAGTGTGAACGTGGGAGGGAATGTGATGGTGATACAATTTTTATTTAAAATGCGACTGAGTTGCGATTATATAGCCCGCTACAATTTTGGAATAGTATTCATGCAAGGCATCTGACACTGATTAGTTTGATCTGGAGTATCTCCTGAGGGAGAAAGAAGAAGCGGATGCTCCTTTGTCGAGATAAAAATCTCCACCGCGCATCGGGAATCTGCTTGGTGCCAAGTAGGATGACAGCGAGTGAGATATGTTGATTTCATGAAAAAAGGTGCGTACGAATGGATATGTAGGGGACAGGGTTGTTGTGTCGCTACCGCAGCTGTGCCCTAGTCAGTGTGAACGTGGGTAGGAATGTGATGGTGATACAATTTGTATTTAAAAGGCGAGTGAATTGCGTTTATATAGCCGGCTACAATTTTGGAATAGTATTCATGCAAGGCATCTGACACTGATTAGTTTGATCTGGAGTATGTCCTCAGGGAGAGACTAGAAGCGGATGCTCCTTTGTCGAGATCAAAATCTCCACCGCGCTTTGGGAATCGGCTTGGTGCAAAGTAGGCTGACAGGGAGTAAGATATGTTGATTTCATGAAAAAAGGTGCGTACGAATGGATATGCAGGCGACAGGGTTGTTGTGTCGCTACCGCAGCCTGAGCTCTAGTCAGTGTGAACGTGGGTAGGAATGTGATGGTGATACAATTTGTATTTAAAAGGCGAGTGAATTGCGATTATATAGCCGGCTACAATCTTGGAATTGTATTCATGCAAGGCATCTGACACTGATTAGTTTGATCTCGAGTAAGTACTGAGGGAGTGAGTAGAAGCGGATGCTCCGTTGTCGAGATCAAAATCTCCACCGCGCTTCGGGAATCTGCTTGGTGCCAAGTAGGATGACAGCGCGTGAGATATGTTGATTTGATGAAAAAAGGTGCGTACGAATGGATATGCAGGGGACAGGGTTGTTGTGTCGCTACCGCAGCTGTGCCCTAGTCAGTGTGAACGTGGGTGGGAATGTGATGGTGATACAATTTGTATATAAAATGCGAGTGAATTGCGATTATATAGCCATCTACAATTTTGGAATTGTATTCATACAAGGTATCTGACACTGATTAGTTTGATCTGGAGCACGTCCTCAGGGAGAGAGTAGAAGCGGATGCTCCTTTGTCGAGATCAAAATCTCCACCGCGCTTTGGGAATCGGCTTGGTGCGAAGTAGGGTGACATGGAGTAAGATATGTTGATTTCATGAAAAAAGGTGCGTACGAATGGATATGCAGGGGACAGGGTTGTTGTGTCGCTATCGCAGCTATGCCCTAGTCAGTGTGAACGTGGGTAGGAATGTGATGGTGATACAATTTGTATTTAAAAGGCGAGTGAATTGCGATTATATAGCCGGCTACAATCTGGGAATTGTATTCATGCAAGGCATCTGACACTGATTAGTTTTGTCTCGAGTATGTCCTGAGGGAGTGAGTAGAAGCGGATGCTCCGTTGTCGAGATCAAAATCTCCACCGCGCTTCGGGAATCTGCTTGGTGCCATGTAGGATGACAGCGAGTGAGATATGTTGATTTCATGAAAAAACGTGCGTACGAATGGATATGCAGGGGACAGGGTTGTTGTGTCGCTACCGCAGCTGTGCCCTAGTCAGTGTGAACGTGGGTAGGAATGTGATGGTGATACAATTTGTATTTAAAAGGCGAGTGAATGGCGATTATATAGCCGGCTACAATTTTGGAATTGTATTTATGCAAGGCATCCGAGACTGATTAGTTTGATCTGGAGTATGTCCTGAGGGAGTGAGTAGAAGCGGATGCTCCTTTGTCGAGATCAAAGTCTCTACCGCGCTTCGGGAATCTGCTTGGTGCCAAGTAGGATGACAGCGAGTGGGATATGTTGGTTTCATGAAAAAAGGTGCGTACGAATGGATATGCAGGGGACAGGGATGTTGTGTGGTTACCGCAGCCTGTGCCCTAGTCAGTGTGAACGTGGGTGGGAATGTGATGGTGATACAATTTGTATTTAAAATGCGAGTGAATTGCGATTATATAGCCGGCTACAATCTGGGAATTGTATTCATGCAAGGCATCTGACAGTGATTAGTTTGATCTCGAGTATGTCCTGAGGGAGTGAGTAGAAACGGATGCTCCGTTGTCGAGATCAAAATCTCCAACGCGCTTCGGGAATCTGCTTGGTTCCAAGTAGGATGACAGCGAGCGAGATATGTTGATTTTATGAAAAAAGGTGCGTACGAATGGATATGCAGGCGACAGGGTTGTTGTGTCGCTACCGCAGCCTGAGCTCTAGTCAGTGTGAACGTGGGTAGGAATGTGATGGTGATACAATTTGTATTTAAAAGGCGAGTGAATTGCGATTATATAGGCGGCTACAATTTTGGAATTGTATTCATGCAAGGCTACTGACACTGATTAGTTTGATCTGGAGTACGTCCTCAGGGAGAGAGTAGAAGCGGTTGCTCCTTTGTCGAGATCAAAATCTTCTCCGCGCTTGGGGAATCTGCTTGGTGCCAAGTAGGATGACAGCGAGTGAGATATGTTGATTTCATGAAAAAAGGTGCGTACGAATGGATATGCAGGGGACAGGGATGTTGTGTGGTTACCGCAGCCTGTGCCCTAGTCAGTGTGAACGTGGGTGGGAATGTGATGGTGATACAATTTGTATTTAAAAGGCGAGTGAATTGCGATTATATAGCCGGCTACAATCTGGGAATTGTATTCATGCAAGGCATCTGACACTGATTAGTTTGATCTCGAGTATGTCCTCAGGGAGAGACTAGAAGCGGATGCTCCTTTGTCGAGACCAAAATCTCCACCGCGCTTTGGGAATCTGCTTGGTGCGAAGTAGATTGACAGGGAGTAAGATATGTTGATTTCATGAAAAATGGTGCGTACGAATGGATATGCAGGGGACAGGGTTGTTGTGTCGCTACCGCAGCTGTGCCCATAGTCAGTGTGAACGTGGGTAGGAATGTGATGGTGATACAATTTGTATTTAAAAGGCGAGTGAATTGCGATTATATAGCCGGCTTCAATTTTGGAATTGTATTCATGCAAGGCATCTGACACTGATTAGCTTGACCTGGAGTATGTCCTCAGGGAGAGACTAGAAGCGGATGCTCCTTTGTCGAGATCAAAATCTTTTCCGCGCTTGGGGAATCTGCTTGGTGCCAAGTAGGATGACAGCGAGTGAGATATGTTGATTTCATGAAAAAAGGTGCGTACGAATGGATATGCAGGGGACAGGGTTGTTGTGTCGCTACCGAAGCCTGTGTCCTAGTCAGTGTGAACGTGGGTAGGAATGTGATGGTGATACAATTTGTATTTAAAAGGCGAGTGAATTGCGATTATATAGCCGGCTACAATTTTGGAATTGTATTCATGCAAGGCATCTGACACTGATTAGTTTGATCTGGAGTATGTCCTCAGGGAAGGACTAGAAGCGGATGCTCCTTTGTCGAGATCAAAATCTCCACCGCGCTTTGGGAATCGGCTTGGTGCGAAGTAGGCTGACAGGGAATAAGATATGTTGATTTCATGAAAAAAGGTGCGTACGAATGGATATGCAGGGGACAGGGTTGTTGTGTCGCTACCGCAGCTGTGCCCTAGTCAGTGTGAACGTGGGTAGGAATGTGATGGTGATACAATTTGTATTTAAAAGGCGAGTGAATTGCGATTATATAGCCGGCTACAATTTTGGAATTGTATTCATGCAAGGCATCCGAGACTGATTAGTTTGGTCTGGAGTATGTCCTAAGGAAGTGAGTAGAAGCGGATGCTCCTTTGTCGAGATCAAAATCTCTACCGCGCTTCGGGAATCTGCTTGGTGCCAAGTAGGATGACAGCGAGTGGGATATGTTGGTTTCATGAAAAAAGGTGCGTACGAATGGATATGCAGGGGACAGGGTTGTTGTGTCGCTACCGCAGCTGTGCCCTAGTCAGTGTGAGCGTGGGTAGGAATGTGATGGTGATACAATTTGTATTTAAAAGGCGAGTGATTTGCGATTATATAGCCGGCTACAATTTTGGAATTGTATTCATGCAAGGCATCTGACACTGATTAGTTTGATCTGGAGTATCTCCTGAGGGAGAAAGAAGAAGCGGATGCTCCTTTGTCGAGATCAAAATTTCCACCGCGCATCGGGAATCTGCTTGGTGCCAAGTAGGATGACAGCGAGTGGGATATGTTGGTTTCATGAAAAAAGGTGCGTACGAATGGATATGCAGGCGACAGGGTTGTTGTGTCGCTACCGCAGCCTGTGCCCTAGTCAGTGTGAGCGTGGGTAGGAATGTGATGGTGATACAATTTGTATTTAAAAGGCGAGTGAATTGCGATTATGTAGCCGGCTACAATCTGGGAATTGTATTCATGCAAGGCATCTGACACTGATTAGTTTGATCTCGAGTATGTCCTCAGGGAGAGACTAGAAGCGGATGCTCCTTTGTCGAGACCAAAATCTCCACCGCGCTTTGGGAATCTGCTTGGTGCGAAGTAGGTTGACAGGGAGTAAGATATGTTGATTTCATGAAAAAAGGTGCCTACGAATGGATATGCAGGGGACAGGGTTGTTGTGTTGCTACCGCAACCTGTGCCCTAGTCAGTGTGAACATGGGTGGGAATGTGATGGTGATACAATTTGTATTTAAAATGCGAGTGAATTGCCATTGTATAGCCGGCTACAATTTTGGAATTGTATTCATGTAAGGCATCCGAGACTGATTAGTTTGATCTGGAGTATCTCCTGAGGGAGAAAGAAGAAGCGGATGCTCCTTTGTCGAGATCAAAATCTCCACAGCGCATCGGGAATCTGCTTGGTGCCAAGTAGGATGACAGCGAGTGAGATATGTTGATTTCATGAAAAAAGGTGCGTACGAATGGATATGCAGGGGACAGGGTTGTTGTGTTGCTACCGCAACCTGTGCTCTAGTCAGTGTGAACATGGGTGGGAATGTGATGGTGATACAATTTGTATTTAAAATGCGAGTGAATTGCCATTGTATAGCCGGCTACAATTTTGGAATTGTATTCATGCAAGGCATCCGAGACTGATTAGTTTGATCTGGAGTATGTCCTGAGGGAGTGAGTAGAAGCGGATGCTGCTTTGTCGAGATCAAAATCTCTACCGCACTTCGGGAATCTGCTTGGTGCCAAGTAGGATGACAGCAAGTGGGATATGTTGATTTCATGAAAAATCATGCGTACGAATAGATATGCAGGGGACAGGGATGTTGTGTGGCTACCGCAGCCTGTGCCCTAGTCAGTGTGAACGTGGGAGGGAATGTGATGGTGATACAATTTTTATTTAAAATGCGACTGAGTTGCGATTATATAGCCCGCTACAATTTTGGAATAGTATTCATGCAAGGCATCTGACACTGATTAGTTTGATCTGGAGTATCTCCTGAGGGAGAAAGAAGAAGCGGATGCTCCTTTGTCGAGATCAAAATCTCCACCGCGCATCGGGAATCTGCTTGGTGCCAAGTAGGATGACAGCGAGTGAGATATGTTGATTTCATGAAAAAAGGCGCGTACGAATGGATATGTAGGGGACAGGGTTGTTGTGTCGCTACCGCAGCTGTGCCCTAGTCAGTGTGAACGTGGGTAGGAATGTGATGGTGATACAATTTGTATTTAAAAGGCGAGTGAATTGCGTTTATATAGCCGGCTACAATTTTGGAATAGTATTCATGCAAGGCATCCGACACTGATTAGTTTGGTCTCGAGTATGTCCTGAGAGAGTGAGTAGCAGCGGATGCTCCGTTTTCGAGATCAAAATCTCCACCGCGCTTCGGGAATCCGCTTGGTGCCAAGCAGGATGACAGCGAGTGAGATATGTTGATTTCATGAAAAAAGGTGCGTACGAATGGATATGCAGGGGACAGGGATGTTGTGTGGCTACCGCAGCCTGTGCCCTAGTCAGTGTGAACGTGGGTGGGAATGTGATGGTAATATAATTTGTATTTAAAATGCGAGTGAATTGCGATTATATAGCCATCTACAATTTTGGAATTGTATTCATGCAAGGCATCTGACACTGATTAGTTTGATCTGGAGTATGTCCTCAGGGAGAGAGTAGAAGCGGATGCTCCTTTGTCGAGACCAAAATCTCCACCGCGCTTTGGGAATCTGCTTGGTGCGAAGTAGGTTGACAGGGAGTAAGAGATGTTGATTTCATGAAAAAAGGTGCCTACGAATGGATATGCAGGGGACAGGGTTGTTGTGTTGCTACCGCAACCTGTGCCCTAGTCAGTGTGAACATTGGTGGGAATGTGATGGTGATACAATTTGTATTTAAAATGCGAGTGAATTGCCATTGTGTTGCCGGCTACAATTTTGTTATTGTATTCATGCAAGGCATCCGAGACTGAGTAGTTTGATCTGGAGTATGTCCTGAGGGAGTGAGTAGAAGCGGATGCTCCTTTGTCGAGATCAAAATCTCTACCGCGCTTCGGGAATCTGCTTGGTGCCAAGTAGGATGACAGCGAGTGGGATATGTTGATTTCATGAAAAAAGGTGCGTACGAATGGATATGCAGGGGACAGGGATGTTGTGTGGCTACCGCAGCCTGTGCCCTAGTCAGTGTGAACGTGGGTGGGAATGTTATGGTGATATAATTTGCATTTAAAATGCGAGTGAATTGCGATTATATAGCCATCTACAATTTTGGAATTGTATTCATGGAGGGCATCTGACACTGATTAGTTTGATCTGGAGTATGTCCTCAGGGAGAGAGTAGAAGCGGATGCTCCTTTGTCGAGATCAAAATCTCCACCGCGCTTCGGGAATCTGCTTCGTGCCAAGTAGGATGACAGCGAGTGAGATATGTTGATTTCATGAAAAAAGGTCCGTACGAATGGATATGCAGGGGACAGGGTTGTCTCGGTACCGCAGCCTGGGACCTAGTCAATGTGAACGTGGGAGGGAATGTGATGGTGATACAATTTGTATTTAAAAGGCGAGTGAATTGCCATTATATAGCCGGCTACAATCTTGGAATTGTATTCATGCAAGGCATCTGACACTGATTAGTTTGATCTCGAGTATGTCCTGAGAGAGTGAGTAGCAGCGGATGCTCCGTTTTCGAGATCAAAATCTCCACCGCGCTTCGGGAATCTGCTTGGTGCCAAGCAGGATGACAGCGAGTGAGATATGTTGATTTCATGAAAAAAGGTGCGTACGAATGGATATGCAGGGGACAGGGATGTTGTGTGGCTACCGCAGCCTGTGCCCTAGTCAGTGTGAACGTGGGTGGGAATGTGATGGTGATATAATTTGTATTTAAAATGCGAGTGAATTGCGATTATATAGCCATCTACAATTTTGGAATTGTATTCATGCAAGGCATCTGACACTGATTAGTTTGATCTGGAGTATGTCCTCAGAGAGAGACTAGAAGCGGATGCTCCTTTGTCGAGATCAAAATCTCCACCGCGCTTTGGGAATCGGCTTGGTGCGAAGTAGGCTGACAGGGAGTAAGATATGTTGATTTCATGAAAAAAGGTGCGTACGAATGGATATGGAGGCGACAGGGTTGTTGTGTCGCTACCGCAGCCTGAGCTCTAGTCAGTGTGAACGTGGGTAGGAATGTGATGGTGATACAATTTGTATTGAAAAGGCGAGTGAATTGCCATTATATAGCCGGCTACAATCTTGGAATTGTATTCATGCAAGGCATCTGACACTGATTAGTTTGATCTCAAGTATGTCCTGAGAGAGTGAGTAGAAGCGGATGCTCCTTTGTCGAGATCAAAATCTTCTCCGCGCTTGGGGAATCTGCTTGGTGCCAAGTAGGATGACAGCGAGTGAGATATGTTGATTTCATGAAAAAAGGTGCGTACGAATGGATATGCAGGGGACAGGGTTGTTGTGTCGCTACCGAAGCCTGTGCCCTAGTCAGTGTGAACGTGGGTAGGAATGTGATGGTGATACAATTTGTATTTAAAAGGCGAGTGAATTGCGATTATATAGCCGGCTACAATTTCGGAATTGTATTCATGCAAGGCATCTGACACTGATTAGTTTGATCTGGAGTATGTCCTCAGGGAGAGACTAGAAGCGGATGCTCCTTTGTCGAGATCAAAATCTCCACCGCGCTTTGGGAATCGGCTTGGTGCGAAGTAGGCTGAGAGGGAGTAAGATATGTTGATTTCATGAAAAAAGGTGCGTACGAATGGATATGCAGGCGACAGGGTTGTTGTGTCGCTACCGCAGCCTGAGCTCTAGTCAGTGTGAACGTGGGTAGGAATGTGATGGTGATACAATTTGTATTTAAAAGGCGAATGAATTGCGATTATATAGCCGGCTACAATCTTGGAATTGTATTCATGCAAGGCATCTGACACTGATTAGTTTGATCTCGAGTAAGTACTGAGGGAGTGAGTAGAAGCAGATTCTCCGTTGTCGAGATCAAAATCTCCACCGCGCTTCGGGAATCTGCTTGGTGCCAAGTAGGATGACAGCGCGTGAGATATGTTGATTTCATGAAAAAAGGTGCGTACGAATGGATATGCAGGGGACAGGGTTGTTGTGTCGCTACCGCAGCTGTGCCCTAGTCAGTGTGAACGTGGGTGGGAATGTGATGGTGATACAATTTGTATATAAAATGCGAGTGAATTGCGATTATATAGCCATCTACAATTTTGGAATTGTATTCATGCAAGGTATCTGACACTGATTAGTTTGATCTGGAGCATGTCCTCAGGGAGAGAGTAGAAGCGGATGCTCCTTTGTCGAGATCAAAATCTTCTCCGCGTTTGGGGAATCTGCTTGGTGCCATGTAGGATGACAGCGAGTGAGATATGTTTATTTCATGAAAAAAAGTGCGTACGAATGGATATACAGGGGACAGGGTTGTTATGCCGCTACCGCAGCCTGTGCCCTAGTCAGTGTGAACATGGGTGGGAATGTGATGGTGATACAATTTGTATTTAAAATGCGAGTGAATTGCGATTATATAGCCGGCTACAATTTTGGAATAGTATTCATGCAAGGCATCTGACACTGATTAGTTTGATTTGGAGTATCTCCTGAGGGAGAGAGCAGAAGCGGATGCTCCTTTGTCGAGATCAAAATCTCCACCGCGCTTCGGGAATCGGCTTGCTGCGAAGTAGGATGACAGCGAGTAAGATATGTTGATTTCATGAAAAAAGGTGCGTACGAATGGATATGCAGGGGACAGGGTTGTTGTGTCGCTACCGAAGCCTGTGCCCTAGTCAGTGTGAATGTGGGTAGGAATGTGATGGTGATACAATTTGTATTTAAAAGGCGAGTGAATTGCGATTATATAGCCGGCTACAATTTTGGAATTGTATTGATGCAAGGCATCTGACACTGATTAGTTTGATCTGGAGTATGTCCTCGGGGAGAGACTAGAAGCGGATGCTCCTTTGTCGAGATCAAAATCTCCACCGCGCTTTGGGAATCGGCTTGGTGCGAAGTAGGCTGACAGGGAGTAAGATATGTTGATTTCATGAAAAAAGGTGCGTACGAATGGATATGCAGGGGACAGGGTTTATGTGTCGCTACCGCAGCTGTGCCCTAGTCAGTGTGAACGTGGGTAGGAATGTGATGGTGATACAATTTGTATTTAAAAGGCGAGCGAATTGCGATTATATAGCCGGCTACAATCTTGGAATTGTATTCATGCAAGGCATCTGACACTGATTAGTTTGATCTCGAGTAAGTACTGAGGGAGTGAGTAGAAGCGGATGCTCAGTTGTCGCGATCAAAATCTCCACCGCGCTTCGGAAATCTGCTTGGTGCCAAGTAGGATGACAGCGAGTGAGATATGTTGATTTCATGAAAAAAGGTGCGTACGAATGGTTATGCAGGGGACAGGGTTGTTGTGTCGCTACCGCAGCTGTGCCCTAGTCAGTGTGAACGTGGGTGGGAATGTGATGGTGATACAATTTGTATATAAAATGCGAGTGAATTGCGATTATATAGCCATCTACAATTTTGGAATTGTATTCATGCAAGGTATCTGACACTGATTAGTTTGATCTGGAGCATGTCCTCAGGGAGAGAGTAGAAGCGGATGCTCCTTTGTCGAGACCAAAATCTCCACCGCGCTTTGGGAATCTGCTTGGTGCGAAGTAGGTTGACAGGGAGTAAGAGATGTTGATTTCATGAAAAAAGGTGCCTACGAATGGATATGCAGGGGACAGGGTTGTTGTGTTGCTACCGCAACCTGTGCCCTAGTCAGTGTGAACATTGGTGGGAATGTGATGGTGATACAATTTGTATTTAAAATGCGAGTGAATTGCCATTGTATTGCCGGCTACAATTTTGTTATTGTATTCATGCAAGGCATCCGAGACTGAGTAGTTTGATCTGGAGTATGTCCTGAGGGAGTGAGTAGAAGCGGATGCTCCTTTGTCGAGATCAAAATCTCTACCGCGCTTCGGGAATCTGCTTGGTGCCAAGTAGGATGACAGCGAGTGGGATATGTTGATTTCATGAAAAAAGGTGCGTACGAATGGATATGCAGGGGACAGGGATGTTGTGTGGCTACCGCAGCCTGTGCCCTAGTCAGTGTGAACGTGGGTGGGAATGTGATGGTGATATAATTTGCATTTAAAATGCGAGTGAATTGCGATTATATAGCCATCTACAATTTTGGAATTGTATTCATGGAGGGCATCTGACACTGATTAGTTTGATCTGGAGTATGTCCTCAGGGAGAGAGTAGAAGCGGATGCTCCTTTGTCGAGATCAAAATCTCCACCGCGCTTCGGGAATCTGCTTCGTGCCAAGTAGGATGACAGCGAGTGAGATATGTTGATTTCATGAAAAAAGGTCCGTACGAATGGATATGCAGGGGACAGGGTTGTCTCGGTACCGCAGCCTGGGACCTAGTCAATGTGAACGTGGGAGGGAATGTGATGGTGATACAATTTGTATTTAAAAGGCGAGTGAATTGCCATTATATAGCCGGCTACAATCTTGGAATTGTATTCATGCAAGGCATCTGACACTGATTAGTTTGATCTCGAGTATGTCCTGAGAGAATGAGTAGCAGCGGATGCTCCGTTTTCGAGATCAAAATCTCCACCGCGCTTCGGGAATCTGCTTGGTGCCAAGCAGGATGACAGCGAGTGAGATATGTTGATTTCATGAAAAAAGGTGCGTACGAATGGATATGCAGGGGACAGGGATGTTGTGTGGCTACCGCAGCCTGTGCCCTAGTCAGTGTGAACGTGGGTGGGAATGTGATGGTGATATAATTTGTATTTTAAATGCGAGTGAATTGCGATTATATAGCCATCTACAATTTTGGAATTGTATTCATGCAAGGCATCTGACACTGATTAGTTTGATCTGGAGTATGTCCTCAGGGAGAGAGTAGAAGCGGATGCTCCTTTGTCGAGACCAAAATCTCCACCACGCTTTGGGAATCTGCTTGGTGCGAAGTAGGTTGACAGGGAGTAAGAGATGTTGATTTCATGAAAAAAGGTGCCTACGAATGGATATGCAGGGGACAGGGTTGTTGTGTTGCTACCGCAACCTGTGCCCTAGTCAGTGTGAACATGGGTGGGAGTGTGATGGTGATATAATTTGCATTTAAAATGCGAGTGAATTGCGATTATATAGCCATCTACAATTTTGGAATTGTATTCATGCAAGGCATCTGACACTGATTAGTTTGATCTGGAGTATGTCCTGAGGGAGTGAGTAGAAGCGGATGCTCCTTTGTCGAGATCAAAATCTCTACCGCGCTTCGGGAATCTGCTTGGTGCCAAGTAGGATGACAGCGAGTGGGATATGTTGATTTCATGAAAAAAGGTGCGTACGAATGGATATGCAGGGGACAGGGATGTTGTGTGGCTACCGCAGCCTGTGCCCTAGTCAGTGTGAACGTGGGTGGGAATGTGATGGTGATATAATTTGCATTTAAAATGCGAGTGAATTGCGATTATATAGCCATCTACAATTTTGGAATTGTATTCATGCAAGGCATCTGACACTGATTAGTTTGATCTGGAGTATGTCCTCAGGGAGAGAGTAGAAGCGGATGCTCCTTTGTCGAGATCAAAATCTCCACCGCGCTTCGGGAATCTGCTTGGTGCCAAGTAGGATGACAGCGAGTGAGATATGTTGATTTCATGAAAAAAGGTCCGTACTAATGGATATCCAGGGGACAAGGTTGTTGTGTCGCTACCGCAGCTGTGCCCTAGTCAGTGTGAACGTGGGTAGGAATGTGATGGTGATACAATTTGTATTTAAAAGGCGAGTGAATTGCGATTATATAGCCGGCTACAATTTTGGAATTGTATTCATGCAAGGCATCTGACACTGATTAGTTTGATCTGGAGTATGTCGTCAGGGAGAGACTAGAAGCGGAAGCTCCTTTGTCGAGATCAAAATCTTCTCCGCGCTTGGGGAATCTGCTTGGTGCCAAGTAGGATGACAGCGAGTGAGATATGTTGATTTCATGAAAAAAGGTGCGTACGAATGGATATGCAGGGGACAGGGTTGTTGTGTCGCTACCGAAGCCTGTGCCCTAGTCAGTGTGAACGTGGGTAGGAATGTGATGGTGATACAATTTGTATTTAAAAGGCGAGTGAATTGCGATTATATAGCCGGCTACAATTTTGGAATTGTATTCATGCAAGGCATCTGACACTGATTAGTTTGATCTGGAGTATGTCCTCAGGGAGAGACTAGAAGCGGATGCTCCTTTGTCGAGATCAAAATCTCCACCGCGCTTTGGGAATCGGCTTGGTGCGAAGTAGGCTGACAGGGAGTAAGATATGTTGATTTCATGAAAAAAGGTGCGTACGAATGGATATGGAGGCGACAGGGTTGTTGTGTCGCTACCGCAGCCTGAGCTCTAGTCAGTGTGAACGTGGGTAGGAATGTGATGGTGATACAATTTGTATTGAAAAGGCGAGTGAATTGCCATTATATAGCCGGCTACAATCTTGGAATTGTATTCATGCAAGGCATCTGACACTGATTAGTTTGATCTCAAGTATGTCCTGAGAGAGTGAGTAGAAGCGGATGCTCCTTTGTCGAGATCAAAATCTTCTCCGCGCTTGGGGAATCTGCTTGGTGCCAAGTAGGATGACAGCGAGTGAGATATGTTGATTTCATGAAAAAAGGTGCGTACGAATGGATATGCAGGGGACAGGGTTGTTGTGTCGCTACCGAAGCCTGTGCCCTAGTCAGTGTGAACGTGGGTAGGAATGTGATGGTGATACAATTTGTATTTAAAAGGCGAGTGAATTGCGATTATATAGCCGGCTACAATTTTGGAATTGTATTCATGCAAGGCATCTGACACAGATTAGTTTGGTCTCGAGTATGTCCTGAGAGAGTGAGTAGCAGCGGATGCTCCGTTTTCGAGATCAAAATCTCCACCGCGCTTCGGGAATCCGCTTGGTGCCAAGCAGGATGACAGCGAGTGAGATATGTTGATTTCATGAAAAAAGGTGCGTACGAATGGATATGCAGGGGACAGGGATGTTGTGTGGCTACCGCAGCCTGTGCCCTAGTCAGTGTGAACGTGGGTGGGAATGTGATGGTAATATAATTTGTATTTAAAATGCGAGTGAATTGCGATTATATAGCCATCTACAATTTTGGAATTGTATTCATGCAAGGCATCTGACACTGATTAGTTTGATCTGGAGTATGTCCTCAGGGAGAGAGTAGAAGCGGATGCTCCTTTGTCGAGACCAAAATCTCCACCGCGCTTTGGGAATCTGCTTGGTGCGAAGTAGGTTGACAGGGAGTAAGAGATGTTGATTTCATGAAAAAAGGTGCCTACGAATGGATATGCAGGGGACAGGGTTGTTGTGTTGCTACCGCAACCTGTGCCCTAGTCAGTGTGAACATTGGTGGGAATGTGATGGTGATACAATTTGTATTTAAAATGCGAGTGAATTGCCATTGTGTTGCCGGCTACAATTTTGTTATTGTATTCATGCAAGGCATCCGAGACTGAGTAGTTTGATCTGGAGTATGTCCTGAGGGAGTGAGTAGAAGCGGATGCTCCTTTGTCGAGATCAAAATCTCTACCGCGCTTCGGGAATCTGCTTGGTGCCAAGTAGGATGACAGCGAGTGGGATATGTTGATTTCATGAAAAAAGGTGCGTACGAATGGATATGCAGGGGACAGGGATGTTGTGTGGCTACCGCAGCCTGTGCCCTAGTCAGTGTGAACGTGGGTGGGAATGTTATGGTGATATAATTTGCATTTAAAATGCGAGTGAATTGCGATTATATAGCCATCTACAATTTTGGAATTGTATTCATGGAGGGCATCTGACACTGATTAGTTTGATCTGGAGTATGTCCTCAGGGAGAGAGTAGAAGCGGATGCTCCTTTGTCGAGACCAAAATCTCCACCGCGCTTTGGGAATCTGCTTGGTGCGAAGTAGGTTGACAGGGAGTAAGAGATGTTGATTTCATGAAAAAAGGTGCCTACGAATGGATATGCAGGGGACAGGGTTGTTGTGTTGCTACCGCAACCTGTGCCCTAGTCAGTGTGAACATTGGTGGGAATGTGATGGTGATACAATTTGTATTTAAAATGCGAGTGAATTGCCATTGTGTTGCCGGCTACAATTTTGTTATTGTATTCATGCAAGGCATCCGAGACTGAGTAGTTTGATCTGGAGTATGTCCTGAGGGAGTGAGTAGAAGCGGATGCTCCTTTGTCGAGATCAAAATCTCTACCGCGCTTCGGGAATCTGCTTGGTGCCAAGTAGGATGACAGCGAGTGGGATATGTTGATTTCATGAAAAAAGGTGCGTACGAATGGATATGCAGGGGACAGGGATGTTGTGTGGCTACCGCAGCCTGTGCCCTAGTCAGTGTGAACGTGGGTGGGAATGTTATGGTGATATAATTTGCATTTAAAATGCGAGTGAATTGCGATTATATAGCCATCTACAATTTTGGAATTGTATTCATGGAGGGCATCTGACACTGATTAGTTTGATCTGGAGTATGTCCTCAGGGAGAGAGTAGAAGCGGATGCTCCTTTGTCGAGATCAAAATCTCCACCGCGCTTCGGGAATCTGCTTCGTGCCAAGTAGGATGACAGCGAGTGAGATATGTTGATTTCATGAAAAAAGGTCCGTACGAATGGATATGCAGGGGACAGGGTTGTCTCGGTACCGCAGCCTGGGACCTAGTCAATGTGAACGTGGGAGGGAATGTGATGGTGATACAATTTGTATTTAAAAGGCGAGTGAATTGCCATTATATAGCCGGCTACAATCTTGGAATTGTATTCATGCAAGGCATCTGACACTGATTAGTTTGATCTCGAGTATGTCCTGAGAGAGTGAGTAGCAGCGGATGCTCCGTTTTCGAGATCAAAATCTCCACCGCGCTTCGGGAATCTGCTTGGTGCCAAGCAGGATGACAGCGAGTGAGATATGTTGATTTCATGAAAAAAGGTGCGTACGAATGGATATGCAGGGGACAGGGATGTTGTGTGGCTACCGCAGCCTGTGCCCTAGTCAGTGTGAACGTGGGTGGGAATGTGATGGTGATATAATTTGTATTTAAAATGCGAGTGAATTGCGATTATATAGCCATCTACAATTTTGGAATTGTATTCATGCAAGGCATCTGACACTGATTAGTTTGATCTGGAGTATGTCCTCAGGGAGAGACTAGAAGCGGATGCTCCTTTGTCGAGATCAAAATCTCCACCGCGCTTTGGGAATCGGCTTGGTGCGAAGTAGGCTGACAGGGAGTAAGATATGTTGATTTCATGAAAAAAGGTGCGTACGAATGGATATGGAGGCGACAGGGTTGTTGTGTCGCTACCGCAGCCTGAGCTCTAGTCAGTGTGAACGTGGGTAGGAATGTGATGGTGATACAATTTGTATTGAAAAGGCGAGTGAATTGCCATTATATAGCCGGCTACAATCTTGGAATTGTATTCATGCAAGGCATCTGACACTGATTAGTTTGATCTCAAGTATGTCCTGAGAGAGTGAGTAGAAGCGGATGCTCCTTTGTCGAGATCAAAATCTTCTCCGCGCTTGGGGAATCTGCTTGGTGCCAAGTAGAATGACAGCGAGTGAGATATGTTGATTTCATGAAAAAAGGTGCGTACGAATGGATATGCAGGGGACAGGGTTGTTGTGTCGCTACCGAAGCCTGTGCCCTAGTCAGTGTGAACGTGGGTAGGAATGTGATGGTGATACAATTTGTATTTAAAAGGCGAGTGAATTGCGATTATATAGCCGGCTACAATTTCGGAATTGTATTCATGCAAGGCATCTGACACTGATTAGTTTGATCTGGAGTATGTCCTCAGGGAGAGACTAGAAGCGGATGCTCCTTTGTCGAGATCAAAATCTCCACCGCGCTTTGGGAATCGGCTTGGTGCGAAGTAGGCTCAGAGGGAGTAAGATATGTTGATTTCATGAAAAAAGGTGCGTACGAATGGATATGCAGGCGACAGGGTTGTTGTGTCGCTACCGCAGCCTGAGCTCTAGTCAGTGTGAACGTGGGTAGGAATGTGATGGTGATACAATTTGTATTTAAAAGGCGAATGAATTGCGATTATATAGCCGGCTACAATCTTGGAATTGTATTCATGCAAGGCATCTGACACTGATTAGTTTGATCTCGAGTAAGTACTGAGGGAGTGAGTAGAAGCAGATTCTCCGTTGTCGAGATCAAAATCTCCACCGCGCTTCGGGAATCTGCTTGGTGCCAAGTAGGATGACAGCGCGTGAGATATGTTGATTTCATGAAAAAAGGTGCGTACGAATGGATATGCAGGGGACAGGGTTGTTGTGTCGCTACCGCAGCTGTGCCCTAGTCAGTGTGAACGTGGGTGGGAATGTGATGGTGATACAATTTGTATATAAAATGCGAGTGAATTGCGATTATATAGCCATCTACAATTTTGGAATTGTATTCATGCAAGGTATCTGACACTGATTAGTTTGATCTGGAGCATGTCCTCAGGGAGAGAGTAGAAGCGGATGCTCCTTTGTCGAGATCAAAATCTTCTCCGCGTTTGGGGAATCTGCTTGGTGCCATGTAGGATGACAGCGAGTGAGATATGTTTATTTCATGAAAAAAAGTGCGTACGAATGGATATGCAGGCGACAGGGTTGTTGTGTCGCTACCGCAGCCTGAGCTCTAGTCAGTGTGAACGTGGGTAGGAATGTGATGGTGATACAATTTGTATTTAAAAGGCGAGTGAATTGTGATTATATAGCCGGCTACAATCTTGGAATTGTATTCATGCAAGGCATCTGACACTGATTAGTTTGATCTCGAGTAAGTACTGAGGGAGTGAGTAGAAGCGGATGCTCAGTTGTCGCGATCAAAATCTCCACCGCGCTTCGGAAATCTGCTTGGTGCCAAGTAGGATGACAGCGAGTGAGATATGTTGATTTCATGAAAAAAGGTGCGTACGAATGGTTATGCAGGGGACAGGGTTGTTGTGTCGCTACCGCAGCTGTGCCCTAGTCAGTGTGAACGTGGGTGGGAATGTGATGGTGATACAATTTGTATATAAAATGCGAGTGAATTGCGATTATATAGCCATCTACAATTTTGGAATTGTATTCATGCAAGGTATCTGACACTGATTAGTTTGATCTGGAGCATGTCCTCAGGGAGAGAGTAGAAGCGGATGCTCCTTTGTCGAGACCAAAATCTCCACCGCGCTTTGGGAATCTGCTTGGTGCGAAGTAGGTTGACAGGGAGTAAGAGATGTTGATTTCATGAAAAAAGGTGCCTACGAATGGATATGCAGGGGACAGGGTTGTTGTGTTGCTACCGCAACCTGTGCCCTAGTCAGTGTGAACATTGGTGGGAATGTGATGGTGATACAATTTGTATTTAAAATGCGAGTGAATTGCCATTGTATTGCCGGCTACAATTTTGTTATTGTATTCATGCAAGGCATCCGAGACTGAGTAGTTTGATCTGGAGTATGTCCTGAGGGAGTGAGTAGAAGCGGATGCTCCTTTGTCGAGATCAAAATCTCTACCGCGCTTCGGGAATCTGCTTGGTGCCAAGTAGGATGACAGCGAGTGGGATATGTTGATTTCATGAAAAAAGGTGCGTACGAATGGATATGCAGGGGACAGGGATGTTGTGTGGCTACCGCAGCCTGTGCCCTAGTCAGTGTGAACGTGGGTGGGAATGTGATGGTGATATAATTTGCATTTAAAATGCGAGTGAATTGCGATTATATAGCCATCTACAATTTTGGAATTGTATTCATGGAGGGCATCTGACACTGATTAGTTTGATCTGGAGTATGTCCTCAGGGAGAGAGTAGAAGCGGATGCTCCTTTGTCGAGATCAAAATCTCCACCGCGCTTCGGGAATCTGCTTCGTGCCAAGTAGGATGACAGCGAGTGAGATATGTTGATTTCATGAAAAAAGGTCCGTACGAATGGATATGCAGGGGACAGGGTTGTCTCGGTACCGCAGCCTGGGACCTAGTCAATGTGAACGTGGGAGGGAATGTGATGGTGATACAATTTGTATTTAAAAGGCGAGTGAATTGCCATTATATAGCCGGCTACAATCTTGGAATTGTATTCATGCAAGGCATCTGACACTGATTAGTTTGATCTCGAGTATGTCCTGAGAGAATGAGTAGCAGCGGATGCTCCGTTTTCGAGATCAAAATCTCCACCGCGCTTCGGGAATCTGCTTGGTGCCAAGCAGGATGACAGCGAGTGAGATATGTTGATTTCATGAAAAAAGGTGCGTACGAATGGATATGCAGGGGACAGGGATGTTGTGTGGCTACCGCAGCCTGTGCCCTAGTCAGTGTGAACGTGGGTGGGAATGTGATGGTGATATAATTTGTATTTAAAATGCGAGTGAATTGCGATTATATAGCCATCTACAATTTTGGAATTGTATTCATGCAAGGCATCTGACACTGATTAGTTTGATCTGGAGTATGTCCTCAGGGAGAGAGTAGAAGCGGATGCTCCTTTGTCGAGACCAAAATCTCCACCACGCTTTGGGAATCTGCTTGGTGCGAAGTAGGTTGACAGGGAGTAAGAGATGTTGATTTCATGAAAAAAGGTGCCTACGAATGGATATGCAGGGGACAGGGTTGTTGTGTTGCTACCGCAACCTGTGCCCTAGTCAGTGTGAACATGGGTGGGAGTGTGATGGTGATATAATTTGCATTTAAAATGCGAGTGAATTGCGATTATATAGCCATCTACAATTTTGGAATTGTATTCATGCAAGGCATCTGACACTGATTAGTTTGATCTGGAGTATGTCCTGAGGGAGTGAGTAGAAGCGGATGCTCCTTTGTCGAGATCAAAATCTCTACCGCGCTTCGGGAATCTGCTTGGTGCCAAGTAGGATGACAGCGAGTGGGATATGTTGATTTCATGAAAAAAGGTGCGTACGAATGGATATGCAGGGGACAGGGATGTTGTGTGGCTACCGCAGCCTGTGCCCTAGTCAGTGTGAACGTGGGTGGGAATGTGATGGTGATATAATTTGCATTTAAAATGCGAGTGAATTGCGATTATATAGCCATCTACAATTTTGGAATTGTATTCATGCAAGGCATCTGACACTGATTAGTTTGATCTGGAGTATGTCCTCAGGGAGAGAGTAGAAGCGGATGCTCCTTTGTCGAGATCAAAATCTCCACCGCGCTTCGGGAATCTGCTTGGTGCCAAGTAGGATGACAGCGAGTGAGATATGTTGATTTCATGAAAAAAGGTCCGTACTAATGGATATGCAGGGGACAAGGTTGTTGTGTCGCTACCGCAGCTGTGCCCTAGTCAGTGTGAACGTGGGTAGGAATGTGATGGTGATACAATTTGTATTTAAAAGGCGAGTGAATTGCGATTATATAGCCGGCTACAATTTTGGAATTGTATTCATGCAAGGCATCTGACACTGATTAGTTTGATCTGGAGTATGTCGTCAGGGAGAGACTAGAAGCGGAAGCTCCTTTGTCGAGATCAAAATCTTCTCCGCGCTTGGGGAATCTGCTTGGTGCCAAGTAGGATGACAGCGAGTGAGATATGTTGATTTCATGAAAAAAGGTGCGTACGAATGGATATGCAGGGGACAGGGTTGTTGTGTCGCTACCGAAGCCTGTGCCCTAGTCAGTGTGAACGTGGGTAGGAATGTGATGGTGATACAATTTGTATTTAAAAGGCGAGTGAATTGCGATTATATAGCCGGCTACAATTTTGGAATTGTATTCATGCAAGGCATCTGACACTGATTAGTTTGATCTGGAGTATGTCCTCAGGGAGAGACTAGAAGCGGATGCTCCTTTGTCGAGATCAAAATCTCCACCGCGCTTTGGGAATCGGCTTGGTGCGAAGTAGGCTGACAGGGAGTAAGATATGTTGATTTCATGAAAAAAGGTGCGTACGAATGGATATGGAGGCGACAGGGTTGTTGTGTCGCTACCGCAGCCTGAGCTCTAGTCAGTGTGAACGTGGGTAGGAATGTGATGGTGATACAATTTGTATTGAAAAGGCGAGTGAATTGCCATTATATAGCCGGCTACAATCTTGGAATTGTATTCATGCAAGGCATCTGACACTGATTAGTTTGATCTCAAGTATGTCCTGAGAGAGTGAGTAGAAGCGGATGCTCCTTTGTCGAGATCAAAATCTTCTCCGCGCTTGGGGAATCTGCTTGGTGCCAAGTAGGATGACAGCGAGTGAGATATGTTGATTTCATGAAAAAAGGTGCGTACGAATGGATATGCAGGGGACAGGGTTGTTGTGTCGCTACCGAAGCCTGTGCCCTAGTCAGTGTGAACGTGGGTAGGAATGTGATGGTGATACAATTTGTATTTAAAAGGCGAGTGAATTGCGATTATATAGCCGGCTACAATTTTGGAATTGTATTCATGCAAGGCATCTGACACAGATTAGTTTGATCTGGAGTATGTCCTCAGGGAGAGACTAGAAGCGGATGCTCCTTTGTCGAGATCAAAATCTCCAGCGCGCTTTGGGAATCGGCTTGGTGCGAAGTAGGCTGAGAGGGAGTAAGATATGTTGATTTCATGAAAAAAGGTGCGTACGAATGGATATGCAGGCGACAGGGTTGTTGTGTCGCTACCGCAGCCTGAGCTCTAGTCAGTGTGAACGTGGGTAGGAATGTGATGGTGATACAATTTGTATTTAAAAGGCGAATGAATTGCGATTATATAGCCGGCTACAATCTTGGAATTGTATTAATGCAAGGCATCTGACACTGATTAGTTTGATCTCGAGTAAGTACTGAGGGAGTGAGTAGAAGCAGATTCTCCGTTGTCGAGATCAAAATCTCCACCGCGCTTCGGGAATCTGCTTGGTGCCAAGTAGGATGACAGCGCGTGAGATATGTTGATTTCATGAAAAAAGGTGCGTACGAATGGATATGCAGGGGACAGGGTTGTTGTGTCGCTACCGCAGCTGTGCCCTAGTCAGTGTGAACGTGGGTGGGAATGTGATGGTGATACAATTTGTATATAAAATGCGAGTGAATTGCGATTATATAGCCATCTACAATTTTGGAATTGTATTCATGCAAGGTATCTGACACTGATTAGTTTGATCTGGAGTATCTCCTGAGGGAGAAAGAAGAAGCGGGTGATACTTTGTCGAGATCAAAATCTCCACCGCGCTTCGTGAATCTGCTTGGTTCCAAGTAGGATGACAGCGAGTGAGATATGTTGATTTCATGAAGAAAGGTGCGTACGAATGGATATACAGGGGACAGGGTTGTTATGCCGCTACCGCAGCCTGTGCCCTAGTCAGTGTGAACATGGGTGGGAATGTGATGGTGATACAATTTGTATTTAAAATGCGAGTGAATTGCGATTATATAGCCGGCTACAATTTTGGAATAGTATTCATGCAAGGCGTCTGACACTGATTAGTTTGATTTGGAGTATCTCCTGAGGGAGAGAGTAGAAGCGGATGCTCCTTTGTCGAGATCAAAATCTCCACCGCGCTTCGGGAATCGGCTTCGTGCAAAGTAGGATGACAGCGAGTAAGATATGTTCATTTCATGAAAAAAGGTTCGTACGAATGGATATTCAGGGGACAGGGTTGTTGTGTCGCTACCGCAGCCTGGGACCTAGTCAGTGTGAACGTGGGAGGGAATGTGATGGTGATACAATTTGTATTTAAAATGCGAGTGAATTGCGATTATATAGCCGGCTACAATTTTGGAATAATATTCATGCAAGGCATCTGACACTGAATAGTTTGATCTGGAGTATCTCCTGAGGGAGAGAGTAGAAGCGGATGCTCCTTTGTCGAGATCAAAATCTCCACCGCGCTTCGGGAATCGGCTTTGTGCGAAGTAGGATGACAGCGAGTAAGATATGTTCATTTCATGAAAAAAGGTTCGTACGAATGGATATGCAGGGGACAGGGTTGTTGTGTTGCTACCGCAGCCTGTGCCCTAGTCAGTGTGAACGTGGGAGGGAATGTGATGGTGATACAATTTGTATTTAAAATGCGAGTGAATTGCGATTATATAGCCGGCTACAATTTTGGAATAGTATTCATGCAAGGCATCTGACACTGATTAGTTTGATCTGGAGTATCTCCTGAGGGAGAGAGTAGAAGCGGGTGATCCTTTGTGGAGATCAAAATCTCCACCGCGCTTCGGGAATCTGCTTGGTTCCAAGAAGGATGACAGCGAGTGAGATATGTTTATTTCATGAAAAAAGGTGCGTACGAATGGATATGCATGGGAGAGGGTTGTTGTGTCGCTACCGCAGCCTGGGGCCTAGTCAGTGTGAACGTGGGAGGGACTGTGATGGTGATACAATTTGTATTTAAAATGCGGGTGAATTGCGATTATATAGCGGGCTACAATTTTGGAATAGTATTCATGCAAGGCATCTGACACTGATTAGTTTGATCTGGAGTATCTCCTGAGGGAGAAAGAAGAAGCGGGTGATCCTTTGTCGAGATCAAAATCTCCACCGCGCTTCGGGAATCTGCTTGGTGCCAAGTAGGATGACAGCGAGTGGGATATGTTGGTTTCATGAAAAAAGGTGCGTACGAATGGATATGCAGGGGACAGGGATGTTGTGTGGTTACCGCAGCCTGTGCCCTAGTCAGTGTGAACGTGGGTGGGAATGTGATGGTGATACAATTTGTATATAAAATGCGAGTGAATTGCGATTATATAGCCATCTACAATTTTGGAATTGTATTCATGCAAGGTATCTGACACTGATTAATTTGATCTGGAGCATGTCCTCAGGGAGAGAGTAGAAGCGGATGCTCCTTTGTCGAGATCAAAATCTTCTCCGCGTTTGGGGAATCTGCTTGGTGCCATGTATGATGACAGCGAGTGAGATATGTTTATTTCATGAAAAAAAGTGCGTACGAATGGATATGCATGGGAGAGGGTTGTTGTGTCGCTACCGCAGCCTGGGACCTAGTCAGTGTGAACGTGGGAGGGAATGTGATGGTGATACAATTTGTATTTATAATGCGGGTGAATTGCGATTATATAGCGGGCTACAATTTTGGAATAGTATTCATGCAAGGCATCTGACACTGATTAGTTTGATCTGGAGTGTCTCCTGAGGGAGAAAGAAGAAGCGGGTGATACTTTGTCGAGATCAAAATCTCCCCCGCGCTTCGGGAATCTGCTTGGTTCCAAGTAGGATGAAAGCGAGTGAGATATGTTGATTTCATGAAAAAAGGTGCGTACGAATGGATATACAGGGGACAAGGTTGTTATGCCGCTACCGCAGCCTGTGCCCTAGTCAGTGTGAACATGGGTGGGAATGTGATGGTGATACAATTTGTATTTAAAATGCGAGTGAATTGCGATTATATAGCCGGCTACAATTTTGGAATTGTATTCTTGCAAGGCATCTGACACTGATTAGTTTGATCTGGAGTATGTCCTCAGGGAGTGAGTAGAAGCGGATGCTCCTTTGTCGAGATGAAAATCTCCAGCGTGCTTCGGAAATCTGCTTGGTGCGAAGTAGGATGACAGCGAGTGATATATGTTGATTTCATGAAAAAAGGTGCGTACAAATGGACATGCAGGGGACAGGGTTGTTGTGTCGCTACCGCATCCTGTGCCCTAGTCAGTGTGAACGTGGGTGGGAATGTGATGGTGATACAATTTGTATATAAAATGCGAGTGAATTGCGATTATATAGCCATCTACAATTTTGGAATTGTATTCATGCAAGGTATCTGACACTGATTAGTTTGATCTGGAGCATGTCCTCAGGGAGAGAGTAGAAGCGGATGCTCCTTTGTCGAGATCAAAATCTTCTCCGCGTTTGGGGAATCTGCTTGGTGCCATGTAGGATGACAGCGAGTGAGATATGTTTATTTCATGAAAAAAAGTGCGTACGAATGGATATGCATGGGAGAGGGTTGTTGTGTCGGTACCGCAGCCTGTGCCCTAGTCAGTGTGAACGTGGGAGGGAATGTGATGGTGATACAATTTGTATTCAAAATGCGAGTGAATTGCGATTATATAGCCGGCTACAATTTTGGAATAGTATTCATGCAAGGCATCTGACACTGATTAGTTTGATCTGGAGTATCTCCTGAGGGAGAGAGTAGAAGCGGATGCTCCTTTGTCGAGATCAAAATCTCCACCGCGCTTCGGGAATCGGCTTTGTGCGAAGTAGGATGACAGCGAGTAAGATATGCTCATTTCATGAAAAAAGGTTCGTACGAATGGATATGCAGGGGACAGGGTTGTTGTGTTGCTACCGCAGCCTGTGCCCTAGTCAGTGTGAACGTGGGAGGGAATGTGATGGTGATACAATTTGTATTTAAAATGCGAGTGAATTGCGATTATATAGCCGGCTACAATTTTGGAATAGTATTCATGCAAGGCATCTGACACTGATTAGTTTGATCTGGAGTATCTCCTGAGGGAGAGAGTAGAAGCGGATGCTCCTTTGTCGAGATCAAAATCTCCACCGCGCTTCGGGAATCGGCTTGGTGCGAAGTAGGATGACAGCGAGTAAGATATGTTCATTTCATGAAAAAAGGTTCGTACGAATGGATATGCAGGGGACAGGGTTGTTGTGTTGCTACCGCAGCCTGTGCCCTAGTCAGTGTGAACGTGGGAGGGAATGTAATGGTGATACAATTTGTATTGAAAATGCGGGTCAATTGCGATTATGTAGCGGGCTACAATTTTGAAATAGTATTCATGCAAGGCATCTGACACTGATTAGTTTGATCTGGAGTATCTCCTGAGGGAGAAAGAAGAAGCGGGTGATCCTTTGTGGAGATCAAAATCTCCACCGCGCTTCGGGAATCTGCTTGGTTCCAAGAAGGATGACAGCGAGTGAGATATGTTTATTTCATGAAAAAAGGTGCGTACGAATGGATATGCATGGGAGAGGGTTGTTGTGTCGCTACCGCAGCCTGGGACCTAGTCAGTGTGAACGTGGGAGGGACTGTGATGGTGATACAATTTGTATTTAAAATGCGGGTGAATTGCGATTATATAGCGGGCTACAATTTTGGAATAGTATTCATGCAAGGCATCTGACACTGATTAGTTTGATCTGGAGTATCTCCCGAGGGAGAAAGAAGAAGCGGGTGATCCTTTGTCGAGATCAAAATCTCCACCGCGCTTCGGGAATCTGCTTGGTGCCAAGCAGGATGACAGCGAGTGAGATATGTTGATTTCATGAAAAAAGGTGCGTACGAATGGATATGCAGGGGACAGGGATGTTGTGTGGCTACCGCAGCCTGTGCCCTAGTCAGTGTGAACGTGGGTGGGAATGTGATGGTGATATAATTTGTATTTAAAATGCGAGTGAATTGCGATTATATAGCCATCTACAATTTTGGAATTGTATTCATGCAAGGCATCTGACACTGATTAGTTTGATCTGGAGTATGTCCTCAGGGAGAGAGTAGAAGCGGATGCTCCTTTGTCGAGACCAAAATCTCCACCACGCTTTGGGAATCTGCTTGGTGCGAAGTAGGTTGACAGGGAGTAAGAGATGTTGATTTCATGAAAAAAGGTGCCTACGAATGGATATGCAGGGGACAGGGTTGTTGTGTTGCTACCGCAACCTGTGCCCTAGTCAGTGTGAACATGGGTGGGAGTGTGATGGTGATATAATTTGCATTTAAAATGCGAGTGAATTGCGATTATATAGCCATCTACAATTTTGGAATTGTATTCATGCAAGGCATCTGACACTGATTAGTTTGATCTGGAGTATGTCCTGAGGGAGTGAGTAGAAGCGGATGCTCCTTTGTCGAGATCAAAATCTCTACCGCGCTTCGGGAATCTGCTTGGTGCCAAGTAGGATGACAGCGAGTGGGATATGTTGATTTCATGAAAAAAGGTGCGTACGAATGGATATGCAGGGGACAGGGATGTTGTGTGGCTACCGCAGCCTGTGCCCTAGTCAGTGTGAACGTGGGTGGGAATGTGATGGTGATATAATTTGCATTTAAAATGCGAGTGAATTGCGATTATATAGCCATCTACAATTTTGGAATTGTATTCATGCAAGGCATCTGACACTGATTAGTTTGATCTGGAGTATGTCCTCAGGGAGAGAGTAGAAGCGGATGCTCCTTTGTCGAGATCAAAATCTCCACCGCGCTTCGGGAATCTGCTTGGTGCCAAGTAGGATGACAGCGAGTGAGATATGTTGATTTCATGAAAAAAGGTCCGTACTAATGGATATGCAGGGGACAAGGTTGTTGTGTCGCTACCGCAGCTGTGCCCTAGTCAGTGTGAACGTGGGTAGGAATGTGATGGTGATACAATTTGTATTTAAAAGGCGAGTGAATTGCGATTATATAGCCGGCTACAATTTTGGAATTGTATTCATGCAAGGCATCTGACACTGATTAGTTTGATCTGGAGTATGTCGTCAGGGAGAGACTAGAAGCGGAAGCTCCTTTGTCGAGATCAAAATCTTCTCCGCGCTTGGGGAATCTGCTTGGTGCCAAGTAGGATGACAGCGAGTGAGATATGTTGATTTCATGAAAAAAGGTGCGTACGAATGGATATGCAGGGGACAGGGTTGTTGTGTCGCTACCGAAGCCTGTGCCCTAGTCAGTGTGAACGTGGGTAGGAATGTGATGGTGATACAATTTGTATTTAAAAGGCGAGTGAATTGCGATTATATAGCCGGCTACAATTTTGGAATTGTATTCATGCAAGGCATCTGACACTGATTAGTTTGATCTGGAGTATGTCCTCAGGGAGAGACTAGAAGCGGATGCTCCTTTGTCGAGATCAAAATCTCCACCGCGCTTTGGGAATCGGCTTGGTGCGAAGTAGGCTGACAGGGAGTAAGATATGTTGATTTCATGAAAAAAGGTGCGTACGAATGGATATGGAGGCGACAGGGTTGTTGTGTCGCTACCGCAGCCTGAGCTCTAGTCAGTGTGAACGTGGGTAGGAATGTGATGGTGATACAATTTGTATTGAAAAGGCGAGTGAATTGCCATTATATAGCCGGCTACAATCTTGGAATTGTATTCATGCAAGGCATCTGACACTGATTAGTTTGATCTCAAGTATGTCCTGAGAGAGTGAGTAGAAGCGGATGCTCCTTTGTCGAGATCAAAATCTTCTCCGCGCTTGGGGAATCTGCTTGGTGCCAAGTAGGATGACAGCGAGTGAGATATGTTGATTTCATGAAAAAAGGTGCGTACGAATGGATATGCAGGGGACAGGGTTGTTGTGTCGCTACCGAAGCCTGTGCCCTAGTCAGTGTGAACGTGGGTAGGAATGTGATGGTGATACAATTTGTATTTAAAAGGCGAGTGAATTGCGATTATATAGCCGGCTACAATTTTGGAATTGTATTCATGCAAGGCATCTGACACAGATTAGTTTGATCTGGAGTATGTCCTCAGGGAGAGACTAGAAGCGGATGCTCCTTTGTCGAGATCAAAATCTCCACCGCGCTTTGGGAATCGGCTTGGTGCGAAGTAGGCTGAGAGGGAGTAAGATATGTTGATTTCATGAAAAAAGGTGCGTACGAATGGATATGCAGGCGACAGGGTTGTTGTGTCGCTACCGCAGCCTGAGCTCTAGTCAGTGTGAACGTGGGTAGGAATGTGATGGTGATACAATTTGTATTTAAAAGGCGAATGAATTGCGATTATATAGCCGGCTACAATCTTGGAATTGTATTAATGCAAGGCATCTGACACTGATTAGTTTGATCTCGAGTAAGTACTGAGGGAGTGAGTAGAAGCAGATTCTCCGTTGTCGAGATCAAAATCTCCACCGCGCTTCGGGAATCTGCTTGGTGCCAAGTAGGATGACAGCGCGTGAGATATGTTGATTTCATGAAAAAAGGTGCGTACGAATGGATATGCAGGGGACAGGGTTGTTGTGTCGCTACCGCAGCTGTGCCCTAGTCAGTGTGAACGTGGGTGGGAATGTGATGGTGATACAATTTGTATATAAAATGCGAGTGAATTGCGATTATATAGCCATCTACAATTTTGGAATTGTATTCATGCAAGGTATCTGACACTGATTAGTTTGATCTGGAGTATCTCCTGAGGGAGAAAGAAGAAGCGGGTGATACTTTGTCGAGATCAAAATCTCCACCGCGCTTCGTGAATCTGCTTGGTTCCAAGTAGGATGACAGCGAGTGAGATATGTTGATTTCATGAAGAAAGGTGCGTACGAATGGATATACAGGGGACAGGGTTGTTATGCCGCTACCGCAGCCTGTGCCCTAGTCAGTGTGAACATGGGTGGGAATGTGATGGTGATACAATTTGTATTTAAAATGCGAGTGAATTGCGATTATATAGCCGGCTACAATTTTGGAATAGTATTCATGCAAGGCGTCTGACACTGATTAGTTTGATTTGGAGTATCTCCTGAGGGAGAGAGTAGAAGCGGATGCTCCTTTGTCGAGATCAAAATCTCCACCGCGCTTCGGGAATCGGCTTCGTGCAAAGTAGGATGACAGCGAGTAAGATATGTTCATTTCATGAAAAAAGGTTCGTACGAATGGATATTCAGGGGACAGGGTTGTTGTGTCGCTACCGCAGCCTGGGACCTAGTCAGTGTGAACGTGGGAGGGAATGTGATGGTGATACAATTTGTATTTAAAATGCGAGTGAATTGCGATTATATAGCCGGCTACAATTTTGGAATAATATTCATGCAAGGCATCTGACACTGAATAGTTTGATCTGGAGTATCTCCTGAGGGAGAGAGTAGAAGCGGATGCTCCTTTGTCGAGATCAAAATCTCCACCGCGCTTCGGGAATCGGCTTTGTGCGAAGTAGGATGACAGCGAGTAAGATATGTTCATTTCATGAAAAAAGGTTCGTACGAATGGATATGCAGGGGACAGGGTTGTTGTGTTGCTACCGCAGCCTGTGCCCTAGTCAGTGTGAACGTGGGAGGGAATGTGATGGTGATACAATTTGTATTTAAAATGCGAGTGAATTGCGATTATATAGCCGGCTACAATTTTGGAATAGTATTCATGCAAGGCATCTGACACTGATTAGTTTGATCTGGAGTATCTCCTGAGGGAGAGAGTAGAAGCGGGTGATCCTTTGTGGAGATCAAAATCTCCACCGCGCTTCGGGAATCTGCTTGGTTCCAAGAAGGATGACAGCGAGTGAGATATGTTTATTTCATGAAAAAAGGTGCGTACGAATGGATATGCATGGGAGAGGGTTGTTGTGTCGCTACCGCAGCCTGGGGCCTAGTCAGTGTGAACGTGGGAGGGACTGTGATGGTGATACAATTTGTATTTAAAATGCGGGTGAATTGCGATTATATAGCGGGCTACAATTTTGGAATAGTATTCATGCAAGGCATCTGACACTGATTAGTTTGATCTGGAGTATCTCCTGAGGGAGAAAGAAGAAGCGGGTGATCCTTTGTCGAGATCAAAATCTCCACCGCGCTTCGGGAATCTGCTTGGTGCCAAGTAGGATGACAGCGAGTGGGATATGTTGGTTTCATGAAAAAAGGTGCGTACGAATGGATATGCAGGGGACAGGGATGTTGTGTGGTTACCGCAGCCTGTGCCCTAGTCAGTGTGAACGTGGGTGGGAATGTGATGGTGATACAATTTGTATATAAAATGCGAGTGAATTGCGATTATATAGCCATCTACAATTTTGGAATTGTATTCATGCAAGGTATCTGACACTGATTAATTTGATCTGGAGCATGTCCTCAGGGAGAGAGTAGAAGCGGATGCTCCTTTGTCGAGATCAAAATCTTCTCCGCGTTTGGGGAATCTGCTTGGTGCCATGTATGATGACAGCGAGTGAGATATGTTTATTTCATGAAAAAAAGTGCGTACGAATGGATATGCATGGGAGAGGGTTGTTGTGTCGCTACCGCAGCCTGGGACCTAGTCAGTGTGAACGTGGGAGGGAATGTGATGGTGATACAATTTGTATTTATAATGCGGGTGAATTGCGATTATATAGCGGGCTACAATTTTGGAATAGTATTCATGCAAGGCATCTGACACTGATTAGTTTGATCTGGAGTGTCTCCTGAGGGAGAAAGAAGAAGCGGGTGATACTTTGTCGAGATCAAAATCTCCCCCGCGCTTCGGGAATCTGCTTGGTTCCAAGTAGGATGAAAGCGAGTGAGATATGTTGATTTCATGAAAAAAGGTGCGTACGAATGGATATACAGGGGACAAGGTTGTTATGCCGCTACCGCAGCCTGTGCCCTAGTCAGTGTGAACATGGGTGGGAATGTGATGGTGATACAATTTGTATTTAAAATGCGAGTGAATTGCGATTATATAGCCGGCTACAATTTTGGAATTGTATTCTTGCAAGGCATCTGACACTGATTAGTTTGATCTGGAGTATGTCCTCAGGGAGTGAGTAGAAGCGGATGCTCCTTTGTCGAGATGAAAATCTCCAGCGTGCTTCGGAAATCTGCTTGGTGCGAAGTAGGATGACAGCGAGTGATATATGTTGATTTCATGAAAAAAGGTGCGTACAAATGGACATGCAGGGGACAGGGTTGTTGTGTCGCTACCGCATCCTGTGCCCTAGTCAGTGTGAACGTGGGTGGGAATGTGATGGTGATACAATTTGTATATAAAATGCGAGTGAATTGCGATTATATAGCCATCTACAATTTTGGAATTGTATTCATGCAAGGTATCTGACACTGATTAGTTTGATCTGGAGCATGTCCTCAGGGAGAGAGTAGAAGCGGATGCTCCTTTGTCGAGATCAAAATCTTCTCCGCGTTTGGGGAATCTGCTTGGTGCCATGTAGGATGACAGCGAGTGAGATATGTTTATTTCATGAAAAAAAGTGCGTACGAATGGATATGCATGGGAGAGGGTTGTTGTGTCGGTACCGCAGCCTGTGCCCTAGTCAGTGTGAACGTGGGAGGGAATGTGATGGTGATACAATTTGTATTCAAAATGCGAGTGAATTGCGATTATATAGCCGGCTACAATTTTGGAATAGTATTCATGCAAGGCATCTGACACTGATTAGTTTGATCTGGAGTATCTCCTGAGGGAGAGAGTAGAAGCGGATGCTCCTTTGTCGAGATCAAAATCTCCACCGCGCTTCGGGAATCGGCTTTGTGCGAAGTAGGATGACAGCGAGTAAGATATGCTCATTTCATGAAAAAAGGTTCGTACGAATGGATATGCAGGGGACAGGGTTGTTGTGTTGCTACCGCAGCCTGTGCCCTAGTCAGTGTGAACGTGGGAGGGAATGTGATGGTGATACAATTTGTATTTAAAATGCGAGTGAATTGCGATTATATAGCCGGCTACAATTTTGGAATAGTATTCATGCAAGGCATCTGACACTGATTAGTTTGATCTGGAGTATCTCCTGAGGGAGAGAGTAGAAGCGGATGCTCCTTTGTCGAGATCAAAATCTCCACCGCGCTTCGGGAATCGGCTTGGTGCGAAGTAGGATGACAGCGAGTAAGATATGTTCATTTCATGAAAAAAGGTTCGTACGAATGGATATGCAGGGGACAGGGTTGTTGTGTTGCTACCGCAGCCTGTGCCCTAGTCAGTGTGAACGTGGGAGGGAATGTAATGGTGATACAATTTGTATTGAAAATGCGGGTCAATTGCGATTATGTAGCGGGCTACAATTTTGAAATAGTATTCATGCAAGGCATCTGACACTGATTAGTTTGATCTGGAGTATCTCCTGAGGGAGAAAGAAGAAGCGGGTGATCCTTTGTGGAGATCAAAATCTCCACCGCGCTTCGGGAATCTGCTTGGTTCCAAGAAGGATGACAGCGAGTGAGATATGTTTATTTCATGAAAAAAGGTGCGTACGAATGGATATGCATGGGAGAGGGTTGTTGTGTCGCTACCGCAGCCTGGGACCTAGTCAGTGTGAACGTGGGAGGGACTGTGATGGTGATACAATTTGTATTTAAAATGCGGGTGAATTGCGATTATATAGCGGGCTACAATTTTGGAATAGTATTCATGCAAGGCATCTGACACTGATTAGTTTGATCTGGAGTATCTCCCGAGGGAGAAAGAAGAAGCGGGTGATCCTTTGTCGAGATCAAAATCTCCACCGCGCTTCGGGAATCTGCTTGGTGCCAAGTAGGATGACAGCGAGTGGGATATGTTGGTTTCATGAAAAAAGGTGCGTACGAATGGATATGCAGGGGACAGGGATGTTGTGTGGTTACCGCAGCCTGTGCCCTAGTCAGTGTGAACGTGGGTGGGAATGTGATGGTGATACAATTTGTATATAAAATGCGAGTGAATTGCGATTATATAGCCATCTACAATTTTGGAATTGTATTCATGCAAGGTATCTGACACTGATTAGTTTGATCTGGAGCATGTCCTCAGGGAGAGAGTAGAAGCGGATGCTCCTTTGTCGAGATCAAAATCTTCTCCGCGTTTGGGGAATCTGCTTGGTGCCATGTAGGATGACAGCGAGTGAGATATGTTTATTTCATGAAAAAAAGTGCGTACGAATGGATATGCATGGGAGAGGGTTGTTGTGTCGGTACCGCAGCCTGGGACCTAGTCAGTGTGAACGTGGGAGGGAATGTGATGGTGATACAATTTGTATTTATAATGCGGGTGAATTGCGATTATATAGCGGGCTACAATTTTGGAATAGTATTCATGCAAGGCATCTGACACTGATTAGTTTGATCTGGAGTGTCTCCTGAGGGAGAAAGAAGAAGCGGGTGATACTTTGTCGAGATCAAAATCTCCACCGCGCTTCGGGAATCTGCTTGGTTCCAAGTAGGATGAAAGCGAGTGAGATATGTTGATTTCATGAAAAAAGGTGCGTACGAATGGATATACAGGGGACAAGGTTGTTATGCCGCTACCGCAGCCTGTGCCCTAGTCAGTGTGAACATGGGTGGGAATGTGATGGTGATACAATTTGTATTTAAAATACGAGTGAATTGCGATTATATAGCCGGCTACAATTTTGGAATTGTATTCTTGCAAGGCATCTGACACTGATTAGTTTGATCTGGAGTATGTCCTCAGGGAGTGAGTAGAAGCGGATGCTCCTTTGTCGAGATGAAAATCTCCAGCGTGCTTCGGAAATCTGCTTGGTGCGAAGTAGGATGACAGCGAGTGATATATGTTGATTTCATGAAAAAAGGTGCGTACAAATGGACATGCAGGGGACAGGGTTGTTGTGTCGCTACCGCATCCTGGGACCTAGTCAGTGTGAACGTGGGAGGGAATGTGATGGTGATACAATTTGTATTTAAAATGCGAGTCAATTGCGATTATGTAGCCGGCTACAATTTTGGAATTGTATGCATGCAAGGCATCTGACACTGATTAGTTTGATCTGGAGTATGTGCTCAGGGAGAGAGTAGAAGGGGATGCTCCTTTGTCAGCATCAAAATCTCCACCGCGCTTCGGGAATCTGCTTGGTGCCAAGTAGGATGACAGCGAGTGGGATATGTTGGTTTCATGAAAAAAGGTGCGTACGAATGGATATGCAGGGGACAGGGATGTTGTGTGGTTACCGCAGCCTGTGCCCTAGTCAGTGTGAACGTGGGTGGGAATGTGATGGTGATACAATTTGTATATAAAATGCGAGTGAATTGCGATTATATAGCCATCTACAATTTTGGAATTGTATTCATGCAAGGTATCTGACACTGATTAATTTGATCTGGAGCATGTCCTCAGGGAGAGAGTAGAAGCGGATGCTCCTTTGTCGAGATCAAAATCTTCTCCGCGTTTGGGGAATCTGCTTGGTGCCATGTATGATGACAGCGAGTGAGATATGTTTATTTCATGAAAAAAAGTGCGTACGAATGGATATGCATGGGAGAGGGTTGTTGTGTCGCTACCGCAGCCTGGGACCTAGTCAGTGTGAACGTGGGAGGGAATGTGATGGTGATACAATTTGTATTTATAATGCGGGTGAATTGCGATTATATAGCGGGCTACAATTTTGGAATAGTATTCATGCAAGGCATCTGACACTGATTAGTTTGATCTGGAGTGTCTCCTGAGGGAGAAAGAAGAAGCGGGTGATACTTTGTCGAGATCAAAATCTCCCCCGCGCTTCGGGAATCTGCTTGGTTCCAAGTAGGATGAAAGCGAGTGAGATATGTTGATTTCATGAAAAAAGGTGCGTACGAATGGATATACAGGGGACAAGGTTGTTATGCCGCTACCGCAGCCTGTGCCCTAGTCAGTGTGAACATGGGTGGGAATGTGATGGTGATACAATTTGTATTTAAAATGCGAGTGAATTGCGATTATATAGCCGGCTACAATTTTGGAATTGTATTCTTGCAAGGCATCTGACACTGATTAGTTTGATCTGGAGTATGTCCTCAGGGAGTGAGTAGAAGCGGATGCTCCTTTGTCGAGATGAAAATCTCCAGCGTGCTTCGGAAATCTGCTTGGTGCGAAGTAGGATGACAGCGAGTGATATATGTTGATTTCATGAAAAAAGGTGCGTACAAATGGACATGCAGGGGACAGGGTTGTTGTGTCGCTACCGCATCCTGTGCCCTAGTCAGTGTGAACGTGGGTGGGAATGTGATGGTGATACAATTTGTATATAAAATGCGAGTGAATTGCGATTATATAGCCATCTACAATTTTGGAATTGTATTCATGCAAGGTATCTGACACTGATTAGTTTGATCTGGAGCATGTCCTCAGGGAGAGAGTAGAAGCGGATGCTCCTTTGTCGAGATCAAAATCTTCTCCGCGTTTGGGGAATCTGCTTGGTGCCATGTAGGATGACAGCGAGTGAGATATGTTTATTTCATGAAAAAAAGTGCGTACGAATGGATATGCATGGGAGAGGGTTGTTGTGTCGGTACCGCAGCCTGTGCCCTAGTCAGTGTGAACGTGGGAGGGAATGTGATGGTGATACAATTTGTATTCAAAATGCGAGTGAATTGCGATTATATAGCCGGCTACAATTTTGGAATAGTATTCATGCAAGGCATCTGACACTGATTAGTTTGATCTGGAGTATCTCCTGAGGGAGAGAGTAGAAGCGGATGCTCCTTTGTCGAGATCAAAATCTCCACCGCGCTTCGGGAATCGGCTTTGTGCGAAGTAGGATGACAGCGAGTAAGATATGCTCATTTCATGAAAAAAGGTTCGTACGAATGGATATGCAGGGGACAGGGTTGTTGTGTTGCTACCGCAGCCTGTGCCCTAGTCAGTGTGAACGTGGGAGGGAATGTGATGGTGATACAATTTGTATTTAAAATGCGAGTGAATTGCGATTATATAGCCGGCTACAATTTTGGAATAGTATTCATGCAAGGCATCTGACACTGATTAGTTTGATCTGGAGTATCTCCTGAGGGAGAGAGTAGAAGCGGATGCTCCTTTGTCGAGATCAAAATCTCCACCGCGCTTCGGGAATCGGCTTGGTGCGAAGTAGGATGACAGCGAGTAAGATATGTTCATTTCATGAAAAAAGGTTCGTACGAATGGATATGCAGGGGACAGGGTTGTTGTGTTGCTACCGCAGCCTGTGCCCTAGTCAGTGTGAACGTGGGAGGGAATGTAATGGTGATACAATTTGTATTGAAAATGCGGGTCAATTGCGATTATGTAGCGGGCTACAATTTTGAAATAGTATTCATGCAAGGCATCTGACACTGATTAGTTTGATCTGGAGTATCTCCTGAGGGAGAAAGAAGAAGCGGGTGATCCTTTGTGGAGATCAAAATCTCCACCGCGCTTCGGGAATCTGCTTGGTTCCAAGAAGGATGACAGCGAGTGAGATATGTTTATTTCATGAAAAAAGGTGCGTACGAATGGATATGCATGGGAGAGGGTTGTTGTGTCGCTACCGCAGCCTGGGACCTAGTCAGTGTGAACGTGGGAGGGACTGTGATGGTGATACAATTTGTATTTAAAATGCGGGTGAATTGCGATTATATAGCGGGCTACAATTTTGGAATAGTATTCATGCAAGGCATCTGACACTGATTAGTTTGATCTGGAGTATCTCCCGAGGGAGAAAGAAGAAGCGGGTGATCCTTTGTCGAGATCAAAATCTCCACCGCGCTTCGGGAATCTGCTTGGTGCCAAGTAGGATGACAGCGAGTGGGATATGTTGGTTTCATGAAAAAAGGTGCGTACGAATGGATATGCAGGGGACAGGGATGTTGTGTGGTTACCGCAGCCTGTGCCCTAGTCAGTGTGAACGTGGGTGGGAATGTGATGGTGATACAATTTGTATATAAAATGCGAGTGAATTGCGATTATATAGCCATCTACAATTTTGGAATTGTATTCATGCAAGGTATCTGACACTGATTAGTTTGATCTGGAGCATGTCCTCAGGGAGAGAGTAGAAGCGGATGCTCCTTTGTCGAGATCAAAATCTTCTCCGCGTTTGGGGAATCTGCTTGGTGCCATGTAGGATGACAGCGAGTGAGATATGTTTATTTCATGAAAAAAAGTGCGTACGAATGGATATGCATGGGAGAGGGTTGTTGTGTCGGTACCGCAGCCTGGGACCTAGTCAGTGTGAACGTGGGAGGGAATGTGATGGTGATACAATTTGTATTTATAATGCGGGTGAATTGCGATTATATAGCGGGCTACAATTTTGGAATAGTATTCATGCAAGGCATCTGACACTGATTAGTTTGATCTGGAGTGTCTCCTGAGGGAGAAAGAAGAAGCGGGTGATACTTTGTCGAGATCAAAATCTCCACCGCGCTTCGGGAATCTGCTTGGTTCCAAGTAGGATGAAAGCGAGTGAGATATGTTGATTTCATGAAAAAAGGTGCGTACGAATGGATATACAGGGGACAAGGTTGTTATGCCGCTACCGCAGCCTGTGCCCTAGTCAGTGTGAACATGGGTGGGAATGTGATGGTGATACAATTTGTATTTAAAATACGAGTGAATTGCGATTATATAGCCGGCTACAATTTTGGAATTGTATTCTTGCAAGGCATCTGACACTGATTAGTTTGATCTGGAGTATGTCCTCAGGGAGTGAGTAGAAGCGGATGCTCCTTTGTCGAGATGAAAATCTCCAGCGTGCTTCGGAAATCTGCTTGGTGCGAAGTAGGATGACAGCGAGTGATATATGTTGATTTCATGAAAAAAGGTGCGTACAAATGGACATGCAGGGGACAGGGTTGTTGTGTCGCTACCGCATCCTGGGACCTAGTCAGTGTGAACGTGGGAGGGAATGTGATGGTGATACAATTTGTATTTAAAATGCGAGTCAATTGCGATTATGTAGCCGGCTACAATTTTGGAATTGTATGCATGCAAGGCATCTGACACTGATTAGTTTGATCTGGAGTATGTGCTCAGGGAGAGAGTAGAAGGGGATGCTCCTTTGTCAGCATCAAAATCTCCACCGGGCTTTGGGAATCTGCTTTGTGCGAAGTAGGATGACAGCGAGTAAGATATGTTCATTTCATGAAAAAAGGTTCGTACGAATGGATATGCAGGGGACAGGGTTGTTGTGTTGCTACCGCAGCCTGTGCCCTAGTCAGTGTGAACGTGGGAGGGAATGTGATGGTGATACAATTTGTATTCAAAATGCGAGTGAATTGCGATTATATAGCCGGCTACAATTTTGGAATAGTATTCATGCAAGGCATCTGACACTGATTAGTTTGATCTGGAGTATCTTCTGAGGGAGAGAGTAGAAGCGGATGCTCCTTTGTCGAGATCAAAATCTCCACCGCGCTTCGGGAATCGGCTTTGTGCGAAGTAGGATGACAGCGAGTAAGATATGTTCATTTCATGAAAAAAGGTTCGTACGAATGGATATGCAGGGGACAGGGTTGTTGTGTTGCTACCGCAGCCTGTGCCCTAGTCAGTGTGAACGTGGGAGGGAATGTGATGGTGATACAATTTGTATTTAAAATGCGAGTAAATTGCGATTATATAGCCGGCTACAATTTTGGAATAGTATTAATGCAAGGCATCTGACACTGATTAGTTTGATCTGGAGTATCTCCTGAGGGAGAGAGTAGAAGCGGATGCTCCTTTGTCGAGATCAAAATCTCCACCGCGCTTCGGGAATCGGCTTGGTGCGAAGTAGGATGACAGCGAGTAAGATATGTTCATTTCATGAAAAAAGGTTCGTACGAATGGATATGCAGGGGACAGGGTTGTTGTGTTGCTACCGCAGCCTGTGCCCTAGTCAGTGTGAACGTGGGAGGGAATGTGATGGTGATACAATTTGTATTGAAAATGCGGGTCAATTGCGATTATGTAGCGGGCTACAATTTTGAAATAGTATTCATGCAAGGCATCTGACACTGATTAGTTTGATCTGGAGTATCTCCTGAGGGAGAAAGAAGAAGCGGGTGATCCTTTGTGGAGATCAAAATCTCCACCGCGCTTCGGGAATCTGCTTGGTTCCAAGAAGGATGACAGCGAGTGAGATATGTTTATTTCATGAAAAAAGGTGCGTACGAATGGATATGCATGGGAGAGGGTTGTTGTCTCGCTACCGCAGCCTGGGACCTAGTCAGTGTGGACGTGGGAGGGACTGTGATGGTGATACAATTTGTATTTAAAATGCGGGTGAATTGCGATTATATAGCGGGCTACAATTTTGGAATAGTATTCATGCAAGGCATCTGACACTGATTAGTTTGATCTGGAGTATCTCCTGAGGGAGAAAGAAGAAGCGGGTGATCCTTTGTCGAGATCAAAATCTCCACCGCGCTTCGGGAATCTGCTTGGTGCCAAGTAGGATGACAGCGAGTGGGATATGTTGGTTTCATGAAAAAAGGTGCGTACGAATGGATATGCAGGGGACAGGGATGTTGTGTGGTTACCGCAGCCTGTGCCCTAGTCAGTGTGAACGTGGGTGGGAATGTGATGGTGATACAATTTGTATATAAAATGCGAGTGAATTGCGATTATATAGCCATCTACAATTTTGGAATTGTATTCATGCAAGGTATCTGGCACTGATTAGTTTGATCTGGAGCATGTCCTCAGGGAGAGAGTAGAAGCGGATGCTCCTTTGTCGAGATCAAAATCTTCTCCGCGTTTGGGGAATCTGCTTGGTGCCATGTAGGATGACAGCGAGTGAGATATGTTTATTTCATGAAAAAAAGTGCGTACGAATGGATATGCATGGGAGAGGGTTGTTGTGTCGCTACCGCAGCCTGGGACCTAGTCAGTGTGAACGTGGGAGGGAATGTGATGGTGATACAATTTGTATTTATAATGCGGGTGAATTGCGATTATATAGCGGGCTACAATTTTGGAATAGTATTCATGCAAGGCATCTGACACTGATTAGTTTGATCTGGAGTGTCTCCTGAGGGAGAAAGAAGAAGCAGGTGATACTTTGTCGAGATCAAAATCTCCACCGCGCTTCGGGAATCTGCTTGGTTCCAAGTAGGATGAAAGCGAGTGAGATATGTTGATTTCATGAAAAAAGGTGCGTACGAATGGATATACAGGGGACAAGGTTGTTATGCCGCTACCGCAGCCTGTGCCCTAGTCAGTGTGAACATGGGTGGGAATGTGATGGTGATACAATTTGTATTTAAAATGCGAGTGAATTGCGATTATATAGCCGGCTACAATTTTGGAATTGTATTCTTGCAAGGCATCTGACACTGATTAGTTTGATCTGGAGTATGTCCTCAGGGAGTGAGTAGAAGCGGATGCTCCTTTGTCGAGATGAAAATCTCCAGCGTGCTTCGGAAATCTGCTTGGTGCGAAGTAGGATGACAGCGAGTGATACATGTTGATTTCATGAAAAAAGGTGCGTACAAATGGACATGCAGGGGACAGGGTTGTTGTGTCGCTACCGCATCCTGGGACCTAGTCAGTGTGAACGTGGGAGGGAATGTGATGGTGATACAATTTGTGTTTAAAATGCGAGTCAATTGCGATTATGTAGCCGGCTACAATTTTGGAATTGTATGCATGCAAGGCATCTGACACTGATTAGTTTGATCTGGAGTATGTGCTCAGGGAGAGAGTAGAAGGGGATGCTCCTTTGTCGGCATCAAAATCTCCACCGGGCTTTGGGAATCTGCTTGGTGCCAAGTAGGATGACAGCGAGTGAGATATGTTGATTTCATGAAAAAAGGTGCGTACGAATGGATATGCAGGGGACAGGGTTGTTGTGTCGCTACCGAAGCCTGTGCCCTAGTCAGTGTGAACGTGGGTAGGAATGTGATGGTGATACAATTTGTATTTAAAAGGCGAGTGAATTGCGATTATGTAGCCGGCTACAATTTTGGAATTGTATTCATGCAAGGCATCTGACACTGATTAGTTTGATCTGGAGTATGTCCTCAGGGAGAGACTAGAAGCGGATGCTCCTTTGTCGAGATCAAAATCTCCACCGCGCTTTGGGAATCGGCTTGGTGCGAAGTAGGCTGACAGGGAGTAAGATATGTTGATTTCATGAAAAAAGGTGCGTACGAATGGATATGGAGGCGACAGGGTTGTTGTGTCGCTACCGCAGCCTGAGCTCTAGTCAGTGTGAACGTGGGTAGGAATGTGATGGTGATACAATTTGTATTGAAAAGGCGAGTGAATTGCCATTATATAGCCGGCTACAATCTTGGAATTGTATTCATGCAAGGCATCTGACACTGATTAGTTTGATCTCAAGTATGTCCTGAGAGAGTGAGTAGAAGCGGATGCTCCTTTGTCGAGATCAAAATCTTCTCCGCGCTTGGGGAATCTGCTTGGTGCCAAGTAGGATGACAGCGAGTGAGATATGTTGATTTCATGAAAAAAGGTGCGTACGAATGGATATGCAGGGGACAGGGTTGTTGTGTCGCTACCGAAGCCTGTGCCCTAGTCAGTGTGAACGTGGGTAGGAATGTGATGGTGATACAATTTGTATTTAAAAGGCGAGTGAATTGCGATTATATAGCCGGCTACAATTTTGGAATTGTATTCATGCAAGGCATCTGACACAGATTAGTTTGATCTGGAGTATGTCCTCAGGGAGAGACTAGAAGCGGATGCTCCTTTGTCGAGATCAAAATCTCCACCGCGCTTTGGGAATCGGCTTGGTGCGAAGTAGGCTGAGAGGGAGTAAGATATGTTGATTTCATGAAAAAAGGTGCGTACGAATGGATATGCAGGCGACAGGGTTGTTGTGTCGCTACCGCAGCCTGAGCTCTAGTCAGTGTGAACGTGGGTAGGAATGTGATGGTGATACAATTTGTATTTAAAAGGCGAATGAATTGCGATTATATAGCCGGCTACAATCTTGGAATTGTATTAATGCAAGGCATCTGACACTGATTAGTTTGATCTCGAGTAAGTACTGAGGGAGTGAGTAGAAGCAGATTCTCCGTTGTCGAGATCAAAATCTCCACCGCGCTTCGGGAATCTGCTTGGTGCCAAGTAGGATGACAGCGCGTGAGATATGTTGATTTCATGAAAAAAGGTGCGTACGAATGGATATGCAGGGGACAGGGTTGTTGTGTCGCTACCGCAGCTGTGCCCTAGTCAGTGTGAACGTGGGTGGGAATGTGATGGTGATACAATTTGTATATAAAATGCGAGTGAATTGCGATTATATAGCCATCTACAATTTTGGAATTGTATTCATGCAAGGTATCTGACACTGATTAGTTTGATCTGGAGTATCTCCTGAGGGAGAAAGAAGAAGCGGGTGATACTTTGTCGAGATCAAAATCTCCACCGCGCTTCGTGAATCTGCTTGGTTCCAAGTAGGATGACAGCGAGTGAGATATGTTGATTTCATGAAGAAAGGTGCGTACGAATGGATATACAGGGGACAGGGTTGTTATGCCGCTACCGCAGCCTGTGCCCTAGTCAGTGTGAACATGGGTGGGAATGTGATGGTGATACAATTTGTATTTAAAATGCGAGTGAATTGCGATTATATAGCCGGCTACAATTTTGGAATAGTATTCATGCAAGGCGTCTGACACTGATTAGTTTGATTTGGAGTATCTCCTGAGGGAGAGAGTAGAAGCGGATGCTCCTTTGTCGAGATCAAAATCTCCACCGCGCTTCGGGAATCGGCTTCGTGCAAAGTAGGATGACAGCGAGTAAGATATGTTCATTTCATGAAAAAAGGTTCGTACGAATGGATATTCAGGGGACAGGGTTGTTGTGTCGCTACCGCAGCCTGGGACCTAGTCAGTGTGAACGTGGGAGGGAATGTGATGGTGATACAATTTGTATTTAAAATGCGAGTGAATTGCGATTATATAGCCGGCTACAATTTTGGAATAATATTCATGCAAGGCATCTGACACTGAATAGTTTGATCTGGAGTATCTCCTGAGGGAGAGAGTAGAAGCGGATGCTCCTTTGTCGAGATCAAAATCTCCACCGCGCTTCGGGAATCGGCTTTGTGCGAAGTAGGATGACAGCGAGTAAGATATGTTCATTTCATGAAAAAAGGTTCGTACGAATGGATATGCAGGGGACAGGGTTGTTGTGTTGCTACCGCAGCCTGTGCCCTAGTCAGTGTGAACGTGGGAGGGAATGTGATGGTGATACAATTTGTATTTAAAATGCGAGTGAATTGCGATTATATAGCCGGCTACAATTTTGGAATAGTATTCATGCAAGGCATCTGACACTGATTAGTTTGATCTGGAGTATCTCCTGAGGGAGAGAGTAGAAGCGGGTGATCCTTTGTGGAGATCAAAATCTCCACCGCGCTTCGGGAATCTGCTTGGTTCCAAGAAGGATGACAGCGAGTGAGATATGTTTATTTCATGAAAAAAGGTGCGTACGAATGGATATGCATGGGAGAGGGTTGTTGTGTCGCTACCGCAGCCTGGGGCCTAGTCAGTGTGAACGTGGGAGGGACTGTGATGGTGATACAATTTGTATTTAAAATGCGGGTGAATTGCGATTATATAGCGGGCTACAATTTTGGAATAGTATTCATGCAAGGCATCTGACACTGATTAGTTTGATCTGGAGTATCTCCTGAGGGAGAAAGAAGAAGCGGGTGATCCTTTGTCGAGATCAAAATCTCCACCGCGCTTCGGGAATCTGCTTGGTGCCAAGTAGGATGACAGCGAGTGGGATATGTTGGTTTCATGAAAAAAGGTGCGTACGAATGGATATGCAGGGGACAGGGATGTTGTGTGGTTACCGCAGCCTGTGCCCTAGTCAGTGTGAACGTGGGTGGGAATGTGATGGTGATACAATTTGTATATAAAATGCGAGTGAATTGCGATTATATAGCCATCTACAATTTTGGAATTGTATTCATGCAAGGTATCTGACACTGATTAATTTGATCTGGAGCATGTCCTCAGGGAGAGAGTAGAAGCGGATGCTCCTTTGTCGAGATCAAAATCTTCTCCGCGTTTGGGGAATCTGCTTGGTGCCATGTATGATGACAGCGAGTGAGATATGTTTATTTCATGAAAAAAAGTGCGTACGAATGGATATGCATGGGAGAGGGTTGTTGTGTCGCTACCGCAGCCTGGGACCTAGTCAGTGTGAACGTGGGAGGGAATGTGATGGTGATACAATTTGTATTTATAATGCGGGTGAATTGCGATTATATAGCGGGCTACAATTTTGGAATAGTATTCATGCAAGGCATCTGACACTGATTAGTTTGATCTGGAGTGTCTCCTGAGGGAGAAAGAAGAAGCGGGTGATACTTTGTCGAGATCAAAATCTCCCCCGCGCTTCGGGAATCTGCTTGGTTCCAAGTAGGATGAAAGCGAGTGAGATATGTTGATTTCATGAAAAAAGGTGCGTACGAATGGATATACAGGGGACAAGGTTGTTATGCCGCTACCGCAGCCTGTGCCCTAGTCAGTGTGAACATGGGTGGGAATGTGATGGTGATACAATTTGTATTTAAAATGCGAGTGAATTGCGATTATATAGCCGGCTACAATTTTGGAATTGTATTCTTGCAAGGCATCTGACACTGATTAGTTTGATCTGGAGTATGTCCTCAGGGAGTGAGTAGAAGCGGATGCTCCTTTGTCGAGATGAAAATCTCCAGCGTGCTTCGGAAATCTGCTTGGTGCGAAGTAGGATGACAGCGAGTGATATATGTTGATTTCATGAAAAAAGGTGCGTACAAATGGACATGCAGGGGACAGGGTTGTTGTGTCGCTACCGCATCCTGTGCCCTAGTCAGTGTGAACGTGGGTGGGAATGTGATGGTGATACAATTTGTATATAAAATGCGAGTGAATTGCGATTATATAGCCATCTACAATTTTGGAATTGTATTCATGCAAGGTATCTGACACTGATTAGTTTGATCTGGAGCATGTCCTCAGGGAGAGAGTAGAAGCGGATGCTCCTTTGTCGAGATCAAAATCTTCTCCGCGTTTGGGGAATCTGCTTGGTGCCATGTAGGATGACAGCGAGTGAGATATGTTTATTTCATGAAAAAAAGTGCGTACGAATGGATATGCATGGGAGAGGGTTGTTGTGTCGGTACCGCAGCCTGTGCCCTAGTCAGTGTGAACGTGGGAGGGAATGTGATGGTGATACAATTTGTATTCAAAATGCGAGTGAATTGCGATTATATAGCCGGCTACAATTTTGGAATAGTATTCATGCAAGGCATCTGACACTGATTAGTTTGATCTGGAGTATCTCCTGAGGGAGAGAGTAGAAGCGGATGCTCCTTTGTCGAGATCAAAATCTCCACCGCGCTTCGGGAATCGGCTTTGTGCGAAGTAGGATGACAGCGAGTAAGATATGCTCATTTCATGAAAAAAGGTTCGTACGAATGGATATGCAGGGGACAGGGTTGTTGTGTTGCTACCGCAGCCTGTGCCCTAGTCAGTGTGAACGTGGGAGGGAATGTGATGGTGATACAATTTGTATTTAAAATGCGAGTGAATTGCGATTATATAGCCGGCTACAATTTTGGAATAGTATTCATGCAAGGCATCTGACACTGATTAGTTTGATCTGGAGTATCTCCTGAGGGAGAGAGTAGAAGCGGATGCTCCTTTGTCGAGATCAAAATCTCCACCGCGCTTCGGGAATCGGCTTGGTGCGAAGTAGGATGACAGCGAGTAAGATATGTTCATTTCATGAAAAAAGGTTCGTACGAATGGATATGCAGGGGACAGGGTTGTTGTGTTGCTACCGCAGCCTGTGCCCTAGTCAGTGTGAACGTGGGAGGGAATGTAATGGTGATACAATTTGTATTGAAAATGCGGGTCAATTGCGATTATGTAGCGGGCTACAATTTTGAAATAGTATTCATGCAAGGCATCTGACACTGATTAGTTTGATCTGGAGTATCTCCTGAGGGAGAAAGAAGAAGCGGGTGATCCTTTGTGGAGATCAAAATCTCCACCGCGCTTCGGGAATCTGCTTGGTTCCAAGAAGGATGACAGCGAGTGAGATATGTTTATTTCATGAAAAAAGGTGCGTACGAATGGATATGCATGGGAGAGGGTTGTTGTGTCGCTACCGCAGCCTGGGACCTAGTCAGTGTGAACGTGGGAGGGACTGTGATGGTGATACAATTTGTATTTAAAATGCGGGTGAATTGCGATTATATAGCGGGCTACAATTTTGGAATAGTATTCATGCAAGGCATCTGACACTGATTAGTTTGATCTGGAGTATCTCCCGAGGGAGAAAGAAGAAGCGGGTGATCCTTTGTCGAGATCAAAATCTCCACCGCGCTTCGGGAATCTGCTTGGTGCCAAGTAGGATGACAGCGAGTGGGATATGTTGGTTTCATGAAAAAAGGTGCGTACGAATGGATATGCAGGGGACAGGGATGTTGTGTGGTTACCGCAGCCTGTGCCCTAGTCAGTGTGAACGTGGGTGGGAATGTGATGGTGATACAATTTGTATATAAAATGCGAGTGAATTGCGATTATATAGCCATCTACAATTTTGGAATTGTATTCATGCAAGGTATCTGACACTGATTAGTTTGATCTGGAGCATGTCCTCAGGGAGAGAGTAGAAGCGGATGCTCCTTTGTCGAGATCAAAATCTTCTCCGCGTTTGGGGAATCTGCTTGGTGCCATGTAGGATGACAGCGAGTGAGATATGTTTATTTCATGAAAAAAAGTGCGTACGAATGGATATGCATGGGAGAGGGTTGTTGTGTCGGTACCGCAGCCTGGGACCTAGTCAGTGTGAACGTGGGAGGGAATGTGATGGTGATACAATTTGTATTTATAATGCGGGTGAATTGCGATTATATAGCGGGCTACAATTTTGGAATAGTATTCATGCAAGGCATCTGACACTGATTAGTTTGATCTGGAGTGTCTCCTGAGGGAGAAAGAAGAAGCGGGTGATACTTTGTCGAGATCAAAATCTCCACCGCGCTTCGGGAATCTGCTTGGTTCCAAGTAGGATGAAAGCGAGTGAGATATGTTGATTTCATGAAAAAAGGTGCGTACGAATGGATATACAGGGGACAAGGTTGTTATGCCGCTACCGCAGCCTGTGCCCTAGTCAGTGTGAACATGGGTGGGAATGTGATGGTGATACAATTTGTATTTAAAATACGAGTGAATTGCGATTATATAGCCGGCTACAATTTTGGAATTGTATTCTTGCAAGGCATCTGACACTGATTAGTTTGATCTGGAGTATGTCCTCAGGGAGTGAGTAGAAGCGGATGCTCCTTTGTCGAGATGAAAATCTCCAGCGTGCTTCGGAAATCTGCTTGGTGCGAAGTAGGATGACAGCGAGTGATATATGTTGATTTCATGAAAAAAGGTGCGTACAAATGGACATGCAGGGGACAGGGTTGTTGTGTCGCTACCGCATCCTGGGACCTAGTCAGTGTGAACGTGGGAGGGAATGTGATGGTGATACAATTTGTATTTAAAATGCGAGTCAATTGCGATTATGTAGCCGGCTACAATTTTGGAATTGTATGCATGCAAGGCATCTGACACTGATTAGTTTGATCTGGAGTATGTGCTCAGGGAGAGAGTAGAAGGGGATGCTCCTTTGTCAGCATCAAAATCTCCACCGGGCTTTGGGAATCTGCTTTGTGCGAAGTAGGATGACAGCGAGTAAGATATGTTCATTTCAAGAAAAAAGGTTCGTACGAATGGATATGCAGGGGACAGGGTTGTTGTGTTGCTACCGCAGCCTGTGCCCTAGTCAGTGTGAACGTGGGAGGGAATGTGATGGTGATACAATTTGTATTCAAAATGCGAGTGAATTGCGATTATATAGCCGGCTACAATTTTGGAATAGTATTCATGCAAGGCATCTGACACTGATTAGTTTGATCTGGAGTATCTTCTGAGGGAGAGAGTAGAAGCGGATGCTCCTTTGTCGAGATCAAAATCTCCACCGCGCTTCGGGAATCGGCTTTGTGCGAAGTAGGATGACAGCGAGTAAGATATGTTCATTTCATGAAAAAAGGTTCGTACGAATGGATATGCAGGGGACAGGGTTGTTGTGTTGCTACCGCAGCCTGTGCCCTAGTCAGTGTGAACGTGGGAGGGAATGTGATGGTGATACAATTTGTATTTAAAATGCGAGTAAATTGCGATTATATAGCCGGCTACAATTTTGGAATAGTATTAATGCAAGGCATCTGACACTGATTAGTTTGATCTGGAGTATCTCCTGAGGGAGAGAGTAGAAGCGGATGCTCCTTTGTCGAGATCAAAATCTCCACCGCGCTTCGGGAATCGGCTTGGTGCGAAGTAGGATGACAGCGAGTAAGATATGTTCATTTCATGAAAAAAGGTTCGTACGAATGGATATGCAGGGGACAGGGTTGTTGTGTTGCTACCGCAGCCTGTGCCCTAGTCAGTGTGAACGTGGGAGGGAATGTGATGGTGATACAATTTGTATTGAAAATGCGGGTCAATTGCGATTATGTAGCGGGCTACAATTTTGAAATAGTATTCATGCAAGGCATCTGACACTGATTAGTTTGATCTGGAGTATCTCCTGAGGGAGAAAGAAGAAGCGGGTGATCCTTTGTGGAGATCAAAATCTCCACCGCGCTTCGGGAATCTGCTTGGTTCCAAGAAGGATGACAGCGAGTGAGATATGTTTATTTCATGAAAAAAGGTGCGTACGAATGGATATGCATGGGAGAGGGTTGTTGTCTCGCTACCGCAGCCTGGGACCTAGTCAGTGTGGACGTGGGAGGGACTGTGATGGTGATACAATTTGTATTTAAAATGCGGGTGAATTGCGATTATATAGCGGGCTACAATTTTGGAATAGTATTCATGCAAGGCATCTGACACTGATTAGTTTGATCTGGAGTATCTCCTGAGGGAGAAAGAAGAAGCGGGTGATCCTTTGTCGAGATCAAAATCTCCACCGCGCTTCGGGAATCTGCTTGGTGCCAAGTAGGATGACAGCGAGTGGGATATGTTGGTTTCATGAAAAAAGGTGCGTACGAATGGATATGCAGGGGACAGGGATGTTGTGTGGTTACCGCAGCCTGTGCCCTAGTCAGTGTGAACGTGGGTGGGAATGTGATGGTGATACAATTTGTATATAAAATGCGAGTGAATTGCGATTATATAGCCATCTACAATTTTGGAATTGTATTCATGCAAGGTATCTGGCACTGATTAGTTTGATCTGGAGCATGTCCTCAGGGAGAGAGTAGAAGCGGATGCTCCTTTGTCGAGATCAAAATCTTCTCCGCGTTTGGGGAATCTGCTTGGTGCCATGTAGGATGACAGCGAGTGAGATATGTTTATTTCATGAAAAAAAGTGCGTACGAATGGATATGCATGGGAGAGGGTTGTTGTGTCGCTACCGCAGCCTGGGACCTAGTCAGTGTGAACGTGGGAGGGAATGTGATGGTGATACAATTTGTATTTATAATGCGGGTGAATTGCGATTATATAGCGGGCTACAATTTTGGAATAGTATTCATGCAAGGCATCTGACACTGATTAGTTTGATCTGGAGTGTCTCCTGAGGGAGAAAGAAGAAGCAGGTGATACTTTGTCGAGATCAAAATCTCCACCGCGCTTCGGGAATCTGCTTGGTTCCAAGTAGGATGAAAGCGAGTGAGATATGTTGATTTCATGAAAAAAGGTGCGTACGAATGGATATACAGGGGACAAGGTTGTTATGCCGCTACCGCAGCCTGTGCCCTAGTCAGTGTGAACATGGGTGGGAATGTGATGGTGATACAATTTGTATTTAAAATGCGAGTGAATTGCGATTATATAGCCGGCTACAATTTTGGAATTGTATTCTTGCAAGGCATCTGACACTGATTAGTTTGATCTGGAGTATGTCCTCAGGGAGTGAGTAGAAGCGGATGCTCCTTTGTCGAGATGAAAATCTCCAGCGTGCTTCGGAAATCTGCTTGGTGCGAAGTAGGATGACAGCGAGTGATACATGTTGATTTCATGAAAAAAGGTGCGTACAAATGGACATGCAGGGGACAGGGTTGTTGTGTCGCTACCGCATCCTGGGACCTAGTCAGTGTGAACGTGGGAGGGAATGTGATGGTGATACAATTTGTGTTTAAAATGCGAGTCAATTGCGATTATGTAGCCGGCTACAATTTTGGAATTGTATGCATGCAAGGCATCTGACACTGATTAGTTTGATCTGGAGTATGTGCTCAGGGAGAGAGTAGAAGGGGATGCTCCTTTGTCGGCATCAAAATCTCCACCGGGCTTTGGGAATCTGCTTGGTGCCAAGTAGGATGACAGCGAGTGAGATATGTTGATTTCATGAAAAAAGGTGCGTACGAATGGATATGCAGGGGAGAGTGTTGTTGTATCGCTACCGCAGCCTTTCCCTAGTCAGTGTGAACGTGGGTAGGAATGTGATGGTGATACAATTTGTATTTAAAAGGCGAGTGAATTGCGATTATGTAGCCGGCTACAATTTTGGAATTGTATTCATGCAAGGCATCTGACTCTGATTAGTTTGATCTGGAGTATGTCCTCAGGGAGAGAGTAGAAGGGGATGCTCCTTTGTCGACATGAAAATCTCCACCGCGCTTCGGGAATCTGCTTGGTGCGAAGTAGGATGACAGCGAGTGAGATATGTTGATGGCAAGAAAAAATGTGCGTGGGAGCGGATGTGCAGGGGATAGCGGTGGTGTGTCGCTACCTCAGCCTGATCCCGAGTGTCAACGTGGGTGTGAGTGTGATGCTGATACAATTTGTATTTAAAAGGAGAGTGAATTGCGGTGCTAGAGCCGGTTACATTTTTGGAATTATATTCAAGGCAGGCATCTGACACTGATTAGTTTGATCTGGAGTATGTCATGAGGGAGAGAGTAGAAGCGGATGCTCCTTTGTCGAGATCAAAATCTCGACCGCGTTTTTTGAATCTGCTTGGTGCCAAGTAGGATGACAGCGAGTAAGTTATGTTGATTTCATGAAGGAAGGTGCGTAGGAGCGGATGCGCAGGGGACAGGGTTGGTGTGTCGCTACCGCAGCCTATGCCCTAGTCAGATTCAACGTTGGTATGAGTGTGATGGTGATACGATTTGTATTTAAAAGGTGAGTGAATTGCGGTTATATAGCCGGTTACAATTTTGGAATTGTATTCATGCAAGGCACCTCACACTGATTAGTTTGATCTGGAGTATGTCCTGAGGGAGAGAGTAAAAGCGGATGCTCCTTTCTCCAGATCAAAATCTCCATCGTGCTTGGGGAATATTTTTGGTGCCAAGTAGGCTGACAGAGAATGAGGTATGTTGATTCCATGAAAAAGGTGCGTTGGAGCGGATGTGCACTGGACAGGGGTGACGTGTCGAAAATTTTCATTTTTTACTTTTTCCATAATAATTTTCATTAATCCTTCAGCATTTGCGCTGAACGCGTTCCTTATGCAGAGCAATTCATGACGACTGGACCATGCGCACATGGTTAAAATCTTGCTTTGCAGTGCAAAAGCGTGCTTGGCTCCTACATTATGCCTCGTACTTACAGTCTCTTGAGCCGTCTTGCCACCGTTGGAGACACCCGTAATTTTCAAGCTAGAATTAAACTGTTTCCAGCTATATTTTCTTTTTGTAGTTGTTTAGAAGTGAATTTCTGCTTCGAGGGTAAAACAAAAAACGTTAGAGGGCACTGCGGAAACCGCATTACCGGGGAATCCGCGGAAACCGACAAAAGCATTGGAGGCAGTCATAACAAATCAGCAAATTCCGCACAGCTGGAGACAGAGTAAATTGAATTTGATTTATAAAGGGGAAGGAGATAAGATGAACATAAAATCCTTCCATCCGATTACGATAACATCTGTTATGTACAGGCTTGTAATGCAGGCGGTGAAATTAAGAATGCAGTCATGGGTAGAAGGGAATAGGATACTCGGAGAACTTCAGAATGGGTTCAGAAGGGGTAGGCGGTTAGATGATAGCCTGTTCGTGCTGACCCAATGCATAGAAATAGCTAATGCGGAAAATAGACCTCTGTTTTTAGCCTTTCTGGACATAAGCGGTGCATACGATAACGTGAACAGGGAACTCCTGTGGAGCATATTGAAAGATTTAGGTATTGGTGATGAGGTAATTGATTTTCTATAGGAAATCTACCGAGATAATGAAGTTGAAATTACATGGGAAGGGAAAAAAAAGTACCACAACTGTGGGGGTACACAAAGGATTAAGGCAAGGTTGTCCTCTATCACCGCTGCTATTCATGCTTTACGTGATAAATATGGAAAGAAGGCTAGGAGAAAGTAATCTGGGTTATAATCTGTCGTACAGATTAGGCGGAAATGTAGTTGAGCAGAGACTCCCGGGTTTAATGTGTGCGGACGATATTGTGCTGTTAGCAGATAGCCAGGAAGATTTACAAACTTTGGTTAATTGCTGTGGAGACGAAGGAGACGCTCTAGGATTCAGTTTTAGCGCAACGAAATCAGGTGTGATGATTTTTAACGATACAACTGATCAGGTGCTTACAATACAAGGCCACGAAATACCCAAAGTGGCCGAATACAAATGCCTCGGGATATGGCTAAACGAAGGGCAGATATGCACGGAATAGCATGAACAGGTTCTTAGGGCAAAAGGACGAAGAGACGCCGGGATAATGAAACATAGGGCATTATGGGGGTACAACAAATATGAAGTACTAAGAGATATTTGGAAAGGAATAATGGTGCCGGGACTTACTTTCGGCAATGCGGTTCTGTGCTTAAGGGCAGAAGTTCAGTCGAGATTAGACGTAAATCAGAGAGCTGTTGGAAGATTAGCACTAGGTGCCCACGGCAAAACCACAAACGAGGCAGTACAAGGGGATATGGGCTGAGCATCGTTCGAAGCACGGGAAGCTAAGAGTAAAACACTATATGAAGAACGCCTGAGGAAATTGGACGATAACAGATGGGCAGCTAAGGTATTTAAATATTTATACAGAAAGAACGTTGACTCACAGTGGCGGAAAGGAACTAGAAAACTAACCAGTAAGTATGCCGGTCATGAGGACGGAGAAAGAAAGAGCATTAAACGACAGGTTAAAAACGCGGAAGTTAAAAATTGGATGAATTCAATGGAAAAGAAACAGTGTAGAATTATATGGATTCTGGAAAAGGCAGATCAGGAAAGAATTTTTCTATGATAACTCAAGAGGCAGTACCCTACTTTTTGAAGCTAGATCAGGGTGTCTTAGAACGCGCAGCTACAAAAAGAAATTTAACGAAGATGACACATGTGCAGTGTGTGGTAGATCTGTGGAAACAATTGAACACCTCATAATCAAATGTGATGGTATCCATCCGGATGTCGATGCAGGCACAGTCACTCTTTCTGAGGCCCTAGGGTTTAAAGATAACAATGGTCATGTAAATAAATCTGCAGTGGAGGTCAGCAAAAACGATAGGAGGATTGGTGGCTGAAAAGCAGAGATGTGGCATAAGGTTAGAATTGTAGGAAACCGTAGGCAAAGGTGATGGAGAATCTTAATGAGAATTGCCAACACAGTAAACAAAAAAAATATAATAAAGAAAGAAAAGCTGAGCATGGTGGCAATTGCCACCACCCCGTTTCAAAGGGGGCGCTCCTATCCATCCATCCATCCATCCATTCATCCATCCATCCATCCATCCACCCACCCACCCACCGACCCACCCACCCACCCACCCGCCCGCCCACCCACCCACCCACCCACCCATCCATCCATCCATCCATCCATCCATCCATCCATCCATCCATCCATCCATCCATCCATCCATCCATCCATCCATCCATCCATCCATCCATCCATCCATCCACCCATCCACCCATCCACCCATCCATCCATGGAGTAATCGGAAAGCAATGACGCCTCCCATCCATCCATCCATCCATCCATCCATCCATCCATCCATCCATCCATCCATCCATCCATCCGTCCGTCCGTCCATCCGTCCGTCCGTCCGTCCGTCCGTCCGTCCGTCCATCAATCCATCCATCCATCCATCCATGGAGTAATGGGAAAGCAATGACGCCTCCTCTCCGTCTCTAATTGGTCCTCTTTGTCTCCACGTTGATTGTGATATCGCGTCTGACAATCGAATCACATAATTCGGCTTAAAGCACAGTTAATGCAAGTTACTGTATTAATTCGCATGAATTCACACTTAATTCACCTGAATCACAATTTTGACACAATTAATCCACATTTATTTCATTGAAATCGCACTTACTTCCCGATTAATTCAAAATAGATGTACTCTTATTCACTTTTTATTCATTCCAATCTATCATTCAGTCTCATTACACGCACGATCATCCACTTTAATTGATAATTAATTCACCTTAATTCACTTTAATGCACCTTGAGGGATCTTCATTTTCTACTAGCGCTTTTCAATTTGTTATTATTGATTAGATTTCGGTTAACTCGAAAGCTCTCATTGTTTCATCTTGGTATTCATTTAGGACATTCAGATTTCTCGCCGCGCATTGACTCCGCGCATTTTTCCGGTTACATGGGCCAATCACGTGGTACATCACATGGTATGTCACCTGGCACCGCTCTTCTGGCGATTCAAATTTCGCTCCACTCCCGGCCCGACCGCGCCCACTTTTGGTTAATTTTTTGGCTATAAATAGTTAACTAATTAACCGATGGGCACCAACATTTTTGCGCCCCATCCTCATGTCATCCCCCTTCGATTATAGCCACTTTTGAGACGATATCTCTTTATAGTTTCCCAGAATTAATCGCTGCACACACGGTTTTGATGACCGAAAGCCGCCGACATAGGCTAGTAATGCTTTCGCATTAATTTTCTCCAACTGCGCCAATATGCGGCCAGCAGTGCCCTAGAGCAAGACACAGCTTAAGAAAATAGCAGTTGCTGACAGCGGGTCATGGTCCGCGGCGTCCTGTCTTGCTCCGCTGTCAAACTGCAACCGTAAACGAAATGATCGCTTTAATATTTCGCTTGATTAAATAAGCCAGGTATCGAACCTGTAGACCCTATAATTGTTTTTTTCGTACTAGCCTGTTTCTTTTTTCGGGGGAAGGAATTGTGTGTGGCGGTGAGCGGAACTTCACTGCAGTTGCATCCGACTGCGTAGACTGGAGCCGCTGCTGTCGGCCACCGAGAAATTGGTGAGTAAAAGTGGCAGCAGGTGGACTAAACTCCGAATGATGATTACCTTCACTGATGTATTCTCTTCCTCTTTGCGCACTGTAATAGAGCACTTGTTTCCTCGTTGGTTATAAAGGGGTTGCTCCTAAGCTCGTTTGATTTTGTATTTATCGATGATTGTACAGTCGATCTGCTTACTTTTATTAGCTTTTCCTGCTCCTATCGATTTTGTTAGTGCGGCAATAGATGAATAAAAATCGAGCCAGTGCGCGCAGAGTGAACCGAGACGAAGCGAGGCGTCGTACAAACAGGAGCAGATTATTGGGCGGCACCAGCAGAGTACAACAGAGGGAACATACGGCGCAGGAGGGGTGGGTTTAACCTCCGCACACAAATCAGTTTTCCATCCCAACAAGTGCGGGGCGCGCCGAGCATCTGTCGGCTCGAGTGGCGCTATCGACCACCCGGCGGGGTGCGCGCCCGGGTGAATTCATGCCGGGGAGGGCAGCCGCCCGGTTGAACGCCGCGCCACCTGCTGTGTGTGCGGGGAGGTCTTTGCCGCTGGGCTACACGTGCTGTCGGAAATGTGTTTCAGCGATTTGGTCTTGGAGCCCAAACTCTCTAAATATCACAAACCTGGCGGTCAAGCAGATTGCGTTAGTCGTTTCTCATGCTCGTAGTAAGTGGACCCTCCACATAACAGCCGAAAATACTTAGTCCACATTTACTCATTAAAAACTGCCTCACGCACGTCTGTTTCTTCAAAGCGGGCCCTCTCCAGGCACACCAGGCCGGCCAGGTCCTTCCCGCCGAGATTCTTCAGGGATCGGATAAATTGCAGCGTCGACGGCAGGTCGGCCAAGCTAATCAGATTCCGCCCTGTGCGGTGGCTCAGTGGTTACGGCGCTCGGCTGCTGACCCGAAAGACACGGGTTCGATCCCGGCCGCAGCGGCCGAATTCCGATGAAGGCGAAATTCTAGAGGCCCGTGTGCTGTGCGATGTTAAGGAACCTCAGGTGGTCGAAATTATTCCGGAGCCCTTCACTACGGCGTCCCTCATAGCCTGAGTCGCTTCGGGACGTTGAACCCCAGCAAACCAAACCAAACCAATCAGATTCCTAACGGCAAAGGAGTGCTCGTCCACTGCGTTCACAGCTCCGTGACATTTTGCGCTCCCGGAGTCGATCCATCAGCGATGCGTCTTCGACAGCGTCATCTATCGTCCATGCAGCGAAGAAAATAGTGCAGCGCATAGCACGGAAATCAGGCTACGCCTACCAAGTGGCCATTCAAGATGGTGCCTCGCTGCGAGGTAGACGTACAGGTGGCAGCGCCGTCGAATGTGTACCGGGAGCCAGCGGCACTCAAGGAAACAAGTTGCCGGCGCATTTTTGCCGATGAACCCGTGCCCTCTGCATGCAATGGATCACTGATATACTGCTTAAAATGTTTCGACAAAAAAGCTGCTTGAAAGAAGCGCGGATTGAATCAAAACAGGTGACAAAACGTTTTATGATATTCGCACGTGATTTTGGATGCGTTTGCCTGGTACCGCACCGACGGGCCTGATATTTTAACGCGAAAGCCTTATATGCCCGATTAGTAGAGAAGCCCCCGTGCATCGGTGACCATTGCACATAATTCCTCAGTGACGTCACCATGCCTTCGCATGACGTCAGCAGCAAACTATAAGAGGCCGACGACTCCATAAGAGAGAAAATTTCTCCCCAAAGTGCGGGGAATTGCCATTGCGAAGCGAGCACGCGACCCATGAAACTTCTTCTTTATTTCCTGTTCACGAGCAAAAATAAAGGTAAAATAGTATTCAAGGTGACAGCTGTGACTCAAATACACATAATGTTTACTAAATTCAAATTAGGACGAAAGCACGGATTTCTGCTACGTAGAAGACTACTGTGAGTGCCGCGGGATGGAGCGCTAGGCAAGCTGAGAACAGATAACGAACGATTTTACTCGAGGTAGCGTGTTTCCGAACACTGCAGCGTACCAACTTGGCTAGTCTAACATAGGATATTTCTGAGAACGTGCAAGTGCACAATTAACACCGCTGGTCGGCTTTGCTTCTGTAGCGCAGAGGATTAGAGCACTGGTTTAGAACGCGAAACGATAGAAATCGGAATCCCGACTTTAATAGAACGCTTTTTTAAATGTTTCTGTTTTTGTCAGTATTGACACCACGCAACAATTTCTCATTTTCCCCTGGGTGTGCGTTGCCTTTTAAGTTACATTCTGAAACCCGAGCGAAAATCGCTGCTTAAGCCACTCAATACAGGCCCATTTTACTTGTTTTTTTTTCTGTTTATTTGAACAAGCAGTTACCGCACCCTGCAAATAATTTGCTATTTCCGGTCACGGTGTGTGTTACCTTGTGCATTACGAGGGGCCTTGGAGCTTTCAGACAAGCCAGGAGACAAGACCAGGAGTTGGTGCGCTGCATCGTTGAAATACGTGGGTTGGTACCCATCGGATTAGTGCCACGTAATAGACGACGGGGAAGAAAAGTGCAGTTCGGAATGCAGTTCCTCCAGCAGCGTACCGCGTATACGTTCTCCTTTCTGTCTTTTTGTAAGGCGAAGCAGATGCACCTGTCTTCCACGACAGCGTTTCCTTGCACAAAGATGCGATGAACTGTGTGACGATAAATTAGGTGCTATCATTTTCTAGGCCCACGCCCATCCCTTCGGCGCTGACCTCATCAAGGAAGGATACACGGTCTGGTTCGCTGGCGTCCTTGGGGATTAAAGGGGCCCTGCGACGTAGATAAAGCATGAGGTACTTATTATTTTTATGCAGAGTAAGGGACATTGTGGATCCTGAACGCCCAAAGAGATCGCCGAAATCGTACTATTAAGGCGAAAGCCTTAATGCCTCATGCTGTCGTTAGCAGCCGTGGCGGCAGTGGTGTCCGCGTTTCCGTTACGTGCCTTATATTGCCATATGCCAATCAGTACTTATTCGATACTTAATCGATGGCATTCTAATGATATCGGAACGCGATTTAAGGCATTCTATAATTGCATGATAATTAATGAATAAGTTAGTAATAATAGTTAAGCAGTTAGCCTAACTAACCTTACTACTCCGAGCAGATAAATAAATAAAACCGAGTAGGAAATTGGTCGAGTTGGGGAATAGAACCAGGGTCTCTGGAATGCGAGACGAGCACGCTAACCGCTCCGCCAAGCCAGCTCGAAGGTTTGGAATGTACAAAGGCGTGCCTAGTGAATACGGTGTCTTCGTTCACTCCGATCTTCCTCCCTTTCCTTACGGCGAGGGTCAGGTGTCCACCGAGATATGCCAGACAGATACGTTTACTTTCCTCAAAAACCAATGTACCGACGAGTAATGCGAAGAGCCGAACGGGCGATGGCGTTCTGTGGACTCCCTGGCATCGTTGCAAGACGCTGTCGCGTTCCACTCTAAGAGGCGAAGCTCAACATCGTAACCACACATCAGTGACACAAACAGCAACACCGCGCTTAAGGCTTTCGCCTCACAGCACTTTAGGTCGGCAAAGAGCACCCCTGAACTTTTTAATAATTCTTCAGAAATGCTCGTTTCGAGCCGATGGTGCCGCAGCGCGGCGGTCATTTTCGGCAGCGGAAATGAGATGGCATCCAGATTGGGCGCTGCCTCTCTGATTGGTTGTGCGTTCAGTTTGCATATTGTTCCTTTATACTCACGATATGGATTCAAAATATGTCTCTGAGTACTCAAAGCTTTTTGCATGCCACAAAAACTAGAAAGAAGCAGTGACAGCGAACGAAAAACAACATGAATAACGCTAGGGGCGACACTTTCCGTTCCGCTTCAAACCTTCGTGGGGGCGAGCGCTGTTCAAACCACACCAAGGAGGCAGCGAAAAAAAAAAGCCAGTCAACAAACCTTGCCCAAAAATGTGAAGAGAAAGGGCGGACAGGAGTGGTGAGGCGAGTTTGACGGGGAGAGGGGTGGGGACAGCCGACAGCCTTGTAGTCCTACCAACAAAGAAACGTCGGGGAACTTCGTTGAGCGGGGTCACGCCGTCAAAATGCGCGGCCGTGGGCTGCCTCGTGTGTGCGCTAGGGGCGGCTCTGATTGGTCGCGGCCAGTCTAAGTACCGGGCGAATGAAATGGTTGAGTGACAGTGACAGCAGTATTGCACACTCATCAAAATTAAGGAGCTTCTACAATTAATTTGTATTACCTTAAAGGGAAAGTTACGATTAGTCGCGGGGAAGACTCTACAAACGACTGCTCATCAGTGTGGTTAGGCTAGCGGAGTGAGGTTTGAGACAATGAGCATTACTTTATGACTATAATTGTGGGACAGTAACTTCAGTCTTGTACAAAACAGGTGCCAGAAATAATACCTTTCTTATGAATTAATTGTTACAAAAGAAAAGGAATGTCTTCGTATTCATGCGGCTATCAATATCTATTACTACACAAGAAATAAACGCTGCCACAGCGTACTATCTGGCCTCCTCCTTGCGTGGCAGCGTTTACTGCGGGGCGAAATATAATAGCACTAAATATAGTTGCCACGGACTACGCCACCCGTTATGCGATCACGCGGGCACTGCCAACCAGTACAGCTACAGATGTTGCGGACTTTTTGCTATACGACCTCATATTGCACCATGGTGCTCCCCGCCAACTTCTTACAGACCGCGGCCGCTGCTTTCTGTCCAAGGTTGTCTACGACATTCTTCGGTCCTGCTCTACTAAGCACAAGCTCACCACCGCCTATCACCCGCAGACAAACGGACTTACTGAGCGTCTCAACCGCACTCTGACCGATATGCTCGCTATGTACGTTTCCCCCGATCACCGCGACTGGGACCTCGCTCTCCCGTATGTTACCTTCGCATACAACTCCTCCCGCCATGATACTGCCGGTTACTCCCCTTTTTACCTTTTATACGGCCGCGAGCCCCAATTGCCTTTGGACACGCTACTGCCTACTCCTGCTGCTCCGTCCTCTGAATACGCCCAAGACGCCATTGCCCGTGCTGACTACGCCCGTCAACTTGCACGCTCCCGACTTCTCGCCTCGCAGGCCTCCCAGCAGGAGTTCTACAACCGCCGTCACCGCACAGTCTCTTTCTCTCCTGGCTCCCTCGTCTTGCTTCGGTCCCCATCTCGCCGCGTCGGCCTCTCCGAAAAACTTCTGTCCCGTTATGTTGGCCCGTACCGTGTCCTGCGCCAGGTAACCGCTGTCACGTACGAGATCGCTCCGGCCTTCCAGCACGCTTCCTCCCGCCACCTTCAACGTGATATCGTCCACGTCTCTCGCCTGAAACCCTACCTCTCGCCATGCCCCTCGACATCATCCAGTACACCGTGACGGTGTTTTTCCGGACGGGGGGCCATGCAACGGATATTCACAGAAGACGATGAGAAGGAAGTGCCTGACTGGTGTGCGCGCGCTAGTGTTCGGTGTCTCCTGTGTTGTTCGCTCTGCGCTCCGGTCGCCCTTGCTTGTGACTAACCTTTCGGGCAACGTAGCAATATTATGCGCGGTGTGTGCTATTATGTTCCGCCCCACAGACTGACGTTTCACGTATATCGTCTCTTCTTAATTTTCACTCGCCAGAAACGGCTTGCCGGGTAGAGAGCAATAGCGTGCACTTTACCCAACAGCACCGTTACTAGGCTCGCAATGACGCACATTCATCCAGTTCAACCATTTGCCGCGACATTTAGCGCCGGGCATTGTGTTAATCATCAAACGTTTTCACAGCTATCTCGGGCAAAATTTGCTCACTGCCCTAGTGTGACGGATGCGCAGTAGCCTGCGAGTTTAACAGCGAAAAATATAAACGCCTTACATGTACTTGCGGCAACAAACGAAAGGCGAGCTGAACTGGCAACACAAAGTAATTAGCTCCTGGAGAGGTGGAAATATGATTACCACTTCTAAAGGACAGTCTCCGAGATGGTCGCGCCCTGAGAGATCTCTTGAAAGGATGCTTTGGACTGACGGCGGCTTGCAAGGCGCTCAATTTTTCTCTGGTCTCGACCTAAGATCAGGATAATAGCCAATACGCATGCATGAGGACTACAAGGAAAACACAGCGTTCGCCACACCCGATGGCTTTTACAAGTTGAACGTTATGCCATTTGGCCTGCTCCAGCCACGTTCGAACGCATGATTGACACCGTTCGCCGTGGCTTGAAATGGAAAACCTGTCTGTGCTATCTGGCCATTTTCTCCTCGACTGAGAACCTTGCTTGCCTCGATCAAGACCGGCCTCCAGTATAGCATGAAGACATGTTGCTTTGTTTCCACTTCCATCAAAGTCCTCGGCCACGTACAGCCTAACCCGGGCAAAGTTGCTACCTTCTCCCCGCCGTCGCTGCTAGCTAGTATTAATTCAAGTAAAGATATCAGCTGTTAAACCATTGTTCTGCTGTTTACTTATTCATGGCGTTCCTTTATTTCGCTGTATTGGTGGTTCGTTAAATGCTACATATATTCTCCGCTTTGTTTTGGGCATCTCCTTCATTGTTTGTTTCCTTCGTTTGTTCTTGCAGCTTGTGCAGTGGACTGATGTGCTGTGAACTTCAACTCATTTATTTTTCATCATTTTTTGTGTGCTTTCTGCTTTTTTATTTTTGCTATTACCATTATGCTTTAATAATATTTGTATGCCCCTCCCACTTGGACTCTGCCAATTCAGACTCGCAGCATTTTAATAAATAAATAAATTCAGGAAAAGGGTCTGCCCCTTGGTAGACCTGCGCGCAGTTTTCACACTGGTTCGGATGAAAACAGGTTCAGGCTAGTTGGTTCATCATTTTTAGAAAGAACAACGTGTACAGACGAATCACAAAGTAACAATACAAAATCAGCGCTAAGTCATAACTGAATTTGAATGAACGCAAAAAATATACATGTTCTGGGCTGAAGAAGATTTCTTGGTGAAGACAGAGAAAAGACAGGACCTGCTCATGTCGATGTGAATAGCCATGCAGGAAGGTTTGGGTTTGGCTTCTGCACATGGCTCCATTCCTGTGGCATAGCCATTTCTCGCGTGGATTGGTCGCGGTGCCGAAAACCGGTTGGCGAGAAACTCGGAGCTGTGACCTCCATCCCCTCTTGGTTTGCAGCGTGAATAGAATAGGGGATACTGAAATTCCCAGATTACACTGCTGTCTTTGTGTTCCTTGCAAGGACCACGGGCAGCAAATTTTCGCTGGCGGGTCTTTTCTTCCCAAGGATGCGTTATGATGGGGTAGGACTCAACAACAAAGCGGCCCCTCAAGAGAGACCCTCCTGCCAATGGCGTCGTGGTTAATCCCCACCTGCTGGCTGCAATCGCACCCAACTCGAGAACGGAGCGGCTTTTGCCCCTCAAAGGACCCCCTGGAGCCAACAGAGTCGCCGCGAAGGCATGACGCTGCATCAAAAGAAAAAAAAAACGGTGTTCCTCCGCGCTGCTCACGGGCTTTTACAAAAATGGCCAGTCAGCAAAGACATCCAGATTACGCTCGCAGCACTCATAATCTGACGTTAGTGCCGTTAACCCATATCCCAAGGTGGAATTCGATGAGAAGTGCTATTTGTGTGTCGTATAGAGCGACTCGTGAGCTGGGTGTCAACGACCCCTCTGGCATTTCGTTTACTGCGTCAGCACTCTGCGCAGTCAGGAAATCGCCGCCGTTCACAGGGTGGCATTAGCTTTGTTCGTTCGCCACTGATTGACTGCTGCGTGGGCTACACAGCGGTCGACGACGTATTGCGTTTCGTTTCTTGTGATTGAATTGCGCGTTCGAGCGACTCTCGGTCCCGATTTCGTGCTCGGTTTCCCACCCAATGCGAAAACCTTGCAAGGCTCAGCCCTGGCTTTGTGTGTAATGGCCAATCTTGCCTAAACCGGGCCAACCTTGGCGAAACAGTTAAGGATGTGCTTGCACTAACCGGCAAAAGTTAGGGCCGGATATATGCTGGCCGACTACGCAGGCATCACAGTTGGGCCAATCTTTGCTACCAACTTGGCCGAAGCCATCACGTATTCAAGCATGGGGAAGTCGTAAACTACTGAACGGCCTAGTCTGGGCCAGCTTAGCCAATTTTGACCCACTTTATAGCCAGCCCAGTCAAAAATTGCATGCTAAGTACATTCGTGATCGTCAGCGTCGGTTCCGGTCACCCCTGACCGTCCGCCTACACGACATCACCGGAGGCGCCAGGAGGCGTTATTCGTCAGCGTTGGATACGGTGGGAAGCCATAGACTACACAAGGATCACTCACCGGCTGGCAGCCCGAAAGACGAGCTCCCCTGCTTCCTTCTGCAAGCTTGTACTGGCAAACGTAATTTTTTTTTATTGTCACTGCTGCTGCCAGGTTGTCGTGCACCACCAGATCCCGAAGATTAAGGAAGAAAAAAGAACTGAAGACTTCACTTGAAACTAGCGAACGCGGCCTGCGGAATGAAATCCGGGAGTTAAAAAAGGAACAAACGGAGCTGACCAGCAGCATTGAGTATAGACAGAATGAGGAATTGAAGAAAAAGCTACAGCTTGAAATAGTGAAAAACTCAAAGCTAATGAGCGAAAATCAGGAGCTCAGTTTCCGATGTGCTGTCTTCGAAAAAAAATCTCGGTACCTTGAGATACGACTGGTGCAAACTGAACAATATTCTCGAAACATGAACATTGAAATCAAAGGTGTCCCAGAAAATGAGCATGAAAATATCGCTTTGATCCTGTCACTTGGGGATGCAGTTAAGGAACCTATAACTAGCTTGGATGCTGAAGCTGCGCACCGTGTTCCCACTCGCAGCTCTGGCAAATCTAACATCGGGGTCAGATTCAAGTCCAAGGCAAAACGTGGTGTCGTGCTGGAAAAAGCGAAAAAAAAATGCTACTGATGAGCACGTCGGACCTGAAAGCACGGATTAAATATATGTAAATTAGCGCCTGACACTAGAAAATAAAAAAATGGCTACGGCTCAACTTGGTTAAGCCGGGAAATCGCGAAAGCAATACCCATGGCTACGCCCTCGCTCACATGATAGCCGTGCTGTTGTGGTGCTTGTGTGAAACTTGTTGTATACCTTGGTGCTGCTGTGATGAGCACTTGGCTAATCTATGTAGCTCGCACGTTCTCGCCGAGCCGCATACTGGGCACGTCGCTTAGCGAGTCTTGTTTCACGCTCTTCCTCTGTCTCTGTAGCTCGCCGCTCTCTTTTACGCGCATTACGACGACCCTCCCTAGCGGTAGGCGGCATCGCCGCGAAGCAATGTTAAGGTGCTGGTGGTTGGCACAGCAGCTGCTTTCTAGCGACGGGAGTCGAGCCTAAATCTCTTCAGCGTAACGCCACAATCGCGCTCCTAGCGGAGAGCGCAGGAGTTAGGCGCCCGTGGTCGCCGCGATCTGCTCCGGCGGCGGCGCGCGCCGTTGCTCAAAAGCGCGCTTCGATCGCGGAGGCCACGCCGTGGTTGCACCGCCGCGGCTTGCGATGGCGCGAGTCGGTCGCCGTTCTCTTCGGCGTGACGTCACAAAGCACCTGTTGCGCTCCTAGCGGAGAGCGCAGGCGTTAGGCGCCGGTGGTGGCACCGCCGCGCCACGGCAAAGGCTGAAAGTGCAAGTAGTAAAGCTTTCGCTTTAAAATTGCTTGGAGCCGCATGTGCAAAGAAAAAGGAGATAGCCTGGAAACACGTGTGGACGAGAAATGGTGCTATCTACGCACACCAGACCGATGAGTCCAAAGTGATTCGGCTATATCTACAGGATGATTTGTCAAAAATGACTTAGTGAATGCCATCGATCATCACGCGCACATTTACCCGATTCTTTCACTTGTATTGAAGAGGCGCCACTCCTCACAACATGTGAATTTTAACTGCTATCTGGGAAAAAAACGACCGAGGTAAATGCTTGCAAGTCGTACGTTTGAACATGCAGTCTGCTCTAAATAGGACAGATGAAGTGACTAATCTTTTGACAATCTTGCGTGTTCATTTGACATAATCATGCTCTCTGAAACATGGTATAGCTTCGATACCGATGCTGTTCGGATTCCCGGATGCGATACATTCGTTCTTAATCGCAGGTAGAAACGTGGTGGGGGCGTTGCCGTTCTAGCAAAGGAAAACTGCTCGTGCCAGGTCTTATCAGGACACTATGTGAACGACAAGAATATCGAGATGCTTACAGTCCAATCTGCCCGACAAATCTTTACCGTTGTCTATCGCCCACCGCAAGGCAATTTAATCGAATTCTTTCGCATTTTTGATTGGGAGATAACATTTTTTTCTAATCATTGCCTATCCTGTAAAGGAGGCAGTTTTAATATAGACATGAGCACTAATAATTCTGCACAACAACAACTCACGACCATAATGCGAGCCGCAGGCTTCCAAAATGTCATTAATAGACCTACAACTCCTAAGCCTTCTTCCACTATCGACCTTTTCATCATGAATTATAGCGCATTTTTTACTGCGGGACGTCTTGCGGTAGACATTGGTGACCACCTTCCTATTTTTTTGCGCATTGAGAAACAACCCCTTCAAACAAATACCTGAAATTAAAGCTGGCAGTTCATTTCACAAAAAAAAGCCTCGAAACGTTTGGAGGCCGCATAAAACTAATGAATGGATAGGGGTCCTGTTTTCGCTAGCGCTGACTCCGATACTGCTTATCGTACATTCTTGATGCTTTTTTTACCCGCCTATCAAGAATGTTTTGCTGTCACTGAAGTAAAGATGGCAAAAAATGCTCGTAAACCTTGGATGTCCACACGACTTATACGACTCGTGAAAAAGAAACACAGGATGTTTCACAGTATTGGATGTACCGATACTGCTTCGCATATCAGTAATTGACGATCAGTTCGGCTTCCCGTATTACCATCCCGGCACCAACCACCGTCATGCACAAGTCTTAACATCGGATTCACCAACATACGCAGCATCATACCTAAGCGAAATCAGCTGCTCAGCTTCGTTGAAGATATTGACGCTGACATCCTACTCTTAACAGAAACCTGGTTGAACGACAACATTAGTGACAATGAAGTTTTTTCTTATAACACAAATTACACATTATACCGACGAGATAGGAACTATCGGAGGGGAGGGGGAGTTCTCGTGGCAGTGAAAAAGTGCTTATCATCTTCACTCGTAGGTCATGACGAAAACTTAGAACTTACATGGATACGTACCGGCAATGCGCCTCCCAAGGCGATCTTTGGCATATGTTATCGGCCACCTCATTTCATCCCATCCTTCTGTGATATCTTAGATCAGGCCCTAACCGATATTGAAAATACATTTCCTGGCATACCTATCTTTTTGTTTGGCGACTTCAATTACCCTAACATCAATTGGTCTCTCATGTCTACCTGAAATGGTTCGTCAGCCGACTCCAGACAATTTATCGACCTAGTGCTAGATGATTACCTCCAGCAAATGGTATCATGGCCTACTAGAGGCGATAACACTCTAGACCTCCTGCTCACGTCATCCCCCGATAGTGTAACATGTATAAACCTCCTGCCCGGTATCAGCGATCACAACCTGCTTCACATTACCATTTCATTAGCTATCAAAAAGCGATCACCCCCAAGAAAACTAATCACGGATTACAAAAGAGCAAACTTTGAAAGCATTAATCACAGACTTGATGAGTTTTTGGAAACTTTCCACAGTTCTTATCTAACTCGCACGGTAAATGCTAATTGGGAGTTGTTTAAGAACACATTAGTCAACTTAAAAAACCAATATATTCCTACAATTCTCGTAAAATCTGACAATAACAACCCCTGGTTTAATAAACGCCTCAAATCACTACTAAATCGAAAAAAACGATTTTACAGGACTGCAAAGGAGAGCAACAATCCTGAAAAATGGAACCGGTACCACTTATGCGTAAACCAGTACCTAAAGGAGCTAGCTGAGGCTAAGAAGAAATTCCAAACATCTGACTTGCTTTTAATTCTGAGATCCAACCCGAACAAATTCTGGCGTCTTCTATCGAATAAATCCCGTCCTAGCCAAATCGAACTCGCAGATCCCGGTGGCGACACTATTGACCCTGAGAAATGCGCAACCGCACTAAACGACTACTTCGTTTCTGTTTTCACGCCCGCTAACGTCACCCCTGTCAATCACACACCTATCATTCGTTCACACCCCATGACAGATATAGAAATTAATGCAGAGGGCATATCAAACCTCATTAGCTCACTTCCGCTGTCAGTATCAGGTGGCTGCGACGAAATCAACAGCAAATTGTTAAAAAACACTGCATCATTGTCGAGCCGCATACTCTGCCTAATCTTTTCTCAATAACTGGACACTGGGAACATACCTGACGACTGGAAAAAAGCCCGAATAATACCGGTTTTTAAATCAGGTGACCGTTCAAGCCCATTTAACTATCGCCCAATATCCCTGACTAGTATTCCTTCAAAACTCTTTGAACATATTATAGCATCTAACCTTATGGCACACCTTGAATCAATTAACTTCTTCTATCCACAACAGCATGGCTTCAGGAAACTATATTCATGTGAAACGCAACTAGCCGAATTTACTCATGATCTATTGCACTACATGGATGACCATTACCAGATCGGTTCCATCTTTTTAGATTTTTCGAAGGCGTTTGATCGTGTCCCTCATAATCACTTGTTGCTAAAATTGTCCGGCCTTGGTTTAACACAAAAACTGTTATCATGGACAGAACACTACTTGAAAGGACGTGTTCAGTGCACATGCGCTGACAATTACACATCTCTCTCGAGCGTGACATCCGGTGTCCCTCAGGGCGCCGTGTTGTCCCCATTACTGTTCCTAATTTACATCAATGATCTGCCCTCCAACATTAAATCTAAACTGAGATTGTTCGCCGATGATTGCATCGTATACCGCGCCATAACTAACCAAGACGACACGTGCACCCTCCAACAAGACCTAAACGCTATCTCACTTTGGTGTGAAACATGGCTCATGCCTTTAAACACGACTAAATGTAAAGTCATGAAATTCTCCCGCTTCGCAACCAGATTAAGACTACCTACTACCTCAACTCTACACCCGTTGCCTACAAATCATCATACAAATATCTTGGCCTGCACATGACACCATCGCTATCATGGATAACACATATTGAAACCATTTGCTCCGAAGCCTCACGCGTTCTCGGCTACATGCGGCGTAGTCTCTCCGACTCATCCTCAGACATTAAAAAGCTAGCATATCTCACATTCGTCAGACCAAAGCTTGAATACGCATCAGCCATCTGGAACCCGTCACAATCATACCTCGCCACTAACCTCGAAGCCATTCAAAACCGTGCAGCACGGTTTATCACCTCGAACTACTCAAGAAATTCCAGCGTCACCTCAATGAAGAGAGACCTCGACTTGCCGTCCCTCGCATCACGCCGCATCATATCTCGTTTGTGCCTTCTTCACGCATTCTATTATCACCCACGGTCCAGACATGAGCTACTAACAACACCACTACGAAGATCTTCCCGGTTAAGCCACAGCCAGTCTCTAGCACGAATTTCCACCCGCACCCTTGCAATGAGTAGCTCATTTTTCCCTCATGCAATAGTCTTATGGAATTCCTTACCCGAAAACATAGCCGAATGCACAGACAGAAAACAATTCCGTAATAAGCTAAAACTTCAGCCATCCTGAATAGACTGTCCCCTTTGTACTCTTTTGTTACTTAGTTTAGTTGTATTTCTGCGCCTTAGCGTAATTTTGTTTCTCTTCCGCTTGCTTGGTTGCTGTTATTTGACTTAGATGTATGTCTGCATTTTTTACTGTATTTTTCTTGCTTTTGTTTTTCTTGCCTTCATTGTATTTTGTATTTTGCTCTTCACATTTTTCCACGTTCAAGATTTTTTTACATCATGTTAATTCGCCTCCCCTTATGGAATGCCCTCGGGCCCTTAAGGAGAAAATAAATGAAATGAAATATTGAAATGAAATGTACGCTAAATTAATTAGAACTAAGGATACCACACTTGTGGCTCAATTTGAAGCATGACACAGTCGTTTGAACAATGAAATTAGGACAGCTAGGACTACTTACTACAATAACCTATTTGATAGGGAACTCTCCAGTAATCCCAAAGAAAAATGGAAACGTCTTAATCAGCCATTAAACAGGATTACTCGTCGAAAAAAATTACAACTCTGAAAGTTGAAGCTACTGAACTACGTGAATCGTGCTTGGTCAATGCTTTTAACGACTTTTCTACTTCAGTTCGTACTCGCTCCCACAACCCTGCCTGTTCGAAATTTTTTGGTTACAAAATTCCATAATCCTTTTTTTTTTAACTGACTAATGAAAATGAGGTGTACATTAATCTAAAAACCCTGAAGGACACGACAAGCCTAGGCTCTTGAAATATCCAAACTCGTCCAATTGGTTTATTGGGGTTTAACGTCCCAAAGCGACTAAGGCTATGAGCGACGCCGTTGTGAAGGGCTCCGGAAATTTCGACCACGTGGTGCTGTTTTCTTTATTTTGTTATTTGATACTTCAAAGGCCCCTGGTATGGGGCATTACATGAGGGATGGGCATTGCAATTAAAGAATAATGGTCTTGATGGCGTTCTTAAAATGGATGGCGTTGATGTGATGCACGGCGTCCTGTGGTAGATCATTCCAGTCCAGGGATGACGTGACAAAAAAAGATCGGGAATGAGCGGTAGTTCTTGCGGTGGGGGCGTAGACGGCCTTATGGTGGTTAATACGGCTTGAGAGGCGATAAGCAGGTTATATGACCGATGCTGCTGAAGATGAACGATAAAACATATGAAAGAGGGACAATCGAGAAATTTTTCGTCGTGTTTCAAGGCTGTTTAAGTTAGCTCTAGATTTTAAAGCAGACACACTAGTGTAGTACGAATAATCAGAATAAATGCAGCGGATAGCTCGATTTTCTATTTTTTCTAAGGTTAAAGAGAGGTTAGACTGGTGAGGATCTCATATTGCTGAAGCATATTCTAGTTTATGACGGATAAAAGTTATGTATGCTAATGATTTGATGGGTGGGGTGGCAAATCGTAGATTACGCCGTATGAAAAGGGTACGATTAGCCTTGTTAGCGATGTTCATGATATGAGATGACCATGTTAGGTTTTGCGTTACAGTAATACCCAAGTACTTACAGGAAGAGACGGACGACACTTCTCAACCGAAAAGAGTGTATTTAGAAGGAGTATGCATCTGCCCACGACGGAACGAAATCAAAGAAGTTTTGGAAATATCGAGAGACATTAACCAACATTCGCACGAAGTTTGGATTCGGTTAAGATCTTGTTGAAGCATGCCAGCTTCAGTACTGTTAGTGATTGGGCGGTAAATTACACAATCGTCATCAAATAAACGGATGGTAGAGGAAATACTGGAAGGAAGATCGTCAATACATATGAGGAAAAGCAAAGGTCCTAGGACTGTACCTTGGGGAATACCTGAAATAACCGGGCTACGTGGAGCAGAATGATTGTTAGCATAGACAAATTGCTCTCTGTTAGTCAAAAACTTACAAAGCCATTCCAATACTAACGAATTAAGATTTAGACATGATATCTTTAGTAGCAGTCTTTTATGCGGTACTTTATCGAAAGATTTTTCGAAATCAAGGAAGAGAGTGTCAGTAGGAACGTTTAGGTCAAGGTTGGAGCTCTGGTCATTAATAAAGAGAGCCAATTGGGAGTCACATGACCGTCCTTTCAAAAAGCCGTGCTGGTTAGTACGGAAGAATTTTACGGAGACAAGGAATTTGACTATGTGCGAATAAAAAGTTGGAGGCTTATCAAGGTTAAGCCCAGTGGATGCGAAGCAGCCTTCGTTTTGCATTCTTATTATTAACGTCCTTAGCGTTTGGAGGCATCTTGACCGCATACACGCCCGGCGCAAAGACGCTGGCGCGGTTGCGGGCACAGAGACTGACGCGACGGCGGGCGCGCGCCGCTTCATCCTCAGCGTGACGTCACATATCACGTGATGCAGCGATGGTGGCGCCGCCGCCGCGTCGCGCGCGACGGCGCGAACCGAAGCGTGGAGGCCTCCGCTGGGCGACGTCCGACGGCGCGATATGAGGCCCCATCTACAGCCGGTGTGACGTCATCACGCGACGTCACATCATGTGATCTCACTTCAAGGTCAATGGTGGCCACCGCCGGGCGTCGCGCGAAGGCCCGAAACCTACGTTAATATGCTTCGCATAATAATATGTTCCGTTAGTTTAGAACAGACGCTTGTGAAGGAAATGGGGCGGTAATTTTTGCATGAAACAGGTGAGCCCTTTTTGGGGACTGGAATGATCTTACCAACTTTACAATCTTGTGGAAGGACACCTGTTGACATGGACTGCTGAAAGATGTGGCACAATATTACACTTAGTGTTTTGAATATTTTTTAGGATTTTAGAATTTATGCCGTCAACACCAGATGAAGATGTAAGTTTCAATGATTCAATGAGTTTCATGATTCCATTAGCATCAAATGTAATCTGTGGCATAGCTGGGTGGCCGAGAGTTGGGAAATCCGGTAAGTCACCGTCAGGTTCTTTTGTAAAAACTGAAAAAAAAAGTTATTAAGAGCGTGGCTAGATTCGTGTTCCGGGATAAGGTTGTTGTCGTCGTCATGTAATATTAGAGGCTTAGAATGTGATGGGTTTATAGTTTTCCAGAACTTGCGGGAGTTGGTGTGCAACATGGAAGGTAGTGCGTACGAGAGAAATGTATGTTTAGCTTTGCCTGATAAAGAAAGGTATGTTGTTTCTGTAGAATAACATCTTTCCCATGCAGATGCGGTGTCAAAGCGTCTTGCGGATCGAAAAAGTCTTTTCTTTTTGTTTATGAGGCGTTTCAGCTCTTTGTTGAACTATGGTGACGATGGTTTTTCGATGATGGTGATAGTAGGGACGTGTTTATCTATAAGTTGATGCATCTTGTTTCTGTAAAGGGACCAGTTATCTTCGATTGATCGCTCTGAAAAATCTCGGAGAAACCACATGCAGAAATCAGTGAGATTTCTTCAGCGTGGACTGACATCGCACAGCACACGGGCCTCTAGAATTTCGCCTCCAAAGAAATTCGACCGTCGCGGCCGGGATCCAACCCGTGTCTTTCGGGTCAGCAGCCGAGTGCCATAACCACTGAGCCACCGCGGCGGACCTAAACCTGTCCAATAAAGTATATATATATATATATATATATATATATCGCTGCACTTTCTACCGGCAGTTTTCGGGCTGCCATGAAACTTGCTAGGGTGGCCGTAACTTTTAAAAAAAGGAGACAGAAATAATCTAAGCAATTATAGGCCAATAACCGTATTGCCCTTGTTCCCTAATGAACTTGAAAGTATAATTCCTTTCAGTGTTCGTAATTTCCTACAAAACACTATTATAAATGACTGCCAGTACGGCTTCCCCAAAAATAGATGAACAGAACAGGCATTACTTGATGGGGGGTTGCGGATACGCGGGGCTGATGGGGGGTTGCGGATACGGGCGAACTTGGGCCACACGTCTTCCACGCGTCTCCGGGGCCGCCGTCGGCGCGCTCTACGCGTCAGGCATCCGCCTTAAGCAGGGGACACATGTGCGAAAACTTGGCCGACGCGCCGCACCGATCGTCGCGTGCGAACTGACGCCCCACAGCAAGCAGGGACACACGGAGCGGTGAGCACCGCTGCGCCGCTCTACCGAAGCTCCGCCCACAACCGGTGTCGCACTTCGCCGCCGTGCAGCAGCGCCTGAGCGCTGCTTAAGACGGTGTACAAATATCACAAGACAAGATCACCTTGTTATCAGAAAGACTGCCAGCTATACTCGAGCGGCGACAAAGGATGCCTGCTTATATTGCGACCTTTCGGCAACGGCACCGCTCGCGGGCGCTCCGGGCGACTAGGTCTGCTGCTTCCGTGGTCGTCGCTAGGCCTATAGTGTGTTTCGCATCGAAGCCGCAGCGGCAGGCGCTTCGAAAGTCGCCTGTGCTATAATAAAAGGCCTACTCTACACATTGCTTTACTCAACAGCATCATCTCACAATAAAATAATAGTGTGGTCAATTTGCGCGACGCCTTCAGCAGCAGAGCTAGAGGCGCCAGGCGAGCCTGACCCCAACGTGGGGCCAGTGGCAGCTGCGAGGCGGTTGTGGCAAGAAATTTGCTCGTATCACATTCGTTACCTTTACCAGCAGCTCAGTATTGGTCAGGGATCCTCAAAAAATGACACATTTTTCACATTTCTTACCCTAGGATTTATTATTTACGTCATGAACACTCTTTAGCTCGTTTTTATGACGCCGGCAGACGGGATCCAGGCTGGCCGGCCGGCCGGCATGCTCGGCGTACTTCCCGTTCGCACAAGAAAATACAAAACAGCCATGATACTAGAGAGGATGTTTGCTAGATTCGAGCAACGACAACATGCCTGTGCAAAAGTGGATCTTTCGGCAACGACACCACCTGCGGCAACGCCGGGCCACGAACTGCGCGCTGGTCCCAGGCTGCCCTAGTCGTCGTTAGGCCTAGCTGGTTTCGCATCGAAGCCGGAGCTGGCGGCGCTTCGGAAGTCGCCTACGCTATAATAAAAGGCCTACTCTTCACATCGCTTTACTGCGAACTCGTCCCGTAATAAAAGATATGTTCGATTTCCACGACGCCTTCAGCAACAGAGCTAGCAGACGGCAGGCGAACTGCACCAAGTAGCCGCAGCACAAAACGGCTATGGGATGAAATTTGCTTGTATCGCAGTCATCAATTTTACGAGAGACTCAGTATTGGCCAACGATCGTCAGAAATGCATCATTTCTGACGATCTTTGGCCAATACTGAGTCTATATATACAGGGTGTTTAACCTAAGACTTTCTGCAATTTTTAAAAATAAGCTATTTGAATTAGATGCGCGCTTTTTCTGGCATAGCATTGCCAGTGGTGTAGTACGTCATAATGTAGCTAAGACGTGCTAATTAGCAGGCTTGTTAACCAATATTTAATCGTTAACTTTTAAACTATTACCGTTGGGCCCCTTAATTATTGAGAGGCATGTAGCCTACAGTAATTAATGTCCATATCCGTTTTTAGAGTTTCGAGAACGCGATTATCCTCGGCGCTGTGGCCCAACGAATTTTGGCTATCTCGACGAGTTACGTTCACTGGAGAGGTTGCTTTGCCTGCAAGCTTCTCAAAACGCATGTATTTTGGCGTGATGTAGGCGAAATTTGTTGGGCCACAGCGCCGAGGATAATCGCGTTCTCGAAATTCTAAAAACGGATATGGACAGTACTTACGGTGGGCTACATGCCTCTCAAGAAGACATTTACAATTTTCTTACCGGCAAAGCAAGTCTAGATTCCGTGTCTGACGTCATCCAGCACTGCCGCACGTTTGAGACATTAAAGATATGTCGCATCACACCGAAATTCGGACGTTTGGCCGGTGTGACAACGGTGGCAGCCGTAGACACAACATCTTCGTGTGATCTGGCTTCCACGATCCGCCAGATCGTTCGCGAAGAGTTGACCAGGTCGCTGGAACTCACTGGGAATTCTTCAGTGCTTTCCCCTGAGTATTCCACGCGCCCTCCTCCGCCAGACGCAGTTAACGCAGCGGACTTTGAGGACCACCGGGTGCCCCGACAGCTGCGGCCGAGAAACGTACCACGATCGCCTCCAGAGCACCGGCCCCCCTTTTACCAACATCCGCCGGCAACATACGACGAGAACTTTTGGCCCAATACTAGGCAAGAAGGCTACTTGCCGGCTAAACGTGCTCCTGGTCCCTCTCTTGTATGTTACCGCTGCGGTCAGCCCGGTCACATCTCGCGATTTTGTCCCCACCGCCAACCATCGCGTTACGGCATCTCAGGCTATCCTCCGCGGCCAGATTACCAACCTGCACGTTCCCGGCGCCCGTCCTACCCGCCTGATGCCGACAACCCATGGCCTGCACAAATGCAGAATAGGTATCGCCTTTCATGGGCGTCCCACCCTGTACTTCTCCACTTCGATCCCTCCGCTCCCACAGAGATTCATACTGACGCCACCGGTGTTGGCCTCGGCGCTGTTCTCGTCCAGCGATGCGACAACAAAGAGTACGTTGTTGCGTATGCAAGTCGCTCGCTTAGCAAGCCGGAGCGAAATTATAGTCACCGAGCAAGAATGCTTGGCTGTCGTTTTCGCCACGCAGCGTTTCTGTTCCTATCTGTACGGACGCCCGTTCACCATCGTCACCGACCATCATGCCCTCTGCTGGCTCGTTAACCTTCGTGACCCGTGCGGGCGCCTTGCACGGTGGGCTCTCCGGCTACAAGAGTTCGATTACACAGTCGTCTACAAGAGTGGTCGCCGTCACGCTGACGCGGACTGTCTTTCGAGGCTGCCCCTTGCTGAGTCGGAGTCTACCATCGCTACTTTGGAGCACTGCGTCGCGTCAGTGTCACCATCTGCTTTTCCTGATGTCGCAACGTTCAAAGCGGAACAGCTGAAAGATTTCACCCTACGGTGTCTCCTTGCGGAAGCGGAAGATCCTTCCAATGTCAGCCACTTTTGTATGCGGGATGGTCTTCTATGGAAGAAAAACTATTCTTCTACGGGCCACCGCTTCCTGCTGGTAGTCCCGAAGAGCCGGTACAACTCTGTCTTGCAGGCCATGCACAATGACCCTACGTCTGGACATCTTGGTTCAGCACGGACACTGCACCGTACCCAGGCACGCTTCTATTGGCCGAAAATGCGGGCCTCGACTGAGCGGTACGTCGCCAGCTGCACTCAGTGTCAACGATACAAGCGACCTACTAGCCTTGCATCTGGTCAGCTTCAACCTGTGACAGCGTCTGCAGCACCGTTTGAGCAAGTGGGCATAGATCTCCTTGGCCCGTTTCCGAAATCCTATCATGGGAACCGCTGGATAGTGGTTTGTGTCGATTATCTTACTCGTTATTGTGAAACGGTAGTCCTTCCCGCGGCTACAGCGTATCATGTCTCCTCTTTTCTGCTATAATTCGTAGTTCTGCGTCATGGACCTCCAAAAGTTATAATCAGTGACCGTGGTCGGCAGTTCACCGCTGACGTCGTGGAGCAACTTCTTCGTTCCTGCGCATCGCATTTTCGCCATTCCTCGCCTTACCATCCCCAGACAAATGGACTCACTGAGCGCACGATCCGCACGATCACCAACATGATCTCGATGTATGTTGATTCAAGGCACAAGAATTGGGACAGCGTCCTGCCGTTCATCACGTACGCGTTCAATACCGCGCGCCATGAGACTACTGGCTACAGTCCCTTCTTTTTGCTCTATGCTCGGCATCCCCCCCCCCCCCCCGCTACACCCTGGACACCATACTACCATTTTCTGACGAGCTTCCTGAAGATCCCTCCATCGCTGAGACACTCTGTCTCGCCGAAGAAGCCCGACGCCTTGCTCGTCTTCGTGTTATCGCCTCCCAAGATCGGTCCAAAGCGCGCTACGATGCCCGCCGCCGTCACGTCACTTACAGGCCTGGTGATTTGGTCTTGTTGTGGCGACCTATCAGGAAGCGAGGATTGTCTCAGAAGCTGTTGTGCCACTACGATGGACCCTATGTCATTACTGAGCAATTTAGCGAGCTCAGTTACCGCGTAGGTCGTCTCACGCAAGCGGACGTCGTTCAGCGCGAACTGAAGTCACTCACGTTGCCCGGCTGAAGCCCTATCACTCGCGCGGCGCTTCTTAACTCGCCCAGCGGGCTTCGCCTGCGTAGGGGGAAGTGTGACGCCCATGAAAAGGCGATACCTATTCTGCATGGTCGGCGTTGCTGACTAAGCCGAAGATGAGGAGAACGAGGTTGGTGGCGTCTCGTGCTCGGCAGGCGGACCCAGCTGCTTTCAGTTCTCCGTCCCGGTCTTAATAAACCCTGGGCGTAACAATATAATATAATATAATATAATATAATATAATATAATATAATATAATATAATATAATATAATATAATATAATATAATATAATATAATATAATATAATATAATATAATATAATATAATATAATATATCTACCCCAGGGCTTGCTATGGACGTGAACAAACGATACTAGCGCGTTTTTAGCAGTCGCCGGCGGCCGGCATCAAGGCTGGCCTGAGTCCGGCGTGGCTCGGCTCCGAGCGCCCCGAGGAGTGCGCCTACGTCATCATGACGCTGCCACTCTCCGCGCTCGCATTGGCTCCCGCTTCGCGTCGTTGCGTTTGCCGCGCGCGGCTCGTCGTTGATATCCAGCAGGTTGGACGCAGGCGACCAGCTGCGATCGGTCGTTACGACGTCGTTCGCAATGACGCGCCGCAGGGAATCGCACACACTTTTCGCACATGTGTCCCCGCTTTTAGCTAGCTTGCCGACCACTTCCCTGGCTGACCTCACACACGTCCACACGCACCGAAATCTCCAAGCCAACTCTCCGGCTCGCGGTTCTCCCGCCGCCGCGTTCTCGTGGCAATAAAAAAAAATCCACAATGCCCAGTGCGCCAACGATTCGCAGATGTTAAAAAGGGGGGAGAAGAAACACGAAGAAACAAAAGGGGACGCGAGGGAAAGCTATTGTCCTAACGAGAAGCAAGGCTAACTTGCAAAGGTCGGGAACGGTGCTAGGGCATTCAACCGGCCGCTTCCCGTCCCTACATCTTGAAAGCGCTCGCTTCCCGGCGATAATACTGGGGAGGGGGCGCAGTAGCTTTGACCCTCCAGCGTCGCAAGCGGTTAACTGCCTCCGCGAGTGTTGCCAAATCGTCGCCGCCGCATTGTGATCCTTTCGTGAAAAACTGAGGCACTTTGCCTACCTCTGCTGCAAAAGTAAAATACATACCAGGCAGGCACGTGTTTTTCACACAATCCCCACGAAAAGAATGTTATTCTTAATAACATTCAAACACACAAAATATAAAAATGTCGTGCATCCACAAATGCGGGTTGCAAGGTAGGAAATGAAGATGAAGTTACGCCCACTTCACTGTCAGGAGAGCGCACCAGTTCCTCGCACCGCCAGTTTTCCACGAAGGCTCGCACCATTGCGCACTGACACAACACTTCACGCACTCACGTCCCAGTCACAGCAGACTGTTCTACACTGCACTTTTAGTCAAAACAGTTCAACACTGCACCTCCCATCGAATCAGTTCGACAGCGAAATGTAAAGCAACACACAAACATCTTGTACCGCATAACATTCCCAAAACATAAGAAAACAAGGCACAAAATATGAAGAAAGAAAAGGGAATGTCTACCGAGATTGTGAGGAACCTTCAAAGCCCATGATCGTCTAGGTACCGGCTAAGATAATCAGCGCCGGCATCGTGTCTTTCTTTAAAACCGCATTGAGTTGGACTTCCCCGTACCTCTTTGTGCGGAACTTTCCAAACAGAAATTTTACGCTTCCTACCTCGACGTTAAGGCAGCTGGCGCGAGAGATCGTTTGAGAGCCGGCCGTAGGACCCTTCCACCGCCGTGTCTTAACGCGAGAGCGTCTCTGATCGTCTAGCTTTTTCAATAGCTTTGCAGAATGCAGGTTGAGCAAGTTTACCTTTTCTTTGGTAATGCTTGGCTTGTCCGTCTCTCTCGAGCTGCACAGAGCCAAAACGTTGCAACCAGGCCTCACGTGAGAATAACCCCCTTGGCGGGAAATTACTGACTGTACGTATTTGGTCGGTTGTGCGCTTGGCTGTACGGAAACCGCCGTCTCGCAGCAACCAGTTTGCCCTACATGCCCCGTATGCCCGTACTTCCACTTGCGCTGCTGGCTGCTGCTCGGAAAAAGGGACATCCGTTAAAGCGACCGACCCTGTATCGGCTGCTTGCTGCGGTTTTGTCCGCGCGTTAACTGCGGCATCACGATGATCCGCTGATTATCCTACGGGGCACAACTGTGCTTCATTCTCCCGGTCCGGCTCTACAGCCGACGCGTCTGAGCACTGCTCCTCGACTTCGCTTACGTAACTTTTCGGCCAGTTCGCCTGAGGCGTCCGCGAGCTCTCCTCTTCTCGGACCGCTCAGTCGAGCTCGGCCTTTCTTTCCTCATCATCATGAGGGCCGGGGCACTCCACAGCTCGATGCACGATCAGAAGTCGCGACATCGCCGGGATGTTTTCGTTTCCCGAAAGTCTGCCCCAGTGTCCCATTCTCTAGGTCAGACGACACTGTTGCCTCCAGTGTGACGTCTGAGGGCGGTGCCGGCACTCGGCTGAACCACTTTTCCAGCGTATTCGCTTCAGGTGTTTCCGGACTCACCTCTACCCCGATTGCATGGTCGAGCTCACCACCTCGTCCTTGACGATATAAAATTCGTTCCATCTGAACGTAGGCTCCCCATGCTCGGGAGGCGCCCGTAAAGCCACCTGGTCTGCTGCCGGTGCCACTTCTGCTACCGCCCTGCGGTCACCTTGCCGGTAATTCCGTTCTCCAGCCTCAAGCACCTTCAGTGCTGTCTCACATGTCACTTCGCTTCCGTTTGAAGCGGCATCAGAGCCTTCGCTCCTGCTAGCTTTGCTTCGTGCTCGGAGAGCCTCATGTTCTCTCTGCATCTCCAGCACCCTGCGCGCTGAGCGTGCTTTGTCTAGCTCGTACTGCTGACGACGGCGCTCATCTTCCTTACGACGGCGCTCGTCCTCCTCTTCCAAGTGCTCGAGCCGACCAGCCGAGCGCGCCTTATCCCTTTCGTCCTCCTGACGACGGCTCTCATCCTCCTCGCGACGACGTTCGCGTTGACGTTCATCTTGAGCCTTCCGCTCATTCCGGTAGAATTCACGAAGGCTAGGTCCCTCGAGGCCCAGAGCCCTTCCTCACCTGATGAGGCTAAGTCCTCCATCGTAGACACACTACCAGCTGGGACAGCGCGCGCTTTCTCACTTGAACGCTATGCCTCGCGGTCAAAGCCAGTCGTGGTCAGCAAGTCCTGTCCGCGGACGCCAGTTGGTCAAGATATCGTGGGCGGCTTGATGTTTGGTTGGAGCGGAAGTTATAATTGATCGGGCCAACCTGCCCACCACTGCACTCTCCGTAAGTTGGGAGGGGGAGGAGCGACAAACTTCTCCACTCCGCGTGCAAGATGAGGTTGTGGGTTTCTAAGTGGACACAGGCCACCACCCACCGCGGGTTCGAGCTTCGCGCGAGCCAAGGGCCCCGATCAGCCGTCACCACACACACACACTGGGACACCGCTGCAGCGCACTCAACCTCCGCTGGGAGGAGAGCGATTCGCCGCAAAGAAATAAGCCTCCAAGTTCACAAAGGAGACGTTTATTCACGTCGTCCTTCAGCAGGTACACACGCACTCAATAGTCACCCCGTCCCGGGGGCGCGCGAGGAGCAAGGCTCCACTGCGCGCACGAAGCGACTCGAGCAATGTGCGCCGCTAGCACGCCGCTGCAGGAGAATGTCCCCACGGCAGTGCTGTGATCTCTCTCTCGTGTCGACCGTTGGGCCGGTTGCGAGAGAGAGTGGGCATTCAACGCAAGGTACGCCTGTCAGAGGTCGCTGGACCCCGCTGGACAGGCTCGAGCCGCTGCAGGTCAGAGGACACGTGCGGGCGAGCTCGAGTAAGCACTGGTCCGAGCGGCAAAGCCGGCACGGACAAACAGTAGCGTACGCACCTTACGCTGTCTCGGAGGGATCTCTCTCTCTGGGCCCCGCTCGGACGGTCGCGCCGTGCGCGGCCGCCCGTAGCGGGTCCCGATTTCCCGCCAAAAGGCGCCAATGGCAAAGGCCGTTGGGGAGCCGGGGCGGAGCTGTGGCCAAATGACAGTGATTAGTCACCTAGCCGCCTCTCCACCGCCTGAGGCGGGAGCAAGGGAAAGAGGAGAAACAACGCAGGAAGCCGGCACAGCCGCGCAAAGGCAACGGCGGAAAGCCAGGATTCCCACATCCCCCTCTCCTTAAATGCCCTCCTACCCATCGGCAGAGCACACGGCGAAAATAAAGAAATCAATACACAAAAAAAAGAAGCTACACTTCAGTTCCAAAATAAAGAAATGAAAACACAAAAAAAACTAGCTACACTTCAGTTCCAAAAATAAAGAAATGAATACACACACACAAAAAAACTAGCTACACTTCAGTTCCAGCCAGAACAACGTAAGAAAACAAAGGGAAAACATGGCAAACAAACAAACACTTGCCCACGCTTCAAGAACACTAAACAGCTTGCAGATTATATACACGGTACACAAGATGTGAATTCAACTGTACAACTATGTGACAGGTGGATGTCAGCCTCAAAGTTCGATGGCGCGGCCCAGTGGGCCGGTCGGCGACTCACCGCTCGCAGACTTCAAGTTGAACAGGTTGGGAGGGCCGACGACTGATGGCGGTCTTCTTTCCGTTGATGTAGGGTGCGTTGATGACGACGGGGCCGCGGCAGAGCACTGACCTCGCGCCCTTGGACACGACGTCACGTTCGGGCACAAGACAGTTAGTGCACCCCCTTCACGCCGGCTGAAACGGGCGAGGACGTTCGGCGGCGTCCTGATGTGTAACCTTGGCCACAGCGAGGGGTCCTTCTCATCCTCGCGCTCACGCAGAAGAACACAACGGCACAACTCACAGGCGTCGCCTTGGCTCATGGTTACGAGCGCACACAGTCACAGCCACAACCACGCATAAACCGGCAAGTGCGCGGACGCTGGTCGGCGACAACGATCCCCTCATCAGAAGCGTCCAGAGGCGCCGCGGCGAGGGTCAAAGGGTGCACTTTCCGCCCCCCCATCGCCCCAAACGCCCCGCCAACTTCCCCTCCATACGGGCCGCACAAAACTCGCACCGCGACACACGGCTCCTTAACGAGCCAACCACCCACAGTCGGGCCGGAAATGACAAAAGGCGCGCCGTACAAACGACACCTAATCCAATCTATTCCTTCTAGAAGATATGAGCAAGCACGAGCGGGCTGAAGTTTGCCTATGTACATCTGGGTATGTTACAACAAAAACAGACGAGCGAGCAGGAAACGAAAGTGGCTAGAAAACTGACTAAAACAAAAACAAATAAATAAATAGATAAACACACAAGCCTGGAACTGAGAATGCTGCAAAAACAACAACAAAAAAAAAAATAACACACCGTGCTTCGCCTGGGTAGGGCCTGACGAGAAAGCTCGCCAGCTAGCTGAGGCTGCGTGCCTTCGGTTGCGGAAGAGTCCGCCGTCCGGCATCAATCACGCCGGTGACCGTCGCCTCAGATTGTACCGGTGCTCCGCACGCTTGCGTTCCGCAGCACCAGTTGTGCCTTTGCGCTTGCCTTTGATACCAATGGGTACCGGCGCAAGCTCGTCAGACCGTGACGCGTAGGCCTTCAGGTCTATGAACCCCTGCTTGCTCCTGGGGAAAGGCCCCATCAAATCGCAGGTGGCCATCTGCCACGGACGCACACTGTCAATCGGTTTCATCATTCCAGGCGGCTTGCCGCCCCGTGACTTCACCGCTTGACAGACATGGCAGGAACGGCAATAGCGGAAAATGTCACGCTTCATGCCGGGCCACGTCACCGAGTGGCTCAGTTTTGCAAAAACTTTGGAGCCACTCAAATGACCGGCCAGTGGTTCGTCATGAGAGAATCTCAACAGAGCGCCTCTCAGACTTTTGGGGATAACCACCTAGAACGGGTCGATGGACTCGTCATCGGTGGCTATGTATTTCAGCACGAGCCCGTCATGGTCCAGCAAATATGAATCCCCGGGGTTAGCCGCGACACACGCTGGCTTCTGCCCCCCTGCGCCCGCTACAATACAAGTAGCGTCACGGCGCTCCGTCTCCCTGAGACCGTCGCTCACCTCGCGACAAAAGGGGTCATTTTGCTGGGCTTTCAGTAGCTCTTACGGCTGAAAACGATTCCAGTCATCCCAGAGGGGAGCATGGTCTCGTCCCCACTCAGGTTTGCAGCCAAAATTTCCGTTCGCGTCGGCACCTCCGAGGCGCTCACGAAGAGCTTTGCCTCTCGTCCGCTTTGCGAAGCGCTGCTCGCCTGGTTAGCGGAATGGGTTAACCCGTTTGCGGGTTCCCCCTCCTTGCCGCCCGGCGGCTCGTCCGCTGTTTCGCCCCCTCCGCCTACAGGCGTCAAGGCGCCGCTGGCGAGTGGGGCACGGGATAGCGCGTCAGCTACCACGTTTGTGCTCCCTTTTCGATACTGCACCGAAAAGTCGTAATGCTGTATCAGGAGAGCCCAGCGCGCCAGCCGACCCGCAGGCTCGCGGAGCCGCATCAGCCAACTGAGCGCACTGTGGTTTGTCTGCACCACGAATTGCGTTCCATCAAGGTAGACGTCGAATTTGCGCAGTGCAAACACGATGGCGAGGCACTCCTTCTCGGTCACGGAATAATTCCTCTCCGAGGGCAGCAAGGAGCGGCTGGCAAAGGCCAGCGGTTGCAGAACGCCATCGAATTCCTGTAGGACAACTGCTCCTAAACCCAGATCGCTCGCGTCAGTCTGGACTACGAACTGTCTGGTCAGGTCGGGTAGCCTGAGCTGCGCTGTCTCGGCAATGGCACTAGACAGGAGGCGAAAGGATCGCTCTTGCTCGGGCTCCCATCGCCACGCTGCAGTCTTTCCCAAGAGCTTGGTCAAGGGTGCCTGCACGCGGGCACAGGACGATTATAGTTGGCCATTCCCACACAACGGCGCAGGCCGCGTACGTCCTTGGGCGCGGGAAATTCGAGTATGGCTCGAAGTTTCTCCGCATCTGGCTCAATGGAGCCCCGGCCTCAGCGACTACACCCCTGCCTCAGTGGAGGTTTGGGCGGGCTGCACGAACGAGGGAGGCAAGGCTCCTAGTTCGATGAGCGGCGCGGTTTCCGCAGGGAACCGGGCCAGCGCCTCGCCGTTCCCAGAGCAGAATTGACTGCTCGCGGGGCACGGCTGCTGCTGTTCGAAACTGCCGGTTGCGGCAGAGTGACACGAACTGCTTTCGCACTGGGCGGAAAGCGTGCACAGCTGAGGCATGTGACCAGCGGATGCACCGCAGGGTGCTTCCGATACAGCTCCAATGGGAGCCGCGTGGTCGACATTTTGGGTTGTGTCGCCGTAAACCCCAATGGGGGCCGCGGCCAACCACAGTGTCTGGCTATTCGAAGGAACAGCAGCCAGCCGATCAAACGACGCTACAACTCCGTAGGGAGCCGACATGTAGCTGCCGAGTGCCCCGCTGGGGGTAGACATGGTGCGCAAGCGTGATCGGCAAGGCGACCTGCTCGGCTAATATGTCATCAAAGGCTTAAGCGCCAATGACTTAGCACGTTGGGCGCCAGTTGTGGGTTTCTAAGTGGACACAGGCCACCACCCACCGCGGGTTCGAGCTTCGCGCGAGCCAAGGGCCCCGATCAGCCGTCACCACACACACACACTGGGACACCGCTGCAGCGCACTCAACCTCCGCTTGGAGGAGAGCGATTCGCCGCAAAGAAATAAGCCTCCAAGTTCACAAAGGAGACGTTTATTCACGTCGTCCTTCAGCAGGTACACACGCACTCAATAGTCACCCCGTCCCGGGGGCGCGCGAGGAGCAAGGCTCCGCTGCGCGCACGAAGCGACTCAAGCAATGTGCGCCGCTAGCACGCCGCTGCAGGAGAATGTCCCCACGGCAGTGCTGTGATCTCTCTCTCGTGTCGACCGTTGGGCCGGTTGCGAGAGAGAGTGGGCATTCAACGCAAGGTACGCCTGTGGACCCCGCTGGACAGGCTCGAGCCGCTGCAGGTCAGAGGACACGTGCGGGCGAGCTCGAGTAAGGGTCCGAGCGGCAAAGCCGGCACGGACAAACAGTAGCGTACGCACCTTACGCTGTCTCGGAGGGATCTCTCTCTCTGGGCCCCGCTCGGACGGTCGCGCCGTGCGCGGCCGCCCGTAGCGGGTCCCGATTTCCCGCCAAAAGGCGCCAATGGCAAAGGCCGTTGGGGAGCCGGGGCGGAGCTGTGGCCAAATGACAGTGATTAGTCACCTAGCCGCCTCTCCACCGCCTGAGGCGGGAGCAAGGGAAAGAGGAGAAACAACGCAGGAAGCCGGCACAGGCGCGCAAAGGCAACGGCGGAAAGCCAGGATTACCACAAGGTTCGACTGCTGACTGGCGTTAGCGGCCACGCCTGATTAGCCGTTGACCGGAGGCATGAGACCTCATTCTCACAGCCGGCCTCCTCTACGGCACGGCGGCGATGGAGGCGGAAACCGCGGCGGCAACTGAACAGAGTGATGTTCGAATCGAAACAGGCGCTGGACACCAGCAAACCAGTTTGGGTGGCCGCTCGCTGCTTCCACGTGACTCTACGTCAGTGCCTTTTTTTCCCCTCCCGCATGAGAAAAACACAGCGGCGCGGAAGGCAGCGGGCTCCGAAGAGCGATCTTGGGAAGGAGCGATCTTGTGAAGGAAGGGAAAGCCTCTCCTTGGCTTTGGATGGTTTGCCTCTTATCGTAGAAAAAACGACGTGATCTCGCGAGCTCTGGCAAAAGTTTGGAGCTAGTTTAAATAACAATGCGCAACTCTCCACTTTGCTGCAAAACACCGCGCGTACGGCGCAAAAACTAATGGATACGAATATAGCAAGCTCGTATTAAAGCGTGTGGGGTTGAATTGGGGAGATAAACACGATCTGCCCGCTTAACCGCGGCTGACCCAGTTCAAAACCGCGTGGACACCACCCCGTGGTCGCGAGCGCCACCGAGCGCTCGCCGACCACGGCGGGCCTTGCTCTATGGGAACAAAGGAACGACACACTGGCTGACACAAACAAGACATTTATTGCTATAACAACAATAACTCCAGCTAGCAACAAAATACATTGAGGAATCGAGGATGTCCGACTCACCAGCACGGTTACGAGCGAACGTTCGCCCACGCTAGGGCAGGAGGAAAAACTCCGAGGCCGGACGGGACGAGCTGAGGGGAACATGTTTCCACACGAGGTCGCCCGCCGGTGAAGAGCGGAGCCTTGCGCGTGAACGTCCACGCGCTTCCCCGATGCCGAGCCAAAGAGCCGACACTCCCCCGCGCGCCCGCAGTAAAACGCCATCCGTGGCGCTGGTTTCGCTGCGACGCGAGCGCCCTCCCCTGTTAGTTAAAGTAACACAACTAACAACTAAAGTAACACAACTAACACAACTTTCCTTCCCCCACCCGGGGCCTTCCTCATCGGAGCGAAAGCCCTATTTAATCCCTGCCAATGATGAACGCTTTGCCCAGACGAAGACAAGTCCTCTTGTCGAAACGTTGGCTCAAGCAACCTGAGGTTTTCCCCTCCCTTGTTCATTTTGTGATCACCAAGGACCATCTACCGCACCCTCCCTCTACCATGGACTAAACACTAAACACTAAGCCACTAAACAACAAAGCCACCACTTCACACAGACACCTACCCGATTAGTGACGCATACTAGCACTCAGATTTTCACCAACGCGGACCTCGACACCGATACCACCCCCAAACAGAAGTCCCCTAAACACACAACACCCGTCAAGAGGTCCACTCGGCACAAGCGCAGATGACTTTCTGGCAGCACCCATCGCCCCGAACCCAAAAGACAAATTTTCCTGGTCGCCAGAAAACTAATCACTAAACAAACTAACTACCGATTCCACCTACACACTTACAAATCCTACTCACAGCACAGGACAATACCCAAAAGACTTCGAGTTAATGTTAGGTGCTCCCTCGGTGCGTTCAGGCCTGAACTCCTCGCTCGATGGGAAAAGGTTTCAAGGTGCTCCCTCGGTGCGTTGAGGCCTGAACTCCTTGCTCGATGGGAAAAGGTTTCAAATGACGCATCCCTTTCATTCATAGCTATTTTAAAAGAACATTGTCACGAGTAGTTAAATTTCCTCGATGATCAACTTAGTAAGATATGACTAAATTCGGACGAAAGCCAGGCACTAGCAGATTTTGTAGCCAGAAAGGAACGCAAGCTGCACGATAAACAACAGCGTAAACAAATTACAGATAACATTCCGCTAGATACGAATATATCTCGACAGTTTAACAACCGCCCGCCAATTTCGATACAGACAAAAGATACGCCTTTTCCGCCGCAGGACACTGACAGCAACATTGTCGATATTTCCAAATCCCTAAGTGATAGCGACAAACGGATTCTGAAGCATGGCCTTACATTTTGTCCAACTAACAATAATTTTAACGAGTGTGAACTTCACAGAGATCTCACAGAATTTGCGCGAAGATTGCGAATTAAGGAATTCTTTACCGAAAAAACGAACACCCCGATTCCTAACCTAGCTCTTTCCTGTAACACGTGATCAACACGTGCTCACCCTACTGCAGTAACCAGCCTTAATCCCATCCCTCTCAAAGCCGAAAGCACGTGGACGCCGAAAGCGCAGCAGAGTCCCGAATTAGACTTGTACATTAAATCTGTCTCGAAAGAAATTATAGACCAAACAAAGCAAGCTCGAAAACGCAGAAACGTTACTCCAACGAAACAGGCTACTCTGAACCACTTAGCTTCTAGAACCGATATAGTCATTAAGCCTGCAGACAAAGGAGGTAGCATAGTTATCCTGCCGGCCGAAAAATACAAAAAAAGAAGCTTTTAGGCAACTCAACAACCCTTGTCATTACAGGAAATTAGATTCAGATCCCACTTCAGAGTTCTGCAAACTGATTCTGAACAAACTGGCAAACTTATTATCAAGGGAACTAATCACGCAGTCCGACTACCACTTCTTAAATCCGCTCAACAAACAGGCAGGACGCTTTTACCTACTTCCCAAAATCCATAAGGTTTCCGCAGAAGACTTGTTTACCGCAGATATCCCTGGCAGACCTATCGTTTCAAACATTAACACGCCCACAGAGAACTTATCAATTTTTCTGAACAACTATCTTGCAGATATTCCCACCCACCTCCCTTCCTTTGTCGAGGATACACCGCACTTTCTCCGCATAATAGAGTCTCTGAATGACGCTTCCATTATCCCAGCAGATAGCATACTTGTAACAATTGACGTCGCCGCTTTGTACACAAATATTCCTATAAATGAAGGTATCGACGCGCTCTCCAAAATTCTAACTCAAAGTCTTCACCCGCACGAAACTGAAGTGTACCTCACGCTACTTGAATTGGTGCTAACACTCAACTACTTTGAATTCGATTCCTCTTACTACCTTCAAGTATTTGGAACAAGCATGGGCACTCCGTTCGCACCCACCTACGCGAACATTTTTATGGGGCTACTAGAATCTAAACTTCTAAATTCATTTCTAAAAAAAACCACTTATATGCCTGCGTTACATAGACATTTTCATGATATGGGAGCATGGGGCTGAGACCCTGAAGGCATTCGTCACACATTTTAATTCATGCCACTCCAGCATTAAATTCACCTTCAACTCCTCGAAAACGCAAGTCCATTTCCTTGACACCACTGTCCATTTAGAAAATAGCAAGCTCAAAACCACACTTTACAGGAAGCCTACTGACCGACAGCAATACTTAGATTTGACTAGCCATCATCCAAGACACTGCAAACAAGGTATATTCGTAGGACAGGCAACGAGACTAAGAAGAATATTTAGCGACGACGACGACTACCTGAAACACCTCCACTCGCTAAAAAACACACTAATCACCAGACACCATCCACAGACAACCCTAAATAATGCGTTCCAACGAGCAACCACTTTGAAACGAGATGTAGTTCGTAAAAAACGAACAAAAGCTAACAGTCAACGACCTCCGGCACTTATAACGAAATACTCAAACGCGCTTCCAAACATAAACAATATTCTGCGGAAACACCACCCCATTTTAACTGGTAACGACCGTCTCAAGAAAATATTTCCCGGCGCACCAATGGTAACATACAGAGGCAACACAAACCTGCAGGACATTCTGGTGCTTGCTAGGCTCGGTAAGAAACCACCACCGACGGTAACTTCATGCTCTCGACCTAGATGCAAGACATGCAAACATTTACAAAGGGACAGTACGGTTAAAAGTACGGCAAGCGATTTCAGTTTCGATATAAAGACCAGTTTTGACTGCACATCGTCCAATATTATCTACATGCTCCAGTGCTCCTTCTGCCAGAAACAATATATCGGAGAAACCGGGCAAACAATGAGTGCCAGATTAAACGGCATCACAAAGTCGATGAACTCAAATTGTTCATTCTTGTCCGGGTTTTTAATCCACTTAGGCTGGAGGGTATCCTAAGTGAGCCTTCTACCAATTGACAACATTAAAATCATCACGGTGCTTCCTATCGTGCACTACCAATCTTGCCGGGACCGAAGTGTTTAGATAACATTTGCTTCCTGTATACTAACATCAGAAGCGTTACAGCGAAAAGTGATGCCCTTTCCTCCCTTATCGACTCGTCTGGAACCTCGTTAATAGCACTAACTGAAACGCGGCTTACCGATTATATCTCAGATGATGACATCCTTTCATGCGAATTAAGTTTTAAATTTTTTCGTTGCTACAGAAAGAACAGAAGAGGAGGTGGTGTGCTTATCGCGATTAAGCAAGAGCTCATATCTATACCAATTGTTGCTTCTGCTTTTCTCGAGTGTGTATTCGTCTCCTTGAAATGTACTGCTACGAACATTATTGCTGGTGTGTTGTATCGCCCACCCGACCTGCATGATGGCTTTGCAGATGAATTTTGTCGCTTACTGACCGATGTGTGTACGCGTTTTCCAAATTCTGTCCTAATTATATTTGGCGACTTTAATTTCCCAGGCATGAATTGGGAAACACTATCTGTTCCTCTACAGGATGCGCACGCTTTCCTACAGATTTGTCTTGATTTTCACCTAACTCAGCTCATTACAAAGCCCACGCGATCCTCAGGTACCACTGCAAACATTCTGGACTTGATTCTAACCAATAATCCCGATGCTTGCTCTAAAATATTTCACCTTAATGGTCTTTCTGACCATGCCATTATTACTGGGTGCATCAATTGCAGAATTATCGAAATAAAAACTACCACCAAGATGATCAGGTGTTATAGCAGAGCTAATTTTGACCAAACGAACTATGAATTAACCTATTTCTCTGGGCGGCTCTTGGCTGAATCTACATTCCGTTCCATTGAACAGAGCTGGATAGTGTTTAAAACTACTCTAATTAACCTGATTACAAAACACATACCGGTTATCACAATTAAGTGCAGCAAAAGTGCGCCCTGGTTCAGTGGGCGGCTGCGAAGAGTTAATAATGAGAAAAAACGTTTGTATAGGCAGGCTGCAGTTGCTAACAACCAATAAACACATGGGAAAAATACAAACAATGTGATAAAAGCTACCAAAAAATGCTTAAATCTACCCTTCGCCAGTTTTATAATGACGTTTTGCCTACCATGCTATCTAATAACCCCCGTAGGTTTTGGAGCGTAATTAACCCTCATTCGCGTGCTGATTCTTTTTCGACAAGTTCTGATGGTGACCAGCTGGACGATGTTCATTCTGCTCAGCTCTTAAACAATGCTTTTTCATCTGTTTTCACTCAAGAAGTCATCACCACCTCTCCAGTTCTCAACCCATTTCGAGATTATTCAATGCCCCCAATAGTCATCAGGGAAGATGGTATTCTTACTTTGTTAAGTAATCTTAAAATTACCACAAGCGCGGATCCACTGGGCTTTAACAACAAAATACTAAAAAACATATCTCACAGTATTTTACAAGTCTTGTCTGTACTTTTTTCTGTCTTTATCTTCTGGCTCCATCCCGCACGACTGGCGTATAGCCAAAGTAATTCCAATTTTAAGGCGGAAGCCTTTAATGCCTCATTGTTGTAAGCAGAAGTTGTCGGCAGAAATGTCACGCTTTTCAGTTAGTCGAAACGGTCATGACGTCACAGTGAGTGCATTTCAAACGGGGCCAATTGTACTTTGGCGAGTAACGATGCAACCAATTAAAGGGATCGTTAGTGATGCTCCAAGTAAGTGATAATGGGTTTAGTTAATTGCTTAATTTACCCAATCAGCCTAATTAACCTTTCTAATCAGGCCAGATAAATAAATAAATCCGAGTAGGAAATTTGTTGAGCCCGGGAATCGAACCCCGGTCTCCGGAGTGCGAGACGAGCATTCTACCACTCCGCCATGCCAGCTCGATGGTTTGGAATGAACAAATGCGCGTCTAGTGAGTAGGGTGTCTTCGTTCACTCCCATCTTTCTTCCTGCCCGCTACGGCAAGGTTCAGGTGTCCAGCGAGTTATGCGAGACCGATACATTTCCTTTCCTCAAAATCCAATTTACCGACGAGCAAGGCGTAGAACCGAACGGGCGATGGCGTTCTGTGGACTCCCTGGCAGCGTTGCAAGACGCTGTCGCGTTCCACTCTTAGAGGCGATGCTCAACATCTTAACAACACATCAGTGACACAGGCAGCAACACTGCGCTGAAGGCTTTCGCCTCACCGCACTTTAGGTCAACAAAGTGCCCCTTGAATTTTTCAAATCTGGCGTCCGCTCTGATCCTCTAAACTATAGACCCATATCATTGACTTGCACTTTCTCTAAGCTCCTTGAACATGTCATACACACTCAGATCATTCATTATCTTGAAGATCATAACATCATATTGCCACGTATCATTGTAGTGTCCGTTCGTTCGCACAAGGCCGCTGAAAAGGGGTGTTATCATTTTTGTTCCTGATGCGAGAAGCGACCGGACTAATCTCGATTGTTCACAGCCATGAACAGTTTCGCCTACGTGTTTCTAGATTACTCTAGATGATCTCGACCTGTTATCTCGAAGTTTCCTTGCCGCCTTTAAATTGAACGATGCCGCGAGCAGTGGGCATTCGTAGTTCGACGACCGACGAGCACGTTTGTTGCTTACGCCGCCGCCGAGTGATTCAGTTCTTTTGTGGGCGCAAGTCAGCCCAAATAAAGAGCTTCGTTTCCAAGACTGGTTGGTGTCTTCCTGACCGCTGGACTGCCGTCACTACAACGTGACATCTGGTGGAGGTGCGGGGTACCCTCCCATGTTCCGGACACCCCCTACAAGTCGTGACGCCAGCCCTTTGAGTCATCTACCGCAGGACCTGAGTCCAGTCCACCGCGCAAGCCGACGCCTGCAAGGGGACGAACCTGAGTTCGGGATTCTGCCGGACCCTACCCGGAAGCGAAATCCAGCAGCAACGTCTACCATGAGCTTGCCCCAGACGATGACTCCAATCATTCTTCAGCAGCCCCGGGTGCCACCAACCTTCGACGCTTCGCCTGGCGCCGACCCCGAAGAATGGCTGGAGCAGTTCGACCGTGTGGCTATCTTCAACAACTGGGACGATGCCACGAAACTTAGGTATGTGTTCTTCGCCTTGGAGGGACCAGCAAAAGTCTGGTTTGAGAATGAGGAAGCTAACCTCACGAACTGGGAAACCTTCAAGGAGCAGCTTCTAAAGACCTTCACGAACGTCGTGCGAAAGGAGAGAGCCCAGCAGCTGCTACAGTCTCGCATACAACACCCAAACGAGACCGTTGCTGTGTACACTGAGGAAATGAAGCGTCTCTTCCGGCGTACCGACGCAAACATGAAGGAAGAAGAAAAAGTAAAGCTGCTCATGCGAGGAGTTAAAGAGCAGCTCTTTGCCGGCCTCGTCCGCAACCCACCGAAAACTGTCGCGGAATTTGTAGAAGAGGCATCCACGATGGAAAAAAACTCTTGATGCCCGAGCCCGCCAGTATGACCGCCAGCAGCGCGCTTTCTCAGCAAGCTGCCTGGACACCGCTAACAGCAATGACCTGCGGGAGGTTATACGTCAAGTTGTGCGAGAGGAGCTCCGACGATTTCTGCCAACGGGAACGCAGCCGCAACCTTCATCGCTCACTGACGTCATCCGGGACGAGGTTCAACAGGCCTTGGGTGTGACGCCGACACCCATGCAGCCTCTGCAGCCTCTGCAGCCCCCAGCCATGACTTACGCCGCAGCTGTGCGACGTCCTGCACCTCGACGACGGGACCCAAACCCCTATCGCCCTCAGCCAGCTGCGTTGGACCGCCGCCCACTCGCCCCAACCCGCCCGTCCTACGAGCGACGCGCGCAGCCGAGGAAATGCGACGAGTGGAGAACTCCCGACCAGCGCCGCCCACTATGCTTCCACTGTGGCGAAGCCGGTCACGTCCTCCGGCACTGCCCATACAGACGACTGGGCATCCGAGGGTTCTCTTACGACGCTCCACGACCCCGACCCGGCCAGCGACCAGCCGAAATCGAGGAGTTTTTACGTCGGGAAGAATACTCATCGCCGAGCCGCCTATCACGTTCTCCGTCGCCATCGTCCCCGCGCTTTGTATCTCCTAGCCGAGGTTACGCCGTGCGTGGACGCTCCCCCAGCCCCCGAAGGTTAAACTAAATAAAGCAGCCTCTGGAGGTGAGGTTGCTTCTAAGCGCAATGACAAAGATCCTCCATCGACGAGTACTCAAGACCATGCCTCAACTACGACGACGACGATCCCTACGACGACGACGATCCCTACGACGACGACGACAACTACGACTACGACGACAAATACGGCGACAAAAACTACGACAACAACGACGACGACGACGGCGAAGACACGGCCAGATTTGAAGCTTTTACCGCTGCCCTTACAACTTATTAGGAACGCTAAAGGACTCTAAGTTCTCGAAGCATTCTCCGTGTTTACTTTCATCTTAAAGCATCGAGACGATGCTTCTTTGGGAGGGGGGTAATGCCACGTATCATTGTAGTGTCCGTTCGTTCGCACAAGGCCGCTGAAAAGGGGTGTTATCATTTTTGTTCCTCATGCGAGAAGCGACCGGACTAATCTCGATTGTTCACAGCCATGAACAGTTTCGCCTACGTGTTTCTAGATTACTCTAGATGATCTCGACCTGTTATCTCGAAGTTTCCTTGCCGGCTTTAAATTGAACGATGCCGCGAGCAGTGGGCATTCGTAGTTCGACGACCGACGAGCACGTTTGTTGCTTACGCCGCCGCCGAGTGATTCAGTTCTTTTGTGGGCGCAAGTCAGCCCAAATAAAGAGCTTCGTTTCCAAGACTGGTTGGTGTCTTCCTGACCGCTGGACTGCCGTCACTACAACGTGACAATATTTAAATATCAGCACGGTTTTCGCAAGGGATTTTCTTGCGACACTCAGCTCGCCGGATTTACTAACGACTTGTTTGCTTCTTTAGATGCCGGAATTCAAGTCGATGCTTTGTTTTTAGATTTTTCAAAGGCATTTGATCGGGTTCCCAACCATAGACTACTTCTCAAGCTATCACACCTTAATATATTCACCCTCAGGTACTAGCATGGATTAAAGACTTCCTTTCATCTCGCGCTCTGTTCACTTCTGTTAATGGTTCTAACTCTACAATGGCCCATGTCACATCTGGTGTGCCTCAGGGGAGTGTGCTTGGTCCCCTGCTCTTTCTAATATTTATTAATGACTTGCCAAATTGCATTTCTTCACAAATTAGACTGTTTGCTGACGACTGTGTTGTGTATCGAACCATTAAAAATGACTGTGACCGACAATCCTTACAAACTGACCTCGATTCTATTAACACTTGGTGTCAGTTGTGGCTTATGACCCTAAATCCCTCTAAGACAAAGCTCGTCTCCTTTACTAGAAATTCTTATCGCATACCAACCGCATACTCTCTTAATGACATAACAGTTGAGACAACTTCCACTTACAAGTATCTAGGGGTTCACCTTCAATCAGACTTAACCTGGAACTATCATATTAACTTGATTCTAGCAGCTGCTAACCGTTCTCTTGGCCTTTTAAAACGTAACCTTCGACATGGTCCTGCGCATGTGCGTAAACTTGCTTATATTACATTAATTCGACCTAAAGTTGAGTACGCTTCCGCCATATGGGACCCAGATCAAGCCTACATCAAAGATAACATAGAATCCCTGCAAAACCGTGCTGCTCGTTTCATTTATTCTGACTAGTCACGTTTTACTAGCGTCACGGCTTTAAAAGCTCGTGCTGCACTTGACAGACTTTCCCATCGTCGTAAACTGGCTCGCATAACTCTTTTTCACAAAATTTACCATCATCCGTTGCTTCACGACGATTTCTTTCACTTACCCTCAGCAGTGTTTCCACGCCGTGGCCATCCTTTCAAAATCAAACGCATCACATGTCGCACTTCAAGTTATGCTAAATCATTCATACCCAAAACCATTATTGATTGGAACCGGCTGTCTTACACAATCGCAACTGAAACGAATTCTACATCATTTCATGAACTTTTGAAAAATCAAAGCGATGTGTAGTTTTCTTCTAGTTCCGTTCTGCTCACCGCAGTGTGTTCGAGTTTTGCTTTTCGTTCTGTTTATTCGGTTGTTTTTATCTTTGTGTTTTCTTTTCTTGTTTTTTTTTATTTTGTTTATTTTGTGTCTTGTTGTTCCGCCCAATTTCGATTCTTGCTGACTACCAGTTATTGCTCTTTTCTTGCTTCTTTTTTTTGCCTTGTTATTCATGTTAATGTTCCTTCTATGTATTGGAGTTGAAGTTTTTACCACCCCCTATGTAATACCCTCGTGAAGAGGACCTTTAGGGGTATCTTGAAATAAATAAATAAATAAATAAATAATGACACCCCCGCCGCCAGACAATGCGCTCGGAAGCTGAGCTGCTTCTACGCAGCTCGGCTGACTGGATGTACAAGAATGAGCTCTCGTTCTGCAGTCCTCGAGGCCTATCCTCCTCGGATATCGATGTCCTGCTCTGGGAATATATTTGGGAAGCGAGGGAACCAGGGCAACAACCGCCAAGCCACACACAACAAAAGCAACTGTCGTCTGAAACGCACTCGTCCCGCCAGGCCCATACGAACGCAAAAATGATTACACTGCAGAAATCCCTGCCGGTAATACCTGAAAGTAAACCTAATTTCCCTGAATGAACACGAAGCGCGTACCCGACACAAAGCTGAATTGCACGGACCTCTCGAAAGCGTTCTCATCGTGCGTGACAAGATTTGACAGGGAAAATTATAATTGGTCTGCGATTGGTCGGAAAGGTGGAAACGATTCCTAAGTCATACGGTGCGACCATGTACCACTTATAAAACTTTGTGCTCTTCTACTACATCGACTGCAGAGCTGCCGAAACGGAGCCCGTCGCCCTATGTAAAAAACGCGTCTATTTTTCCTCTGCTTGACCTCAGGGACATTAACTCTATATATTAATTCAACAAAACGCGCGACAGCAGGGCTGACAGTCACTTGACATTCGTGCACGAGCAGCCCGGCAGCGGTCCGCACTGCGCAGTGTGTAATGACGCCACCTGTGGTGGACAGAGCGAACTGATTTATGTGTATACAACACGTGGGATGTGCAGTTGACGAATATACTACATTCATGCTTTATACCGCATGGCTGTTCCTAAGAACCTCGATCGGCTTATTTGACTCAATATCTCAAGTTTTGTGGGCCCTGACTGCCCGATCATATTCTACTTTGTTTTTATTCTAAATACTGTAAATGTTATACAGGAATGTAGATTCGTCAACTGCACATCCCGCGTGATGTATTACGCCCCATTTTCTCGTGGGCGATGATACATAGGGCAAACAGGAAAATGCAATAACTCATAAATGCCTAACATCCGACATGTAGGAAAGCGCTTTTTGCGCAGTACCTGTAAACGTTAATTGTGTAAAAGCTTGCGCCCTTTAGCGTAAGTTCAGGAGGCTGTAAACGTTTCCTGCACAGGCGTTGCGTTGTGTAGTACTTTCAGTTTTGTGCGCGTTCATAAAGACAGCCAGTCTTCCCTGGAAGCAATCAGCAGATTCGATCCCATCGCATACATTTTAGTTCCCGAAGAAAATACAAGGCGATTTGCGCAATGTCAAGAGAAAACCACCATGCATGGTGACAAATTTGAAATGCGATGTCAAATGTTTCAGGCTTTGCCCCAGGCCATATCCACGCAATATCCTTCGTAACTGTTCCATATTGGAACCTGATACCATATCTATTTCTGAAGACTTTTCGCCAGCAGTTCGGGAAAATTGGGGCAGTCATCGAACGTCGAGTGACCGAAAGGTCAAAAGGTAGCCTCCGGTTGGGTAAACCTGTTCTTTTTTGCATGCATTCGCCCCTCCTGCTTGGGCCTACTGCAGTATGTTCTAAATAAATAAAATTAAAATTTGCGATAGATTGCACAAGCGAACAATAAAAGGGCTCTTCTTACGCGTGCAGGCGATGATGACGACGCTGGTGAGAGCAGCACTGATACATGACCGGAAATAACCAGTTCCCTGACGTTATTATGCCTTAACTCACGTAGCATGGTAAAGAAAAGGGAAAAATTGGAAGAAATTCTGCTGCTATATGTATCAGCAGCGCGAACACAGCACAGGAAGAAGAAGGAAGACAGCGCTCTCTACTATCTTCTCCTTCCTGCTTTTTGTTCGCGCCGCTGATACATATGGATCGCAACCAACTAGCCCGGCAGATGGTGTTTTTCTGCTGCTATATTCTCCTGGCTTCATCCCAATAATCATGACCCTGAAGTAGTTGCAATGTCTTATAGCCTTCTCGGCACAGATCGTGATGGTAGCGGTGGGGGCGTGGCCCTAGTAATCAAACCATGAAAGTGCCTGGTGAACCCTTAACGTGTACGGCAAGCCGGTCCTGTTAGCGGGTGTTTGCAGACGTCCTAACGCTCCTGTCGAATACATGTTGCAGTTGCATCACTTTCTTCAAACCAATGTAAATGCCAGAACTAAACTGATATTAACCGGAGATTTCAATCTTGCGCGAATATACTGGAATAGCCTTACATTTGGGGCTAGGGAAAAGGAAAGCTGTGAGCTACTGTTCAATTTAATGTTTCGGTTCTCGTTCGCTCAGCTAGTTAACCATCCAACTAGACAGCAGGGAGACGCCGTGTCAGTGCTGGATCTGGAATTTGTATCCAACACTCTCAAACCAGTAATTAGCATAGAAGGTGGTATTTCGGATCCCAACATGATTTCATTGGTCTTCTGCGATCTATTGTCTCAGGCTAGCAACAAATGCCATCCTCACGTTGATCTTAAAGATTACAGTAGAGCAGATGATAGCAGCATCATAGACTGTTTACGAACTGTGTTTGAGGATTTCTCAGTGCTACCTTCATGTGATGTTAATAGTTTGTGGTTAAAATTTAAAGGTGCAATGAAACATTGTGAAGAATATTTTGTTCCCACAATGCGTAAGAGTACACACCGAAAAACGCTTTGGATCACCCGCAATATCATCCACTTGAAGCGTAAATTACAGAGGAAGCGCAGAAAAAAACAGAACCCGTTGGCCATCGCGCTGCTGTCTGCTACGTTGAAACTTGAATTCAAAAAAGCCAGAGAAGCAGCCGCCGCGGTGGCTCAGTGGCTATGGTGCTCGGCTGCTGTCCCGAAAGACGCGGGTTCGATCCCGGCCGCGGCGGGTGAATTTCTTTGTAGGAGAAATTCGAGGCCCGTGTACTGTGCGATGTCAGTGCACGTTAAAGAACCCCAGGTGGTCGAAATTTCCGGAGCCCTCCACTACGGCGTCTCTTATAGCCTGAGTCGTTTTGGGACGTTAAACCCCATCAACCAACCAATAAAGCCAGAGATAACTTTCTCTCAAATACTCCCATAAACTTGATGCACAATCAGGCGCAAAAATTTTGGGTGCTATCTTTCAAAACCTGAAAACCCGATAGTACCAATCGAACTCGCTGGATCTTTAACATATCATGCACATGCTATCGCTAACGCTTTCAACGCCCATTTCCAATCTGTATTCACACGTTTTTCTTGTCCAGGTGACGTCACGTTTGCATGTGACTCAGTGATGGCCGACGTCATTATAACTGAGCCCGGTATACTGAACCTGCTCTTTGACCGCGATTCCCCAAGATTCACGTCTTGGGAAATCTCGCTATGTGAAGATCGTCTTCAAAGGCGACAGCCTTCCGTCACATGTTAAGGTAGGCTATTTTCGTCACGCAGTACGGCCATTTGTACCAAAGCCCCTACAATGCACCAAATGTATGAAACTGGGCCATGTTAGCGGGGTCTGCGGCAACGCGAGTGTGTGTTCCCGTTGTGCCGAACCCCTTGACTCTGAGTCATGCAGGGCACAAATTCTCAGGTGTTCAAACTGCAACGGTCGCCATGACGCCTCATCTAGGGACTGCCCGCGGCTAAAAGAAGAGCGTGCTGTTTTAAGGCAAATGGTCCGAGACAACTCGACGCACCGCGAAGCCGCCGCGATCGTTAGCAAGGGAAAATCAAGACAGGCCGCTTCCAATGACAGACGCAACGACGCGCTGCTGGCGCTTCCTCCTCACCCTCCTCCACCTCCTGTTCCACCTCGTCCCAGTGTGGTGGCCAGATGTCATCAGGTCCCGATTCTTGGGCAGCGCTTCCGCCATTAGGTCCTCCTGAGGCCCCTCCGCGTAAGCTCCCATCGTTGAGCACGTCGGCCGCTGCGGACAGGCTCCCGGAGCAAGACCGCCAAACTCGCGTGATCTTAAGGACCGCGGTCAACGCAATTCGGCCTCTCCTACACGCTCTGCAATCCCAAACTGCTCGAAGTGTTTTACTAGTGCTGGACTCCCTGGGTCCAGCACTTGAGGGAACTCCCTGGGTCCAGCACTTGAGGGACTTTAAACCATAATGGCAGGCCACCTTCCCACCTTTCGTGAGGAAGTCAGAGGCGCCACGATCTTCCAGTGGAACGGAAGAGGCCTGAGGTCGCGAATCTCAAGTTTGCGTCCTTACGGCTTCACTATAACTACTTCCCGATATTGGTAATCTGCGAGCCCAACTTATCAGTAGCAATCAGACTCTCCGGGTACGAATCTTTCTTCGCCCCTACATGCGGGGAGCGCGGCCAAGTCTTGGTATACAACCGCACTGACATGACGTACGTTTGCTGCCCAGTTCCACCTAACAATGACAATCAATACGCGTGTTTCGTAATCAAGACGCTAGAATTCACACTGATTGCAGCATATGTGTCAGCCCCCTCTCAACTGTACGGCGAAAGGCTGAAGCCCATCATGGAGGAGACCCGTGCTCCTTGGATTATTAGTGGCGATTTTAACGCTCACCATTTACTGTGGGGAAGCACCCGAATTAACGCCAAAGGAAGGCATCTTGCATTATTTGCTTCCGACAATGATCTCTATGTAATGAATGACGGCAGTAAGACTTATCTGCGCGGCTGTTACTACAGCAGTTGCCTGGACCTGACATTAGTTTCAAGGTCATTGCATTGGAGTGTTCGCTGGTTTTGGGATGTGGAGACCCATGGAAGTGACCACATTCCTACCTACCTCAAAATAAATGGCCTTGGCGCGTCCGCCCGAGCTCATCTCGCGCAAATCGACTGGGCGGTATTTCGAAAACATATGGAGGAGACGTGCAAAGAAGCCCTCACTGACAGGCTGGAGCACACTATAGCTAATGCTATGAGTGTTGCAAGAAGTCACATAACGTCCTCAATTATACGGAGTGATTTTAATATCGAACTAGAACGCCTCCGTGCTCTTCGGCGGCGAGCAGAAAAACGATACAGACGAACCAAGTGCTTAAATGATCTACGGGAGGCTAGACATACGCAGAAAAAATCCAGCGAAGAATAGATAAGCTGGCGCACCAGCGCTGGAAGTCCTGTCAGCACTTGGATCCCCGCAAGCCCATGTCCCTCATATGGCGTACTGTGCGGGGCCTTCGTATGCTTCCGCAGCAAAGACAACCATTCTGTGCGTTGGCTGTCTATCAAGGGCGACAGCAGTTCGAGGTAGCAACAGACTTCTGCAAAAAAATTGCGGGAGTAACGACTGCTTCGAGTCCCCGGCGTGTTCTTCCTTCCTCACGGGAATCAGCTATGGATGTCATTTTTTCTCGCGAGCAACTCGACGCTGCTCTTGCAGGATGTCAGCGTTCGTCTTCACCAAAGCCAGATGGAATCACGTATGCTGCGCTGTCCCACCTTGGCTACGACGCGCGAGAAGGGCTCCTCAAACATTACAACCACTCTTGGCTCGACGGTGTTGTTCCTCACGAATGGAAATCGAGTCGACTGATACCCCTGCTAAACCAGGGACATCTCCACTCGAGCTCTCCTCGTATAGGCCAATAGCCTTGACTAGTTGCGTGGGAAAGGTCATGGAGGGAATGATTCTGTCGCGCCCTGAGTGGTATCGCGAACACTTCAAAATATACCCGACGCTATGGCCGGCTTCAGGCGGGGTCGATCTTCTATTGACAACGTTATTCATCTCGTATCCACGGTTCAACAACAGAAGCGAATGAAACGTTTGTCAGTGGCACTCTTTCTTGATGTGAAAGGTGCCTACGACAACGTAGCCCATGAGGCCATCCTTGATGCGCTGGAAACTGCGGGCATTGATGGTCGTATGTTTGCGTGGATAGAGAGCTATGTGACCAAAAGATCATTTTTTAAACTGTAGAAAAACTGCAGATTGGGCTAGTTGGTGTAGATTCATAGTGATGGTTCAACAGCGCAAACACACACAGACCAAGAAGGAGACATGAAACACACAGTGCTCTTTGTGTCTTGTCTCCTTCTTGGTCTGTGTGTGTTTGCGCTGTTGAACCATCACTATGAATCATTTTTTATCCAGTGTGAAGATGGCCCGACACCTGCGCATTACACCTACCGTGGCGTGCCCCAGGGCGGTGTCCTTAGCCCTACATTGTTTAATATGACTCTCATCGCCCTCCCCGACAACCTCCCCAACACCATCCAGATATCTATGTACGCCGATGACATCTACATTTGAGCCTGCTCTGTGACGCGTCTCCAGGTGCGTGCAAGACTTCAGCGGAAAGCATCGATCACTTCTTCATATCTCCAGAAGCAAGGTCTCGGCGTTTCACCGGAAAAATGCGCGCTAGTGGCATTTACACGCAAATGTATGACTCAATATCCGGTGCGCATCGACGATCACATCATTTCTTACTGCAAATCTCATCGTTTCCTAGAGATCCTGATAGACCACAACTTATCATGGAGCCCGCATTGCACTCTACTGAAAAAAAAGCTACTATCTATCGCTCATTTACTCCGATTTCTGGGCGGAAAGTCATGGGGCTCGTCAGTCCAGTGAATGCTGGAGTTGTACAGAGCTCTATATCTGGGATTCTTGCGGTACAGTACACCTGTACTCTCAAACACGTGCAAGACTAATATGCGAGCCCCCCAGACAGTGCAGGGTCAGGCCCTTCGCACATGCTCCCTCGGAGCGCATAAACACTGGGAAGCATTGCACTCGCCAAAGACCGCCCGATTTGTCCTGGACTCCTTGCGAATGCACATACATCATATTTCAAGCATTCCACAGCATCACCTAGCGCCTGTGCCACTGCAGAGACCACATTCTGCATTTGCAAAGGTAACAGCAACGCAACAGTCGTCGATCCCACAGCACTACCTCCCTCTCCTCTGTGGTGTATGCGGCTCCCTTGTGTGCGCCTTGCTATTCCGGGGATAACGAAGAAATCAAATTTATCAACGCCAGACATTAAGCAACTGACACTGTCCATGCTACACTTTGAATATTGGGACCGTTCTCACGTCTATACGGATGGCTCGGTAACCTCTGCTAGTTCTGCTTGCGCCGTGGTCGCTCCTGCGCGACAGACTCAAATTCACTAACAAATTTCGCATCGGACTACCTCTACTGGAGCAGAATTGGCCGCACGTTTTGCGGCGGTAAAGTATATCTCACAAAAATCACCTAAAAAATGGGCTGTTTTCTGTGATTCAAAGGCTGCCCTACAATGTCTTCGATCTTCCTTGACGCATAGCAATCAGGAGCAACTTGTAGCGGAGATACGATATCTGCACCACCAGGCAATCGAGCAAGATCACGAAATCGTCTTCCAGTGGGTACCAGCCCATAGCGGCATTTTTGGTAACGCCATAGCTGACGATGCGGCTCGATCGGCTCACGATACAACCAACACTGTCCGCATACCACAAACAAGAGCTGACATAGCAAGGCACCTTCAGCTGCTCTCCCGAAACGTGACTGCACAGTCGTGGTCTACCCCTGGAGGTTGGACACCCCGCTCGCACCACTCCGACCTCTTGCTTCAACTTCATATGCCATTCGGCCTCCTCCGCGGTGATACTACGCTGTTGTGCCGCCTCTGGCTGGGAGTGACATTCACAAACGCCTATTCCAATGTCATCGCAATGGCAGACTCTCCATTGGGCACCTCCTCTGTGACTGCCCTCGTTTGGAGCGAGAGCGTGGTTTCCTGACTGCTACTCTCTACCGCTTGGACTCGCGTCCTGTAACATCCTCGGGCCTTGGACACAACCTTCCTCTCAAAGGAAAGCGATGAAAGCGCTCCTGAGATTCTTAAAGGACTCGAGGTTGTATTCCCGTCTATAATTTTTAAGTTTTTAGTGCGCGCCCTCTGTCCCCTCGACATAGTGGTGATGGACATTTGAAAAACTCATTTCTTTGCCGCTCTTTTCCCCCTTGTTCCCCGCCCCGAGTGTAGGGTAGCCTACTGGGCATCGCCTGGTTAACCTCCCTGCCTTTCCGTCCATTTCTCTCTCTCTTACCACATCTCTTCAAACAGCTGGATTGCCTTCCAACTGGTTCAGTGCAAAAGTAATTCCGGTTCACAAAGGTGGCAATAGACTGCACATGGACACCTACCGGCCAATCTCTCTAACTAGTTGCTACTGCAAATTAATGTAACACATCATTAAGAAATCCATCATTAATTACTTAGAAAGCAATAACTTAATCTGCCCTAGACAACATGGCTTTAGGAAGGGTCTTTCCACGGTGACACAGCTCTTAGAAATTTCGCATGACTTAGCGCAGATAATCAACTGCGGACTTCAAGGAGACGCGATATTCGTAGATTTTTCCAAAGCATTTGATCGAGTGCCTCATCCTTAATTGGTTGAAAAATTAAACCTATTGGAATTGAATCGCACATTGTTGCATGGATATCATCTTATCTTTCACTCCGCTCCCAATGCGTAACGATAAGCAATGCTAACTCAGAGAGTCTTGACGTGTTTTCGGTGTGCCACAAGGATCTGTGTTGGGTCCATTGCTCTTTCCGGTGTACTTCAATGACATCCCATCATGTGTTGAACCTAATGTAACCGTACGACTTTTCGCAGACGAGTGTGTTGTCTACACAACCGTTAGGTCCCTGGACGACGAAATTAGACTAATCATCTCGTTAAACAACATTGCAAATTGGTGTAAAAAATGGGGAATGAAGTTCAATGTTAGCAAAACGACATCCATCAGCTTTACACATAAAAAGATACCGGACATATTCACTCATAATATAAAAGGCACAGCTATAACAAGATCAGATACTACAAAATACTTGGGTGTGACATTCTCGAGCACGCTCAAATGGGAGACCCACATTGAAAACACATGCGCAAAGGCGTCAAGGCAGCTCAATTTTTTGCGTCGGAAACTGGCTACAGCAGCATCTGCTGTCGAGCTAACAGCATATAAAACTCTCGTTCAGCCGATACTTGAGTATGCCAGTATCGTATGGACCCCACACCACCCTTATCTATTTGACAAAGTAGACAGAATACAGCGCATTGCACTCCGCTTCATCTATTCCAGGTACTCGCCGTACGACAGCGTCACGGCTCTACCGAAACAAGCAAACATCCCGACTCTCATATCAGGACGGCGTGTCGCTTCCATGAAGTTTCTTTTCCTTCTTTATCACGGTCGTGTAAACACAGATGAAACAAAGTACATCAAGCAGCCCTTCCAACATTCAGAACAAACAAATCATTCTAAGTATATAAGGCATTTTTTTCCCTGCGCGTTGCAACATGTTTAAGTACTCATTTTTTCCTTTTGCAATTCAAGAGTGGAACGTTCTGCCAGAGAATGTTGTGCATGTTGACTGCATAGAACTGTTTGGAAACAAAATTCGCGAACATTTCTGTGAATATATCTGCCTATAAATGCGCAGTGCTCTGTGGCAGTGCTTCTTTTAGTGACTTCACTTTAGCTGTTAACCAGCACGTCTACACTGTTCGCAATGGCTCGCCCTAGACCTTTGCAATGTTTCCTTGTGCTGTATTTTGTGCTTTCTTGCTTGGGTTTTCTTTTTTGCTCCAGAATGAACAAATTGTGTTATGCTTTTTACTGTTTTTGGACCGTTGTGTTTTTGTTTGTCTGGTGACCCACTCCTGTATGAGCCTGTAGAGGCTTAGAGTATTTGTACATAAATAAATAGATAAGTAAATAAATAAATAAATAAATAAACAATGTGTAGTGATTTTATATAGTGTCCTACATTGTAGCACGGCTCAGAATCTCTGTTCTATCTGTGAAAGTATGATTCTCAATTCTTAAGTGACACACATTTTATATCAAAAATATTTTATTGTTCTCAGTTCCCTCTTTTTTTAGGAACATACGTCTTAGCAAGACCCCTTCTCATCACCGAAGACTAAAAGAAAGCGTTTGCGCGCATCGCTTTCCAAACAACGCCAGATGCTAAACAGTTACAAAGACAGCAAATTTGAGGAACCTTTGTATTCTTTAGGAAGGCGATTATCGTGTCACTGCCCCTAAAAGAATTCGCCTGCCTGTCAGGGTGATTTTGCCATCCTCTGCTATCTGCTTGTTCTCTTGATGCACCACCACGCACCATATAAGACGCTTGCGTTGGCACCCTGGACGATATTCGCAACTTCTGTAGACGCTGGCGCCTGAGTGCTAACGATTTCAGACGATCGAGTGGTGGTGTATACAGCGGCATACGTTTCCAAGTAAGCTTCGGATCGGATAGATAGGAAGGTGTGCAGCGTCCATTTGATTCATTCTGGAGCAAGCCCACTTATACGTTACTGTCTTCCACCAAATGTGAGTATTCTGTGCGATGTGGACGTTATTTCTGAATTTTTTCACATGGCGTACGAACAAACCTATGTGAAACAGTGCAGCTCAGTGCGCAGGCGCTGTTGCATCTCGCTGCGCTCGAAGAACAGCCACCGTGATCGGATACTAAATAATGAAGCGGTTTTCTTTGAACCTAACGCATTTTTTAAACAGAACACACAAGCAGTACTGACCGGATGCAGGCCCGGACATTGCTAGAGTAATGTACCAGAGACGAGAGCGAACAAGCGCGTGTGCTTCCTAAACCCGAGCGAGACGCGCAGAGCTACAGTTTATCATGCGCATACACATGTATTGCTTGAATTTGAGACAGCCGCATTACATGCAGAAAAGCGATCTGTGTTTTCCACGAGCAGTTTAACTTCTCTGTAATACGCTGGGAGAGCGCTGTATGTTTTATTCACGCAACTGACAACCGCACCTTCGTCCTCTGTGAGACCCCGAAGATAAAAACACGCCCGCACACCACGAGAGCAGGGTTCTCCTTCACACGGGAAGTTTGCAGGCAGTATACGGTTACAGACGCAGCTTTTTCTGCCCCGCATTCAGCACTTTATAGCCTTCGATGAGCCACCTAACAGTGCGTGTCCCAGCATATTCCTTAACGTCAGTACTTGCGAGAACGGGCACTGACTCGAAATGCACAACGGAGAAAAAAGGAAGCGCGCCTCCGACAGCGGCCACCACTAGGGTGGTAGCGTACCGTTGGCGCCCTGCTTTCTCGCGGCGCCATTCCTAAAATCCTACACCGACCGGCCAAAGCAGTCGCAGTTCTCAATCATGGAGCAGCGATCAACTTGAAAAGTTGCGCTTTCACTATGCCGGAACAGAACCAAGCAGAATGCACCATCGGACTTTCATGCCGTCTGACAGACCACGGGTTGAATAATTTCGTTCATTGCACCGCTGTGATTTCTTGGAGCCGAAGGACTCGGATAACCTCGTTAGGCGCGGCGGGAGGGACCGCGGCGCCAATGGGGCCGCATCGACGCCTCTGGTGCGCAATAAAAGCGGGCGCGCCGCCAACTGGAACGAGGAGGGACGCCCCCCCGGCCGACGAGAATTTACAAGCGCCAGGGAGAAAAGGGGAGCGGCGAATGTGTATCTTTCGCAGCCCATATAAATCGGGGCTGCGAAGGCGCCGTCCGGGAGGCGTGGAAGTAATCAAACGTATGCGGGGCAACGGGGTAGCCGAAGGAGGCGATGGTGAAATACGGGCGCCGGATCGCGGCCGATGGGCAAACTTGGTGCGGAAAGCACCCCTGGGGAGCAGCAGACAAATTCCCCCCTTCGTGCCATTAGCCGCAAGAGCGCTTTTATCTGGAAGCTTTACAGTCCACCTGGGAGCTCGCCGGCCGGCTATTCGGCGCCCCCATCCATCTTGGGCCCTTCCCCTCGGCGACCTCTGCTCCCGGTCGCCAGCATGGCGGTGGCGCCTCGCGCAGGAAGAGCCCGCTTTGGCTGACCTCTTTTTATTGCCTCCGATCAAGCATCGGCCACGTTGCGCCGCGAGGAGGCCACGCTTTACCGGCGCTTTAAATTGTACGGCTCCATTTCGGAAACAGTCACACTGCGACAGGCATGCTGGGTTTGGTGTTTTTGTTTATTTAGCCCTTAGCTTTAGTGTAAATAAACAAGAAAGGTTTGTTCGAGACCGAGTGCTCTTGATCCGTTGTAAAAAAAAGAAAAGTATTTTAGCGGGGGGTGGATGTATAATGCGCAACTTTAAGTTTGCATCCTCATAATTACAGAAATTAGGTTCCCTCAAAGGCTGCTTATCGCACTTAATTTCACCGCGAATATGCAACTGCAGCTAGTAATCCTGATTGTTGGAAAAGTAATCGAAATGTAGAATATAGGGGTCAACAGACTGCACTGGAATATGCTACGCCCGTTGTAAGAACCTAGCGACAGTTCACAAGGTACCGAGGTGCTCGGCAGATTAGCCGCAAAAGATGATATACTTTAAAAGTAACTGATCCCAATTGACTGTTTAAATAATCCTGGTACCACCCTGACTTGGCAGACCACCAGATCTGCGAATTCCACGCGGTAGTGGCAGTTTTCTCTTCGAAATGGCCCGCATTGCGCTCAGTGCAGCCGAACGGCCGAGTGGGACCCAGCACGGCGCCATCGAGAGCAGTTTCTCCACCCTGCATGAAGGCGGTGCCGGCTGTCCCATCGAGGCACTCTGTCCTCGCGCATAATACTACCAGTGCTCACCCATGAGGCTGAACCATGGAGATCAAAGAAAAGGCTTGAAATTATTCGCTGGAGAGGAAGACGATGGGGGTGTACTGTTAGGTGACAGGAAGAGAGCAGAGTGAGTTGCTCTCAGTGTAAAACAGGCCAGTAAAGAAAGATTACAATATGCTTCATTTTAATAAATCGCTAACTGACAGCGCACACAGGCCACAGCACCCCATCCCCCTCACACCAAAGCACTTTCCAGCGCGCAATCTACTCTAACCTCTAACCTCTAAAGAACGTGAAAAATCCGCCGTGCCCCCGGCGCAGCTCTTCACACGTTGCCGGGTAAAATGAACGCGCTGTTTGTTTAGAAAGGCAGTTTGTTGTGCCAGTTGAGAAGGGATAGCGACGCAGACAGCTTCTGTAGAGGCCACTTTGTATATCTGCCAAAGATGAACAGTCAGCTACGGCTCTGATCAGTCGACGAAATTCCTCGCCATCAGTGGGATGCGATGCGTCCCTTGTGGAAGTCCGAGCAATGTCAAACTAGGTTGTACCGGTCGGCACGGCACATACAGCCGCAGTACGGGCACTCAGTTATGTCCCCATCATGCTCCTGAGGGTCGGTGAGCCATTTACGGATAATTTTAAAGCGAAAGGCTTTAATAGCTCACACCCGCGGCCGCCAGTCCGACCGTTCCATCTGAAGTGAAATTCAGAACAAGTCATTAGTAGTCACACCTCATGACTAACTAGCCACTAACCAGAAAAAAGAATCATAATATTTTGTGCACGGTAAGAGCCGAACCACCTTCCTTCCGTTCTATAGGCCAACGGGCTAACCACTATTCTACGTGAACTTTTCTTTTCTTTTATGGTATTTATTCTACATGGTTATGCACAGAAAGGGTATAATGGTTTATTGGGGTTTAAAGTCCCAAAGCGACTCAGGCTATGAGGGACGCCGTAGTAGGGGCTCCGGAAATTTCGACCACCTGGATTTCTTCAACGTGCACTGACATCGCACAGTACACGGGCCTCTAGAATTTCGCCTTCATCGCAATTCAGCTGCCGCGGCCGGTATCGAGCCCGCGTGTTTCGGGCCAGCAGCCGAGCGCCGTAACCACTGAGCCACCGCGGCGGGGCCGGATATAAAAAATATATATATATATATATATATATATATATAGCTATTTATTCGACTCGACGTTTCGATCGGAAGACCGATCTTCTTCAGGAGTGATTTTACTTTGTTAATGCATCACCTTTTATAAGGTTGGTGGTTGGTTTTATAAGGCGGGCCAGCCTGTTCATCGCACAAGATACGAAGTGGTAGGTGCGTACCGATTGAAACAGACATGCATTGGTATGTGGTCGCCACCATGTGTTTCCACGTCACTGGACCAGTGAGTAGAGGACTCTAGATTTGTTGAAATAAACACCTGATCCAAGCAACTCCTGTAGGACCGCTGCCATGAATACACCAACTGGGCAGCTGAAATTGATCATAACAAATTTATTAGTAGTTCAGTACAGACATGTTGTGTGCTCGTGCGTAATGCTTGACTTGAACCTTATGAGCTGATTATGCAGAAAGAGTTTTTGCAAGATTCGTATATGGAAGTAGATCATCTTTGTGATCAGCTCATAATCGCTAACTTTATCTGCAACAAAGCCGGGACTTGAAATGGTTGGTCACTGCGGCTTCATCATTAACGATTCGAGGCTATGGAATAATAAAATCTCTAACAATCAGTTTCTACTAGACGTGACCAGGTCACACATCATTCCAATCAATGAGGTGAAAATCACCGGTCGTTTCCAACTGTGAGTCTCTGCTAGGAACATTCTCAGTGCCTCGAGAAAATGAGACGGAGTATTGAGCGGTCTGTAGATTGTTCGAATAAGATAGACAGTGCCTTAAAAATTATTTCGGGCTAGACAGATTCTGATGTGATTCTCTCCACCCGTGTTGCCTTAATTCATGACTTAACAATACTGGCTACGCCGTCGCAGCGGGTATCCCTGTCTCATCTGAATATGCTGCAAGCTGGAGGAATAAATCAGTCACCAGGTGTTGAGGAAGTACGTAAGCTATATCTCTGTTATAAGAGCAACATTTTCGTTCTCAGGCAGCAAAAAAAATTCCGGTTCAGTAGATTTTTAAAGTAAACTTCGCGCACTTAGCACAATGAAGCACAGCTATACTACTGCCGTTTCATCACCTTGATGCACGACCGAATGAATTAAAGTCTAGCTTTCATGCGAAGCATTTGGTACCATTGCATCATGGTGATTGCTGGTCTATTTCCTTGTTCGGGCGAAGAGTAAGTTCGTTTCTTTGGTGGTCCCACGTGTAGATATTCCCGTCTTAAGATTAAGCTTAAGGTTTTAAGCTGAAGGTCTTGAGCTCGCCAGGGGCCAAAGAAACCTTAGCGCCAGTTCCCCAATCTGAGGCAGCGCTTTTCCGCAACTTTATGGGACCGTAAAGCGTTGACTTAGCATAACCATTAGAAAGACTTATGTTACTGCCCTTGAGTTTCTTGCAACTCAACATGATAGTATTTTTTGCCCAGTAGCCTAGAATTTCATCCTCCCAGGTCTACAGCTCCCTTGCTTTTTCTTGGTGATACAGTGGATTCGTTCCACTCTTTTAGCGCCACACCCCATGTTCCTTCTAAAATACACATTCTAGTAAAGCTGTTCTTAATTTATTCTGATGCAGTGGGATTTTCTTTGAATCCAAAAACAGGAGATTGTTTCGCCTACTACTTTTTTAAGATAGACAAATTTTTTGGCCTGCTGCTTGAGAATGACCTCTAAAATTCTATTTCGCATTCACTTCTTGTAGCACGGTGATATAATCTGCTAATACAATCGTCTTCCTACGCATCTGAAGAATTTCTTGTTTAATGTGTTGTAGCTGACGATCTGTTTCGGTTTGGTTATTTGGAACCTTTTGAATTAAACCACTCGTAGAAGGCCCTGGGTTCTCACAACATCACCTGGTGTCAGTAAGAATATTAGCACAGATCGACAATCAACAAATCTAGCATAACACCGACGAGGGCACGGCCAAATAAGCAGGCATCTGTCACCATTTCGGCATGATAGAGTGTTACGCTAAGAACCAAACTGCAAAATCTGCAGGATATTTCATTTCATTTCATTTCATTTATTTTACCCTCAGGGCTTTCGCATTACAGAGGGCTTTCGCATTACATCAACATATGCTTTCGCATATGTTGACGCATGCTGTTTGTAAAGAAGTTGTAGTGCCCTTTGGAGCCTGTGTTTACGCGCTGGTCTGAATTTTACCCTTGAACTACCACAGGACAACTGTCTACAGTTTTTAGACCTAAAATTGTTTTTTACTAATGACAAACACCTTTGCTGGGCTTACATGCCGCGTTCGAAAAAAAAACAAACTCGGTTACCATTTCACTCATCTCATTCTAAGCAGTCATCGCCGGTAATCATGATACCTGCCTCGTCTGCTGGGTACCACGAGGGACTGTGTCGTCACCGCTCGCCTACACTGCATGCACTGCGCTGTCCCTGGACGCGTCATTTGACAGCACCGACGACGCATGAAGGCACCATTGTGACATTTGCCTTGGCGACTACGCAGGTTAGTTGCATTTTGTTTGTTGTTATTTTTGAAGCGATAGCTTCACTACGCCAGCCACTTCGCCTCGTCGAACCCGGTCGCCCCTCCGCCGTATGCCCGTGGCTGCAGTGGACACCCGACACCCGACACCCGCCACCCGCCACCCGCCACCCGCCATACGGAGGAAGTGGGAGCGAAAGAAGAAAGAGAAAGAGGGGCCCCAATGAAGAGAATGAATTCGAGGAAAGGAAATTACGCAGCAACTGTCTCGCATATCTCGGTGGACACCCGTTATTCGTTTGTGGAGGAAGGGGGGAAGAGGGAGTGAGAGGAGACGGGTGGTAATGAAGAAAATGAAAATTGTATTTGAGGAAAGAAAATTACGCAGGAACTGTCTCGCATATCTCGGTGGACACCCGTTATTCGTTTGTGGAGGAAGAGGGGAAGAGGGAGTGAGAGGAGAGGGGTGGTAATCAAGAAAATGAAAATTGTATTTGAGGAAAGGAAATTACGCAGGAACTGTCTTGCATATCTCGGTGGACAGCCGTTATTCGTTTGTGGAGGAAGAGGGGAAGAGGGAGTGAGAGGAGACGGGTGGGAATGAAGAAAATGAAAATTGTATTTGAGGAAAGGAAATTACGCAGGAACTGTCTCGCATATCTCGGTGGACACCCGTTATTCGTTTGTGGTGGAAGAGGGGAAGAGGACGCGAGAGGAGACGGGTGGTAATGAAGAAAATGAAAATTGTATTTGAGGAAAGGAAATTATGCAGGAACTGTCTCGCATATCTCGGTGGACACCCGTTATTCGTTTGAGGAGGAAGGGGGGAAGAGGGAGTGAGAGGAGAGGGGTGGTAATGAAGAAAATGAAAATTGTATTTGAGGAAAGGAAATTACGCAGGAACTGTCTCGCATATCTCGGTGGACACCCGTTATTCGTTTGTGGAGGAAGGGGGGAAGAGGGAGTGAGAGGAGACGGGTGGAAATGAAGAAAATTAAAATTGTATTTGAGGAAAGGAAATTACGCAGGAACTGTCTCGCATATCTCGGTGGACACCCGTTATTCGTTTGTGGAGGAAGGGGGGAAGAGGGAGTGAGAGGAGACGGGTGGTAATGAAGAAAACGAAAATTGTATTTGAGGAAAGGAAATTACGCAGAACTGTGTCGCATATATCGGTGGACACCTGTTATTCGTTTGTGGAGAAAGAGGGGAAGAGGGAGTGAGAGGAGACGGGTGGTAATGAAGAAAACGAAAATTGTATTTGAGGAAAGGAAATTACGCAGGAACTGTCTCGTATATCTCGGTGGACACCCGTTATTCGTTTGTGGAGGAAGAGGGGAAGAGGGAGTGAGAGGAGACGGGTGGTAATGAAGAAAACGAAAATTGTATTTGAGGAAAGAAAATTACGCAGGAACTGTCTGGCATATCTCGGTGGACACCCGTTATTCGTTTGTGGAGGAAGGGGTGAAGAGGGAGTGAGAGGACACGGGTGGTAATGAAGAAAATGAAAATTGTATTTGAGGAAAGGAAATTACGCAGGAACTGTCTCGCATATCTCGGTGGACACCCGTTATTCGTTTGCGGAGGAAGGGGGGAAGAGGGAATGAGAGGAGAGGGGTGGTAATGAAGAAAATGAAAATTGTATTTGAGGAAAGGAAATTACGCAGGAACTGTCTCGCATATCTCGGTGGACACCCGTTATTCGTTTGTGGAGGAAGAGGGGAAGAGGGAGTGAGAGGAGACGGGTGGTAATGAAGAAAATGAAAATTGTATTTGGGGAAAGGAAATTACGCAGGAACTGTCTTGCATATCTCGGTGGACAGCCGTTATTCGTTTGTGGAGGAAGAGGGGAAGAGGGAGTGAGAGGAGACGGGTGGTAATGAAGAAAATGAAAATTGTATTTGAGGAAAGGAAATTACGCAGGAACTGTCTCGCATATCTCGGTGGACACCCGTTATTCGTTTGTGGTGGAAGAGGGGAAGAGGACGCGAGAGGAGACGGGTGGTAATGAAGAAAATGAAAATTGTATTTGAGGAAAGGAAATTATGCAGGAACTGTCTCGCATATCTCGGTGGACACCCGTTATTCGTTTGAGGAGGAAGGGGGGAAGAGGGAGTGAGAGGAGAGGGGTGGTAATGAAGAAAATGAAAATTGTATTTGAGGAAAGGAAATTACGCAGGAACTGTCTCGCATATCTCGGTGGACACCCGTTATTCGTTTGTGGAGGAAGGGGGGAAGAGGGAGTGAGAGGAGACGGGTGGAAATGAAGAAAATTAAAATTGTATTTGAGGAAAGGAAATTACGCAGGAACTGTCTCGCATATCTCGGTGGACACCCGTTATTCGTTTGTGGAGGAAGGGGGGAAGAGGGAGTGAGAGGAGACGGGTGGTAATGAAGAAAACGAAAATTGTATTTGAGGAAAGGAAATTACGCAGAACTGTGTCGCATATATCGGTGGACACCTGTTATTCGTTTGTGGAGAAAGAGGGGAAGAGGGAGTGAGAGGAGACGGGTGGTAATGAAGAAAACGAAAATTGTATTTGAGGAAAGGAAATTACGCAGGAACTGTCTCGTATATCTCGGTGGACACCCGTTATTCGTTTGTGGAGGAAGAGGGGAAGAGGGAGTGAGAGGAGACGGGTGGTAATGAAGAAAACGAAAATTGTATTTGAGGAAAGAAAATTACGCAGGAACTGTCTGGCATATCTCGGTGGACACCCGTTATTCGTTTGTGGAGGAAGGGGTGAAGAGGGAGTGAGAGGACACGGGTGGTAATGAAGAAAATGAAAATTGTATTTGAGGAAAGGAAATTACGCAGGAACTGTCTCGCATATCTCGGTGGACACCCGTTATTCGTTTGCGGAGGAAGGGGGGAAGAGGGAATGAGAGGAGAGGGGTGGTAATGAAGAAAATGAAAATTGTATTTGAGGAAAGGAAATTACGCAGGAACTGTCTCGCATATCTCGGTGGACACCCGTTATTCGTTTGTGGAGGAAGAGGGGAAGAGGGAGTGAGAGGAGACGGGTGGTAATGAAGAAAATGAAAATTGTATTTGGGGAAAGGAAATTACGCAGGAACTGTCTCGCATATCTCGGTGTACACCCGTTATTCGTTTGTGGAGGAAGAGGGGAAGAGGGAGTGAGAGGAGACGGGTGGTAATGAAGAAAATGAAAATTGTATTTGAGGAAAAAAAATTACGCAGGAACTGTCTCGCATATGTCGGTGGACACCCGTTATTCGTTTGTAGAGGAAGAGGGGAAGAGGGAGTGAGAGGAGACGGGTGGTAATGAAGAAAATGAAAATTGTATTTGAGGAAAAAAAATTACGCAGGAACTGTCTCGCATATCTGTGGACACCCGTTATTCGTTTGTGGTGGAAGAGGGGAAGAGGGAGTGAGAGGAGACGGGTGGTAATGAAGAAAATGGAAATTGTATTTGAGGAAAGGAAATTACGCAGGAACTGTCTCGCATATCTCAGTGGACACCCGTTGTTCGTTTGTAGAGGAAGAGGGGAAGAGGGAGTGAGAGGAGACGGGTGGTAATGAAGAAAATGAAAATTGTATTTGAGGAAAGGAAATTACGCAGGAACTGTCTCGCATATCTCGGTGGACACCCGTTATTCGTTTGTGGTGGAAGAGGGGAAGAGGGAGTGAGAGGAGACGGGTGGTAATGAAGAAAATGAAAATTGTATTCGAGGAAAGGAAATTACGCAGGAACTGTCTCGTATATCTCGGTGGACACCCGTTATTCGTTTGCAGAGGAAGAGGGGAAGAGGGAGTGAGAGGAGACGGGTGGTAATGAAGAAAATGAAAATTGTATTTGAGGAAAGGAAATTACGCAGGAACTGTCTCGCATATCTCGGTGGACACCCGTTATTCGTTTGTGGTGGAAGAGGGGAAGAGGGAGTGAAAGGAGACGGGTGGTAATGAAGAAAATGAAAATTGTATTTGAGGAAAGGAAATTACGCAGGAACTGTCTCGCATATCTCAGTGGACACCCGTTATTCGTTTGTAGAGGAAGAGGGGAATAGGGAGTGAGAGGAGACGGGTGGTAATGAAGAAAATGAAAATTGTATTTGAGGAAAAAAAATTACGCAGGAACTGTCTCGCATATCTCGGTGGACACCCGTTATTCGTTTTTGGAGGAAGGAGGGAGAGGGAGTGGTAATGAAGAAAATGAAAATTGTATTTGAGGAAAGCAAATTACACAGGAGCTGTCTCATATATCTCGGTGGACACCCGTTATTCGTTTGTGGAGGAAGGGGGAAGAGGGAGTGAGAGGAGACGGGTGGTAATGAAGAAAATGAAAATTGTATTTGAGGAATGGAAATTACGCAGGAACTGTCTCGCATATCTCGGTGGACACCCGTTATTCGTTTGTGGGGGAAGGGGGAAGAGGACGTGAGAGGAGACGGGTGGTAATGAAGAAAATGAAAATTGTATTTGAGGAAAGGAAATTACGCAGGAACTGTCTCGCATATCTCGGTGGACACCCGTTATTCGTTTGTGGAGGAAGGGGTGAAGAGGGAGTGAGAGGACACGGGCGGTAATGAAGAAAATGAAAATTGTATTTGAGGAAAGGAAATTACGCAGGAACTGTCTCGCATATCTCGGTGGACACCCGTTATTCGTTTGTGGAGGAAGGGGGGAAGAGGGAGTGAGAGGAGACGGGTGGTAATGAAGAAAATGAAAATTGTATTTGAGGAAAGGAAATTACGCAGGAACTGTCTCGCATATCTCGGTGGACACCCGTTATTCGTTTGTGGTGGAAGAGGGGAAGAGGGAGTGAGAGGAGACGGGTGGTAATGAAGAAAATGAAAATTGTATTTGAGGAAAGGAAATTACGCAGGAACTGTCTCGTATATCTCGGTGGACACCCGTTATTCGTTTGCAGAGGAAGAGGGGAAGAGGGAGTGAGAGGAGACGGGTGGTAATGAAGAAAATGAAAATTGTATTTGAGGAAAGGAAATTACGCAGGAACTGTCTCGCATATCTCGGTGGACACCCGTTATTCGTTTGTGGTGGAAGAGGGGAAGAGGGAGTGAAAGGAGATGGGTGGTAATGAAGAAAATGAAAATTGTATTTGAGGAAAGGAAATTACGCAGGAACTGTCTCGTATATCTCGGTGGACACCCGTTATTCGTTTTTGGAGGAAGAGGGGAAGAGGGAGTGAGAGGAGACGGGTGGTAATGAAGAAAACGAAAATTGTATTTGAGGAAAGAAAATTACGCAGGAACTGTCTCGCATATCTCGGTGGACACCCGTTATTCGTTTGTGGAGGAAGGGGTGAAGAGGGAGTGAGAGGACACGGGCGGTAATGAAGAAAATGAAAATTGTATTTGAGGAAAGCAAATTACGCAGGAACTGTCTCGCATATCTCGGTGGACATCCGTTATTCGTTTGCGGAGGAAGGGGGGAAGAGGAAGTGAGAGGAGAGGGGTGGTAATGAAGAAAATGAAAATTGTATTTGAGAAAAGGAAATTACGCAGGAACTGTCTCGCATATCTCGGTGGACACCCGTTATTCGTTTTTGGAGGAAGGAGGGAGAGGGAGTGGTAATGAAGAAAATGAAAATTGTATTTGAGGAAAGCAAATTACACAGGAACTGTCTCGCATATCTCGGTGGACACCCGTTATTCGTTTGTGGAGGAAGGGGTGAAGAGGGAGTGAGAGGACACGGGCGGTAATGAAGAAAATGAAAATTGTATTTGAGGAAAGGAAATTACGCAGGAACTGTCTCGCATATCTCGGTGGACACCCGTTATTCGTTTGTGGAGGAAGGGGGGAAGAGGGAGTGAGAGGAGACGGGTGGTAATGAAGAAAATGAAAATTGTATTTGAGGAAAGGAAATTACGCAGGAACTGTCTCGCATATCTCGGTGGACACCCGTTATTCGTTTGTGGTGGAAGAGGGGAAGAGGGAGTGAGAGGAGACTGGTGGTAATGAAGAAAATGAAAATTGTATTTGAGGAAAGGAAATTACGCAGGAACTGTCTCGTATATCTCGGTGGACACCCGTTATTCGTTTGCAGAGGGAGAGGGGAAGATGGAGTGAGAGGAGACGGGTGGTAATGAAGAAAATGAAAATTGTATTTGAGGAAAGGAAATTACGCAGGAACTCTCTCGCATATCTCGGTGGACACCCGTTATTCGTTTGTGGTGGAAGAGGGCAAGAGGGAGTGAAAGGAGACGGGTGGTAATGAAGAAAATGAAAATTGTATTTGAGGAAAGGAAATTACGCAGGAACTGTCTCGCATATCTCAGTGGACACCCGTTATTCGTTTGTAGAGGAAGAGGGGAAGAGGGAGTGAGAGGAGACGGGTGGTAATGAAGAAAATGAAAATTGTATTTGAGGAAAAAAAATTACGCAGGAACTGTCTCGCATATCTCGGTGGACACCCGTTATTCGTTTTTGGAGGAAGGAGGGAGAGGGAGTGGTAATGAAGAAAATGAAAATTGTATTTGAGGAAAGCAAATTACACAGGAGCTGTCTCATATATCTCGGTGGACACCCGTTATTCGTTTGTGGAGGAAGGGGGAAGAGGGAGTGAGAGGAGACGGGTGGTAATGAAGAAAATGAAAATTGTATTTGAGGAAAGGAAATTACGCAGGAACTGTCTCGCATATCTCGGTGGACACCCGTTATTCGTTTGTGGTGGAAGGGGGAAGAGGACGTGAGAGGAGACGGGTGGTAATGAAGAAAATGAAAATTGTATTTGAGGAAAGGAAATTACGCAGGAACTGTCTCGCATATCTCGGTGGACACCCGTTATTCGTTTGTGGAGGAAGGGGGGAAGAGGGAGTGAGAGGAGACGGGTGGAAATGAAGAAAATGAAAATTGTATTTGAGGAAAGGAAATTACACAGGAACTGTCTCGCATATCTCGGTGGACACCCGTTATTCGTTTGTGGAGGAAGAGGGGAAGAGGGAGTGAGAGGAGAGGGGTGGTAATGAAGAAAATGAAAATTGTATTTGAGGAAAGGAAATTACGCAGGAACTGTCTCGCATATCTCAGTGGACACCCGTTATTCGTTTGTAGAGGAAGAGGGGAATAGGGAGTGAGAGGAGACGGGTGGTAATGAAGAAAATGAAAATTGTATTTGAGAAAAAAAATTACGCAGGAACTGTCTCGCATATCTCGGTGGACACCCGTTATTCGTTTTTGGAGGAAGGAGGGAGAGGGAGTGGTAATGAAGAAAATGAAAATTGTATTTGAGGAAAGCAAATTACACAGGAGCTGTCTCATATATCTCGGTGGACACCCGTTATTCGTTTGTGGAGGAAGGGGGAAGAGGGAGTGAGAGGAGACGGGTGGTAATGAAGAAAATGAAAATTGTATTTGAGGAATGGAAATTACGCAGGAACTGTCTCGCATATCTCGGTGGACACCCGTTATTCGTTTGTGGGGGAAGGGGGAAGAGGACGTGAGAGGAGACGGGTGGTAATGAAGAAAATGAAAATTGTATTTGAGGAAAGAAAATTACGCAGGAACTGTCTCGCATATCTCGGTGGACACCCGTTATTCGTTTGTGGAGGAAGGGGTGAAGAGGGAGTGAGAGGACACGGGCGGTAATGAAGAAAATGAAAATTGTATTTGAGGAAAGGAAATTACGCAGGAACTGTCTCGCATATCTCGGTGGACACCCGTTATTCGTTTGTGGAGGAAGGGGGGAAGAGGGAGTGAGAGGAGACGGGTGGTAATGAAGAAAATGAAAATTGTATTTGAGGAAAGGAAATTACGCAGGAACTGTCTCGCATATCTCGGTGGACACCCGTTATTCGTTTGTGGTGGAAGAGGGGAAGAGGGAGTGAGAGGAGACGGTGGTAATGAAGAAAATGAAAATTGTATTTGAGGAAAGGAAATTACGCAGGAACTGTCTCGTATATCTCGGTGGACACCCGTTATTCGTTTGCAGAGGAAGAGGGGAAGAGGGAGTGAGAGGAGACGGGTGGTAATGAAGAAAATGAAAATTGTATTTGAGGAAAGGAAATTACGCAAGAACTGTCTCGCATATCTCGGTGGACACCCGTTATTCGTTTGTGGTGGAAGAGGGGAAGAGGGAGTGAAAGGAGACGGGTGGTAATGAAGAAAATGAAAATTGTATTTGAGGAAAGGAAATTACGCAGGAACTGTCTCGTATATCTCGGTGGACACCCGTTATTCGTTTTTGGAGGAAGAGGGGAAGAGGGAGTGAGAGGAGACGGGTGGTAATGAAGAAAACGAAAATTGTATTTGAGGAAAGAAAATTACGCAGGAACTGTCTCGCATATCTCGGTGGACACCCGTTATTCGTTTGTGGAGGAAGGGGTGAAGAGGGAGTGAGAGGACACGGGCGGTAATGAAGAAAATGAAAATTGTATTTGAGGAAAGCAAATTACGCAGGAACTGTCTCGCATATCTCGGTGGACATCCGTTATTCGTTTGCGGAGGAAGGGGGGAAGAGGAAGTGAGAGGAGAGGGGTGGTAATGAAGAAAATGAAAATTGTATTTGAGGAAAGGAAATTACGCAGGAACTGTCTCGCATATCTCGGTGGACACCCGTTATTCGTTTTTGGAGGAAGGAGGGAGAGGGAGTGGTAATGAAGAAAATGAAAATTGTATTTGAGGAAAGCAAATTACACAGGAACTGTCTCGCATATCTCGGTGGACACCCGTTATTCGTTTGTGGAGGAAGGGGTGAAGAGGGAGTGAGAGGACACGGGCGGTAATGAAGAAAATGAAAATTGTATTTGAGGAAAGGAAATTACGCAGGAACTGTCTCGCATATCTCGGTGGACACCCGTTATTCGTTTGTGGAGGAAGGGGGGAAGAGGGAGTGAGAGGAGACGGGTGGTAATGAAGAAAATGAAAATTGTATTTGAGGAAAGGAAATTACGCAGGAACTGTCTCGCATATCTCGGTGGACACCCGTTATTCGTTTGTGGTGGAAGAGGGGAAGAGGGAGTGAGAGGAGACTGGTGGTAATGAAGAAAATGAAAATTGTATTTGAGGAAAGGAAATTACGCAGGAACTGTCTCGTATATCTCGGTGGACACCCGTTATTCGTTTGCAGAGGAAGAGGGGAAGATGGAGTGAGAGGAGACGGGTGGTAATGAAGAAAATGAAAATTGTATTTGAGGAAAGGAAATTACGCAGGAACTCTCTCGCATATCTCGGTGGACACCCGTTATTCGTTTGTGGTGGAAGAGGGCAAGAGGGAGTGAAAGGAGACGGGTGGTAATGAAGAAAATGAAAATTGTATTTGAGGAAAGGAAATTACGCAGGAACTGTCTCGCATATCTCAGTGGACACCCGTTATTCGTTTGTAGAGGAAGAGGGGAAGAGGGAGTGAGAGGAGACGGGTGGTAATGAAGAAAATGAAAATTGTATTTGAGGAAAAAAAATTACGCAGGAACTGTCTCGCATATCTCGGTGGACACCCGTTATTCGTTTTTGGAGGAAGGAGGGAGAGGGAGTGGTAATGAAGAAAATGAAAATTGTATTTGAGGAAAGCAAATTACACAGGAGCTGTCTCATATATCTCGGTGGACACCCGTTATTCGTTTGTGGAGGAAGGGGGAAGAGGGAGTGAGAGGAGACGGGTGGTAATGAAGAAAATGAAAATTGTATTTGAGGAAAGGAAATTACGCAGGAACTGTCTCGCATATCTCGGTGGACACCCGTTATTCGTTTGTGGTGGAAGGGGGAAGAGGACGTGAGAGGAGACGGGTGGTAATGAAGAAAATGAAAATTGTATTTGAGGAAAGGAAATTACGCAGGAACTGTCTCGCATATCTCGGTGGACACCCGTTATTCGTTTGTGGAGGAAGGGGGGAAGAGGGAGTGAGAGGAGACGGGTGGAAATGAAGAAAATGAAAATTGTATTTGAGGAAAGGAAATTACACAGGAACTGTCTCGCATATCTCGGTGGACACCCGTTATTCGTTTGTGGAGGAAGGGGGGAAGAGGGAGTGAGAGGAGAGGGGTGGTAATGAAGAAAATGAAAATTGTATTTGAGGAAAGGAAATTACGCAGGAACTGTCTCGCATATCTCGGTGGACACCCGTTATTCCTTTGTGGAGGAAGGGGGGAAGAGGGAGTGAGAGGAGACGGGTGGTTATGAAGAAAACGAAAATTGTATTTGAGGAAAGGAAATTACGCAGAACTGTCTCGCATATATCGGTGGACACCTGTTATTCGTTTGTGGAGGAAGAGGGGAAGATGGAGTGAGAGGAGACGGGTGGTAATGAAGAAAACGAAAATTGTATTTGAGGAAAGGAAATTACGCAGGAACTGTCTCGTATATCTCGGTGGACACCCGTTATTCGTTTTTGGAGGAAGAGGGGAAGAGGGAGTGAGAGGAGACGGGTGGTAATGAAGAAAACGAAAATTGTATTTGAGGAAAGAAAATTACGCAGGAACTGTCTCGCATATCTCGGTGGACACCCGTTATTCGTTTGTGGAGGAAGGGGTGAAGAGGGAGTGAGAGGACACGGGCGGTAATGAAGAAAATGAAAATTGTATTTGAGGAAAGCAAATTACGCAGGAACTGTCTCGCATATCTCGGTGGACACGCGTTATTCGTTTGTGGAGGAAGGGGGGAAGAGGGAGTGAGAGGAGACGGGTGGTAATGAAGAAAATGAAAATTGTATTTGAGGAAAGGAAATTACGCAGGAACTGTGTCATATATCTCGGTGGACATCCGTTATTCGTTTGCGGAGGAAGGGGGGAAGAGGAAGTGAGAGGAGAGGGGTGGTAATGAAGAAAAGGAAAATTGTATTTGAGGAAAGGAAATTACGCAGGAACTGTCTCGCATATCTCAGTGGACACCCGTTATTCGGTTGTAGAGGAAGAGGGGAAGAGGGAGTGAGAGGAGACGGGTGGTAATGAAGAAAATGAAAATTGTATTTGAGGAAAAAAAATTACGCAGGAACTGTCTCGCATATCTCGGTGGACACCCGTTATTCGTTTTTGGAGGAAGGAGGGAGAGGGAGTGGTAATGAAGAAAATGAAAATTGTATTTGAGGAAAGCAAATTACACAGGAACTGTCTCGCTTATCTCGGTGGACACCCGTTATTCGTTTGTGGAGGAAGGGGTGAAGAGGGAGTGAGAGGACACGGGCGGTAATGAAGAAAATGAAAATTGTATTTGAGGAAAGGAAATTACGCAGGAACTGTCTCGCATATCTCTGTGGACACCCGTTATTCGTTTGTGGAGGAAGGGGGGAAGAGGGAGTGAGAGGAGACGGGTGGTAATGAAGAAAATGAAAATTGTATTTGAGGAAAGGAAATTACGCAGGAACTGTCTCGCATATCTCGGTGGACACCCGTTATTCGTTTGTGGTGGAAGAGGGGAAGAGGGAGTGAGAGGAGACGGGTGGTAATGAAGAAAATGAAAATTGTATTTGAGGAAAGGAAATTACGCAGGAACTGTCTCGTATATCTCGGTGGACACCCGTTATTTGTTTGCAGAGGAAGAGGGGAAGAGGGAGTGAGAGGAGACGGGTGGTAATGAAGAAAATGAAAATTGTATTTGAGGAAAGGAAATTACGCAGGAACTGTCTCGCATATCTCCGTGGACACCCGTTATTCGTTTGTGGTGGAAGAGGGGAAGAGGGAGTCAAAGGAGACGGGTGGTAATGAAGAAAATGAAAATTGTATTTGAGGAAAGGAAATTACGCAGGAACTGTCTCGCATATCTCAGTGGACACCCGTTATTCGTTTGTAGAGGAAGAGGGGAAGAGGGAGTGAGAGGAGACGGGTGGTAATGAAGAAAATGAAAATTGTATTTGAGGAAAAAAAATTACGCAGGAACTGTCTCGCATATCTCGGTGGACACCCGTTATTCGTTTTTGGAGGAAGGAGGGAGAGGGAGTGGTAATGAAGAAAATGAAAATTGTATTTGAGGAAAGCAAATTACACAGGAGCTGTCTCATATATCTCGGTGGACACCCGTTATTCGTTTGTGGAGGAAGGGGGAAGAGGGAGTGAGAGGAGACGGGTGGTAATGAAGAAAATGAAAATTGTATTTGAGGAAAGGAAATTACGCAGGAACTGTCTCGCATATCTCGGTGGACACCCGTTATTCGTTTGTGGTGGAAGGGGGAAGAGGACGTGAGAGGAGACGGGTGGTAATGAAGAAAATGAAAATTGTATTTGAGGAAAGGAAATTACGCAGGAACTGTCTCGCATATCTCGGTGGACACCCGTTATTCGTTTGTGGAGGAAGGGGGGAAGAGGGAGTGAGAGGAGAGGGGTGGAAATGAAGAAAATGAAAATTGTATTTGAGGAAAGGAAATTACACAGGAACTGTCTCGCATATCTCGGTGGACACCCGTTATTCGTTTGTGGAGGAAGGGGGGAAGAGGGAGTGAGAGGAGAGGGGTGGTAATGAAGAAAATGAAAATTGTATTTGAGGAAAGGAAATTACGCAGGAACTGTCTCGCATATCTCGGTGGACACCCGTTATTCGTTTGTGGAGGAAGGGGGGAAGAGGGAGTGAGAGGAGACGGGTGGTAATGAAGAAAACGAAAATTGTATTTGAGGAAAGGAAATTACGCAGAACTGTCTCGCATATATCGGTGGACACCTGTTATTCGTTTGGGGAGGAAGAGGGGAAGAGGGAGTGAGAGGAGACGGGTGGTAATGAAGAAAACGAAAATTGTATTTGAGGAAAGGAAATTACGCAGGAACTGTCTCGTATATCTCGGTGGACACCCGTTATTCGTTTGTGGAGGAAGGGGGGAAGAGGGAGTGAGAGGAGAGGGGTGGTAATGAAGAAAATGAAAATTGTATTTGAGGAAAGGAAATTACGCAGGAACTGTCTCGCATATCTCGGTGGACACCCGTTATTCGTTTGTGGAGGAAGGGGGGAAGAGGGAGTGAGAGGAGACGGGTGGAAATGAAGAAAATGAAAATTGTATTTGAGGAAAGGAAATTACACAGGAACTGTCTCGCATATCTCGGTGGACACCCGTTATTCGTTTGTGGAGGAAGGGGGGAAGAGGGAGTGAGAGGAGAGGGGTGGTAATGAAGAAAATGAAAATTGTATTTGAGGAAAGGAAATTACGCAGGAACTGTCTCGCATATCTCGGTGGACACCCGTTATTCGTTTGTGGAGGAAGGGGGGAAGAGGGAGTGAGAGGAGACGGGTGGTTATGAAGAAAACGAAAATTGTATTTGAGGAAAGGAAATTACGCAGAACTGTCTCGCATATATCGGTGGACACCTGTTATTCGTTTGTGGAGGAAGAGGGGAAGAGGGAGTGAGAGGAGACGGGTGGTAATGAAGAAAACGAAAATTGTATTTGAGGAAAGGAAATTACGCAGGAACTGTCTCGTATATCTCGGTGGACACCCGTCATTCGTTTTTGGAGGAAGAGGGGAAGAGGGAGTGAGAGGAGACGGGTGGTAATGAAGAAAACGAAAATTGTATTTGAGGAAAGAAAATTACGCAGGAACTGTCTCGCATATCTCGGTGGACACCCGTTATTCGTTTGTGGAGGAAGGGGTGAAGAGGGAGTGAGAGGACACGGGCGGTAATGAAGAAAATGAAAATTGTATTTGAGGAAAGCAAATTACGCAGGAACTGTCTCGCATATCTCGGTGGACACCCGTTATTCGTTTGTGGAGGAAGGGGGAAGAGGGAGTGAGAGGAGACGGGTGGTAATGAAGAAAATGAAAATTGTATTTGAGGAAAGGAAATTACGCAGGAACTGTGTCATATATCTCGGTGGACATCCGTTATTCGTTTGCGGAGGAAGGGGGGAAGAGGAAGTGAGAGGAGAGGGGTGGTAATGAAGAAAATGAAAATTGTATTTGAGGAAAGGAAATTACGCAGGAACTGTCTCGCATATCTCAGTGGACACCCGTTATTCGTTTGTAGAGGAAGAGGGGAAGAGGGAGTGAGAGGAGACGGGTGGTAATGAAGAAAATGAAAATTGTATTTGAGGAAAGCAAATTACACAGGAGCTGTCTCATATATCTCGGTGGACACCCGTTATTCGTTTGTGGAGGAAGGGGGAAGAGGGAGTGAGAGGAGACGGGTGGTAATGAAGAAAATGAAAATTGTATTTGAGGAAAGGAAATTACGCAGGAACTGTCTCGCATATCTCGGTGGACACCCGTTGTTCGTTTGTGGAGGAAGGGGGGAAGAGGGAGTGAGAGGAGAGGGGTGGTAATGAAGAAAATGAAAATTGTATTTGAGGAAAGGAAATTACGCAGGAACTGTCTCGCATATCTCGGTGGACACCCGTTATTCGTTTGTGGAGGAAGGGGGGAAGAGGGAGTGAGAGGAGACGGGTGGAAATGAAGAAAATGAAAATTGTATTTGAGGAAAGGAAATTACACAGGAACTGTCTCGCATATCTCGGTTGACACCCGTTATTCGTTTGTGGAGGAAGGGGGGAAGAGGGAGTGAGAGGAGAGGGGTGGTAATGAATAAAATGAAAATTGTATTTGAGGAAAGGAAATTACGCAGGAACTGTCTCGCATATCTCGGTGGACACCCGTTATTCGTTTGTGGAGGAAGGGGGGAAGAGGGAGTGAGAGGAGACGGGTGGAAATGAAGAAAAGTAAAATTGTATTTGAGGAAAGGAAATTACGCAGGAACTGTCTCGCATATCTCGGTGGACACCCGTTATTCGTTTGTGGAGGAAGGGGGGAAGAGGGAGTGAGAGGAGACGGGTGGTAATGAAGAAAACGAAAATTGTATTTGAGGAAAGGAAATTACGCAGAACTGTCTCGCATATATCGGTGGACACCTGTTATTCGTTTGTGGAGGAAGAGGGGAAGAGGGAGTGAGAGGAGACGGGTGGTAATGAAGAAAACGAAAATTGTATTTGAGGAAAGGAAATTACGCAGGAACTGTCTCGTATATCTGGGTGGACACCCGTTATTCGTTTGTGGAGGAAGGGGGGAAGAGGGAGTGAGAGGAGAGGGGTGGTAATGAAGAAAATGAAAATTGTATTTGAGGAAAGGAAATTACGCAGGAACTGTCTCGCATATCTCGGTGGACACCCGTTATTCGTTTGTGGAGGAAGGGGGGAAGAGGGAGTGAGAGGAGAAGGGTGGAAATGAAGAAAATGAAAATTGTATTTGAGGAAAGGAAATTACACAGGAACTGTACCGCATATCTCGGTGGACACCCGTTATTCGTTTGTGGAGGAAGGGGTGAAGAGGGAGTGAGAGGAGAGGGGTGGTAATGAAGAAAATGAAAATTGTATTTGAGGAAAGGAAATTACGCAGGAACTGTCTCGCATATCTCGGTGGACACCCGTTATTCGTTTGTGGAGGAAGGGGAGAAGAGGGAGTGAGAGGAGACGGGTGGAAATGAAGAAAATGAAAATTGTATTTGAGGAAAGGAAATTACGCAGGAACTGTCTCGCATATCTCGGTGGACACCCGTTATTCGTTTGTGGAGGAAGGGGGGAAGAGTGAGTGAGAGGAGACGGGTGGTTATGAAGAAAACGAAAATTTTATTTGAGGAAAGGAAATTACGCAGAACTGTCTCGCATATGTCGGTGGACACCCGTTATTCGTTTGTAGAGGAAGAGGGGAAGAGGGAGTGAGAGGAGACGGGTGGTAATGAAGAAAATGAAAATTGTATTTGAGGAAAGGAAATTACACAGGAACTGTGTCATATATCTCGGTGGATATCCGTTATTCGTTTGCGGAGGAAGGGGGGAAGAGGGAGTGAGAGGAGAGGGGTGGTAATGAAGAAAATGAAAATTGTATTTGAGGAAAGGAAATTACGCAGGAACTGTCTCGCATATCTCGGTGGACACCCGTTATTCGTTTGTGGAGGAAGAGGGGAAGAGGGAGTGAGAGGAGAGGGGTGGTAATGAAGAAAATGAAAATTGTATTTGAGGAAAGGAAATTACGCGGGAACTGTCTCGCATATCTCGGAGGACACCCGTTATTCGTTTGTGGAGGAAGAGGGGAAGAGGGAGTGAGAGGAGACGGGTGGTAATGAAGAAAATGAAAATTGTATTTGGGGAAAGGAAATTACGCAGGAACTGTCTCGCATATCTCGGTGGACACCCGTTATTCGTTTGTGGAGGAAGAGAGGAGGAGGGAGTGGGAGGAGACGGGTGGTAATGAAGAAAATGAAAATTGTATTTGAGGAAAAAAAATTACGCAGGAACTGTCTCGCATATCTCGGTGGACACCCGTTATTCGTTTGTGGAGGAAGAGGGGAAGAGGGAGTGAGAGGAGACGGGTGGTAATGAAGAAAATGAAAATTGTATTTGAGGAAAGAAAATTACGCAGGAACTGTCTCGCATATCTCGGTGGACACCCGTTATTCGTTTGTGGAGGAAGGGGTGAAGAGGGAGTGAGAGGACACGGGTGGTAATGAAGAAAATGAAAATTGTATTTGAGGAAAAAAAATTACGCAGGAACTGTCTCGCATATCTCGGTGGACACCCGTTATTCGTTTGTGGTGGAAGAGGGGTAGAGGGAGTGAGAGGAGATGGGTGGTAATGAAGAAAATGAAAATTGTATTTGAGGAAAGGAAATTACGCAGAACTGTCTCGCATATCTCGGTGGACACCCGTTATTCGTTTGTGGAGGAAGGGGGGAAGAAGAAGTGAGAGGAGACGGGTGGAAATGAAGAAAATGAAAATTGTATTTGAGGAAAGGAAATTACGCAGGAACTGTCTCGCATATCTCGGTGGACACCCGTTATTCGTTTGTGGAGGAAGGGGGGAAGAGGGAGTGAGAGGAGACGGGTGGTTATGAAGAAAACGAAAATTGTATTTGAGGAAAGGAAATTACGCAGAACTGTCTCGCATATATCGGTGGACACCTGTTATTCGTTTGTGGAGGAAGAGGGGAAGAGGGAGTGAGAGGAGACGGGTGGTAATGAAGAAAACGAAAATTGCATTTGAGGAAAGGAAATTACGCAGGAACTGTCTCGTATATCTCGGTGGACACGAGTTATTCGTTTTTGGAGGAAGAGGGGAAGAGGGAGTGAGAGGAAACGGGTGGTAACGAAGAAAACGAAAATTGTATTTGAGGAAAGAAAATTACGCAGGAACTGTCTCGCATATCTCGGTGGACACCCGTTATTCGTTTGTGGAGGAAGGGGTGAAGAGGGAGTGAGAGGACACGGGCGGTAATGAAGAAAATGAAAATTGTATTTGAGGAAAGGAAATTACGCAGGAACTGTCTCGCATATCTCGGTGGACACCCGTTATTCGTTTGTGGAGGAAGGGGGGAAGAGGGAGTGAGAGGAGACGGGTGGTAATGAAGAAAATGAAAATTGTATTTGAGGAAAGGAAATTACGCAGGAACTGTTGCATATATCTCGGTGGACATCCGTTATTCGTTTGCGGAGGAAGGGGGGAAGAGGAAGTGAGAGGAGAGGGGTGGTAATGAAGAAAATGAAAATTGTATTTGAGGAAAGGAAATTACGCAGGAACTGTCTCGCATATCTCAGTGGACACCCGTTATTCGTTTGTAGAGGAAGAGGGGAAGAGGGAGTGAGAGGAGACGGGTGGTAATGAAGAAAATGAAAATTGTATTTGAGGAAAAAAAATTACGCACGAACTGTCTCGCATATCTCGGTGGACACCCGTTATTCGTTTTTGGAGGAAGGAGGGAGAGAGAGTGGTAATGAAGAAAATGAAAATTGTATTTGAGGAAAGCAAATTACACAGGAGCTGTCTCATATATCTCGGTGGACACCCGTTATTCGTTTGTGGAGGAAGGGGGAAGAGGGAGTGAGAGGAGACGGGTGGTAATGAAGAAAATGAAAATTGTATTTGAGGAAAGGAAATTACGCAGGAACTGTCTCGCATATCTCGGTGGACACCCGTTATTCGTTTGTGGTGGAAGAGGGGAAGAGGACGTGAGAGGAGACGGGTGGTAATGAAGAAAATGAAAATTGTATTTGAGGAAAGGAAATTACGCTGGAACTGTCTCGCATATCTCGGTGGACACCCGTTATTCGTTTGTGGAGGAAGGGGGGAAGAGGGAGTGAGAGGAGAGGGGTGGTAATGAAGAAAATGAAAATTGTATTTGAGGAAAGGAAATTACGCAGGAACTGTCTCGCATATCTCGGTGGACACCCGTTATTCTTAGTAAACAGATTCACAACAGCGCTACGGAACGAGGACAGAAGGAACACGAAAAACACAGGACGGGCGCTGACTACCAACTCTTTATTGCGTGAAAAAACCAGCACAGATTTATACTATTTCCTGGACCACGTGATGCACTGTCAGCCACGGGACACAGCGAAGGAACGCTTCACACGTTTGGGGAGTCATCACACAGCTCGACAGAACTCATAAAACGTGCATGCACTATCAAAAAATATAGCATTACCAAGCTAATGATAAAGGGACTAACAGATACAAAGATGTGCATGGACCAGCTACAGCCAATGACAACTGCAGCTCAGATAGGCAAGAAAATGAGTACTTCAAAGCAAACCGGAATCTTTGGGCTACGTAAAAAACATTCAAGAGAGCGAGAAGGCGTAAAAGCATGAGAAAAGCATGAGCAAAATGGCGATGAAAAAAGTAAAAGTTGCTAGGCAATAGGCACAGTCAGCAGGCTAAAAGCGAAAACAAGAAACCGACACCAACAAATAACACGGTAAAAGTAACAATCGTTAAAAAGGGAAACTAAAAGAAAGAACAAAAACATGAACCACCACCGGCCAAGCAATGAAGACGGTAAAACAACTAAAAGTCTTTAAAAGACAGAGGAGCAAAGCTCCGCATAAGGTCAACAAACAAAACAACGCAAAATAAAACACTATAAGGTGAGATGCAGGAAAAACCGTTTGTCAGGATGTCTAGCAGTTAAAACGCAAGAATCGCGTCCGTTCAAGAAAGGACCTTTCTTTCTCCTGTAAACAGACAGATGAGCTGCTGATGCACTCGTCCCCAGCCTTTTCAATCAAAAAACCTTCAATAATCTCCCTTTCTATTCTACTCCTTGCCGTCGCCAGAAACTTGGTGTCTGAAAACATAGGTCGACAATCGTGACGGGGTTGGTTACAATGTAGTGCCATGTGGCTCCCAGACTTGTTTTTTACGTTCTGGAAGTGTTCGCTTGCTCTGTCATTGAAGCAGCGTCCGGTCTGGCCGATGTATACTTTTCCACAAGTGAGGGGAATCTGGTAGACAACTGCGGATCGACATTCGGTGTACTGACGGGAATGTTTTACTGAGCAGGTCGCCCGCTTCTTCCGGTTTACCATCGGACACACTCTTGCCAACTTACATGGGGCAGAAAACACAACGTTCACATCGTACCTGGCTGCAACCTTCTTAACATTGTGCGATAGCTTATGGATATAAGGAATTACGGCAACACGTTTCCTTTCCCTGGGCTCTCTCCTTCCCTCTCCTTGCTTCATTTTCTGTAGTAAGGCTTCGCACAGGCCTGCTATGAGGAAAGGTGAGTAGCCAGCTAAAAGAAGGCGTTCAACCTGGTTATCAAAGCTGTAATCAGCCATGTGCTCGCAACTTTTTGTTAGTGACGCCTGAAGTGCGCTAGTTGCGACTGCCCGCTTGACAAGTTTGGAATGCGCACTGTCGAAGGGGAGTAAACCTTTCTTCGATCTAACGTTGTACGACCAACACACTCGCTTACCACTAAAAACCAGCAACAGATCTAAAAACTGGATCCTGTTCTCTTTTGGCATTTCCCACGTGAAGTTCATTCCACTAGAATAGTCCTTGAACACTCCGACGATGTCCCTGACGGCTTGTGGCATGTCAATAGCAGCAGCACTGTCTAACACGATGAGGAAATCGTCCACGTACCGATAGATCTTGACGATGTGCTTGTCATGTAGACGTTCTTGAACTGCCCGGTCCATGGTGGACAAGAAAATATCCGAGAGCACCGGGGCAACGGAGGAACCAATACAGATTCCCGATTTTTGTATCAGGAGCTGGTCTTTGTACGACACTACTGTGGATTGCAGGTAAAACTGAAGAAGGGTGATGAACCTGTCTTGACCTATTCCGGTTGCATTCTGAAAGCTGATGGCTCCGATCTCGTCTATCCTTTGGATAACAGCTGTGAAAAGTCCTTCATGGGGAATGGAGTAAAAAAGGTCTTCTACGTCAATTGAAAAGGCCGTAGCAGCATCTTGCATTCCTTGGCGTAGGTCCTCGACAACTTCCAAAGAGCTGCGTACTTGAAATGGGTCAGCTCCAGTCAAAAGGTTCAAGCTGTCACGAAGGAAATGTCCAAGGTGTTCCTGCCAGGTGCCTTTTTCCGAAACTATACTTCGTAGCGGACAATCAGGCTTGTGGGTCTTGCCTGAGAAGAACATTTCAAGGCATCCACTTTTTGCTTTTTCCACTTTTTTCGCTACTGTTTCCAAATGACATTCTTTTAAAAGACGGATCGCGGCTGATTTCTTCCTTGCCTCTCGAGACTTTACGTTCTTAAAATTCTTTGCTATGGCAGCCAGTGCCTTGTCATTAAAAACACCACTCGGCATTACAACAAATCCGCCTTCTTTGTCTGCCTGCATCACATTTAGGTTGTTGTCTTCCATAAATTTCGTGACTTTCACGAGGGGCGGACGTAGCTTCCGGCCGTGACTCACGTTTTTGATGACGCAATCCACACCGTCTCCGATGAGCCGTTCCTTGTCCTGGGTGTGCGTTCGGTCTGCCACCTCCCTGACCATTGCCAACAACCGGGAAGGAGTAGCAGTAGGTTCATAGGAGTACTTAGGCCCTTTCTGTAGAATATTCCTGATGTCCTCTGGAAGTCTGGCGTCTCCGAGAACGGTGACTTGGTTTGGTTGGACGATCTTCTCTTTGCGCCGAGCAGGGAGGCTGAGGCGTGCTCGCTGCCATAGAAACTCTGTGCTTTGGGCTGCGAGCCTCTTGTATTCCTGCAATTTTCCTGGATATTTTCTTGTCCACCATGGACCGGGCAGTTCAAGAACGTCTACATGACAAGCTCATCGTCAAGATCTATCGGTACGTGGACGATTTCCTCATCGTGTTAGACAGTGCTGCTGCTATTGACATGCCACAAGCCGTCAGGGACATCGTCGGAGTGTTCAAGGACTATTCTGGTGGAATGAACTTCACGTGGGAAATGCCAAAAGAGAACAGGATCCAGTTTTTAGATCTGTTGCTGGTTTTTAGTGGTAAGCGAGTGTGTTGGTCGTACAACGTTAGATCGAAGAAAGGTTTACTCCCCTTCGACAGTGCGCATTCCAAACTTGTCAAGCGGGCAGTCGCAACTAGCGCACTTCAGGCGTCACTAACAAAAAGTTGCGAGCACATGGCTGATTACAGCTTTGATAACCAGGTTGAACGCCTTCTTTTAGCTGGCTACTCACCTTTCCTCATAGCAGGCCTGTGCGAAGCCTTACTACAGAAAATGAAGCTAGGAGAGGGAAGGAGAGAGCCCAGGGAAAGGAAACGTGTTGCCGTAATTCCTTATATCCATAAGCTATCGCACAATGTTAAGAAGGTTGCAGCCAGGTACGATGTGAACGTTGTGTTTTCTGCCCCATGTAAGTTGGCAAGAGTGTGTCCGATGGTAAACCGGAAGAAGCGGGCGACCTGCTCAGTAAAACATTCCCGTCAGTACACCGAATGTCGATCCGCAGTTGTCTACCAGATTCCCCTCACTTGTGGAAAAGTATACATCGGCCAGACCGGACGCTGCTTCAATGACAGAGCAAGCGAACACTTCCAGAACGTAAAAAACAAGTCTGGGAGCCACATGGCACTACATTGTAACCAACCCCGTCACGATTGTCGACCTATGTTTTCAGACACCAAGTTTCTGGCGACGGCAAGGAGTAGAATAGAAAGGGAGATTATTGAAGGTTTTTTGATTGAAAAGGCTGGGGACGAGTGCATCAGCAGCTCATCTGTCTGTTTACAGGAGATAGAAAGGTCCTTTCTTGAACGGACGCGATTCTTGCGTTTTAACTGCTAGACATCCTGACAAACGGTTTTTCCTGCATCTCACCTTATAGTGTTTTATTTTGCGTTGTTTTGTTTGTTGACCTTATGCGGAGCTTTGCTCCTCTGTCTTTTAAAGACTTTTAGTTGTTTTACCGTCTTCATTGCTTGGCCGGTGGTGGTTCATGTTTTTGTTCTTTCTTTTAGTTTCCCTTTTTAACGATTGTTACTTTTACCGTGTTATTTGTTGGTGTCGGTTTCTTGTTTTCGCTTTTAGCCTGCTGACTGTGCCTATTGCCTAGCAACTTTTACTTTTTTCATCGCCATTTTGCTCATGCTTTTCTCATGCTTTTACGCCTTCTCGCTCTCTTGAATGTTTTTTACGTAGCCCAAAGATTCCGGTTTGCTTTGAAGTACTCATTTTCTTGCCTATCTGAGCTGCAGTTGTCATTGGCTGTAGCTAGTCCATGCACATCTTTGTATCTGTTAGTCCCTTTATCATTAGCTTGGTAATGCTATATTTTTTGATAGTGCATGCACGTTTTATGAGTTCTGTCGAGCTGTGTGATGACTCCCCAAACGTGTGAAGCGTTCCTTCGCTGTGTCCCGTGGCTGACAGTGCATCACGTGGTCCAGGAAATAGTACAAATCTGTGCTGGTTTTTCACGCAATAAAGAGTTGGTAGTCAGCGCCCGTCCTGTGTTTTTCGTGTTCCTTCTGTCCTCGTTCCGTAGCGCTGTTGTGAATCTGTTTATTAAGAATGAACCAACTAGCCCACACCAGAATCCTCTTACCCGTTATTCGTTTGTGGAGGAAGGGGGGAAGAGGGAGTGAGAGGAGACGGGTGGAAATGAAGAAAATGAAAATTGTATTTGAGGAAAGGAAATTACGCAGGAACTGTCTCGCATATCTCGGTGGACACCCGTTATTCGTTTGTGGAGGAAGGGGGGAAGAGGGAGTGAGAGGAGACGGGTGGTAATGAAGAAAACGAAAATTGTATTTGAGGAAAGGAAATTACGCAGAACTGTCTCGCATATATCGGTGGACACCTGTTATTCGTTTGTGGAGGAAGAGGGGAAGAGGGAGGGAGAGGAGACGGGTGGGAATGAAGAAAACGAAAATTGTATTTGAGGAAAGGAAATTACGCAGGAACTGTCTCGTATATCTTGGTGGACACCCGTTATTCGTTTGTGGAGGAAGGGGGGAAGAGGGAGTGAGAGGAGAGGGGTGGTAATGAAGAAAATGAAAATTGTATTTGAGGAAAGGAAATTACGCAGGAACTGTCTCGCATATCTCGGTGGACACCCGTTATTCGTTTGTGGAGGAAGGGGGGAAGAGGGAGTGAGAGGAGAAGGGTGGAAATGAAGAAAATGAAAATTGTATTTGAGGAAAGGAAATTACGCAGGAACTGTCTCGCATATCTCGATGGACACCCGTTATTCGTTTGTGGAGGAAGGGGGGAAGAGGGAGTGAGAGGAGACGGGTGGAAATGAAGAAAATGAAAATTGTATTTGAGGAAAGGAAATTACGCAGGAACTGTCTCGCATATCTCGGTGGACACCCGTTATTCGTTTGTGGAGGAAGGGGGGAAGAGTGAGTGAGAGGAGACGGGTGGTTATGAAGAAAACGAAAATTTTATTTGAGGAAAGGAAATTACGCAGAACTGTCTCGCATATGTCGGTGGACACCCGTTATTCGTTTGTAGAGGAAGAGGGGAAGAGGGAGTGAGAGGAGACGGGTGGTAATGAAGAAAATGAAAATTGTATTTGAGGAAAGGAAATTACGCAGGAACTGTGTCATATATCTCGGTGGACATCCGTTATTCGTTTGCGGAGGAAGGGGGGAAGAGGGAGTGAGAGGAGACGGGTGGTAATGAAGAAAATGAAAATTGTATTTGAGGAAAGGAAATTACGCAGGAACGGTCTCGCATATCTCGGTGGACACCCGTTATTCGTTTGTGGAGGAAGAGGGGAAGAGGGAGTGAGAGGAGAGGGGTGGTAATGAAGAAAATGAAAATTGTATTTGAGGAAAGGAAATTACGCGGGAACTGTCTCGCATATCTCGGTGGACACCACTTATTCGTTTGTGGAGGAAGAGGGGAAGAGGGAGTGAGAGGAGACGGGTGGTAATGAAGAAAATGAAAATTGTATTTGGGGAAAGGAAATTACGCAGGAACTGTCTCGCATATCTCGGTGGACACCCGTTATTCGTTTGTGGAGGAAGAGAGGAGGAGGGAGTGAGAGGAGACGGGTGGTAATGAAGAAAATGAAAATTGTATTTGAGGAAAAAAAATTACGCAGGAACTGTCTCGCATATGTCGGTGGACACCCGTTATTCGTTTGTAGAGGAAGAGGGGAAGAGGGAGTGAGAGGAGACGGGTGGTAATGAAGAAAATGAAAATTGTATTTGAGGAAAAAAAATTACGCAGGAACTGTCTCGCATATCTCGGTGGACACCCGTTATTCGTTTGTGGACGAAGGGGTGAAGAGGGAGTGAGAGGACACGGGTGGTAATGAAGAAAATGAAAATTGTATTTGAGGAAAAAAAATTACGCAGGAACTGTCTCGCATATCTCGGTGGACACCCGTTATTCGTTTGTGGTGGAAGAGGGGTAGAGGGAGTGAGAGGAGATGGGGGGTAATGAAGAAAATGAAAATTGTATTTGAGGAAAGGAAATTACGCAGGAACTGTCTCGCATATCTCAGTGGACACCCGTTATTCGTTTGTAGAGGAAGAGGGGAAGAGGGAGTGAGAGGAGACGGGTGGTAATGAAGAAAAAGAAAATTGTAGTTGAGGAAAGGAAATTATGCAGGAACTGTCTCGTATATCTCGGTGGACACCCGTTATTCGTTTGTAGAGGAAGAGGGGAAGAGGGAGTGAGAGGAGACGGGTGGTAATGAAGAAAACGAAAATTGTATTTGAGGAAAGGAAATTAGGCAGGAACTGTCTCGTATATCTCGGTGGACACCCGTTATTCGTTTTTGGAGGAAGAGGGGAAGAGGGAGTGAGAGGAGACGGGTGGTAATGAAGAAAACGAAAATTGTATTTGAGGAAAGAAAATTACGCAGGAACTGTCTCGCATATCTCGGGGGACAGCCGTTATTCGTTTGTGGAGGAAGGGGGGAAGAGGGAGTGAGAGGACACGGGTGGTAATGAAGAAAATGAAAAGTGTATTTGAGGAAAGGAAATTACTCAGGAACTGTCTCGCATATCTCGGGGGACATGCGTTATTCGTTTGCGGAGGAAGGGTGGAAGAGGGAGTGAGAGGAGAGGGGTGGTAATGAAGAAAATGAAAAATGTATTTGAGGAAAGGAAATTACGCAGGAACTGTCTCGCATATCTCGGTGGACACCCGTTATTCGTTTGTGGAGGAACAGGGGAAGAGGGAGTGAGAGGAGACGGGTGGTAATGAAGAAAATGAAAATTGTATTTGGGGAAAGGAAATTACGCAGGAACTGTCTCGCATATCTCGGTGGACACCCGTTATTCGTTTGTGGAGGAAGAGGGGAAGAGGGAGTGAGAGGAGACGGGCGGTAATGAAGAAAATGAAAATTGTATTTGAGGAAAACAATTACGCAGGAACTGTCTCGCATATGTCGGTGGACACCCGTTATTCGTTTGTAGAGGAAGAGGGGAAGAGGGAGTGAGAGGAGACGGGTGGTAATGAAGAAAATGAAAATTGTATTTGAGGAAAAAAAATTACGCAGGAACTGTCTCGCATATCTCGGTGGACACCCGTTATTCGTTTGTGGAGGAAGGGGTGAAGAGGGATTGAGAGGACACGGGTGGTAATGAAGAAAATGAAAATTGTATTTGCGGAAAAAAATTACGGAGGAACTGTCTCGCATATCTCGGTGGACACCCGTTATTCGGTTGTGGTGGAAGAGGGGAAGAGGGAGTGAGAGGAGACGGGTGGTAATGAAGAAAATGAAAATTGTATTTGAGGAAAGGAAATTACGCAGGAACTGTCTCATATTGCTCGGTGGACACCCGTTATTCGTTTGTGGAGGAATGGGGGAAGAGGGAGTGAGAGGAGAGGGGTGGTAATGAAGGAAATGAAAATTGTATTTGAGGAAAGGAAATTACGCAGGAACTGTCTCGCATGTCTCGGTGGACACCCGTTATTCGTTTGTGGAGGAAGGGGGGAAAGGGAGTGAGAGGAGATGGGTGGTAATGAAGAAAATGAAAATTGTATTTGAGGAAAGGAAATTACGCAGGAACAGTCTCATATATCTCGGTGGACACCCGTTATTCGTTTGTGGAGAAAGGGGGGAAGAGGGAGTGAGAGGAGAGGGGTGGTAATGAAGGAAATGAAAATAGTATTTCAGGAAAGGAAATTACGCAGTAACTGTCTCGAATATCTCAGTGGACACCCGTTATTCGTTTGGGAAGGAAGGCGGAAGAGGGAGTGAAAGGAGACGGGTGGTAATGAAGAAAATGAAAATTGTATTTGAGGAAAGGAAATTACGCAGGAACAGTCTCATATATCTCGGTGGACACCCGTTATTCGTTTGTGGAGAAAGGGGGGAAGAGGGAGTGAGAGGAGACGGGTGGTAATGAAGAAAATGAAAATTGTATTTTAGGAAAGAAAATTACGCAGGACCTGTCGCATATATCTCGGTGGACACCCGTTATTCGTTTTTGGAGAAAGGGGGGAAGAGGGAGTGAGAGGAGAGGGGTGGTAATGAAGAAAACGAAAATTGTATTTGAGGAAAGGAAATTACGCAGGAACTGTCTCGCATATCTCGGTGGACACCCGTTATTCGTTTGTGGTGGAAGAGGGGAAGAGGGAGTGAGAGGAGACGGGTGGTAATGAAGAAAATGAAAATTGTATTTGAGGAAAGGAAATTACGCAGGAACTGTCTCGCATATCTCAGTGGACACCCGTTATTCGTTTGTAGAGGAAGAGGGGAAGAGGGAGTGAGAGGAGACGGGTGGTAATGAAGAAAATGAAAATTGTATTTGAGGAAAGGAAATTACGCAGGAACTGTCTCGTATATCTCGGTGGACACCCGTTATTCGTTTGTAGAGGAAGAGGGGAAGAGGGAGTGAGAGGAGACGGGTGGTAATGAAGAAAACGAAAATTGTATTTGAGGAAAGGAAATTACGCAGGAACTGTCTCGTATATCTCGGTGGACACCCGTTATTCGTTTTTGGAGGAAGAGGGGAAGAGGGAGTGAGAGGAGACGGGTGGTAATGAAGAAAACGAAAATTGTATTTGAGGAGAGAAAATTACGCAGGAACTGTCTCGCATATCTAGGTGGACACCCGTTATTGGTTTGTGGAGGAAGGGGTGAAGAGGGAGTGAGAGGACACGGGTGGTAATGAAGAAAATGAAAATTGTATTTGAGGAAAGGAAATTACGCAGGAACTGTCTCGCATATCTCGGTGGACACCCGTTATTCGTTTGTGGAGGAACGGGGGAAGAGGGAGTGAGAGGAGACGGTTGGTAATGAAGAAAATGAAAATTGTATTTGAGGAAAGGAAATTACGCAGGAACTGTATCGCATATCTCGGTGGACACCCGTTATTCGTTTGTGGAGGAAGGGGGGAAGAGGGAGTGAGAGGACACGGGTGGTAATGAAGAAAATGAAAATTGTATTTGAGGAAAAAAAATTACGCAGGAACTGTCTCGCATATCTCGGTGGACACCCGTTATTCGTTTGTGGTGGAAGAGGGGTAGAGGGAGTGAGAGGAGATGGGGGGTAATGAAGAAAATGAAAATTGTATTTGAGGAAAGGAAATTACGCAGGAACTGTCTCGCATATCTCAGTGGACACCCGTTATTCGTTTGTAGAGGAAGAGGGGAAGAGGGAGTGAGAGGAGACGGGTGGTAATGAAGAAAATGAAAATTGTAGTTGAGGAAAGGAAATTATGCAGGAACTGTCTCGTATATCTCGGTGGACACCCGTTATTCGTTTGTAGAGGAAGAGGGGAAGAGGGAGTGAGAGGAGACGGGTGGTAATGAAGAAAACGAAAATTGTATTTGAGGAAAGGAAATTAGGCAGGAACTGTCTCGTATATCTCGGTGGACACCCGTTATTCGTTTTTGGAGGAAGAGGGGAAGAGGGAGTGAGAGGAGACGGGTGGTAATGAAGAAAACGAAAATTGTATTTGAGGAAAGAAAATTACGCAGGAACTGTCTCGCATATCTCGGTGGACACCCGTTATTCGTTTGTGGAGGAAGGGGTGAAGAGGGAGTGAGAGGACACGGGTGGTAATGAAGAAAATGAAAAGTGTATTTGAGGAAAGGAAATTACGCAGGAACTGTCTCGCATATCTCGGGGGACAGCCGTTATTCGTTTGTGGAGGAAGGGGGGAAGAGGGAGTGAGAGGACACGGGTGGTAATGAAGAAAATGAAAAGTGTATTTGAGGAAAGGAAATTACTCAGGAACTGTCTCGCATATCTCGGGGGACATGCGTTATTCGTTTGCGGAGGAAGGGGGGAAGAGGGAGTGAGAGGAGAGGGGTGGTAATGAAGAAAATGAAAAATGTATTTGAGGAAAGGAAATTACGCAGGAACTGTCTCGCATATCTCGGTGGACACCCGTTATTCGTTTGTGGAGGAAGAGGGGAAGAGGGAGTGAGAGGAGAGGGGTGGTAATGAAGAAAATGAAAAGTGTATTTGAGGAAAGGAAATTACGCAGGAACTGTCTCGCATATCTCGGTGGACACCCGTTATTCGTTTGTGGAGGAACAGGGGAAGAGGGAGTGAGAGGAGACGGGTGGTAATGAAGAAAATGGAAATTGTATTTGGGGAAAGGAAATTACGCAGGAACTGTCTCGCATATCTCGGTGGACACCCGTTATTCGTTTGTGGAGGAAGAGGGGAAGAGGGAGTGAGAGGAGACGGGCGGTAATGAAGAAAATGAAAATTGTATTTGAGGAAAACAATTACGCAGGAACTGTCTCGCATATGTCGGTGGACACCCGTTATTCGTTTGTAGAGGAAGAGGGGAAGAGGGAGTGAGAGGAGACGGGTGGTAATGAAGAAAATGAAAATTGTATTTGAGGAAAAAAAATTACGCAGGAACTGTCTCGCATATCTCGGTGGACACCCGTTATTCGTTTGTGGAGGAAGGGGTGAAGAGGGATTGAGAGGACACGGGTGGTAATGAAGAAAATGAAAATTGTATTTGCGGAAAAAAATTACGGAGGAACTGTCTCGCATATCTCGGTGGACACCCGTTATTCGGTTGTGGTGGAAGAGGGGAAGAGGGAGTGAGAGGAGACGGGTGGTAATGAAGAAAATGAAAATTGTATTTGAGGAAAGGAAATTACGCAGGAACTGTCTCATATTGCTCGGTGGACACCCGTTATTCGTTTGTGGAGGAATGGGGGAAGAGGGAGTGAGAGGAGAGGGGTGGTAATGAAGGAAATGAAAATTGTATTTGAGGAAAGGAAATTACGCAGGAACTGTCTCGCATGTCTCGGTGGACACCCGTTAATCGTTTGTGGAGGAAGGGGGGAAAGGGAGTGAGAGGAGATGGGTGGTAATGAAGAAAATGAAAATTGTATTTGAGGAAAGGAAATTACGCAGGAACAGTCTCATATATCTCGGAGGACACCCGTTATTCGTTTGTGGAGAAAGGGGGGAAGAGGGAGTGAGAGGAGAGGGGTGGTAATGAAGGAAATGAAAATTGTATTTCAGGAAAGGAAATTACGCAGTAACTGTCTCGAATATCTCAGTGGACACCCGTTATTCGTTTGGGAAGGAAGGCGGAAGAGGGAGTGAAAGGAGACGGGTGGTAATGAAGAAAATGAAAATTGTATTTGAGGAAAGGAAATTACGCAGGAACAGTCTCATATATCTCGGTGGACACCCGTTATTCGTTTGTGGAGAAAGGGGGGAAGAGGGAGTGAGAGGAGACGGGTGGTAATGAAGAAAATGAAAATTGTATTTTAGGAAAGGAAATTACGCAGGACCTGTCGCATATATCTCGGTGGACACCCGTTATTCGTTTTTGGAGAAAGGGGGGAAGAGGGAGTGAGAGGAGAGGGGTGGTAATGAAGAAAACGAAAATTGTATTTGAGGAAAGGAAATTACGCAGGAACTGTCTCGCATATCTCGGTGGACACCCGTTATTCGTTTGTGGTGGAAGAGGCGAAGAGGGAGTGAGAGGAGACGGGTGGTAATGAAGAAAATGAAAATTGTATTTGAGGAAAGGAAATTACGCAGGAACTGTCTCGCATATCTCAGTGGACACCCGTTATTCGTTTGTAGAGGAAGAGGGGAAGAGGGAGTGAGAGGAGACGGGTGGTAATGAAGAAAATGAAAATTGTATTTGAGGAAAGGAAATTACGCAGGAACTGTCTCGTATATCTCGGTGGACACCCGTTATTCGTTTGTAGAGGAAGAGGGGAAGAGGGAGTGAGAGGAGACGGGTGGTAATGAAGAAAACGAAAATTGTATTTTAGGAAAGGAAATTACGCAGGAACTGTCTCGTATATCTCGGTGGACACCCGTTATTCGTTTTTGGAGGAAGAGGGGAAGAGGGAGTGAGAGGAGACGGGTGGTAATGAAGAAAACGAAAATTGTATTTGAGGAGAGAAAATTACGCAGGAACTGTCTCGCATATCTAGGTGGACACCCGTTATTGGTTTGTGGAGGAAGGGGTGAAGAGGGAGTGAGAGGACACGGGTGGTAATGAAGAAAATGAAAATTGTATTTGATGAAAGGAAATTACGCAGGAACTGTCTCGCATATCTTGGTGGACACCCGTTATTCGTTTGTGGAGGAAGGGGGGAAGAGGGAGTGAGAGGAGACGGTTGGTAATGAAGAAAATGAAAATTGTATTTGAGGAAAGGAAATTACGCAGGAACTGTCTCGCATATCTCGGTGGACACCCGTTATTCGTTTGTGGAGGAAGGGGGGAAGAGGGAGTGAGAGGAGAGGGGTGGTAATGAAGAAAATGAAAATTGTATTTGAGGAAAGGAAATGACGCAGGAACTGTCTCGTATATCTCGGTGGACACCCGTTATTCGTTTTTGGAGGAAGAGGGGAAGAGGGAGTGAGAGGAGATGGGTGGTAATGAAGAAAACGAAAATTGTATTTGAGGAAAGAAAATTACGCAGGAACTGTCTCGCATATCTCGGTGGACACCCGTTATTGGTTTGTGGAGGAAGGGGTGAAGAGGGAGTGAGAGGACACGGGTGGTAATGAAGAAAATGAAAATTGTATTTGAGGAAAGGAAATTACGCAGGAACTGTCTCGCATATCTCGGTGGACACCCGTTATTCGTTTGTGGTGGAAGAGGGGAAGAGGACGTGAGAGGAGACGGGTGGTAATGAAGAAAATGAAAATTGTATTTGAGGAAAGGAAAATACGCAGGAACTGTCTCGCATATCTCGGTGGACACCCGTTATTCGTTTGTGGAGGAAGGGGGGAAGAGGGAGTAAGAGGAGAGGGGTGGTAATGAAGAAAATGAAAATTGTATTTGAGGAAAGGAAATTACGCAGGAACTGTCTCGCATATCTCGGTGGACACCCGTTATTCGTTTGTGGAGGAAGGGGGGAAGAGGGAGTGAGAGGAGACGGGTGGAAATGAAGAAAATGAAAATTGTATTTGAGGAAAGGAAATTACACAGGAACTGTCTCGCATATCTCGGTGGACACCCGTTATTCGTTTGTGGAGGAAGGGGGTAAGAGGGAGTGAGAGGAGAGGGGTGTAATGAAGAAAATGAAAATTGTATTTGAGGAAAGGAAATTACGCAGGAACTGTCTCGCATATCTCGGTGGACACCCGTTATTCGTTTGTGGTGGAAGAGGGGAAGAGGACGTGAGAGGAGACGGGTGGTTATGAAGAAAACGAAAATTGTATTTGAGGAAAGGAAATTACGCAGAACTGTCTCGCATATGTCGGTGGACACCCGTTATTCGTTTGTAGAGGAAGAGGGGAAGAGGGTGTGAGAGGAGACGGGTGGTAATGAAGAAAATGAAAATTGTATTTGAGGAAAAAAAATTACGCAGGAACTGTCTCGCATATGTCGGTGGACACCCGTTATTCGTTTGTAGAGGAAGAGGGGAAGAGGGAGTGAGAGGAGACGGGTGGTAATGAAGAAAATGAAAATTGTATTTGGGGAAAGGAAATTACGCAGGAACTGTCTCGCATATCTCGGTGGACACCCGTTATTCGTTTGTAGAGGAAGAGGGGAAGATGGAGTGAGAGGAGACGGGTGGTAATGAAGAAAATGAAAATTGTATTTGAGGAAAGGAAATTACGCAGGAACTGTCTCGCATATCTCGGTGGACACCCGTTATTCGTTTGTAGAGGAAGAGGGGAAGAGGGAGGGAGAGGAGACGGGTGGTAATGAAGAAAATGAAAATTGTATTTGAGGAAAAAAAATTACGCAGGAACTGTCTCGCATATCTCGGTGGACACCCGTTATTCGTTTGTAGAGGAAGAGGGGAAGAGGGAGTGAGAGGAGACGGGTGGTAATGAAGAAAATGAAAATTGTATTTGGGGAAAGGAAATTACGCAGGAACTGTCTCGCATATCTCGGTGGACACCCGTTATTCGTTTGTAGAGGAAGAGGGGAAGAGGGAGTGAGAGGAGACGGGTGGTAATGAAGAAAATGAAAATTGTATTTGAGGAAAGGAAATTACGCAGGAACTGTGTCATATATCTAGGTGGACATCCGTTATTCGTTTGCGGAGGAAGGGGGGAAGAGGGAGTAAGAGGAGAGGGGTGGTAATGAAGAAAACGAAAATTGTATTTGAGGAAAGGAAATTACGCAGAACTGTCTCGCATATGTCGGTGGACACCCGTTATTCGTTTGTAGAGGAAGAGGGGAAGAGGGTGTGAGAGGAGACGGGTGGTAATGAAGAAAATGAAAATTGTATTTGAGGAAAAAAAATTACGCAGAAACTGTCTCGCATATGTCGGTGGACACCCGTTATTCGTTTGTAGAGGAAGAGGGGAAGAGGGAGTGAGAGGAGACGGGTGGTAATGAAGAAAATGAAAATTGTATTTGGGGAAAGGAAATTACGCAGGAACTGTCTCGCATATCTCGGTGGACACCCGTTATTCGTTTGTAGAGGAAGAGGGGAAGAGGGAGTGAGAGGAGACGGGTGGTAATGAAGAAAATGAAAATTGTATTTGAGGAAAGGAAATTACGCAGGAACTGTCTCGCATATCTCGGTGGACACCCGTTATTCGTTTGTAGAGGAAGAAGGGAAGAGGGTGTGAGAGGAGACGGGTGGTAATGAAGAAAATGAAAATTGTATTTGAGGAAAAAAATTACGCAGGAACTGTCTCGCATATCTCGGTGGACACCCGTTATTCGTTTGTAGAGGAAGAGGGGAAGAGGGAGTGAGAGGAGACGGGTGGTAATGAAGAAAATGAAAATTGTATTTGGGGAAAGGAAATTACGCAGGAACTGTCTCGCATATCTCGGTGGACACCCGTTATTCGTTTGTAGAGGAAGAGGGGAAGAGGGAGTGAGAGGAGACGGGTGGTAATGAAGAAAATGAAAATTGTATTTGAGGAAAGGAAATTACGCAGGAACTGTGTCATATATCTCGGTGGACATCCGTTATTCGTTTGCGGAGGAAGGGGGGAAGAGGGAGTGAGAGGAGAGGGGTGGTAATGAAGAAAACGAAAATTGTATTTGAGGAAAAAAAATTACGCAAGAACTGTCTCGCATATGTCGGTCGACACCCGTTATTCGTTTGTAGAGGAAGAGGGCAAGAGGGAGTGAGAGGAGACGGGTGGTAATGAAGAAAATGAAAATTGTATTTGAGGAAAAAAAATTACGCCAGAACTGTCTCGCATATGTCGGTGGACACCCGTTATTCGTTTGTAGAGGAAGAGGGCAAGAGGGAGTGAGAGGAGACGGGTGGTAATGAAGAAAATGAAAATTGTATTTGAGGAAAGGAAATTACGCAGGAACTGTGTCATATATCTCGGTGGACATCCGTTATTCGTTTGCGGAGGAAGGGCGGAAGAGGGAGTGAGAGGAGAGGGGTGGTAATGAAGAAAATGAAAATTGTATTTGAGGAAAGGAAATTACGCAGGAACTGTCTCGCATATGTCGGTGGACACCCGTTATACGTTTGTGGAGGAAGAGGGGAAGAGGGAGTGAGAGGAGAGGGGTGGTAATGAAGAAAATGAAAATTGTATTTGAGGAAAGGAAATTACGCAGGAACTGTCTCGCATATCTCGGTGGACACCCGTTATTCGTTTGTGGAGGAAGAGGGGAAGAGGGAGTGAGAGGAGACGGGTGGTAATGAAGAAAATGAAAATTGTATTTGGGGAAAGGAAATTACGCAGGAACTGTCTCGCATATCTCGGTGGACACCCGTTATTCGTTTGTGGAGGAAGAGAGGAAGAGGGAGTGAGAGGAGACGGGTGGTAATGAAGAAAATGAAAATTGTATTTGAGGAAAAAAAATTACGCAGGAACTGTCTCGCATATGTCGGTGGACACCCGTTATTCGTTTGTAGAGGAAGAGGGGAAGAGGGAGTGAGAGGAGACGGGTGGTAATGAAGAAAATGAAAATTGTATTTGAGGAAAAAAAATTACGCAGGAACTGTCTCGCATATCTCGGTGGACACCCGTTATTCGTTTGTGGAGGAAGGGGTGAAGAGGGAGTGAGAGGACACGGGTGGTAATGAAGAAAATGAAAATTGTATTTAGGAAAAAAAATTACGCAGGAACTGTCTCGCATATCTCGGTGGAGACCCGTTATTCGTTTGTGGTGGAAGAGGGGAAGAGGGAGTGAGAGGAGACGGGTGGTAATGAAGAAAATGAAAATTGTATTTGAGGAAAGGAAATTACACAGGAACTGTCTCGCATATCTCAGTGGACACCCGTTATTCGTTTGTAGAGGAAGAGGGGAAGAGGGAGTGAGAGGACACGGGTGGTAATGAAGAAAATGAAAATTGTATTTGAGGAAAGGAAATTACGCAGGAACTGTCTCGTATATCTCGGTGGACACCGTTATTCGTTTGTAGAGCAAGAGGGGAAGAGGGAGTGAGAGGAGACGGGTGGTAATGAAGAAAACGAAAATTGTATTTGAGGAAAGGAAATTACGCAGGAACTGTCTCGTATATCTCGGTGGACACCCGTTATTCGTTTTTGGAGGAAGAGTGGAAGAGGGAGTGAGAGGACACGGGTGGTAATGAAGAAAATGAAAATTGTATTTGAGGAAAGGAAATTACGCAGGAACTGTCTCGCATATCTCGGTGGACACCCGTTATTCGTTTGTGGAGGAAGAGGGGAAGAGGGAGTGAGAGGACAGGGGTGGTAATGAAGAAAATGAAAATTGTATTTGAGGAAAGGAAATTACGCGGGAACTGTCTCGCATATCTCGGTGGACACCACTTATTCGTTTGTGGAGTAAGAGGGGAAGAGGGAGTGAGAGGAGACGGGTGGTAATGAAGAAAATGAAAATTGTATTTGGGGAAAGGAAATTACGCAGGAACTGTCTCGCATATCTCGGTGGACACCCGTTATTCGTTTGTGGAGGAAGAGAGGAGGAGGGAGTGAGAGGAGACGGGTGGTAATGAAGCAAATGAAAATTGTATTTGAGGAAAAAAAATTACGCAGGAACTGTCTCGCATATGTCGGTGGACACCCGTTATTCGTTTGTAGAGGAAGAGGGGAAGAGGGAGTGAGAGGAGACGGGTGGTAATGAAGAAAATGAAAATTGTATTTGAGGAAAAAAAATTACGCAGGAACTGTCTCGCATATCTCGGTGGACACCCGTTATTCGTTTGTGGAGGAAGGGGTGAAGAGGGAGTGAGAGGACACGGGTGGTAATGAAGAAAATGAAAATTGTATTTGAGGAAAAAAAATTACGCAGGAACTGTCTCGCATATCTCGGTGGACACCCGTTATTCGTTTGTGGTGGAAGAGGGGTAGAGGGAGTGAGAGGAGATGGGGGTAATGAAGAAAATGAAAATTGTATTTGAGGAAAGGAAATTACGCAGGAACTGTCTCGCATATCTCAGTGGACACCCGTTATTCGTTTGTAGAGGAAGAGGGGAAGAGGGAGTGAGAGGAGACGGGTGGTAATGAAGAAAATGAAAATTGTAGTTGAGGAAAGGAAATTATGCAGGAACTGTCTCGTATATCTCGGTGGACACCCGTTATTCGTTTGTAGAGGAAGAGGGGAAGAGGGAGTGAGAGGAGACGGGTGGTAATGAAGAAAACGAAAATTGTATTTGAGGAAAGGAAATTAGGCAGGAACTGTCTCGTATATCTCGGTGGACACCCGTTATTCGTTTTTGGAGGAAGAGGGGAAGAGGGAGTGAGAGGAGACGGGTGGTAATGAAGAAAACGAAAATTGTATTTGAGGAAAGAAAATTACGCAGGAACTGTCTCGCATATCTCGGTGGACACCCGTTATTCGTTTGTGGAGGAAGGGGTGAAGAGGGAGTGAGAGGACACGGGTGGTAATGAAGAAAATGAAAATTGTATTTGAGGAAAGGAAATTACGCAGGAACTGTCTCGCATATCTCGGGGGACAGCCGTTATTCGTTTGTGGAGGAAGGGGGGAAGAGGGAGTGAGAGGAGACGGCTGGTAATGAAGAAAATGAAAATTGTATTTGAGGAAAGGAAATTACGCAGGAACTGTGTCATATATCTCGGTGGACATGCGTTATTCGTTTGCGGAGGAAGGGGGGAAGAGGGAGTGAGAGGAGAGGGGTGGTAATGAAGAAAATGAAAAATGTATTTGAGGAAAGGAAATTACGCAGGAACTGTCTCGCATATCTCGGTGGACACCCGTTATTCGTTTGTGGAGGAAGAGGGGAAGAGGGAGTGAGAGGAGAGGGGTGGTAATGAAGAAAATGAAAAGTGTATTTGAGGAAAGGAAATTACGCAGGAACTGTCTCGCATATCTCGGTGGACACCCGTTATTCGTTTGTGGAGGAACAGGGGAAGAGGGAGTGAGAGGAGACGGGTGGTAATGAAGAAAATGAAAATTGTATTTGGGGAAAGGAAATTACGCAGGAACTGTCTCGCATATCTCGGTGGACACCCGTTATTCGTTTGTGGAGGAAGAGGGGAAGAGGGAGTGAGAGGAGACGGGCGGTAATGAATAAAATGAAAATTGTATTTGAGGAAAAAAATTACGCAGGAACTGTCTCGCATATGTCGGTGGACACCCGTTATTCGTTTGTAGAGGAAGAGGGGAAGAGGGAGTGAGAGGAGACGGGTGATAATGAAGAAAATGAAAATTGTATTTGAGGAAAAAAAATTACGCAGGAACTGTCTCGCATTCTCGGTGGACACCCGTTATTGGTTTGTGGAGGAAGGGGTGAAGAGGGACTGAGAGGACACGGGTGGTAATGAAGAAAATGAAAATTGTATTTGCGGAAAAAAAATTACGGAGGAACTGTCTCGCATATCTCGGTGGACACCCGTTATTCGTTTGTGGTGGAAGAGGGGAAGAGGGAGTGAGAGGAGACGGGTGGTAATGAAGAAAATGAAAATTGTATTTGAGGAAAGGAAATTACGCAGGAACTGTCTCATATTGCTCGGTGGACACTCGTTATTCGTTTGTGGAGGAATGGGGGAAGAGGGAGTGAGAGGAGAGGGGTGGTAATGAAGGAAATGAAAATTGTATTTGAGGAAAGGAAATTACGCAGGAACTGTCTCGCATGTCTCGGTGGACACCCGTTATTCGTTTGTGGAGGAAGGGGGGAAAGGGATTGAGAGGAGATGGGTGGTATTGAAGAAATGAAAATTGTATTTCAGGAAAGGAAATTACGCAGTAACTGTCTCGAATATCTCAGTGGACACCCGTTATTCGTTTGGGAAGGAAGGGGGAAGAGGGAGTGAAAGGAGACGGGTGGTAATGAAGAAAATGAAAATTGTATTTGAGGAAAGGAAATTACGCAGGAACAGTCTCATATATCTCGGTGGACACCCGTTATTCGTTTGTGGAGAAAGAGGGGAAGAGGGAGTGAGAGGAGAGGGGTGGTAATGAAGGAAATGAAAATTGTATTTGAGGAAAGGAAATTACGCAGTAACTGTCTCGCATGTCTCGGTGGACCCCCGTTATTCGTTTGTGGAGGAAGGGGGGAAGAGGGAGTGAGAGGAGACGGGTGGTAATGAAGAAAATGAAAATTGTATTTTAGGAAAGGAAATTACGCAGGACCTGTCTCATATATCTCGGTGGACACCCGTTATTCGTTTTTGGAGAAAGGGGGGAAGAGGGAGTGAGAGGAGAGGGGTGGTAATGAAGAAAACGAAAATTGTATTTGAGGAAAGGAAATTACGCAGGAACTGTCTCGCATATCTCGGTGGACACCCGTTATTCGTTTGTGGTGGAAGAGGGGAAGAGGGAGTGAGAGGAGACGGGTGGTAATGAAGAAAATGAAAATTGTATTTGAGGAAAGGAAATTACGCAGGAACTGTCTCGCATATCTCAGTGGACACCCGTTATTCGTTTGTAGAGGAAGAGGGGAAGAGGGAGTGAGAGGAGAAGGGTGGTAATGAAGAAAATGAAAATTGTATTTGAGGAAAGGAAATTACGCAGGAAATGTCTCGTATATCTCGGTGGACACCCGTTATTCGTTTGTAGAGGAAGAGGGGAAGAGGGAGTGAGAGGAGACGGGTGGTAATGAAGAAAACGAAAATTGTATTTGAGGAAAGGAAATTACGCAGGAACTGTCTCGTATATCTCGGTGGACACCCGTTATTCGTTTTTGGAGGAAGAGGGGAAGAGGGAGTGAGAGGAGACGGGTGGTAATGAAGAAAACGAAAATTGTATTTGAGGAAAGAAAATTACGCAGGAACTGTCTCGCATATCTAGGTGGACACCCGTTATTGGTTTGTGGAGGAAGGGGTGAAGAGGGAGTGAGAGGACACGGGTGGTAATGAAGAAAATGAAAATTGTATTTGAGGAAAGGAAATTACGCAGGAACTGTCTCGCATATCTCGGAGGACACCCGTTATTCGTTTGTGGAGGAAGGGGGGAAGAGGGAGTGAGAGGAGACGGTTGGTAATGAAGAAAATGAAAATTGTGTTTGAGGAAAGGAAATTACGCAGGAACTGTCTCGCATATCTCGGTGGACACCCGTTATTCGTTTGTGGAGGAAGGGGGGAAGAGGGAGTGAGAGGAGAGGGGTGGTAATGAAGAAAATGAAAATTATATTTGAGGAAAGGAAATGACGCAGGAACTGTCTCGTATATCTCGGTGGACACCCGTTATTCGTTTTTGGAGGAAGAGGGGAAGAGGGAGTGAGAGGAGATGGGTGGTAATGAAGAAAACGAAAATTGTATTTGAGGAAAGAAAATTACGCAGGAACTGTCTCGCATATCTCGGTGGACACCCGTTATTGGTTTGTGGAGGAAGGGGTGAAGAGGGAGTGAGAGGACACGGGTGGTAATGAAGAAAATGAAAATTGTATTTGAGGAAAGGAAATTACGCAGGAACTGTCTCGCATATCTCGGTGGACACCCGTTATTCGTTTGTGGTGGAAGAGGGGAAGAGGACGTGAGAGGAGACGGGTGGTAATGAAGAAAATGAAAATTGTATTTGAGGAAAGGAAAATACGCAGGAACTGTCTCGCATATCTCGGTGGACACCCGTTATTCGTTTGTGGAGGAAGGGGGGAAGAGGGAGTGAGAGGAGAGGGGTGGTAATGAAGAAAATGAAAATTGTATTTGAGGAAAGGAAATTACGCAGGAACTGTCTCGCATATCTCGGTGGACACCCGTTATTCGTTTGTGGAGGAAGGGGGGAAGAGGGAGTGAGAGGAGACGGGTGGAAATGAAGAAAATGAAAATTGTATTTGAGGAAAGGAAATTACACAGGAACTGTCTCGCATATCTCGGTGGACACCCGTTATTCGTTTGTGGAGGAAGGGGGTAAGAGGGAGTGAGAGGAGAGGGGTGTAATGAAGAAAATGAAAATTGTATTTGAGGAAAGGAAATTACGCAGGAACTGTCTCGCATATCTCGGTGGACACCCGTTATTCGTTTGTGGAGGAAGGGGGAAGAGGGAGTGAGAGGAGACGGGTGGAAATGAAGAAAATGAAAATTGTATTTGAGGAAAGGAAATTACGCAGGAACTGTCTCGCATATCTCGGTGGACACCCGTTATTCGTTTGTGGAGGAAGGGGGGAAGAGGGAGTGAGAGGAGACGGGTGGTAATGAAGAAAATGAAAATTGTATTTGAGGAAAGGAAATTACGCAGGAACTGTCTCGCATATCTCGGTGGACACCCGTTATTCGTTTGTGGTGGAAGAGGGGAAGAGGACGTGAGAGGAGACGGGTGGTTATGAAGAAAACGAAAATTGTATTTGAGGAAAGGAAATTACGCAGAACTGTCTCGCATATGTCGGTGGACACCCGTTATTCGTTTGTAGAGGAAGAGGGGAAGAGGGTGTGAGAGGAGACGGGTGGTAATGAAGAAAATGAAAATTGTATTTGAGGAAAAAAAATTACGCAGGAACTGTCTCGCATATGTCGGTGGACACCCGTTATTCGTTTGTAGAGGAAGAGGGGAAGAGGGAGTGAGAGGAGACGGGTGGTAATGAAGAAAATGAAAATTGTATTTGGGGAAAGGAAATTACGCAGGAACTGTCTCGCATATCTCGGTGGACACCCGTTATTCGTTTGTAGAGGAAGAGGGGAAGAGGGAGTGAGAGGAGACGGGTGGTAATGAAGAAAATGAAAATTGTATTTGAGGAAAGGAAATTACGCAGGAACTGTCTCGCATATCTCGATGGACACCCGTTATTCGTTTGTAGAGGAAGAGGGGAAGAGGGTGTGAGAGGAGACGGGTGGTAATGAAGAAAATGAAAATTGTATTTGAGGAAAAAAAAATTACGCAGGAACTGTCTCGCATATCTCGGTGGACACCCGTTATTCGTTTGTAGAGGAAGAGGGGAAGAGGGAGTGAGAGGAGACGGGTGGTAATGAAGAAAATGAAAATTGTATTTGGGGAAAGGAAATTACGCAGGAACTGTCTCGCATATCTCGGTGGACACCCGTTATTCGTTTGTAGAGGAAGAGGGGAAGAGGGAGTGAGAGGAGACGGGTGGTAATGAAGAAAATGAAAATTGTGTTTGAGGAAAGGAAATTACGCAGGAACTGTGTCATATATCTCGGTGGACATCCGTTATTCGTTTGCGGAGGAAGGGGGGAAGAGGGAGTGAGAGGAGAGGGGTGGTAATGAAGAAAACGAAAATTGTATTTGACGAAAGGAAATTACGCAGAACTGTCTCGCATATGTCGGTGGACACCCGTTATTCGTTTGTAGAGGAAGAGGGGAAGAGGGTGTGAGAGGAGACGGGTGGTAATGAAGAAAATGAAAATTGTATTTGAGGAAAAAAATTACGCAGAAACTGTCTCGCATATGTCGGTGGACACCCGTTATTCGTTTGTAGAGGAAGAGGGGAAGAGGGAGTGAGAGGAGACGGGTGGTAATGAAGAAAATGAAAATTGTATTTGGGGAAAGGAAATTACGCAGGAACTGTCTCGCATATCTCGGTGGACACCCGTTATTCGTTTGTAGAGGAAGAGGGGAAGAGGGAGTGAGAGGAGACGGGTGGTAATGAAGAAAATGAAAATTGTATTTGAGGAAAGGAAATTACGCAGGAACTGTCTCGCATATCTCGGTGGACACCCGTTATTCGTTTGCAGAGGAAGAGGGGAAGAGGGTGTGAGAGGAGATGGGTGGTAATGAAGAAAATGAAAATTGTATTTGAGGAAAAAAAATTACGCAGGAACTGTCTCGCATATCTCGGTGGACACCCGTTATTCGTTTGTAGAGGAAGAGGGGAAGAGGGAGTGAGAGGAGACGGGTGGTAATGAAGAAAATGAAAATTGTATTTGGGGAAAGGAAATTACGCAGGAACTGTCTCGCATATCTCGGTGGACACCCGTTATTCGTTTGTAGAGGAAGAGGGGAAGAGGGAGTGAGAGGAGACGGGTGGTAATGAAGAAAATGAAAATTGTATTTGAGGAAAGGAAATTACGCAGGAACTGTGTCATATATCTCGGTGGACATCCGTTATTCGTTTGCGGAGGAAGGGGGGAAGAGGGAGTGAGAGGAGAGGGGTGGTAATGAAGAAAACGAAAATTGTATTTGAGGAAAGGAAATTACGCAGAACTGTCTCGCATATGTCGGTGGACACCCGTTATTCGTTTGTAGAGGAAGAGGGGAAGAGGGTGTGAGAGGAGACGGGTGGTAATGAAGAAAATGAAAATTGTATTTGAGGAAAAAAAATTACGCAGGAACTGTCTCGCATATGTCGGTGGACACCCGTTATTCGTTTGTAGAGGAAGAGGGGAAGAGGGAGTGAGAGGAGACGGGTGGTAATGAAGAAAATGAAAATTGTATTTGAGGAAAGGAAATTACGCAGGAACTGTGTCATATATCTCCGTGGACATCCGTTATTCGTTTGCGGAGGAAGGGCGGAAGAGGGAGTGAGAGGAGAGGGGTGGTAATGAAGAAAATGAAAATTGTATTTGAGGAAAGGAAATTACGCAGGAACTGTCTCGCATATGTCGGTGGACACCCGTTATACGTTTGTGGAGGAAGAGGGGAAGAGGGAGTGAGAGGAGACGGGTGGTAATGAAGAAAATGAAAATTGTATTTGAGGAAAGGAAATTACGCAGGAACTGTCTCGCATATCTCGGTGGACACCCGTTATTCGTTTGTGGAGGAAGAGAGGAAGAGGGAGTGAGAGGAGACGGGTGGTAATGAAGAAAATGAAAATTGTATTTGAGGAAAAAAAATTACGCAGGAACTGTCTCGCATATGTCGGTGGACACCCGTTATTCGTTTGTAGAGGAAGAGGGGAAGAGGGAGTGAGAGGAGACGGGTGGTAATGAAGAAAATGAAAATTGTATTTGAGGAAAAAAAATTACGCAGGAACTGTCTCGCATATCTCGGTGGACACCCGTTATTCGTTTGTGGAGGAAGGGGTGAAGAGGGAGTGAGAGGACACGGGTGGTAATGAAGAAAATGAAAATTGTATTTAGGAAAAAAAATTACGCAGGAACTGTCTCGCATATCTCGGTGGAGACCCGTTATTCGTTTGTGGTGGAAGAGGGGAAGAGGGAGTGAGAGGAGACGGGTGGTAATGAAGAAAATGAAAATTGTATTTGAGGAAAGGAAATTACGCAGGAACTGTCTCGCATATCTCAGTGGACACCCGTTATTCGTTTGTAGAGGAAGAGGGGAAGAGGGAGTGAGACGAGACGGGTGGTAATGAAGAAAACGAAAATTGTATTTGAGGAAAGGAAATTACGCAGGAACTGTCTCGTATATCTCGGTGGACACCCGTTATTCGTTTTTGGAGGAAGAGGGGAAGAGGGAGTGAGAGGAGACGGGTGGTAATGAAGAAAACGAAAATTGTATTTGAGGAAAGAAAATTACGCAGGAACTGTCTCGCATATCTCGGTGGACACCCGTTATTCGTTTGTGGAGGAAGAGGGGAAGAGGGAGTGAGAGGAGAGGGGTGGTAATGAAGAAAATGAAAATTGTATTTGAGGAAAGGAAATTACGCGGGAACTGTCTCGCATATCTCGGTGGACACCCGTTATTCGGTTGTGGAGGAAGAGGGGAAGAGGGAGTGAGAGGAGACGGGTGGTAATGAAGAAAATGAAAATTGTATTTGGGGAAAGGAAATTACGCAGGAACTGTCTCGCATATCTCGGTGGACACCCGTTATTCGTTTGTGGAGGAAGAGAGGAGGAGGGAGTGAGAGGAGACGGGTGGTAATGAAGAAAATGAAAATTGTATTTGAGGAAAAAAATTACGCAGGAACTGTCTCGCATATGTCGGTGGACACCCGTTATTCGTTTGTAGATGAAGAGGGGAAGAGGGAGTGAGAGGAGATGGGTGGTAATGAAGAAAATGAAAATTGTATTTGAGGAAAGGAAATTACGCAGAACTGTCTCGCATATCTCGGTGGACACCCGTTATTCGTTTGTGGAGGAAGGGGGGAAGAGGGAGTGAGAGGAGAGGGGTGGTAATGAAGAAAATGAAAATTGTATTTGAGGAAAGGAAATTACGCAGGAACTGTCTCGCATATCTCGGTGGACACCCGTTATTCGTTTGTGGAGGAAGGGGGGAAGAGGGAGTGAGAGGAGACGGGTGGAAATGAAGAAAATGAAAATTGTATTTGAGGAAAGGAAATTACACAGGAACTGTCTCGCATATCTCGGTGGACACCCGTTATTCGTTTGTGGAGGAAGGGGGGAAGAGGGAGTGAGAGGAGAGGGGTGGTAATGAAGAAAATGAAAATTGTATTTGAGGAAAGGAAATTACGCAGGAACTGTCCCGCATATCTCGGTGGACACCCGTTATTCGTTTGTGGAGGAAGGGGGGAAGAGGAAGTGAGAGGAGACGGATGGTTATGAAGAAAACGAAAATTGTATTTGAGGAAAGGAAATTACGCAGGAACTGTCTCGCATATCTCGGTGGACACCCGTTATTCGTTTGTAGAGGAAGAGGGGAAGAGGGAGTGAGAGGAGACGGGTGGTAATGAAGAAAATGAAAATTGTATTTGAGGAAAAAAAATTACGCAGGAACTGTCTCGCATATCTCGGTGGACACCCGTTATTCGTTTGTGGTGGAAGAGGGGTAGAGGGAGTGAGAGGAGATGGGTGGTAATGAAGAAAATGAAAATTGTATTTGAGGAAAGGAAATTACACAGAACTGTCTCGCATATCTCGGTGGACACCTATTATTCGTTTGTGGAGGAAGAGGGGAAGAGGGAGTGAGAGGAGACGGGTGGTAATGAAGAAAACGAAAATTGTATTTGAGGAAAGGAAATTACGCAGGAACTGTCTCGTATATCTCGGTGGACACCCGTTATTCGTTTTTGGAGGAAGAGGGGAAGAGGGAGTGAGAGGAGACGGGTGGTAATGAAGAAAACGAAAATTGTATTTGAGGAAAGAAAATTACGCAGGAACTGTCTCGCATATCTCGGTGGACACCCGTTATTCGTTTGTGGAGGAAGGGGTGAAGAGGGAGTGAGAGGACACGGGCGGTAATGAAGAAAATGAAAATTGTATTTGAGGAAAGGAAATTACGCAGGAACTGTCTCGCATATCTCGGTGGACACCCGTTATTCGTTTGTGGAGGAAGGGGGGAAGAGGGAGTGAGAGGAGACGGGTGGTAATGAAGAAAATGAAAATTGTATTTGAGGAAAGGAAATTACGCAGGAACTGTGTCATATATCTCGGTGGACATCCGTTATTCGTTTGCGGAGGAAGGGGGGAAGAGGAAGTGAGAGGAGAGGGGTGGTAATGAAGAAAATGAAAATTGTATTTGAGGAAAGGAAATTACGCAGGAACTGTCTCGCATATCTCAGTGGACACCCGTTATTCGTTTGTAGAGGAAGAGGGGAAGAGGGAGTGAGAGGAGACGGGTGGTAATGAAGAAAATGAAAATTGTATTTGAGGAAAAAAAATTACGCAGGAACTGTCTCGCATATCTCGGTGGACACCCGTTATTCGTTTTTGGAGGAAGGAGGGAGAGGGAGTGGTAATGAAGAAAATGAAAATTGTATTTGAGGAAAGCAAATTACACAGGAGCTGTCTCATATATCTCGGTGGACACCCGTTATTCGTTTGTGGAGGAAGGGGGAAGAGGGAGTGAGAGGAGACGGGTGGTAATGAAGAAAATGAAAATTGTATTTGAGGAAAGGAAATTACGCAGGAACTGTCTCGCATATCTCGGTGGACACCCGTTATTCGTTTGTGGTGGAAGAGGGGAAGAGGACGTGAGAGGAGACGGGTGGTAATGAAGAAAATGAAAATTGTATTTGAGGAAAGGAAATTACGCTGGAACTGTCTCGCATATCTCGGTGGACACCCGTTATTCGTTTGTGGAGGAAGGGGGGAAGAGGGAGTGAGAGGAGAGGGGTGGTAATGAAGAAAATGAAAATTGTATTTGAGGAAAGGAAATTACGCAGGAACTGTCTCGCATATCTCGGTGGACACCCGTTATTCGTTTGTGGAGGAAGGGGGGAAGAGGGAGTGAGAGGAGACGGGTGGAAATGAAGAAAATGAAAATTGTATTTGAGGAAAGGAAAATACACAGGAACTGTCTCGCATATCTCGGTGGACACCCGTTATTCGTTTGTGGAGGAAGGGGGGAAGAGGGAGTGAGAGGAGAGGGGTGGTAATGAAGAAAATGAAAATTGTATTTGAGGAAAGGAAATTACGCAGGAACTGTCTCGCATATCTCGGTGGACACCCGTTATTCGTTTGTGGAGGAAGGGGGGAAGAGGGAGTGAGAGGAGACGGGTGGAAATGAAGAAAATGAAAATTGTATTTGAGCAAAGGAAATTACGCAGGAACTGTCTCGCATATCTCGGTGGACACCCGTTATTCGTTTGTGGAGGAAGGGGGGAAGAGGGAGTGAGAGGAGACGGGTGGTAATGAAGAAAACGAAAATTGTATTTGAGGAAAGGAAATTACGCAGAACTGTCTCGCATATATCGGTGGACACCTGTTATTCGTTTGTGGAGGAAGAGGGGAAGAGGGAGTGAGAGGAGACGGGTGGTAATGAAGAAAACGAAAATTGTATTTGAGGAAAGGAAATTACGCAGGAACTGTCTCGTATATCTTGTTGGACACCCGTTATTCGTTTGTGGAGGAAGGGGGGAAGAGGGAGTGAGAGGAGAGGGGTGGTAATGAAGAAAATGAAAATTGTATTTGAGGAAAGGAAATTACGCAGGAACTGTCTCGCATATCTCGGTGGACACCCGTTATTCGTTTGTGGAGGAAGGGGGGAAGAGGGAGTGAGAGGAGAAGGGTGGAAATGAAGAAAATGAAAATTGTATTTGAGGAAAGGAAATTACACAGGAACTGTCTCGCATATCTCGGTGGACACCCGTTATTCGTTTGTGGAGGAAGGGGTGAAGAGGGAGTGAGAGGAGAGGGGTGGTAATGAAGAAAATGAAAATTGTATTTGAGGAAAGGAAATTATGCAGGAACTGTCTCGCATATCTCGGTGGACACCCGTTATTCGTTTGTGGAGGAAGGGGGGAAGAGGGAGTGAGAGGAGACGGGTGGAAATGAAGAAAATGAAAATTGTATTTGAGGAAAGGAAATTACGCAGGAACTGTCTCGCATATCTCGCTGGACACCCGTTATTCGTTTGTGGAGGAAGGGGGGAAGAGTGAGTGAGAGGAGACGGGTGGTTATGAAGAAAACGAAAATTTTATTTGAGGAAAGGAAATTACGTAGAACTGTCTCGCATATGTCGGTGGACACCCGTTATTCGTTTGTAGAGAAAGAGGGGAAGAGGGAGTGAGAGGAGACGGGTGGTAATGAAGAAAATGAAAATTGTATTTGAGGAAAGGAAAATACGCAGGAACTGTGTCATATATCTCGGTGGACACCCGTTATTCGTTTGTGGAGGAAGAGGGGAAGAGGGAGTGAGAGGAGACGGGTGGTAATGAAGAAAATGAAAATTGTATTTGGGGAAAGGAAATTACGCAGGAACTGTCTCGCATATCTCGGTGGACACCCGTTATTCGTTTGTGGAGGAAGAGAGGAGGAGGGAGTGAGAGGAGACGGGTGGTAATGAAGAAAATGAAAATTGTATTTGAGGAAAAAAAATTACGCAGGAACTGTCTCGCATATGTCGGTGGACACCCGTTATTCGTTTGTAGAGGAAGAGGGGAAGAGGGAGTGAGAGGAGACGGGTGGTAATGAAGAAAATGAAAATTGTATTTGAGGAAAAAAATTACGCAGGAACTGTCTCGCATATCTCGGTGGACACCCGTTATTCGTTTGTGGAGGAAGGGGTGAAGAGGGAGTGAGAGGACACGGGTGGTAATGAAGAAAATGAAAATTGTATTTGAGGAAAAAAAATTACGCAGGAACTGTCTCGCATATCTCGGTGGACACCCGTTATTCGTTTGTGGTGGAAGAGGGGTAGAGTGAGTGAGAGGAGATGGGGGTAATGAAGAAAATGAAAATTTGTATTTGAGGAAAGGAAATTACGCAGGAACTGTCTCGCATATCTCAGTGGACACCCGTTATTCGTTTGTAGAGGAAGAGGGGAAGAGGGAGTGAGAGGAGACGGGTGGTAATGAAGAAAATGAAAATTGTATTTGAGGAAAGGAAATTACGCAGGAACTGTCTCGTATATCTCGGTGGACACCCGTTATTCGTTTGTAGAGGAAGAGGGGAAGAGGGAGTGAGAGGAGACGGGTGGTAATGAAGAAAACGAAAATTGTATTTGAGGAAAGGAAATTACGCAGGAACTGTCTCGTATATCTCGGTGGACACCCGTTATTCCTTTTTGGAGGAAGAGGGGAAGAGGGAGTGAGAGGAGACGGATGGTAATGAAGAAAACGAAAATTGTATTTGAGGAAAGAAAATTACGCAGGAAATGTCTCGCATATCTCGGTGGACACCCGTTATTCGTTTGTGGAGGAAGGGGTGAAGAGGGAGTGAGAGGACACGGGTGGTAATGAAGAAAATGAAAATTGTATTTGAGGAAAGGAAATTACGCAGGAACTGTCTCGCATATCTCGGTGGAAACCCGTTATTCGTTTGTGGAGGAAGGGGGGAAGAGGGAGTGAGAGGAGACGGGTGGTAATGAAGAAAATGAAAATTGTATTTGAGGAAAGGAAATTACGCAGGAACTGTGTCATATATCTCGGTGGACATCCGTTATTCGTTTGCGGAGGAAGGGGGGAAGAGGGAGTGAGAGGAGAGGGGTGGTAATGAAGAAAATGAAAAATGTATTTGAGGAAAGGAAATTACGCAGGAACTGTCTCGCATATCTCGGTGGACACCCGTTATTCGTTTGTGGAGGAAGAGTTGAAGAGGGAGTGAGAGGAGAGGGGTGGTAATGAAGAAAATGAAAATTGTATTTGAGGAAAGGAAATTACGCAGGAACTGTCTCGCATATCTCGGTGGACACCCGTTATTCGTTTGTGGAGGAAGAGGGGAAGAGGGAGCGAGAGGAGACGGGTGGTAATGAAGAAAACGAAAATTGTATTTGGGGAAAGGAAATTACGCAGGAACTGTCTCGCATATCTCGGTGGACACCCGTTATTCGTTTGTGGAGGAAGAGGGGAAGAGGGAGTGAGAGGAGACGGGCGGTAATGAAGAAAATGAAAATTGTGTTTGAGGAAAAAAATTACGCAGGAACTGTCTCGCATATGTCGGTGGACACCCGTTATTCGTTTGTAGAGGAAGAGGGGAAGAGGGAGTGAGAGGAGACGGGTGGTAATGAACAAAACGAAAATTGTATTTGAGGAAAAAAATTACGCAGGAACTGTCTCATATATCTCGGTGGACACCCGTTATTCGTTTGTGGAGAAAGGGGGGAAGAGGGAGTGAGAGGAGAGGGGTGGTAATGAAGGAAATGAAAATTGTATTTGAGGAAAGGAAATTACGCAGTAACTGTCTCGCATGTCTCGGTGGACCTCGTTATTCGTTTGTGGAGGAAGGGGGGAAGAGGGAGTGAGAGGAGACGGGTGGTAATGAAGAAAATGAAAATTGTATTTGAGGAAAGGAAATTACGCAGGACCTGTCTCATATATCTCGGTGGACACCCGTTATTCGTTTTTGGAGAAAGGGGGGAAGAGGGAGTGAGAGGAGAGGGGTGGTAATGAAGAAAACGAAAATTGTATTTGAGGAAAGGAAATTACGCAGGAACTGTCTCGCATATCTCGGTGGACACCCGTTAATCGTTTGTGGAGGAAGGGGTGAAGAGGGAGTGAGAGGACACGGGTGGTAATGAAGAAAATGAAAATTGTATTTGAGGAAAAAAATTACGCAGGAACTGTCTCGCATATCTCGGTGGACACCCGTTATTCGTTTGTGGTGGAAGAGGGGTAGAGGGAGTGAGAGGAGATGGGGGGTAATGAAGAAAATGAAAATTTGTATTTGAGGAAAGGAAATTACGCAGGAACTGTCTCGCATATCTCAGTGGACACCCGTTATTCGTTTGTAGAGGAAGAGGGGAAGAGGGAGTGAGAGGAGACGGGTGGTAATGAAGAAAATGAAAATTGTATTTGAGGAAAGGAAATTACGCAGGAACTGTCTCGTATATCTCGGTGGACACCCGTTATTCGTTTGTAGAGGAAGAGGGGAAGAGGGAGTGAGAGGAGACGGGTGGTAATGAAGAAAACGAAAATTGTATTTGAGGAAAGGAAATTACGCAGGAACTGTCTCGTATATCTCGGTGGACACCCGTTATTCGTTTTTGGAGGAAGAGGGGAAGAGGGAGTGAGAGGAGACGGGTGGTAATGAAGAAAACGAAAATTGTATTTGAGGAAAGAAAATTACGCAGGAAATGTCTCGCATATCTCGGTGGACACCCGTTATTCGTTTGTGGAGGAAGGGGTGAAGAGGGAGTGAGAGGACACGGGTGGTAATGAAGAAAATGAAAATTGTATTTGAGGAAAGGAAATTACGCAGGAACTGTCTCGCATATCTCGGTGGAAACCCGTTATTCGTTTGTGGAGGAAGGGGGGAAGAGGGAGTGAGAGGAGACGAGTGGTAATGAAGAAAATGAAAATTGTATTTGAGGAAAGGAAATTACGCAGGAACTGTGTCATATATCTCGGTGGACATCCGTTATTCGTTTGCGGAGGAAGGGGGGAAGAGGGAGTGAGAGGAGAGGGGTGGTAATGAAGAAAATGAAAAATGTAAATGAGGAAAGGAAATTACGCAGGAACTGTCTCGCATATCTCGGTGGACACCCGTTATTCGTTTGTGGAGGAAGAGTTGAAGAGGGAGTGAGAGGAGAGGGGTGGTAATGAAGAAAAAGAAAATTGTATTTGAGGAAAGGAAATTACGCAGGAACTGTCTCGCATATCTCGGTGGACACCCGTTATTCGTTTGTGGAGGAAGAGGGGAAGAGGGAGTGAGAGGAGACGGGTGGTAATGAAGAAAATGAAAATTGTATTTGGGGAAAGGAAATTACGCAGGAACTGTCTCGCATATCTCGGTGGACACCCGTTATTCGTTTGTGGAGGAAGAGGGGAAGAGGGAGTGAGAGGAGACGGGCGGTAATGAAGGAAATGAAAATTGTATTTGAGGAAAGGAAATTACGCAGTAACTGTCTCGCATGTCTCGGTGGACCTCGTTATTCGTTTGTGGAGGAAGGGGGGAAGAGGGAGTGAGAGGAGACGGGTGGTAATGAAGAAAATGAAAATTGTATTTGAGGAAAGGAAATTACGCAGGACCTGTCTCATATATCTCGGTGGACACCCGTTATTCGTTTTTGGAGAAAGGGGGGAAGAGGGAGTGAGAGGAGAGGGGTGGTAATGAAGAAAACGAAAATTGTATTTGAGGAAAGGAAATTACGCAGGAACTGTCTCGCATATCTCGGTGGACACCCGTTATTCGTTTGTGGCGGAAGAGGGGAAGAGGGAGTGAGAGGAGACAGGTGGTAAGGAAGAAAATGAAAATTGTATTTGAGGAAAGGAAATTACGCAGGAACTGTCTCGCATATCTCAGTGGACACCCGTTATTCGTTTGTAGAGGAAGAGGGGAAGAGGGAGTGAGAGGAGACGGGTGGTAATGAAGAAAATGAAAATTGTATTTGAGGAAAGGAAATTACGCAGGAACTGTCTCGTATATCTCGGTGGACACCCGTTATTCGTTTGTAGAGGAAGAGGGGAAGAGGGAGTGAGAGGAGACGGGTGGTAATGAAGAAAACGAAAATTGTATTTGAGGAAAGAAAATTACGCAGGAACTGTCTCGCATATCTAGGTGGACACCCGTTATTGGTTTGTGGAGGAAGGGGTGAAGAGGGAGTGAGAGGACACGGGTGGTAATGAAGAAAATGAAAATTGTATTTGAGGAAAGGAAATTACGCAGGAACTGTCACGCATATCTCGGTGGACACCCGTTATTCGTTTGTGGAGGAAGGGGGGAAGAGGGAGTGAGAGGAGACGGTTGGTAATGAAGAAAATGAAAATTGTATTTGAGGAAAAGAAATTACGCAGGAACTGTCTCGCATATCTCGGTGGACACCCGTTATTCGTTTGTGGAGGAAGGGGGGAAGAGGGAGTGAGAGGAGAGGGGTGGTAATGAAGAAAATGAAAATTGTATTTGAGGAAAGGAAATTACGCAGGAACTGTCTCGTATATCTCGGTGGACACCCGTTATTCGTTTTTGGAGGAAGAGGGGAAGAGGGAGTGAGAGGAGACGGGTGGTAATGAAGAAAACGAAAATTGTATTTGAGGAAAGAAAATTACGCAGGAACTGTCTCGCATATCTCGGTGGACACCCGTTATTGGTTTGTGGAGGAAGGGGTGAAGAGGGAGTGCGAGGACACGGGTGGTAATGAAGAAAATGAAAATTGTACTTGAGGAAAGGAAATTACGCAGGAACTGTCTCGCATATCTCGGTGGACACCCGTTATTCGTTTGTGGTGGAAGAGGGGAAGAGGACGTGAGAGGAGACGGGTGGTAATGAAGAAAATGAAAATTGTATTTGAGGAAAGGAAATTACGCAGGAACTGTCTCGCATATCTCGGTGGACACCCGTTATTCGTTTGTGGAGGAAGGGGGGAAGAGGGAGTGAGAGGAGAGGGGTGGTAATGAAGAAAATGAAAATTGTATTTGAGGAAAGGAAATTACGCAGGAACTGTCTCGCATATCTCGGTGGACACCCGTTATTCGTTTGTGGAGGAAGGGGGGAAGAGGGAGTGAGAGGAGACGGGTGGAAATGAAGAAAATGAAAATTGTATTTCAGGAAAGGAAATTACACAGGAACTGTCTCGCATATCTCGGTGGACACCCGTTATTCGTTTGTGGAGGAAGGGGGTAAGAGGGAGTGAGAGGAGAGGGGTGGTAATGAAGAAAATGAAAATTGTATTTGAGGAAAGGAAATTACGCAGGAACTGTCTCGCATATCTCGGCGGACACCCGTTATTCGTTTGTGGAGGAAGGGGGAAGAGGGAGTGAGAGGAGACGGGTGGAAATGAAGAAAATGAAAATTGTATTTGAGGAAAAGAAATTACGCAGGAACTGTCTCGCATATCTCGGTGGACACCCGTTATTCGTTTGTGGAGGAAGGGGGGAAGAGGGAGTGAGAGGAGACGGGTGGTAATGAAGAAAATGAAAATTGTATTTGAGGAAAGGAAATTACGCAGGAACTGTCTCGCATATCTCGGTGGACACCCGTTATTCGTTTGTAGAGGAAGAGGGGAAGAGGGAGTGAGAGGAGACGGGTGGTAATGAAGAAAATGAAAATTGTATTTGAGGAAAGGAAATTACGGAGGAACTGTGTCATATATCTCGGTGGACATCCGATATTCGTTTGCGGAGGAAGGGGGGAAGAGGGAGTGAGAGGAGAGGGGTGGTAATGAAGAAAATGAAAATTGTATTTGAGGAAAGGAAATTACGCAATAACTGTCTCGCATATCTCGGTGGACACCCGTTATTCGTTTGTGGAGGAAGAGGGGAAGAGGGAGTGAGAGGAGAGGGGTGGTAATGAAGAAAATGAAAATTGTATTTGAGGAAAGAAAATTACGCAGGAACTGTCTCGCATATCTCGGTGGACACCCGTTATTCGTTTGTGGAGGAAGGGGTGAAGAGGGAGTGAGAGGACACGGGTGGTAATGAAGAAAATGAAAATTGTATTTGAGGAAAGGAAATTACGCAGGAACTGTCTCGCATATCTTGGTGGAAACCCGTTATTCGTTTGTGGAGGAAGGGGGGAAGAGGGAGTGAGAGGAGACGGGTGGTAATGAAGAAAATGAAAATTGTATTTGAGGAAAGGAAATTACGCAGGAACTGTGTCATATATCTCGGTGGACATCCGTTATTCGTTTGCGGAGGAAGGGGGAAGAGGGAGTGAGAGGAGAGGGGTGGTAATGAAGAAAATGAAAAATGTATTTGAGGAAAGGAAATTACGCAGGAACTGTCTCGCATATCTCGGTGGACACCCGTTATTCGTTTGTGGAGGAAGAGGGGAAGAGGGAGTGAGAGGAGAGGGGTGGTAATGAAGAAAATGAAAATTGTATTTGAGGAAAGGAAATCACGCAGGAACTGTCTCGCATATCTCGGTGGACACCCGTTATTCGTTTGTGGAGGAAGAGGGGAAGAGGGAGTGAGAGGAGACGGGTGGTAATGAAGAAAATGAAAATTGTATTTGGGGAAAGGAAATTACGCAGGAACTGTCTCGCATATCTCGGTGGACACCCGTTATTCGTTTGTGGAGGAAGAGGGGAAGAGGGAGTGAGAGGAGACGGGCGGTAATGAAGAAAATGAAAATTGTATTTGAGGAAAAAAATTACGCAGGAACTGTCTCGCATATGTCGGTGGACACCCGTTATTCGTTTGTAGAGGAAGAGGGGAAGAGGGAGTGAGAGGAGACGGGTGGTAATGAACAAAATGAAAATTGTATTTGAGGAAAAAAATTACGCAGGAACTGTCTCGCATATCTCGGTGGACACCCGTTATTCGTTTGTGGAGGAAGGGGTGAAGAGGGATTGAGAGGACACGGGTGGTAATGAAGAAAATGAAAATTGTATTTGCGGAAAAAAAATTACGGAGGAACTGTCTCGCATATCTCGGTGGACACCCGTTATTCGTTTGTGGTGGAAGAGGGGAAGAGGGAGTGAGAGGAGACGGGTGGTAATGAAGAAAATGAAAATTGTATTTGAGGAAAGGAAATTACGCAGGAACTGTCTCATATAGCTCGGTGGACACCCGTTATTCGTTTGTGGAGGAATGGGGGAAGAGGGAGTGAGAGGAGAGGGGTGGTAATGAAGGAAATGAAAATTGTATTTGAGGAAAGGAAATTACGCAGGAACTGTCTCGCATGTCTCGGTGGACACCCGTTATTCGTTTGTGGAGGAAGGGGGGAAAGGGAGTGAGAGGAGATGGGTGGTATTGAAGAAATGAAAATTGTATTTCAGGAAAGGAAATTACGCAGTAACTGTCTCGAATATCTCAGTGGACACCCGTTATTCGTTTGGGAAGGAAGGGGGAAGAGGGAGTGAAAGGAGACTGGTGGTAATGAAGAAAATGAAAATTGTATTTGAGGAAAGGAAATTACGCAGGAACTGTCTCATATATCTCGGTGGACACCCGTTATTCGTTTTTGGAGAAAGGGGGGAAGAGGGAGTGAGAGGAGAGGGGTGGTAATGAAGAAAACAAAAATTGTATTTGAGGAAAGGAAATTACGCAGTAACTGTCTCGCATGTCTCGGTGGACCTCGTTATTCGTTTGTGGAGGAAGGGGGGAAGAGGGAGTGAGAGGAGACGGGTGGCAATGAAGAAAATGAAAATTGTATTTGAGGAAAGGAAATTACGCAGGAACTGTCTCGTATATCTCGGTGGACACCCGTTATTCGTTTTTGGAGGAAGAGGGGAAGAGGGAGTGAGAGGAGACGGGTGGTAATGAAGAAAACGAAAATTGTATTTGAGGAAAGAAAATTACGCAGGAACTGTCTCGCATATCTCGGTGGACACCCGTTATTGGTTTGTGGAGGAAGGGGTGAAGAGGGAGTGCGAGGACACGGGTGGTAATGAAGAAAATGAAAATTGTACTTGAGGAAAGGAAATTACGCAGGAACTGTCTCGCATATCTCGGTGGACACCCGTTATTCGTTTGTGGTGGAAGAGGGGAAGAGGACGTGAGAGGAGACGGGTGGTAATGAAGAAAATGAAAATTGTATTTGAGGAAAGGAAATTACGCAGGAACTGTCTCGCATATCTCGGTGGACACCCGTTATTCGTTTGTGGAGGAAGGGGGGAAGAGGGAGTGAGAGGAGAGGGGTGGTAATGAAGAAAATGAAAATTGTATTTGAGGAAAGGAAATTACGCAGGAACTGTCTCGCATATCTCGGTGGACACCCGTTATTCGTTTGTGGAGGAAGGGGGGAAGAGTGAGTGAGAGGAGACGGGTGGAAATGAAGAAAATGAAAATTGTATTTGAGGAAAGGAAATTACACAGGAACTGTCTCGCATATCTCGGTGGACACCCGTTATTCGTTTGTGGAGGAAGGGGGTAAGAGGGAGTGAGAGGAGAGGGGTGGTAATGAAGAAAATGAAAATTGTATTTGAGGAAAGGAAATTACGCAGGAACTGTCTCGCATATCTCGGCGGACACCCGTTATTCGTTTGTGGAGGAAGGGGGAAGAGGGAGTGAGAGGAGACGGGTGGAAATGAAGAAAATGAAAATTGTATTTGAGGAAAGGAAATTACGCAGGAACTGTCTCGCATATCTCGGTGGACACCCGTTATTCGTTTGTGGAGGAAGGGGGGAAGAGGGAGTGAGAGGAGACGGGTGGTAATGAAGAAAATGAAAATTGTATTTGAGGAAAGGAAATTACGCAGGAACTGTCTCGCATATCTCGGTGGACACCCGTTATTCGTTTGTGGTGGAAGAGGGGAAGAGGACGTGAGAGGAGACGGGTGGTTATGAAGAAAACGAAAATTGTATTTGAGGAAAGGAAATTACGCAGAACTGTCTCGCATATCTCGGCGGACACCCGTTATTCGTTTGTGGAGGAAGGGGGAAGAGGGAGTGAGAGGAGACGGGTGGAAATGAAGAAAATGAAAATTGTATTTGAGGAAAGGAAATTACGCAGGAACTGTCTCGCATATCTTGGTGGAAACCCGTTATTCGTTTGTGGAGGAAGGGGGGAAGAGGGAGTGAGAGGAGACGGGTGGTAATGAAGAAAATGAAAATTGTATTTGAGGAAAGGAAATTACGCAGGAACTGTGTCATATATCTCGGTGGACATCCGTTATTCGTTTGCGGAGGAAGGGGGAAGAGGGAGTGAGAGGAGAGGGGTGGTAATGAAGAAAATGAAAAATGTATTTGAGGAAAGGAAATTACGCAGGAACTGTCTCGCATATCTCGGTGGACACCCGTTATTCGTTTGTGGAGGAAGAGGGGAAGAGGGAGTGAGAGGAGAGGGGTGGTAATGAAGAAAATGAAAATTGTATTTGAGGAAAGGAAATCACGCAGGAACTGTCTCGCATATCTCGGTGGACACCCGTTATTCGTTTGTGGAGGAAGAGGGGAAGAGGGAGTGAGAGGAGACGGGTGGTAATGAAGAAAATGAAAATTGTATTTGGGGAAAGGAAATTACGCAGGAACTGTCTCGCATATCTCGGTGGACACCCGTTATTCGTTTGTGGAGGAAGAGGGGAAGAGGGAGTGAGAGGAGACGGGCGGTAATGAAGAAAATGAAAATTGTATTTGAGGAAAAAAATTACGCAGGAACTGTCTCGCATATGTCGGTGGACACCCGTTATTCGTTTGTAGAGGAAGAGGGGAAGAGGGAGTGAGAGGAGACGGGTGGTAATGAACAAAATGAAAATTGTATTTGAGGAAAAAAATTACGCAGGAACTGTCTCGCATATCTCGGTGGACACCCGTTATTCGTTTGTGGAGGAAGGGGTGAAGAGGGATTGAGAGGACACGGGTGGTAATGAAGAAAATGAAAATTGTATTTGCGGAAAAAAAATTACGGAGGAACTGTCTCGCATATCTCGGTGGACACCCGTTATTCGTTTGTGGTGGAAGAGGGGAACAGGGAGTGAGAGGAGACGGGTGGTAATGAAGAAAATGAAAATTGTATTTGAGGAAAGGAAATTACGCAGGAACTGTCTCATATAGCTCGGTGGACACCCGTTATTCGTTTGTGGAGGAATGGGGGAAGAGGGAGTGAGAGGAGAGGGGTGGTAATGAAGGAAATGAAAATTGTATTTGAGGAAAGGAAATTACGCAGGAACTGTCTCGCATGTCTCGGTGGACACCCGTTATTCGTTTGTGGAGGAAGGGGGGAAAGGGAGTGAGAGGAGATGGGTGGTATTGAAGAAATGAAAATTGTATTTCAGGAAAGGAAATTACGCAGTAACTGTCTCGAATATCTCATTGGACACCCGTTATTCGTTTGGGAAGGAAGGGGGAAGAGGGAGTGAAAGGAGACTGGTGGTAATGAAGAAAATGAAAATTGTATTTGAGGAAAGGAAATTACGCAGGAACTGTCTCATATATCTCGGTGGACACCCGTTATTCGTTTTTGGAGAAAGGGGGGAAGAGGGAGTGAGAGGAGAGGGGTGGTAATGAAGAAAACGAAAATTGTATTTGAGGAAAGGAAATTACGCAGTAACTGTCTCGCATGTCTCGGTGGACCTCGTTATTCGTTTGTGGAGGAAGGGGGGAAGAGGGAGTGAGAGGAGACGGGTGGCAATGAAGAAAATGAAAATTGTATTTGAGGAAAGGAAATTACGCAGGAACTGTCTCGTATATCTCGGTGGACACCCGTTATTCGTTTTTGGAGGAAGAGGGGAAGAGGGAGTGAGAGGAGACGGGTGGTAATGAAGAAAACGAAAATTGTATTTGAGGAAAGAAAATTACGCAGGAACTGTCTCGCATATCTCGGTGGACACCCGTTATTGGTTTGTGGAGGAAGGGGTGAAGAGGGAGTGCGAGGACACGGGTGGTAATGAAGAAAATGAAAATTGTACTTGAGGAAAGGAAATTACGCAGGAACTGTCTCGCATATCTCGGTGGACACCCGTTATTCGTTTGTGGTGGAAGAGGGGAAGAGGACGTGAGAGGAGACGGGTGGTAATGAAGAAAATGAAAATTGTATTTGAGGAAAGGAAATTACGCAGGAACTGTCTCGCATATCTCGGTGGACACCCGTTATTCGTTTGTGGAGGAAGGGGGGAAGAGGGAGTGAGAGGAGAGGGGTGGTAATGAAGAAAATGAAAATTGTAATTGAGGAAAGGAAATTACGCAGGAACTGTCTCGCATATCTCGGTGGACACCCGTTATTCGTTTGTGGAGGAAGGGGGGAAGAGTGAGTGAGAGGAGACGGGTGGAAATGAAGAAAATGAAAATTGTATTTGAGGAAAGGAAATTACACAGGAACTGTCTCGCATATCTCGGTGGACACCCGTTATTCGTTTGTGGAGGAAGGGGGTAAGAGGGAGTGAGAGGAGAGGGGTGGTAATGAAGAAAATGAAAATTGTATTTGAGGAAAGGAAATTACGCAGGAACTGTCTCGCATATCTCGGCGGACACCCGTTATTCGTTTGTGGAGGAAGGGGGAAGAGGGAGTGAGAGGAGACGGGTGGAAATGAAGAAAATGAAAATTGTATTTGAGGAAAGGAAATTACGCAGGAACTGTCTCGCATATCTCGGTGGACACCCGTTATTCGTTTGTGGAGGAAGGGGGGAAGAGGGAGTGAGAGGAGACGGGTGGTAATGAAGAAAATGAAAATTGTATTTGAGGAAAGGAAATTACGCAGGAACTGTCTCGCATATCTCGGTGGACACCCGTTATTCGTTTGTGGTGGAAGAGGGGAAGAGGACGTGAGAGGAGACGGGTGGTTATGAAGAAAACGAAAATTGTATTTGAGGAAAGGAAATTACGCAGAACTGTCTCGCATATCTCGGCGGACACCCGTTATTCGTTTGTGGAGGAAGGGGGAAGAGGGAGTGAGAGGAGACGGGTGGAAATGAAGAAAATGAAAATTGTATTTGAGGAAAGGAAATTACGCAGGAACTGTCTCGCATATCTCGGTGGACACCCGTTATTCGTTTGTGGAGGAAGGGGGGAAGAGGGAGTGAGAGGAGACGGGTGGTAATGAAGAAAATGAAAATTGTATTTGAGGAAAGGAAATTACGCAGGAACTGTCTCGCATATCTCGGTGGACACCCGTTATTCGTTTGTATAGGAAGAGGGGAAGAGGGAGTGAGAGGAGACGGGTGGTAATGAAGAAAATGAAAATTGTATTTGAGGAAAGGAAATTACGGAGGAACTGTGTCATATATCTCGGTGGACATCCGTTATTCGTTTGCGGAGGAAGGGGGGAAGAGGGAGTGAGAGGAGAAGGGTGGTAATGAAGAAAATGAAAATTGTATTTGAGGAAAGGAAATTACGCAGGAACTGTCTCGCATATCTCGGTGGACACCCGTTATTCGTTTGTGGAGGAAGAGGGGAAGAGGGAGTGAGAGGAGAGGGGTGGTAATGAAGAAAATGAAAATTGTATTTGAGGAAAGAAAATTACGCAGGAACTGTCTCTCATATCTCGGTGGACACCCGTTATTCGTTTGTGGAGGAAGGGGTGAAGAGGGAGTGAGAGGACACGGGTGGTAATGAAGGAAATGAAAATTGTATTTGAGGAAAGGAAATTACGCAGGAACTGTCTCGCATATCTTGGTGGAAACCCGTTATTCGTTTGTGGAGGAAGGGGGGAAGAGGGAGTGAGAGGAGACGGGTGGTAATGAAGAAAATGAAAATTGTATTTGAGGAAAGGAAATTACGCAGGAACTGTGTCATATATCTCGGTGGACATCCCTTATTCGTTTGCGGAGGAAGGGGGGAAGAGGGAGTGAGAGGAGAGGGGTGGTAATGAAGAAAATGAAAAATGTATTTGAGGAAAGGAAATTACGCAGGAACTGTCTCGCATATCTCGGTGGACACCCGTTATTCGTTTGTGGAGGAAGAGGGGAAGAGGGAGTGAGAGGAGAGGGGTGGTAATGAAGAAAATGAAAATTGTATTTGAGGAAAGGAAATCACGCAGGAACTGTCTCGCATATCTCGGTGGACACCCGTTATTCGTTTGTGGAGGAAGAGGGGAAGAGGGAGTGAGAGGAGACGGGTGGTAATGAAGAAAATGAAAATTGTATTTGGGGAAAGGAAATTACGCAGGAACTGTCTCGCATATCTCGGTGGACACCCGTTATTCGTTTGTGGAGGAAGAGGGGAAGAGGGAGTGAGAGGAGACGGGCGGTAATGAAGAAAATGAAAATTGTATTTGAGGAAAAAAATTACGCAGGAACTGTCTCGCATATGTCGGTGGACACCCGTTATTCGTTTGTAGAGGAAGAGGGGAAGAGGGAGTGAGAGGAGACGGGTGGTAATGAACAAAATGAAAATTGTATTTGAGGAAAAAAATTACGCAGGAACTGTCTCGCATATCTCGGTGGACACCCGTTATTCGTTTGTGGAGGAAGGGGTGAAGAGGGATTGAGAGGACTCGGGTGGTAATGAAGAAAATGAAAATTGTATTTGCGGAAAAAAAATTACGGAGGAACTGTCTCGCATATCTCGGTGGACACCCGTTATTCGTTTGTGGTGGAAGAGGGGAAGAGGGAGTGAGAGGAGACGGGTGGTAATGAAGAAAATGAAAATTGTACTTGAGGAAAGGAAATTACGCAGGAACTGTCTCATATAACTCGGTGGACACCCGTTATTCGTTTGTGGAGGAATGGGGGAAGAGGGAGTGAGAGGAGAGGGGTGGTAATGAAGGAAATGAAAATTGTATTTGAGGAAAGGAAATTACGCAGTAACTGTCTCGAATATCTCAGTGGACACCCGTTATTCGTTTGGGAAGGAAGGGGGAAGAAGGAGTGAAAGGAGACTGGTGGTAATGAAGAAAATGAAAATTGTATTTGAGGAAAGGAAATTACGCAGGAACTGTCTCATATATCTCGGTGGACACCCGTTATTCGTTTGTGGAGAAAGGGGGGAAGTGGGAGTGAGAGGAGAGGGGTGGTAATGAAGGAAATGAAAATTGTATTTGAGGAAAGGAAATTACGCAGTAACTGTCTCGCATGTCTCAGTGGACCTCGTTATTCGTTTGTGGAGGATGGGGGGAAGAGGGAGTGAGAGGAGACGGGTGGTAATGAAGAAAATGAAAATTGTATTTGAGGAAAGGAAATTACGCAGGACCTGTCTCATATATCTCGGTGGACACCCGTTATTCGTTTCTGGAGAAAGGGGGGAAGAGGGAGTGAGAGGAGAGGGGTGGTAATGAAGAAAACGAAAATTGTATTTGAGGAAAGGAAATTACGCAGGAACTGTCTCGCATATCTCGGTGGACGCCCGTTATTCGTTTGTGGCGGAAGAGGGGAAGAGGGAGTGAGAGGAGACAGGTGGTAATGAAGAAAATGAAAATTGTATTTGAGGAAAGGAAATTACGCAGGAACTGTCTCGCATATCTCAGTGGACACCCGTTATTCGTTTGTAGAGGAAGAGGGGAAGAGGGAGTGAGAGGAGACGGGTGGTAATGAAGAAAATGAAAATTGTATTTGAGGAAAGGAAATTACGCAGGAACTGTCTCGTATATCTCGGTGGACACCCGTTATTCGTTTGTAGAGGAAGAGGGGAAGAGGGAGTGAGAGGAGACGGGTGGTAATGAAGAAAACGAAAATTGTATTTGAGGAAAGGAAATTACGCAGGAACTGTCACGCATATCTCGGTGGACACCCGTTATTCGTTTGTGGAGGAAGGGGGGAAGAGGGAGTGAGAGGAGACGGTTGGTAATGAAGAAAATGAAAATTGTATTTGAGGAAAAGAAATTACGCAGGAACTGTCTCGCATATCTCGGTGGACACCCGTTATTCGTTTGTGGAGGAAGGGGGGAAGAGGGAGTGAGAGGAGAGGGGTGGTAATGAAGAAAATGAAAATTGTATTTGAGGAAAGGAAATTACGCAGGAACTGTCTCGCATATCTCGGTGGACACCCGTTATTCGTTTGTGGAGGAAGGGGGGAAGAGGGAGTGAGAGGAGACGGGTGGAAATGAAGAAAATGAAAATTGTATTTGAGGAAAGGAAATTACACAGGAACTCTCTCGCATATCTCGGTGGACACCCGTTATTCGTTTGTGGAGGAAGGGGGTAAGAGGGAGTGAGAGGAGAGGGGTGGTAATGAAGAAAATGAAAATTGTATTTGAGGAAAGGAAATTACGCAGGAACTGTCTCGCATATCTCGGCGGACACCCGTTATTCGTTTGTGGAGGAAGGGGGAAGAGGGAGTGAGAGGAGACGGGTGGAAATGAAGAAAATGAAAATTGTATTTGAGGAAAGGAAATTACGCAGCAACTGTCTCGCATATCTCGGTGGACACCCGTTATTCGTTTGTGGAGGAGGGGGGGAAGAGGGAGTGAGAGGAGACGGGTGGTAATGAAGAAAATGAAAATTGTATTTGAGGAAAGGAAATTACGCAGGAACTGTCTCGCATATCTCGGTGGACACCCGTTATTCGTTTGTGGTGGAAGAGGGGAAGAGGACGTGAGAGGAGACGGGTGGTTATGAAGAAAACGAAAATTGTATTTGAGGAAAGGAAATTACGCAGAACTGTCTCGCATATGTCGGTGGACACCCGTTATTCGTTTGTAGAGGAAGAGGGGAAGAGGGAGTGAGAGGAGACGGGTGGTAATGAAGAAAATGGAAATTGTATTTGAGGAAAGGAAATTACGGAGGAACTGTGTCATATATCTCGGTGGACATCCGTTAATCGTTTGCGGAGGAAGGGGGGAAGAGGGAGTGAGAGGAGAGGGGTGGTAATGAAGAAAATGAAAATTGTATTTGAGGAAAGGAAATTACGCAGGAACTGTCTCGCATATCTCGGGGGACACCCGTTATTCGTTTGTGGAGGAAGAGGGGAAGAGGGAGTGAGAGGAGAGGGGTGGTAATGAAGAAAATGAAAATTGTATTTGAGGAAAGGAAATTACGCAGGAACTGTCTCGCATATCTCGGTGGACACCCGTTATTCGTTTGTGGAGGAAGAGGGGAAGAGGGAGTGAGGAGACGGGTGGTAATGAAGAAAATGAAAATTGTATTTGGGGAAAGGAAATTACGCAGGAACTGTCTCGCATATCTCGGTGGACACCCGTTATTCGTTTGTGGAGGAAGAGAGGAAGAGGGAGTGAGAGGAGACGGGTGGTAATGAAGAAAATGAAAATTGTATTTGAGGAAAAAAAATTACGCAGGAACTGTCTCGCATATGTCGGTGGACACCCGTTATTCGTTTGTAGAGGAAGAGGGGAAGAGGGAGTGAGAGGAGACGGGTGGTAATGAAGAAAATGAAAATTGTATTTGAGGAAAAAAAATTACGCAGGAACTGTCTCGCATATCTCGGTGGACACCCGTTATTCGTTTGTGGAGGAAGGGGTGAAGAGGGAGTGAGAGGACACGGGTGGTAATGAAGAAAATGAAAATTGTATTTGAGGAAAAAAAATTACGCAGGAACTGTCTCGCATATCTCGGTGGACACCCGTTATTCGTTTGTGGAGGAAGGGGTGAAGAGGGAGTGAGAGGACACGGGTGGTAATGAAGAAAATGAAAATTGTATTTGAGGAAAGGAAATTACGCAGGAACTGTGTCATATATCTCGGTGGACATCCGTTATTCGTTTGCGGAGGAAGGGGGGAAGAGGGAGTGAGAGGAGAGGGGTGGTAATGAAGAAAATGAAAATTGTATTTGAGGAAAGGAAATTACGCAGGAACTGTCTCGCATATCTCGGTGGACACCCGTTATTCGTTTGTGGAGGAAGAGGGGAAGAGGGAGTGAGAGGAGAGGGGTGGTAATGAAGGAAATGAAAATTGTATTTGAGGAAAGGAAATTACGCAGGAACTGTCTCGCATGTCTCGGTGGACACCCGTTATTCGTTTGTGGAGGAAGGGGGGAAAGGGAGTGAGAGGAGATGGGTGGTATTGAAGAAATGAAAATTGTATTTCAGGAAAGGAAATTACGCAGTAACTGTCTCGAATATCTCAGTGGACACCCGTTATTCGTTTGGGAAGGAAGGGGGGAAGAGGGAGTGAAAGGAGACGGGTGGTAATGAAGAAAATGAAAATTGTATTTGAGGAAAGGAAATTACGCAGTAACTGTCTCGCATGTCTCGGTGGACCCCCGTTATTCGTTTGTGGAGGAAGGGGGGAAGAGGGAGTGAGAGGAGACGGGTGGTAATGAAGAAAATGAAAATTGTATTTGAGGAAAGGAAATTACGCAGGAACTGTCTCATATATCTCGGTGGACACCCGTTATTCGTTTTTGGAGAAAGGGGGGAAGAGGGAGTGAGAGGAGAGGGGTGGTAATGAAGAAAATGAAAATTGTATTTGAGGAAAGGAAATTACGCAGGAACTGTCTCGCATATCTCGGTGGACACCCGTTATTCGTTTGTGGAGGAAGAGGGGAAGAGGGAGTGAGAGGAGATGGGTGGTAATGAAGAAAATGAAAATTGTATTTGGGGAAAGGAAATTACGCAGGAACTGTCTCGCATATCTCGGTGGACACCCGTTATTCGTTTGTGGAGGAAGAGGGGAAGAGGGAGTGAGAGGAGACGGGCGGTAATGAAGGAAATGAAAATTGTATTTGAGGAAAGGAAATTACGCAGTAACTGTCTCGCATGTCTCGGTGGACCTCGTTATTCGTTTGTGGAGGAAGGGGGGAAGAGGGAGTGAGAGGAGACGGGTGGTAATGAAGAAAATGAAAATTGTATTTGAGGAAAGGAAATTACACAGGAACTGTCTCGCATATCTCGGTGGACACCCGTTATTCGTTTGTGGAGGAAGGGGGTAAGAGGGAGTGAGAGGAGAGGGGTGGTAATGAAGAAAATGAAAATTGTATTTGAGGAAAGGAAATTACGCAGGAACTGTCTCGCATATCTCGGCGGACACCCGTTATTCGTTTGTGGAGGAAGGGGGAAGAGGGAGTGAGAGGAGACGGGTGGAAATGAAGAAAATGAAAATTGTATTTGAGGAAAGGAAATTACGCAGGAACTGTCTCGCATATCTCGGTGGACACCCGTTATTCGTTTGTGGAGGAAGGGGGGAAGAGGGAGTGAGAGGAGACGGGTGGTAATGAAGAAAATGAAAATTGTATTTGAGGAAAGGAAATTACGCAGGAACTGTCTCGCATATCTCGGTGGACACCCGTTATTCGTTTGTGGTGGAAGAGGGGAAGAGGACGTGAGAGGAGACGGGTGGTTATGAAGAAAACGAAAATTGTATTTGAGGAAAGGAAATTACGCAGAACTGTCTCGCATATCTCGGCGCACACCCGTTATTCGTTTGTGGAGGAAGGGGGAAGAGGGAGTGAGAGGAGACGGGTGGAAATGAAGAAAATGAAAATTGTATTTGAGGAAAGGAAATTACGCAGGAACTGTCTCGCATATCTCGGTGGACACCCGTTATTCGTTTGTGGAGGAAGGGGGGAAGAGGGAGTGAGAGGAGACGGGTGGTAATGAAGAAAATGAAAATTGTATTTGAGGAAAGGAAATTACGCAGGAACTGTCTCGCATATCTCGGTGGACACCCGTTATTCGTTTGTAGAGGAAGAGGGGAAGAGGGAGTGAGAGGAGACGGGTGGTAATGAAGAAAATGAAAATTGTATTTGAGGAAAGGAAATTACGGAGGAACTGTGTCATATATCTCGGTGGACATCCGTTATTCGTTTGCGGAGGAAGGGGGGAAGAGGGAGTGAGAGGAGAGGGGTGGTAATGAAGAAAATGAAAATTGTATTTGAGGAAAGGAAATTACGCAGGAACTGTCTCGCATATCTCGGTGGACACCCGTTATTCGTTTGTGGAGGAAGAGGGGAAGAGGGAGTGAGAGGAGAGGGGTGGTAATGAAGAAAATGAAAATTGTATTTGAGGAAAGAAAATTACGCAGGAACTGTCTCGCATATCTCGGTGGACACCCGTTATTCGTTTGTGGAGGAAGGGGTGAAGAGGGAGTGAGAGGACACGGGTGGTAATGAAGGAAATGAAAATTGTATTTGAGGAAAGGAAATTACGCAGGAACTGTCTCGCATATCTTGGTGGAAACCCGTTATTCGTTTGTGGAGGAAGGGGGGAAGAGGGAGTGAGAGGAGACGGGTGGTAATGAAGAAAATGAAAATTGTATTTGAGGAAAGGAAATTACGCAGGAACTGTGTCATATATCTCGGTGGACATCCCTTATTCGTTTGCGGAGGAAGGGGGGAAGAGGGAGTGAGAGGAGAGGGGTGGTAATGAAGAAAATGAAAAATGTATTTGAGGAAAGGAAATTACGCAGGAACTGTCTCGCATATCTCGGTGGACACCCGTTATTCGTTTGTGGAGGAAGAGGGGAAGAGGGAGTGAGAGGAGAGGGGTGGTAATGAAGAAAATGAAAATTGTATTTGAGGAAAGGAAATCACGCAGGAACTGTCTCGCATATCTCGGTGGACACCCGTTATTCGTTTGTGGAGGAAGAGGGGAAGAGGGAGTGAGAGGAGACGGGTGGTAATGAAGAAAATGAAAATTGTATTTGGGGAAAGGAAATTACGCAGGAACTGTCTCGCATATCTCGGTGGACACCCGTTATTCGTTTGTGGAGGAAGAGGGGAAGAGGGAGTGAGAGGAGACGGGCGGTAATGAAGAAAATGAAAATTGTATTTGAGGAAAAAAATTACGCAGGAACTGTCTCGCATATGTCGGTGGACACCCGTTATTCGTTTGTAGAGGAAGAGGGGAAGAGGGAGTGAGAGGAGACGGGTGGTAATGAACAAAATGAAAATTGTATTTGAGGAAAAAAATTACGCAGGAACTGTCTCGCATATCTCGGTGGACACCCGTTATTCGTTTGTGGAGGAAGGGGTGAAGAGGGATTGAGAGGACACGGGTGGTAATGAAGAAAATGAAAATTGTATTTGCGGAAAAAAAATTACGGAGGAACTGTCTCGCATATCTCGGTGGACACCCGTTATTCGTTTGTGGTGGAAGAGGGGAAGAGGGAGTGAGAGGAGACTGGTGGTAATGAAGAAAATGAAAATTGTATTTGAGGAAAGGAAATTACGCAGGAACTGTCTCATATATCTCGGTGGACACCCGTTATTCGTTTGTGGAGAAAGGGGGGAAGTGGGAGTGAGAGGAGAGGGGTGGTAATGAAGGAAATGAAAATTGTATTTGAGGAAAGGAAATTACGCAGTAACTGTCTCGCATGTCTCAGTGGACCTCGTTATTCGTTTGTGGAGGAAGGGGGGAAGAGGGAGTGAGAGGAGACGGGTGGTAATGAAGAAAATGAAAATTGTATTTGAGGAAAGGAAATTACGCAGGACCTGTCTCATATATCTCGGTGGACACCCGTTATTCGTTTTTGGAGAAAGGGGGGAAGAGGGAGTGAGAGGAGAGGGGTGGTAATGAAGAAAACGAAAATTGTATTTGAGGAAAGGAAATTACGCAGGAACTGTCTCGCATATCTCGGTGGACACCCGTTATTCGTTTGTGGCGGAAGAGGGGAAGAGGGAGTGAGAGGAGACAGGTGGTAATGAAGAAAATGAAAATTGTATTTGAGGAAAGGAAATTACGCAGGAACTGTCTCGCATATCTCAGTGGACACCCGTTATTCGTTTGTAGAGGAAGAGGGGAAGAGGGAGTGAGAGGAGACGGGTGGTAATGAAGAAAATGAAAATTGTATTTGAGGAAAGGAAATTACGCAGGAACTGTCTCGTATATCTCGGTGGACACCCGTTATTCGTTTGTAGAGGAAGAGGGGAAGAGGGAGTGAGAGGAGACGGGTGGTAATGAAGAAAACGAAAATTGTATTTGAGGAAAGGAAATTACGCAGGAACTGTCACGCATATCTCGGTGGACACCCGTTATTCGTTTGTGGAGGAAGGGGGGAAGAGGGAGTGAGAGGAGACGGTTGGTAATGAAGAAAATGAAAATTGTATTTGAGGAAAAGAAATTACGCAGGAACTGTCTCGCATATCTCGGTGGACACCCGTTATTCGTTTGTGGAGGAAGGGGGGAAGAGGGAGTGAGAGGAGAGGGGTGGTAATGAAGAAAATGAAAATTGTATTTGAGGAAAGGAAATTACGCAGGAACTGTCTCGCATATCTCGGTGGACACCCGTTATTCGTTTGTGGAGGAAGGGGGGAAGAGGGAGTGAGAGGAGACGGGTGGAAATGAAGAAAATGAAAATTGTATTTGAGGAAAGGAAATTACACAGGAACTCTCTCGCATATCTCGGTGGACACCCGTTATTCGTTTGTGGAGGAAGGGGGTAAGAGGGAGTGAGAGGAGAGGGGTGGTAATGAAGAAAATGAAAATTGTATTTGAGGAAAGGAAATTACGCAGGAACTGTCTCGCATATCTCGGCGGACACCCGTTATTCGTTTGTGGAGGAAGGGGGAAGAGGGAGTGAGAGGAGACGGGTGGAAATGAATAAAATGAAAATTGTATTTGAGGAAAGGAAATTACGCAGCAACTGTCTCGCATATCTCGGTGGACACCCGTTATTCGTTTGTGGAGGAGGGGGGGAAGAGGGAGTGAGAGGAGACGGGTGGTAATGAAGAAAATGAAAATTGTATTTGAGGAAAGGAAATTACGCAGGAACTGTCTCGCATATCTCGGTGGACACCCGTTATTCGTTTGTGGTGGAAGAGGGGAAGAGGACGTGAGAGGAGACGGGTGGTTATGAAGAAAACGAAAATTGTATTTGAGGAAAGGAAATTACGCAGAACTGTCTCGCATATGTCGGTGGACACCCGTTATTCGTTTGTAGAGGAAGAGGGGAAGAGGGAGTGAGAGGAGACGGGTGGTAATGAAGAAAATGGAAATTGTATTTGAGGAAAGGAAATTACGGAGGAACTGTGTCATATATCTCGGTGGACATCCGTTAATCGTTTGCGGAGGAAGGGGGGAAGAGGGAGTGAGAGGAGAGGGGTGGTAATGAAGAAAATGAAAATTGTATTTGAGGAAAGGAAATTACGCAGGAACTGTCTCGCATATCTCGGGGGACACCCGTTATTCGTTTGTGGAGGAAGAGGGGAAGAGGGAGTGAGAGGAGAGGGGTGGTAATGAAGAAAATGAAAATTGTATTTGAGGAAAGGAAATTACGCAGGAACTGTCTCGCATATCTCGGTGGACACCCGTTATTCGTTTGTGGAGGAAGAGGGGAAGAGGGAGTGAGGAGACGGGTGGTAATGAAGAAAATGAAAATTGTATTTGGGGAAAGGAAATTACGCAGGAACTGTCTCGCATATCTCGGTGGACACCCGTTATTCGTTTGTGGAGGAAGAGAGGAAGAGGGAGTGAGAGGAGACGGGTGGTAATGAAGAAAATGAAAATTGTATTTGAGGAAAAAAAATTACGCAGGAACTGTCTCGCATATGTCGGTGGACACCCGTTATTCGTTTGTAGAGGAAGAGGGGAAGAGGGAGTGAGAGGAGACGGGTGGTAATGAAGAAAATGAAAATTGTATTTGAGGAAAAAAAATTACGCAGGAACTGTCTCGCATATCTCGGTGGACACCCGTTATTCGTTTGTGGAGGAAGGGGTGAAGAGGGAGTGAGAGGACACGGGTGGTAATGAAGAAAATGAAAATTGTATTTGAGGAAAAAAAATTACGCAGGAACTGTCTCGCATATCTCGGTGGACACCCGTTATTCGTTTGTGGAGGAAGGGGTGAAGAGGGAGTGAGAGGACACGGGTGGTAATGAAGAAAATGAAAATTGTATTTGAGGAAAGGAAATTACGCAGGAACTGTGTCATATATCTCGGTGGACATCCGTTATTCGTTTGCGGAGGAAGGGGGGAAGAGGGAGTGAGAGGAGAGGGGTGGTAATGAAGAAAATGAAAATTGTATTTGAGGAAAGGAAATTACGCAGGAACTGTCTCGCATATCTCGGTGGACACCCGTTATTCGTTTGTGGAGGAAGAGGGGAAGAGGGAGTGAGAGGAGAGGGGTGGTAATGAAGGAAATGAAAATTGTATTTGAGGAAAGGAAATTACGCAGGAACTGTCTCGCATGTCTCGGTGGACACCCGTTATTCGTTTGTGGAGGAAGGGGGGAAAGGGAGTGAGAGGAGATGGGTGGTATTGAAGAAATGAAAATTGTATTTCAGGAAAGGAAATTACGCAGTAACTGTCTCGAATATCTCAGTGGACACCCGTTATTCGTTTGGGAAGGAAGGGGGGAAGAGGGAGTGAAAGGAGACGGGTGGTAATGAAGAAAATGAAAATTGTATTTGAGGAAAGGAAATTACGCAGTAACTGTCTCGCATGTCTCGGTGGACCCCCGTTATTCGTTTGTGGAGGAAGGGGGGAAGAGGGAGTGAGAGGAGACGGGTGGTAATGAAGAAAATGAAAATTGTATTTGAGGAAAGGAAATTACGCAGGAACTGTCTCATATATCTCGGTGGACACCCGTTATTCGTTTTTGGAGAAAGGGGGGAAGAGGGAGTGAGAGGAGAGGGGTGGTAATGAAGAAAATGAAAATTGTATTTGAGGAAAGGAAATTACGCAGGAACTGTCTCGCATATCTCGGTGGACACCCGTTATTCGTTTGTGGAGGAAGAGGGGAAGAGGGAGTGAGAGGAGATGGGTGGTAATGAAGAAAATGAAAATTGTATTTGGGGAAAGGAAATTACGCAGGAACTGTCTCGCATATCTCGGTGGACACCCGTTATTCGTTTGTGGAGGAAGAGGGGAAGAGGGAGTGAGAGGAGACGGGCGGTAATGAAGGAAATGAAAATTGTATTTGAGGAAAGGAAATTACGCAGTAACTGTCTCGCATGTCTCGGTGGACCTCGTTATTCGTTTGTGGAGGAAGGGGGGAAGAGGGAGTGAGAGGAGACGGGTGGTAATGAAGAAAATGAAAATTGTATTTGAGGAAAGGAAATTACGCAGGACCTGTCTCATATATCTCGGTGGACACCCGTTATTCGTTTTTGGAGAAACGGGGGAAGAGGGAGTGAGAGGAGAGGGGTGGTAATGAAGAAAACGAAAATTGTATTTGAGGAAAGGAAATTACGCAGGAACTGTCTCGCATATCTCGGTGGACACCCGTTATTCGTTTGTGGCGGAAGAGGGGAAGAGGGAGTGAGAGGAGACAGGTGGTAATGAAGAAAATGAAAATTGTATTTGAGGAAAGGAAATTACGCAGGAACTGTCTCGCATATCTCAGTGGACACCCGTTATTCGTTTGTAGAGGAAGAGGGGAAGAGGGAGTGAGAGGAGACGGGTGGTAATGAAGAAAATGAAAATTGTATTTGAGGAAAGGAAATTACGCAGGAACTGTCTCGTATATCTCGGTGGACACCCGTTATTCGTTTGTAGAGGAAGAGGGGAAGAGGGAGTGAGAGGAGACGGGTGGTAATGAAGAAAACGAAAATTGTATTTGAGGAAAGGAAATTACGCAGGAACTGTCTCGTATATCTCGGTGGACACCCGTTATTCGTTTTTGGAGGAAGACGGGAAGAGGGAGTGAGAGGAGACGGGTGGTAATGAAGAAAACGGAAATTGTATTTGAGGAAAGAAAATTACGCAGGAACTGTCTCGCATATCTAGGTGGACACCCGTTATTGGTTTGTGGAGGAAGGGGTGAAGAGGGAGTGAGAGGACACGGGTGGTAATGAAGAAAATGAATATTGTATTTGAGGAAAGGAAATTACGCAGGAACTGTCACGCATATCTCGGTGGACACCCGTTATTCGTTTGTGGAGGAAGGGGGGAAGAGGGAGTGAGAGGAGACGGTTGGTAATGAAGAAAATGAAAATTGTATTTGAGGAAAAGAAATTACACAGGAACTGTCTCGCATATCTCGGTGGACACCCGTTATTCGTTTGTGGAGGAAGGGGGGAAGAGGGAGTGAGAGGAGAGGGGTGGTAATGAAGAAAATGAAAATTGTATTTGAGGAAAGGAAATTACGCAGGAACTGTCTCGTATATCTCGGTGGACACCCGTTATTCGTTTTTGGAGGAAGAGGGGAAGAGGGAGTGAGAGGAGACGGGTGGTAATGAAGAAAACGAAAATTGTATTTGAGGAAAGAAAATTACGCAGGAACTGTCTCGCATATCTCGGTGGACACCCGTTATTGGTTTGTGGAGGAAGGGGTGAAGAGGGAGTGCGAGGACACGGGTGGTAATGAAGAAAATGAAAATTGTACTTGAGGAAAGGAAATTACGCAGGAACTGTCTCGCATATCTCGGTGGACACCCGTTATTCGTTTGTGGTGGAAGAGGGGAAGAGGACGTGAGAGGAGACGGGTGGTAATGAAGAAAATGAAAATTGTATTTGAGGAAAGGAAATTACGCAGGAACTGTCTCGCATATCTCGGTGGACACCCGTTATTCGTTTGTGGAGGAAGGGGGAAGAGGGAGTGAGAGGAGAGGGGTGGTAATGAAGAAAATGAAAATTGTATTTGAGGAAAGGAAATTACGCAGGAACTGTCTCGCATATCTCGGTGGACACCCGTTATTCGTTTGTGGAGGAAGGGGGGAAGAGGGAGTGAGAGGAGACGGGTGGAAATGAAGAAAATGAAAATTGTATTTGAGGAAAGGAAATTACACAGGAACTGTCTCGCATATCTCGGTGGACACCCGTTATTCGTTTGTGGAGGAAGGGGGTAAGAGGGAGTGAGAGGAGAGGGGTGGTAATGAAGAAAATGAAAATTGTATTTGAGGAAAGGAAATTACGCAGGAACTGTCTCGCATATCTCGGCGGACACCCGTTATTCGTTTGTGGAGGAAGGGGGAAGAGGGAGTGAGAGGAGACGGGTGGAAATGAAGAAAATGAAAATTGTATTTGAGGAAAGGAAATTACGCAGGAACTGTCTCGCATATCTCGGTGGACACCCGTTATTCGTTTGTGGAGGAAGGGGGGAAGAGGGAGTGAGAGGAGACGGGTGGTAATGAAGAAAATGAAAATTGTATTTGAGGAAAGGAAATTACGCAGGAACTGTCTCGCATATCTCGGTGGACACCCGTTATTCGTTTGTGGTGGAAGAGGGGAAGAGGACGTGAGAGGAGACGGGTGGTTATGAAGAAAACGAAAATTGTATTTGAGGAAAGGAAATTACGCAGAACTGTCTCGCATATCTCGGCGGACACCCGTTATTCGTTTGTGGAGGAAGGGGGAAGAGGGAGTGAGAGGAGACGGGTGGAAATGAAGAAAATGAAAATTGTATTTGAGGAAAGGAAATTACGCAGGAACTGTCTCGCATATCTCGGTGGACACCCGTTATTCGTTTGTGGAGGAAGGGGGGAAGAGGGAGTGAGAGGAGACGGGTGGTAATGAAGAAAATGAAAATTGTATTTGAGGAAAGGAAATTACGCAGGAACTGTCTCGCATATCTCGGTGGACACCCGTTATTCGTTTGTAGAGGAAGAGGGGAAGAGGGAGTGAGAGGAGACGGGTGGTAATGAAGAAAATGAAAATTGTATTTGAGGAAAGGAAATTACGGAGGAACTGTGTCATATATCTCGGTGGACATCCGTTATTCGTTTGCGGAGGAAGGGGGGAAGAGGGAGTGAGAGGAGAGGGGTGGTAATGAAGAAAATGAAAATTGTATTTGAGGAAAGGAAATTACGCAGGAACTGTCTCGCATATCTCGGTGGACACCCGTTATTCGTTTGTGGAGGAAGAGGGGAAGAGGGAGTGAGAGGAGAGGGGTGGTAATGAAGAAAATGAAAATTGTATTTGAGGAAAGAAAATTACGCAGGAACTGTCTCGCATATCTCGGTGGACACCCGTTATTCGTTTGTGGAGGAAGGGGTGAAGAGGGAGTGAGAGGACACGGGTGGTAATGAAGAAAATGAAAATTGTATTTGAGGAAAGGAAATTACGCAGGAACTGTCTCGCATATCTCGGTGGAAACCCGTTATTCGTTTGTGGAGGAAGGGGGGAAGAGGGAGTGAGAGGAGACGGGTGGTAATGAAGAAAATGAAAATTGTATTTGAGGAAAGGAAATTACGCAGGAACTGTGTCATATATCTCGGTGGACATCCGTTATTCGTTTGCGGAGGAAGGGGGGAAGAGGGAGTGAGAGGAGAGAGGTGGTAATGAAGAAAATGAAAAATGTATTTGAGGAAAGGAAATTACGCAGGAACTGTCTCGCATATCTCGGTGGACACCCGTTATTCGTTTGTGGAGGAAGAGGGAGTGAGAGGAGAGGGGTGGTAATGAAGAAAATGAAAATTGTATTTGAGGAAAGGAAATCACGCAGGAACTGTCTCGCATATCTCGGTGGACACCCTTTATTCGTTTGTGGAGGAAGAGGGGAAGAGGGAGTGAGAGGAGACGGGTGGTAATGAAGAAAATGAAAATTGTATTTGGGGAAAGGAAATTACGCAGGAACTGTCTCGCATATCTCGGTGGACACCCGTTATTCGTTTGTGGAGGAAGAGGGGAAGAGGGAGTGAGAGGAGACGGGCGGTAATGAAGAAAATGAAAATTGTATTTGAGGAAAAAAATTACGCAGGAACTGTCTCGCATATGTCGGTGGACACCCGTTATTCGTTTGTAGAGGAAGAGGGGAAGAGGGAGTGAGAGGAGACGGGTGGTAATGAACAAAATGAAAATTGTATTTGAGGAAAAAAATTACGCAGGAACTGTCTCGCATATCTCGGTGGACACCCGTTATTCGTTTGTGGAGGAAGGGGTGAAGAGGGATTGAGAGGACATGGGTGGTAATGAAGAAAATGAAAATTGTATTTGCGGAAAAAAAATTACGGAGGAACTGTCTCGCATATCTCGGTGGACACCCGTTATTCGTTTGTGGTGGAAGAGGGGAAGAGGGAGTGAGAGGAGACGGGTGGTAATGAAGAAAATGAAAATTGTATTTGAGGAAAGGAAATTACGCAGGAACTGTCTCATATAGCTCGGTGGACACCCGTTATTCGTTTGTGGAGGAATGGGGGAAGAGGGAGTGAGAGGAGAGGGGTGGTAATGAAGGAAATGAAAATTGTATTTGAGGAAAGGAAATTACGCAGGAACTGTCTCGCATGTCTCGGTGGACACCCGTTATTCGTTTGTGGAGGAAGGGGGGAAAGGGAGTGAGAGGAGATGGGTGGTATTGAAGAAATGAAAATTGTATTTCAGGAAAGGAAATTACGCAGTAACTGTCTCGAATATCTCAGTGGACACCCGTTATTCGTTTGGGAAGGAAGGGGGAAGAGGGAGTGAAAGGAGACTGGTGGTAATGAAGAAAATGAAAATTGTATTTGAGGAAAGGAAATTACGCAGGAACTGTCTCATATATCTCGGTGGACACCCGTTATTCGTTTGTGGAGAAAGGGGGGAAGAGGGAGTGAGAGGAGAGGGGTGGTAATGAAGGAAATGAAAATTTTATTTGAGGAAAGGAAATTACGCAGTAACTGTCTCGCATGTCTCGGTGGACCTCGTTATTCGTTTGTGGAGGAAGGGGGGAAGAGGGAGTGAGAGGAGACGGGTGGTAATGAAGAAAATGAAAATTGTATTTGAGGAAAGGAAATTACGCAGGACCTGTCTCATATATCTCGGTGGACACCCGTTATTCGTTTTTGGAGAAAGGGGGGAAGAGGGAGTGAGAGGAGAGGGGTGGTAATGAAGAAAACGAAAATTGTATTTGAGGAAAGGAAATTACGCAGGAACTGTCTCGCATATCTCGGTGGACACCCGTTATTCGTTTGTGGCGGAAGAGGGGAAGAGGGAGTGAGAGGAGACAGGTGGTAATGAAGAAAATGAAAATTGTATTTGAGGAAAGGAAATTACGCAGGAACTGTCTCGCATATCTCAGTGGACACCCGTTATTCGTTTGTAGAGGAAGAGGGGAAGAGGGAGTGAGAGGAGACGGGTGGTAATGAAGAAAATGAAAATTGTATTTGAGGAAAGGAAATTACGCAGGAACTGTCTCGTATATCTCGGTGGACACCCGTTATTCGTTTGTAGAGGAAGAGGGGAAGAGGGAGTAAGAGGAGACGGGTGGTAATGAAGAAAACGAAAATTGTATTTGAGGAAAGGAAATTACGCAGGAACCTTCTCGTATATCTCGGTGGACACCCGTTATTCGTTTTTGGAGGAAGACGGGAAGAGGGAGTGAGAGGAGACGGGTGGTAATGAAGAAAACGAAAATTGTATTTGAGGAAAGAAAATTACGCAGGAACTGTCTCGCATATCTAGGTGGACACCCGTTATTGGTTTGTGGAGGAAGGGGTGAAGAGGGAGTGAGAGGACACGGGTGGTAATGAAGAAAATGAAAATTGTATTTGAGGAAAGGAAATTACGCAGGAACTGTCACGCATATCTCGGTGGACACCCGTTATTCGTTTGTGGAGGAATGGGGGGAAGAGGGAGTGAGAGGAGACGGTTGGTAATGAAGAAAATGAAAATTGTATTTGAGGAAAGGAAATTACACAGGAACTGTCTCGCATATCTCGGTGGACACCCGTTATTCGTTTGTGGAGGAAGGGGGTAAGAGGGAGTGAGAGGAGAGGGGTGGTAATGAAGAAAATGAAAATTGTATTTGAGGAAAGGAAATTACGCAGGAACTGTCTCGCATATCTCGGCGGACACCCGTTATTCGTTTGTGGAGGAAGGGGGAAGAGGGAGTGAGAGGAGACGGGTGGAAATGAAGAAAATGAAAATTGTATTTGAGGAAAGGAAATTACGCAGCAACTGTCTCGCATATCTCGGTGGACACCCGTTATTCGTTTGTGGAGGAAGGGGGAAGAGGGAGTGAGAGGAGACGGGTGGTAATGAAGAAAATGAAAATTGTATTTGAGGAAAGGAAATTACGCAGGAACTGTCTCGCATATCTCGGTGGACACCCGTTATTCGTTTGTGGTGGAAGAGGGGAAGAGGACGTGAGAGGAGACGGGTGGTTATGAAGAAAACGAAAATTGTATTTGAGGAAAGGAAATTACGCAGAACTGTCTCGCATATGTCGGTGGACACCCGTTATTCGTTTGTAGAGGAAGAAGGGAAGAGGGAGTGAGAGGAGACGGGTGGTAATGAAGAAAATGAAAATTGTATTTGAGGAAAGGAAATTACGGAGGAACTGTGTCATATATCTCGGTGGACATCCGTTATTCGTTTGCGGAGGAAGGGGGGAAGAGGGAGTGAGAGGAGAGGGGTGGTAATGAAGAAAATGAAAATTGTATTTGAGGAAAGGAAATTACGCAGGAACTGTCTCGCATATCTCGGTGGACACCCGTTATTCGTTTGTGGAGGAAGAGGGGAAGAGGGAGTGAGAGGAGAGGGGTGGTAATGAAGAAAATGAAAATTGTATTTGAGGAAAGGAAATTACGCAGGAACTGTCTCGCATATCTCGGTGGACACCCGTTATTCGTTTGTGGAGGAAGAGGGGAAGAGGGAGTGTGAGGAGACGGGTGGTAATGAAGAAAATGAAAATTGTATTTGGGGAAAGGAAATTACGCAGGAACTGTCTCGCATATCTCGGTGGACACCCGTTATTCGTTTGTGGAGGAAGAGAGGAAGAGGGAGTGAGAGGAGACGGGTGGTAATGAAGAAAATGAAAATTGTATTTGAGGAAAAAAAATTACGCAGGAACTGTCTCGCATATGTCGGTGGACACCCGTTATTCGTTTGTAGAGGAAGAGGGGAAGAGGGAGTGAGAGGAGACGGGTGGTAATGAAGAAAATGAAAATTGTATTTGAGGAAAAAAATTTACGCAGGAACTGTCTCGCATATCTCGGTGGACACCCGTTATTCGTTTGTGGAGGAAGGGGTGAAGAGGGAGTGAGAGGACACGGGTGGTAATGAAGAAAATGAAAATTGTATTTGAGGAAAAAAAATTACGCAGGAACTGTCTCGCATATCTCGGTGGAGTCCCGTTATTCGTTTGTGGTGGAAGAGGGGAAGAGGGAGTGAGAGGAGACGGGTGGTAATGAAGAAAATGAAAATTGTATTTGAGGAAAGGAAATTACGCAGGAACTGTCTCGCATATCTCAGTGGACACCCGTTATTCGTTTGTAGAGGAAGAGGGGAAGAGGGAGTGAGAGGAGACGGGTGGTAATGAAGAAAATGAAAATTGTATTTGAGGAAAGGAAATTACGCAGGAACTGTCTCGTATATCTCGGTGGACACCCGTTATTCGTTTGTAGAGGAAGAGGGGAAGAGGGAGTGAGAGGAGACGGGTGGTAATGAAGAAAACGAAAATTGTATTTGAGGAAAGGAAATTACGCAGGAACTGTCTCGTATATCTCGGTGGACACCCGTTATTCGTTTTTGGAGGAAGAGGGGAAGAGGGAGTGAGAGGACACGGGTGGTAATGAAGAAAATGAAAATTGTATTTGAGGAAAGGAAATTACGCAGGAACTGTCTCGCATATCTCGGTGGACACCCGTTATTCGTTTGTGGAGGAAGGGGGGAAGAGGGAGTGAGGGGAGACGGGTGGTAATGAAGAAAATGAAAATTGTATTTGAGGAAAGGAAATTACGCAGGAACTGTGTCATATATCTCGGTGGACATCCGTTATTCGTTTGCGGAGGAAGTGGGGAAGAGGGAGTGAGAGGAGAGGGGTGGTAATGAAGAAAATGAAAATTGTATTTGAGGAAAGGAAATTACGCAGGAACTGTCTCGCATATCTCGGTGGACACCCGTTATTCGTTTGTGGAGGAAGAGGGGAAGAGAGAGTGAGAGGAGAGGGGTGGTAATGAAGGAAATGAAAATTGTATTTGAGGAAAGGAAATTACGCAGGAACTGTCTCGCATGTCTCGGTGGACACCCGTTATTCGTTTGTGGAGGAAGGGGGGAAAGGGAGTGAGAGGAGATGGGTGGTATTGAAGAAATGAAAATTGTATTTCAGGAAAGGAAATTACGCAGTAACTGTCTCGAATATCTCAGTGGACACCCGTTATTCGTTTGGGAAGGAAGGGGGGAAGAGGGAGTGAAAGGAGACGGGTGGTAATGAAGAAAATGAAAATTGTATTTGAGGAAAGGAAATTACGCAGTAACTGTCTCGCATGTCTCGGTGGACCCCCGTTATTCGTTTGTGGAGGAAGGGGGGAAGAGGGAGTGAGAGGAGACGGGTGGTAATGAAGAAAATGAAAATTGTATTTGAGGAAAGGAAATTACGCAGGAACTGTCTCATATATCTCGGTGGACACCCGTTATTCGTTTTTGGAGAAAGGGGGGAAGAGGGAGTGAGAGGAGAGGGGTGGTAATGAAGAAAACGAAAATTTTATTTGAGGAAGGGAAATTACGCAGGAACTGTCTCGCATATCTCGGTGGACACCCGTTATTCGTTTGTGGAGGAAGGGGGGAAGAGGGAGTGAGAGGAGACGGGTGGTAATGAAGAAAATGAAAATTGTATTTGAGGAAAGGAAATTACGCAAGAACGGTATCTCGCATATCTCGGTGGACACCCGTTATTCGTTTGTGGAGGAAGAAGGAGTGAGAGGAGACGGGTGGTAATGAAGAAAATGAAAATTGTATTTGAGGAAAGGAAATTACGCAAGAACTGTCTCGCATATCTCGGTGGACACCCGTTATTCGTTTGTGGAGGAAGAGGGGAAGAGGGAGTGAGAGGAGACGGGTGGTAATGAAGAAAATGAAAATTGTATTTGAGGAAAGGAAATTACGCAGTAACTGTCTCGAATATCTCAGTGGACACCCGTTATTCGTTTGGGAAGGAAGGGGGGAAGAGGGAGTGAAAGGAGACGGGTGGTAATGAAGAAAATGAAAATTGTATTTGAGGAAAGGAAATTACTCAGGAACTGTCTCGCATATCTCGGGGGACACCCGTTATTCGTTTGTGGAGAAAGGGGGGAAGAGGGAGTGAGAGGAGAGGGGTGGTAATGAAGGAAATGAAAATTGTATTTGAGGAAAGGAAATTACGCAGTAACTGTCTCGCATGTCTCGGAGGACCCCCGTTATTCGTTTGTGGAGGAAGGGGGGAAGAGGGAGTGAGAGGAGACGGGTGGTAATGAAGAAAATGAAAATTGTATTTGAGGAAAGGAAATTACGCAGGAACTGTCTCGCATATCTCGGTGGACACCCGTTATTCGTTTGTGGAGGAAGAGGGGAAGAGGGAGTGAGAGGAGAGGGGTGGTAATGAAGAAAATGAAAATTGTATTTGAGGAAAGGAAATTTCGCAGGAACTGTCTCACATATCTCGGTGGACACCCGTTATTCGTTTGTGGAGGAAGTGGGGAAGAGGGAATGAGAGGAGATGGGTGGTAATGAAGAAAATGAAAATTCTATTTGGGGAAAGGAAATTACGCAGGAACTGTCTCGCATATCTCGGTGGACACCCGTTATTCGTTTGAGGAGGAAGAGAGGAAGAGGGAGTGAGAGGAGACGGGTGGTAATGAAGAAAATGAAAATTGTATTTGAGGAAAAAAAATTACGCAGGAACTGTCTCGCATATGTCGGTGGACACCCGTTATTCGTTTGTAGAGGAAGAGGGGAAGAGGGAGTGAGAGGAGACGGGTGGTAATGAAGAAAATGAAAATTGTATTTGAGGAAAAAAAATTACGCAGGAACTGTCTCGCATATCTCGGTGGACACCCGTTATTCGTTTGTGGAGGAAGGGGTGAAGAGGGAGTGAGAGGACACGGGTGGTAATGAAGAAAATGAAAATTGTGTTTGAGGAAAAAAAATTACGCAGGAACTGTCTCGCATATCTCGGTGGAGACCCGTTATTCGTTTGTGGTGGAAGAGGGGAAGAGGGAGTGAGAGGAGACGGGTGGTAATGAAGAAAATGAAAATTGTATTTGAGGAAAGGAAATTACGCAGGAACTGTCTCGCATATCTCAGTGGACACCCGTTATTCTTTTGTAGAGGAAGAGGGGAAGAGGGAGTGAGAGGAGACGGGTGGTAATGAAGAAAATGAAAATTGTATTTGAGGAAAGGAAATTACGCAGGAACTGTCTCGTATATCTCGGTGGACACCCGTTATTCGTTTGTAGAGGAAGAGGGGAAGAGGGAGTGAGAGGAGACGGGTGGTAATGAAGAAAACGAAAATTGTATTTGAGGAAAGGAAATTACGCAGGAACTGTCTCGTATATCTCGGTGGACACCCGTTATTCGTTTTTGGAGGAAGAGGGGAAGAGGGAGTGAGAGGAGACGGGTGGTAATGAAGAAAACGAAAATTGTATTTGAGGAAAGAAAATTACGCAGGAACTGTCTCGCATATCTCGGTGGACACCCGTTATTTGTCTGTGGAGGAAGGGGTGAAGAGGGAGTGAGAGGACACGGGTGGTAATGAAGAAAATGAAAATTGTATTTGAGGAAAGGAAATTACGCAGGAACTGTCTCGCGTATCTCGGTGGACACCCGTTATTCGTTTGTGGAGGAAGGGGGGAAGAGGGAGTGAGAGGAGACGGGTGGTAATGAAGAAGATGAAAATTGTATTTGAGGAAAGGAAATTACGCAGGAACTGTGTCATATATCTCGGTGGACATCCGTTATTCGTTTGCGGAGGAAGGGGGGAAGAGGGAGTGAGAGGAGAGGGGTGGTAATGAAGAAAATGAAAATTGTATTTGAGGAAAGGAAATTACGCAGGAACTGTCTCGCATATCTCGGTGGACACCCGTTATTCGTTTGTGGAGGAAGAGGGGAAGAGGGAGTGAGAGGAGAGGGGTGGTAATGAAGAAAATGAAAATTGTATTTGAGGAAAGGAAATTACACAGGAACTGTCTCGCATATCTCGGTGGACACCCGTTATTCGTTTGTGGAGGAAGAGGGGAAGAGGGAGTGAGAGGAGACGGGTGGTAATGAAGAAAATGAAAATTGTATTTGGGGAAAGGAAATTACGCAGGAACTGTCTCGCATATCTCGGTGGACACCCGTTATTCGTTTGTGGAGGAAGAGGGGAAGAGGGAGTGAGAGGAGACGGGCGGTAATGAAGAAAATGAAAATTGTATTTGAGGAAAAGAAATTACGCAGGAACTGTCTCGCATATGTCGGTGGACACCCGTTATTCGTTTGTGGAGGAAGAGGGGAAGAGGGAGTGAGAGGAGAGGGGTGGTAATGAAGAAAATGAAAATTGTATTTGAGGAAAGGAAATTACGCAGGAACTCTCTCGCATATCTCGGTGGACACCCGTTATTCGTTTGTGGAGGAAGAGGGGAAGAGGGAGTGAGAGGAGACGGGTGGTAATGAAGAAAATGAAAATTGTATTTGGGGAAAGGAAATTATGCAGGAACTGTCTCGCATATCTCGGTGGACACCCGTTATTCGTTTGTGGAGGAAGAGGGGAAGAGGGAGTGAGAGGAGACGGGCGGTAATGAAGAAAATGAAAATTGTATTTGAGGAAAAAAAATTACGCACGAACTGTCTCGCATATGTCGGTGGACACCCGTTATTCGTTTGTAGAGGAAGAGGGGAAGAGGGAGTGAGAGGAGACGGGTGGTAATGAAGAAAATGAAAATTGTATTTGAGGAAAAAAAATTACGCAGGAACTGTCTCGCATATCTCGGTGGACACCCGTTATTCGTTTGTGGAGGAAGGGGTGAAGAGGGAGTGAGAGGACACGGGTGGTAATGAAGAAAATGAAAATTGTATTTGAGGAAAAAAAATTACGCAGGAACTGTCTCGCATATCTCGGTGGACACCCGTTATTCGTTTGTGGTGGAAGGGGGGAAGAGGGAGTGAGAGGAGACGGGTGGTAATGAAGAAAATGAAAATTGTATTTGAGGAAAGGAAATTACGCAGGAACTGTCTCATATAGCTCGGTGGACACCCGTTATTCGTTTGTGGAGGAATGGGGGAAGAGGGAGTGAGAGGAGAGGGGTGGTAATGAAGGAAATGAAAATTGTATTTGAGGAAAGGAAATTACGCAGGAACTGTCTCGCATGTCTCGGTGGACACCCGTTATTCGTTTGTGGAGGAAGGGGGAAAGGGAGTGAGAGGAGATGGGTGGTATTGAAGAAATGAAAATTGTATTTCAGGAAAGGAAATTACGCAGTAACTGTCTCGAATATCTCAGTGGACACCCGTTATTCGTTTGGGACGGAAGGGGGGAAGAGGGAGTGAAAGGAGACGGGTGGTAATGAAGAAAATGAAAATTGTATTTGAGGAAAGGAAATTACGCAGGAACTGTCTCATATATCTCGGTGGACACCCGTTATTCGTTTGTGGAGAAAGGGGGGAAGAGGGAGTGAGAGGAGAGGGGTGGTATTGAACGAAATGAAAATTGTATTTGAGGAAAGGAAATTACGCAGTAACTGTCTCGCATGTCTCGGTGGACCCCCGTTATTCGTTTGTGGAGGAAGGGGGGAAGAGGAAGTGAGAGGAGACGGGTGGTAATGAAGAAAATGAAAATTGTATTTGAGGAAAGGAAATTACGCAGGAACTGTCTCATATATCTCGGTGGACACCCGTTATTCGTTTTTGGAGAAAGGGGGGAAGAGGGAGTGAGAGGAGAGGGGTGGTAATGAAGAAAACGAAAATTGTATTTGAGGAAAGGAAATTACGCAGGAACTGTCTCGCATATCTCGGTGGACACCCGTTATTCGTTTGTGGAGGAAGGGGGGAAGAGGGAGTGAGAGGAGACGGGTGGTAATGAAGAAAATGAAAATTGTATTTGAGGAAAGGAAATTACGCAGGAACTGTATCTCGCATATCTCGGTGGACACCCGTTATTCGTTTGTGGAGGAAGAAGGAGTGAGAGGAGACGGGTGGTAATGAAGAAAATGAAAATTGTATTTGAGGAAAGGAAATTACGCAAGAACTGTCTCGCATATCTCGGTGGACACCCGTTATTCGTTTGTGGAGGAAGACGGGAAGAGGGAGTGAGAGGAGACGGGTGGTAATGAAGAAAATGAAAATTGTATTTGAGGAAAGGAAATTACGCAGTAACTGTCTCGAATATCTCAGTGGACACCCGTTATTCGTTTGGGAAGGAAGGGGGGAAGAGGGAGTGAAAGGAGACGGGTGGTAATGAAGAAAATGAAAATTGTATTTGAGGAAAGGAAATTACGCAGGAACTGTCTCATATATCTCGGTGGACCCCCGTTATTCGTTTGTGGAGAAAGGGGGGAAGAGGGAGTGAGAGGAGAGGGGTGGTAATGAAGGAAATGAAAATTGTATTTGAGGAAAGGAAATTACGCAGTAACTGTCTCGCATATCTCGGTGGACACCCGTTATTCGTTTGTGGAGGAAGGGGTGAAGAGGGAGTGAGAGGACACGGGTGGTAATGAAGAAAATGAAAATTGTGTTTGAGGAAAAAAATTACACAGGAACTGTCTCGCATATCTCGGTGGAGACCCGTTATTCCTTTGTGGTGGAAGAGGGGAAGAGGGAGTGAGAGGAGACGGGTGGTAATGAAGAAAATGAAAATTGTATTTGAGGAAAGGAAATTACGCAGGAACTGTCTCGCATATCTCAGTCGACACCCGTTATTCGTTTGTAGAGGAAGAGGGGAAGAGGGAGTGAGAGGAGACGGGTGGTAATGAAGAAAATGAAAATTGTATTTGAGGAAAGGAAATTACGCAGGAACTGTCTCATATATCTCGGTGGACACCCGTTATTCGTTTTTGGAGAAAGGGGGGAAGAGGGAGTGAGAGGAGAGGGGTGGTAATGAAGAAAACGAAAATTGTATTTGAGGAAAGGAAATTACGCAGGAACTGTCTCGCATATCTCGGTGGACACCCGTTATTCGTTTGTGGAGGAAGGGGGGAAGAGGGAGTGAGAGGAGACGGGTGGTAATGAAGAAAATGAAAATCGTATTTGAGGAAAGGAAATTACGCAGGAACTGTCTCGCATATCTCGGTGGACACCCGTTATTCGTTTGTGGAGGAAGGGGTGAAGAGGGAGTGAGAGGACACGGGTGGTAATGAAGAAAATGAAAATTGTGTTTGAGGAAAAAAAATTACACAGGAACTGTCTCGCATATCTCGGTGGAGACCCGTTATTCGTTTGTGGTGGAAGAGGGGAAGAGGGAGTGAGAGGAGACGGGTGGTAATGAAGAAAATGAAAATTGTATTTGAGGAAAGGAAATTACGCAGGAACTGTCTCGCATATCTCCGTGGACACCCGTTATTCGTTTGTAGAGGAAGAGGGGAAGAGGGAGTGAGAGGAGACGGGTGGTAATGAAGAAAATGAAAATTGTATTTGAGGAAAGGAAATTACGCAGGAACTGTCTCGTATATCTCGGTGGACACCCGTTATTCGTTTGTAGAGGAAGAGGGGAAGAGGGAGTGAGAGGAAACGGGTGGTAATGAAGAAAACGAAAATTGTATTTGAGGAAAGGAAATTACGCAGGAACTGTCTCGTATATCTCGGTGGACACCCGTTATTCGTTTTTGGAGGAAGAGGGGAAGAGGGAGTGAGAGGAGACGGGTGGTAATGAAGAAAACGAAAATTGTATTTGAGGTAAGAAAATTACGCAGGAACTGTCTCGCATATCTCGGTGGACACCCGTTATTCGTTTGTGGAGGAAGGGGTGAAGAGGGAGTGAGAGGACACGGGTGGTAATGAAGAAAATGAAAATTGTATTTGAGGAAAGGAAATTACGCAGGAACTGTCTCGCATATCTCGGTGGACACCCGTTATTCGTTTGTGGAGGAAGGGGGGAAGAGGGAGTGAGAAGAGACGGGTGGTAATGAAGAAAATGAAAATTTTATTTGAGGAAAGGAAATTACGCAGGAACTGTGTCATATATCTCGGTGGACATCCGTTATTCGTTTGCGGAGGAAGGGGGGAAGAGGGAGTGAGAGGAGAGGGGTGGTAATGAAGAAAATGAAAATTGTATTTGAGGAAAGGAAATTACGCAGGAACTGTCTCGCATATCTCGGTGGACACCCGTTATTCGTTTGTGGAGGAAGGGGGGAAAGGGAGTGAGAGGAGAGGGGTGGTATTGAAGAAAATGAAAATTGTATTTGAGGAAAGGAAATTACGCAGGAACTGTCTCGCATATCTCGGTGGACACCCGTTATTCGTTTGTGGTGGAAGAGGGGAAGAGGGAGTGAGAGGAGACGGGCGGTAATGAAGAAAATGAAAATTGTATTTGAGGAAAGGAAATTACGCAGGAACTGTCTCGCATGTCTCGGTGGACACACGTTATTCGTTTGTGGAGGAAGGGGGGAAAGGGAGTGAGAGGAGATGGGTGGTATTGAAGAAAATGAAAATTGTATTTGAGGAAAGGAAATTACGCAGGAACTGTGTCATATATCTCGGTGGACATCCGTTATTCGTTTTTGGAGAAAGGGGGGAAGAGGGAGTGAGAGGAGAGGGGTGTTAATGAAGAAAACGAAAATTGTATTTGAGGAAAGGAAATTACGCAGGAACTGTCTCGCATATCTCGGTGGACACCCGTTATTCGTTTGTGGAGGAAGGGGGGAAGAGGGAGTGAGAGGAGACGGGTGGTAATGAAGAAAATGAAAATTGTATTTGAGGAAAGGAAATTACGCAGGAACTGTATCTCGCATATCTCGGTGGACACCCGTTATTCGTTTGTGGAGGAAGAAGGAGTGAGAGGAGACGGGTGGTAATGAAGAAAATGAAAATTGTATTTGAGGAAAGGAAATTACGCAAGAACTGTCTCGCATATCTCGGTGGACACCCGTTATTCGTTTGTGGAGGAAGACGGGAAGAGGGAGTGAGAGGAGACGGGTGGTAATGAAGAAAATGAAAATTGTATTTGAGGAAAGGAAATTACGCAGTAACTGTCTCGAATATCTCAGTGGACACCCGTTATTCGTTTGGGAAGGAAGGGGGGAAGAGGGAGTGAAAGGAGACGGGTGGTAATGAAGAAAATGAAAATTGTATTTGAGGAAAGGAAATTACGCAGGAACTGTCTCATATATCTCGGTGGACCCCCGTTATTCGTTTGTGGAGAAAGGGGGGAAGAGGGAGTGAGAGGAGAGGGGTGGTAATGAAGGAAATGAAAATTGTATTTGAGGAAAGGAAATTACGCAGTAACTGTCTCGCATATCTCGGTGGACACCCGTTATTCGTTTGTGGAGGAAGGGGTGAAGAGGGAGTGAGAGGACACGGGTGGTAATGAAGAAAATGAAAATTGTGTTTGAGGAAAAAAAATTACACAGGAACTGTCTCGCATATCTCGGTGGAGACCCGTTATTCCTTTGTGGTGGAAGAGGGGAAGAGGGAGTGAGAGGAGACGGGTGGTAATGAAGAAAATGAAAATTGTATTTGAGGAAAGGAAATTACGCAGGAACTGTCTCGCATATCTCAGTCGACACCCGTTATTCGTTTGTAGAGGAAGAGGGGAAGAGGGAGTGAGAGGAGACGGGTGGTAATGAAGAAAATGAAAATTGTATTTGAGGAAAGGAAATTACGCAGGAACTGTCTCATATATCTCGGTGGACACCCGTTATTCGTTTTTGGAGAAAGGGAGGAAGAGGGAGTGAAAGGAGAGGGGTGGTAATGAAGAAAACGAAAATTGTATTTGAGGAAAGGAAATTACGCAGGAACTGTATCGCATATCTCGGTGGACACCCGTTATTCGTTTGTGGAGGAAGGGGGGAAGAGGGAGTGAGAGGAGACGGGTGGTAATGAAGAAAATGAAAATCGTATTTGAGGAAAGGAAATTACGCAGGAACTGTCTCGCATATCTCGGTGGACACCCGTTATTCGTTTGTGGAGGAAGAGGGGAAGAGGGAGTGAGAGGAGAGGGGTGGTAATGAAGAAAATGAAAATTGTATTTGAGGAAAGGAAATTACGCAGGAACTGTCTCACATATCTCGGTGGACACCCGTTATTCGTTTGTGGAGGAAGAGGGGAAGAGGGAGTGAGAGGAGACGGGTGGTAATGAAGAAAATGAAAATTGTATTTGGGGAAAGGAAATTACGCAGGAACTGTATCGCATATCTCGGTGGACACCCGTTATTCGTTTGTGGAGGAAGAGAGGAAGAGGGAGTGAGAGGAGACGGGTGGTAATGAAGAAAATGAAAATTGTATTTGAGGAAAAAAAATTACGCAGGAACTGTCTCGCATATGTCGGTGGACACCCGTTATTCGTTTGTAGAGGAAGAGGGGAAGAGGGAGTGAGAGGAGACGGGTGGTAATGAAGAAAATGAAAATTGTATTTGAGGAAAAAAAATTACGCAGGAACTGTCTCGCATATCTCGGTGGACACCCGTTATTCGTTTGTGGAGGAAGGGGTGAAGAGGGAGTGAGAGGACACGGGTGGTAATGAAGAAAATGAAAATTGTGTTTGAGGAAAAAAAATTACACAGGAACTGTCTCGCATATCTCGGTGGAGACCCGTTATTCGTTTGTGGTGGAAGAGGGGAAGAGGGAGTGAGAGGAGACGGGTGGTAATGAAGAAAATGAAAATTGTATTTGAGGAAAGGAAATTACGCAGGAACTGTCTCGCATATCTCCGTGGACACCCGTTATTCGTTTGTAGAGGAAGAGGGGAAGAGGGAGTGAGAGGAGACGGGTGGTAATGAAGAAAATGAAAATTGTATTTGAGGAAAGGAAATTACGCAGGAACTGTCTCGTATATCTCGGTGGACACCCGTTATTCGTTTGTAGAGGAAGAGGGGAAGAGGGAGTGAGAGGAGACGGGTGGTAATGAAGAAAACGAAAATTGTATTTGAGGAAAGGAAATTACGCAGGAACTGTCTCGTATATCTCGGTGGACACCCGTTATTCGTTTTTGGAGGAAGAGGGGAAGAGGGAGTGAGAGGAGACGGGTGGTAATGAAGAAAACGAAAATTGTATTTGAGGTAAGAAAATTACGCAGGAACTGTCTCGCATATCTCGGTGGACACCCGTTATTCGTTTGTGGAGGAAGGGGTGAAGAGGGAGTGAGAGGACACGGGTGGTAATGAAGAAAATGAAAATTGTATTTGAGGAAAGGAAATTACGCAGGAACTGTCTCGCATATCTCGGTGGACACCCGTTATTCGTTTGTGGAGGAAGGGGGGAAGAGGGAGTGAGAAGAGACGGGTGGTAATGAAGAAAATGAAAATTTTATTTGAGGAAAGGAAATTACGCAGGAACTGTGTCATATATCTCGGTGGACATCCGTTATTCGTTTGCGGAGGAAGGGGGGAAGAGGGAGTGAGAGGAGAGGGGTGGTAATGAAGAAAATGAAAATTGTATTTGAGGAAAGGAAATTACGCAGGAACTGTCTCGCATATCTCGGTGGACACCAGTTATTCGTTTGTGGAGGAAGGGGGGAAAGGGAGTGAGAGGAGAGGGGTGGTATTGAAGAAAATGAAAATTGTATTTGAGGAAAGGAAATTACGCAGGAACTGTCTCGCATATCTCGGTGGACACCCGTTATTCGTTTGTGGTGGAAGAGGGGAAGAGGGAGTGAGAGGAGACGGGCGGTAATGAAGAAAATGAAAATTGTATTTGAGGAAAGGAAATTACGCAGGAACTGTCTCGCATGTCTCGGTGGACACACGTTATTCGTTTGTGGAGGAAGGGGGGAAAGGGAGTGAGAGGAGATGGGTGGTATTGAAGAAAATGAAAATTGTATTTGAGGAAAGGAAATTACGCAGGAACTGTGTCATATATCTCGGTGGACATCCGTTATTCGTTTGTGGAGGAAGAGGGGAAGAGGGAGTAAGAGGAGAGGGGTGGTAATGAAGAAAATGAAAATTGTATTTGAGGAAAGGAAATTACGCAGGAACTGTCTCGCATATCTCGGTGGACACCCGTTATTCGTTTGTGGAGGAAGAGGGGAAGAGGGAGTGAGAGGAGACGGGTGGTAATGAAGAAAATGAAAACTGTATTTGAGGAAAGGAAATTACGCAGGAACTGTCTCGCATATCTCGGTGGACACCCGTTATTCGTTTGTGGAGGAAGAGGGGAAGAGGGAGTGAGAGGAGACGGGTGGTAATCAAGAAAATGAAAATTGTATTTGAGGAAAGGAAATTACGCAGGAACTGTCTCGCATATCTCGGTGGACACCCGTTATTCTTTTGTGGAGGAAGAGGGGAAGAGGGAGTGAGAGGAGACGGGTGGTAATGAAGAAAATGAAAATTGTATTTGGGGAAAGGAAATTACGCAGGAACTGTCTCGCATGTCTCGGTGGACACCCGTTATTCGTTTGTGGAGGAAGGGGGGAAAGGGAGTGAGAGGAGAGGGGTGGTATTGAAGAAAATGAAAATTGTATTTGAGGAAAGGAAATTACGCAGGAACTGTGTCATATATCTCGGTGGACATCCGTTATTCGTTTGTGGAGGAAGAGGGGAAGAGGGTGTAAGAGGAGAGGGGTGGTCATGAAGAAAATGAAAATTGTATTTGAGGAAAGGAAATTACGCAGGAACTGTCTCGCATATCTCGGTGGACACCCGTTATTCGTTTGTGGAGGAAGAGGGGAAGAGGGAGTGAGAGGAGACGGGTGGTAATGAAGAAAATGAAAATTGTATTTGGGGAAAGGAAATTACGCAGGAACTGTGTCGCATATCTCGGTGGACACCCGTTATTCGTTTGTAGAGGAAGAGGGGAAGAGGGAGTGAGAGGAGACGGGCGGTAATGAAGAAAATGAAAATTGTATTTGAGGAAAAAAAATTACGCAGGAACTGTCTCGCATATGTCGGTGGACACCCGTTATTCGTTTGTAGAGGAAGAGGGGAAGAGGGAGTGAGAGGAGACGGGTGGTAATGAAGAAAATGAAAATTGTATTTGAGGAAAAAAAATTACGCAGGAACTGTCTCGCATATCTCGGTGGACACCCGTTATTCGTTTGTGGAGGAAGGGGTGAAGAGGGAGTGAGAGGACACGGGTGGTAATGAAGAAAATGAAAATTGTATTTGAGGAAAAAAAATTACGCAGGAACTGTCTCGCATGTCTCGGTGGACACCCGTTATTCGTTTGTGGAGGAATGGGGGAAGAGGGAGTGAGAGGAGAGGGGTGGTAATGAAGGAAATGAAAATTGTATTTGAGGAAAGGAAATTACGCAGGAACTGTCTCGCATGTCTCGGTGGACACCCGTTATTCGTTTGTGGAGGAAGGGGGAAAGGGAGTGAGAGGAGATGGGTGGTATTGAAGAAATGAAAAATGTATTTCAGGAAAGGAAATTACGCAGTAACTGTCTCGAATATCTCAGTGGACACCCGTTATTCGTTTGGGAAGGAAGGGGGGAAGAGGGAGTGAAAGGAGACGGGTGGTAATGAAGAAAATGAAAATTGTATTTGAGGAAAGGAAATTACGCAGGAACTGTCTCATATATCTCGGTGGACACCCGTTATTCGTTTGTGGAGAGAGGGGGGAAGAGGGAGTGAGAGGAGAGGGGTGGTAATGAAGGAAATGAAAATTGTATTTGAGGAAAGGAAATTACGCAGTAATTGTCTCGCATGTCTCGGTGGACCCCCGTTATTCGTTTGTGGAGGAAGGGGGGAAGAGGGAGTGAGAGGAGACGGGTGGTAATGAAGAAAATGAAAATTGTATTTGAGGAAAGGAAATTACGCAGGAACTGTCTCATATATCTCGGTGGACACCCGTTATTCGTTTTTGGAGAAAGGGGGGAAGAGGGAGTGAGAGGAGAGGGGTGGTAATGAAGAAAACGAAAATTGTACTTGAGGAAAGGAAATTACGCAGGAACTGTCTCGCATATCTCGGTGGACACCCGTTATTCGTTTGTGGTGGAAGAGGGGAAAAGGAAGTGAGAGGAGACGGGTGGTAATGAAGAAAATGAAAATTGTATTTGAGGAAAGGAAATTACGCAGGAACTGTCTCGCATATCTCAGTGGACACCCGTTATTCGTTTGTAGAGGAAGAGGGGAAGAGGGAGTGAGAGGAGACGGGTGGTAATGAAGAAAATGAAAATTGTATTTGAGGAAAGGAAATTACGCAGGAACTGTCTCGTATATCTCGGTGTACACCCGTTATTCGTTTGTAGGGGAAGAGGGGAAGAGGGAGTGAGAGGAGACGGGTGGTAATGAAGAAAACGAAAACTGTATTTGAGGAAAGGAAATTACGCAGGAACTGTCTCATATAGCTCGGTGGACACCCGTTATTCGTTTGTGGAGGAATGGGGGAAGAGGGAGTGAGAGGAGAGGGGTGGTAATGAAGGAAATGAAAATTGTATTTGAGGAAAGGAAATTACGCAGGAACTGTCTCGCATGTCTCGGTGGACACCCGTTATTCGTTTGTGGAGGAAGGGGGGAAAGGGAGTGAGAGGAGATGGGTGGTATTGAAGAAATGAAAAATGTATTTCAGGAAAGGAAATTACGCAGTAACTGTCTCGAATATCTCAGTGGACACCCGTTATTCGTTTGGGAAGGAAGGGGGGAAGAGGCAGTGAAAGGAGACGGGTGGTAATGAAGAAAATGAAAATTGTATTTGAGGAAAGGAAATTACGCAGGAACTGTCTCATATATCTCGGTGGACACCCGTTATTCGTTTGTGGAGAAAGGGGGGAAGAGGGAGTGAGAGGAGAGGGGTGGTAATGAAGGAAATGAAAATTGTATTTGAGGAAAGGAAATTACGCAGTAATTGTCTCGCATGTCTCGGTGGACCCCCGTTATTCGTTTGTGGAGGAAGGGGGGAAGAGGGAGTGAGAGGAGACGGGTGGTAATGAAGAAAATGAAAATTGTATTTGAGGAAAGGAAATTACGCAGGAACTGTCTCATATATCTCGGTGGACACCCGTTATTCGTTTTTGGAGAAAGGGGGGAAGAGGGAGTGAGAGGAGAGGGGTGGTAATGAAGAAAACGAAAATTGTATTTGAGGAAAGGAAATTACGCAGGAACTGTCTCGCATATCTCGGTGGACACCCGTTATTCGTTTGTGGTGGAAGAGGGGAAAAGGAAGTGAGAGGAGACGGGTGGTAATGAAGAAAATGAAAATTGTATTTGAGGAAAGGAAATTACGCAGGAACTGTCTCGCATATCTCAGTGGACACCCGTTATTCGTTTGTAGAGGAAGAGGGGAAGAGGGAGTGAGAGGAGACGGGTGGTAATGAAGAAAATGAAAATTGTATTTGAGGAAAGGAAATTACGCAGGAACTGTCTCGTATATCTCGGTGGACACCCGTTATTCGTTTGTAGGGGAAGAGGGGAAGAGGGAGTGAGAGGAGACGGGTGGTAATGAAGAAAACGAAAACTGTATTTGAGGAAAGGAAATTACTCAGGAACTGTCTCGTATATCTCGGTGGACACCCGTTATTCGTTTTTGGAGGAAGAGGGGAAGAGGGAGTGAGAGGAGACGGGTGGTAATGAAGAAAACGAAAATTGTATTTGAGGAAAGAAAATTACGCAGGAACTGTCTCGCATATCTCGGTGGACACCCGTTATTGGTTTGTGGAGGAAGGGGTGAAGAGGGAGTGAGAGGACACGGGTGGTAATGAAGAAAATGAAAATTGTATTTGAGGAAAGGAAATTACGCAGGAACTGTCTCGCATATCTCGGTGGACACCCGTTATTCGTTTGCGGAGGAAGGGGGGAAGAGGGAGTGAGAGGAGAGGGGTGGTAATGAAGAAAATGAAAATTGTATTTGAGGAAAGGAAATTACGCAGGAACTGTCTCGCATATCTCGGTGGACACCCGTTATTCGTTTGTGGAGGAAGAGGGGAAGAGGGAGTGAGAGGAGAGGGGTGGTAATGAAGAAAATGAAAATTGTATTTGAGGAAAGGAAATTACGCAGGAACTGTCTCGCATATCTCGGTGGACACCCGTTATTCGTTTGTGGAGGAAGAGGGGAAGAGGGAGTGAGAGGAGACGGGTGGTAATGAAGAAAATGAAAATTGTATTTGGGGAAAGCAAATTACGCAGGAACTGTCTCGCATATCTCGTTGGACACCCGTTATTCGTTTGTGGAGGAAGAGGGGAAGAGGGAGTGAGAGGAGACGGGCGGTAATGAAGAAAATGAAAATTGTATTTGAGGAAAAAAAATTACGCAGGAACTGTCTCGCATATGTCGGTGGACACCCGTTATTCGTTTGTAGAGGAAGAGGGGAAGAGGGAGTGAGAGGAGACGGGTGGTAATGAAGAAAATGAAAATTGTATTTGAGGAAAAAAAATTACGCAGGAACTGTCTCGCATATCTCGGTGGACACCCGTTATTCGTTTGTGGAGGAAGGGGTGAAGAGGGAGTGAGAGGACACGGGTGGTAATGAAGAAAATGAAAATTGTATTTGAGGAAAAAAAAATACGCAGGAACTGTCTCGCATATCTCGGTGGACACCCGTTATTTGTTTGTGGTGGAAGAGGGGAAGAGGGAGTGAGAGGAGACGGGTGGTAATGAAGAAAATGAAAATTGTATTTGAGGAAAGGAAATTACGCAGGAACTGTCTCATATAGCTCGGTGGACACCCGTTATTCGTTTGTGGAGGAATGGGGGAAGAGGGAGTGAGAGGAGAGGGGTGGTAATGAAGGAAATGAAAATTGTATTTGAGGAAAGGAAATTACGCAGGAACTGTCTCGCATGTCTCGGTGGACACCCGTTATTCGTTTGTGGAGGAAGGGGGGAAAGGGAGTGAGAGGAGATGGGTGGTATTGAAGAAATGAAAATTGTATTTCAGGAAAGGAAATTACGCAGTAACTGTCTCGAATATCTCAGTGGACACCCGTTATTGGTTTGGGAAGGAAGGGGGGAAGAGGGAGTGAGAGGAGAGGGGTGGTAATGAAGGAAATGAAAATTGTATTTGAGGAAAGGAAATTACGCAGTAACTGTCGCGCATGTCTCGGTGGAACCCGTTATTCGTTTGTGGAGGAAGGGGGGAAGATGGAGTGAGAGGAGACGGGTGGTAATGAAGAAAATGAAAATTGTATTTGAGGAAAGGAAATTACGCAGGAACTGTCTCATAAATCTCGGTGGACACCCGTTATTCGTTTTTGGAGAAAGGGGGAAGAGGGAGTGAGAGGAGAGGGGTGGTAATGAAGAAAACGAAAATTGTATTTGAGGAAAGGAAATTACGCAGGAACTGTCTCGCATATCTCGGTGGACACCCGTTATTCGTTTGTGGAGGAAGGGGGAAGAGGGAGTGAGAGGAGACGGGTGGTAATGAAGAAAATGAAAATTGTATTTGAGGAAAGGAAATTACGCAGGAACTGTATCTCGCATATCTCGGTGGACACCCGTTATTCGTTTGTGGAGGAAGAAGGAGTGAGAGGAGAGGGGTGGTAATGAAGAAAACGAAAATTGTATTTGAAGAAAGGAAATTACGCAGGAACTGTCTCGCATATCTCGGTGGACACCCGTTATTCGTTTGTGGAGGAAGGGGGGAAGAGGGAGTGAGAGGAGACGGGTGGTAAGAAGAAAACGAAAATTGCATTTGAGGAAAGGAAATTACGCAGGAACTGTCTCGCATATCTCGGTGGCCACCGTTATTCGTTTGTAGAGGAAGAGGGGAAGAGGGAGTGAGAGGAGACGGGTGGTAATGAAGAAAATGAAAATTGTATTTGAGGAAAGGAAATTACGCAGGAACTGTCTCGCATATCTCGGAGGACACCCGTTATTCGTTTGTGGAGGAAGAGGGGAAGAGGGAGTGAGAGGAGACGGGTGGTAATGAAGAAAATGAAAATTGTATTTGAGGAAAGGAAATTACGCAGGAACTGTCTCGCATATCTCGGTGGACACCCGTTATTCGTTTGTGGTGGAAGAGGGGAAGAGTGAGTGAGAGGAGACGGGTGGTAATAAAGAAAATGAAAATTGTATTTGAGGAAAGGAAATTACGCAGGAACTGTGTCATATATCTCGGTGGACACCCGTTATTCGTTTGCGGAGGAAGGGGGGAAGAGGGAGTGAGAGGAGAGGGGTGGTAATGAAGAAAATGAAAATTGTATTTGAGGAAAGGAAATTACGCTGGAACTGTCTCATATATCTCGGTGGACACCCGTTATTCGTTTTGTGGAGGAAGGGGGGAGAGGGAGTGAGAGGAGATGGGTGGTATTGAAGAAATGAAAATTGTATTTCAGGAAAGGAAATTACGCAGTAACTGTCTCGAATATCTCAGTGGACACCCGTTATTCGTTTGGGAAGGAAGGGGGAAGAGGGAGTAAAGGAGACGGGTGGTAATGAAGAAAATGAAAATTCTATTTGAGGAAAGGAAATAACGCAGGAACCGTCTCATATATCTCGGTGGACACCCGTTATTCGTTTGTGGAGAAAGGGGGGAAGAGGGAGTGAGAAGAGAGGGGTGGTAATGAAGGAAGTGAAAATTGTATTTGAGGAAAGGAAATTACGCAGTAACTGTCTCGCATGTCTCGGTGGACCCCCGTTATTCGTTTGTGGAGGAAGGGGGGAAGAGGGAGTGAGAGGAGACGGGTGGTAATGAAGAAAATGAATATTGTATTTGAGGAAAGGAAAATACGCAGGAACTGTCTCATATATCTCGGTGGACACCCGTTAATCGTTTGTGGAGAAAGGGGGGAAGAGGGAGTGAGAGGAGAGGGGTGGTAATGAAGAAAACGAAAATTGTATTTGAGGAAAGGAAATTACGCAGGAACTGTATCTCGCATATCTCGGTTGACACCCGTTATTCGTTTGTGGAGGAAGAAGGAGTGAGAGGAGACGGGTGGTAATGAAGAAAATGAAAATTGTATTTGAGGAAAGGAAATTACGCAGGAACTGTCTCGCATATCTCGGTGGACACCCGTTATTCGTTTGTGGAGGAAGAGGGGAAGAGGGAGTGAGAGGAGATGGGTGGTAATGAAGAAAATGAAAGTTGTATTTGAGGAAAGGAAATTACGCAGGAACTGTCTCATATATCTCGGTGGACACCCGTTATTCGTTTGTGGAGGAAGGGGGGAAGAGGGATTGAGAGGAGATGGGTGGTAATGAAGAAAATGAAAATTGTATTTGAGGAAAGGAAATAACGCAGGAACTGTCTCGCATATCTCGGTGGACACCCGTTTTTCGTTTGTGGAGGAAGGGGGGAAGAAGGAGTGAGAGGAGAGGGGTGGTAATGAAGAAAATGAAAATTGTATTTGAGGAAAGGAAATTACGCAGGAACTGTCTCGCATATCTCGGTGGACACCCGTTATTCGTTTGTGGAGGAAGGGGGGAAGAGGGAGTGAGAGGAGAAGGGTGGTAATGAAGAAAATGAAAATTGTATTTGAGGAAAGGAAACTACGCAGGAACTGTCTCATATATCTCGGTGGACTCCCGTTATTCGTTTGTGGAGGAAGGGGGAAGAGGGAGTGAGAGGAGACAGGTGGTAATGAAGAAAATGAAAATTGTATTTGAGGAAAGGAAATTACGCAGGAACTGTCTCGCATATCTCGGTGGACACCCGTTATTCGTTTGTGGAGGAAGGGGGGAAGAGGGAGTGAGAAGAGACGGGTGGTAATGAAGAAAATGAAAATTGTATTTGAGGAAAGGAAATTACGCAGGAACTGTGTCATATATCTCGGTGGACATCCGTTATTCGTTTGCTGAGGAAGGGGGGAAGAGGGAGTGAGAGGAGAGGGGTGGTAATGAAGAAAACGAAAATTGTATTTGGGGAAAGGAAATTACGCAGGAACTGTCTCGCATATCTCGGTGGACACCCGTTATTCGTTTGTGGTGGAAGGGGGAAAAGGAAGTGAGAGGAGACGGGTGGTAATGAAGAAAATGAAAATTGTATTTGAGGAAAGGAAATTACGCAGGAACTGTCTCGCATATCTCGGTGGACACCCGTTATTCGTTTGTGGTGGAAGAGGGGAAGAGGGAGTGAGAGGAGACGGGCGGTAATGAAGAAAATGAAAATTGTATTTGAGGAAAGGAAATTACGCAGGAACTGTCTCGCATGTCTCGGTGGACACACGTTATTCGTTTGTGGAGGAAGGGGGAAAGGGAGTGAGAGGAGATGGGTGGTATTGAAGAAAATGAAAATTGTATTTGAGGAAAGGAAATTACGCAGGAACTGTGTCATATATCTCGGTGGACATCCGTTATTCGTTTGTGGAGGAAGAGGGGAAGAGGGAGTAAGAGGAGAGGGGTGGTAATGAAGAAAATGAAAATTGTATTTGAAGAAAGGAAATTACGCAGGAACTGTCTCGCATATCTCGGTGGACACCCGTTATTCGTTTGTGGAGGAAGAGGGGAAGAGGGAGTGAGAGGAGACGGGTGGTAATGAAGAAAATGAAAATTGTATTTGGGGAAAGGAAATTACGCAGTAACTGTCTCGAATATCTCAGTGGACACCCGTTATTCGTTTGGGAAGGAAGGGGGGAAGAGGGAGTGAAAGGAGACGGGTGGTAATGAAGAAAATGAAAATTGTATTTGAGGAAAGGAAATTACGCAGGAACTGTCTCATATATCTCGGTGGACACCCGTTATTCGTTTGTGGAGAAAGGGGGGAAGAGGGAGTGAGAGGAGAGGGGTGGTAATGAAGGAAATGAAAATTGTATTTGAGGAAAGGAAATTACTCAGTAATTGTCTCGCATGTCTCGGTGGACCCCCGTTATTCGTTTGTGGAGGAAGGGGGGAAGAGGGAGTGAGAGGAGACGGGTGGTAATGAAGAAAATGAAAATTGAATTTGAGGAAAGGAAATTACGCAGGAACTGTCTCATATATCTCGGTGGACACCCGTTATTCGTTTTTGGAGAAAGGGGGGAAGAGGGAGTGAGAGGAGAGGGGTGGTAATGAAGAAAACGAAAATTGTATTTGAGGAAAGGAAATTACGCAGGAACTGTCTCGCATATCTCGGTGGACACCCGTTATTCGTTTGTGGTGGAAGAGGGGAAAAGGAAGTGAGAGGAGACGGGTGGTAATGAAGAAAATGAAAATTGTATTTGAGGAAAGGAAATTACGCAGGAACTGTCTCGCATATCTCAGTGGACACCCGTTATTCGTTTGTGGTGGAAGAGGGGAAGAGGGAGTGAGAGGAGACGGGTGGTAATGAAGAAAATGAAAATTGTTTTTGAGGAAAGGAAATTACGCAGGAACTGTCTCGTATATCTCGGTGGACACCCGTTATTCGTTTGTAGGGGAAGAGGGGAAGAGGGAGTGAGAGGAGACGGGTGGTAATGAAGAAAACGAAAACTGTATTTGAGGAAAGGAAATTACTCAGGAACTGTCTCGTATATCTCGGTGGACACCCGTTATTCGTTTTTGGAGAAAGAGGGGAAGAGGGAGTGAGAGGAGACGGGTGGTAATGAAGAAAACGAAAATTGTATTTGAGGAAAGAAAATTACGCAGGAGCTGTCTCGCATATCTCGGTGGACACCCGTTATTGGTTTGTGGAGGAAGGGGTGAAGAGGGAGTGAGAGGACACGGGTGGTAATGAAGAAAATGAAAATTGTATTTGAGGAAAGGAAATTACGCAGGAACTGTCTCGCATATCTCGGTGGACACCCGTTATTCGTTTGCGGAGGAAGGGGGGAAGAGGGAGTGAGAGGAGAGGGGTGGTAATGAAGAAAATGAAAATTGTATTTGAGGAAAGGAAATTACGCAGGAACTGTCTCGCATATGTCGGTGGACACCCGTTATTCGTTTGTAGAGGAAGAGGGGAAGAGGGAGTGAGAGGAGACGGGTGGTAATGAAGAAAATGAAAATTGTATTTGAGGAAAAAAAATTACGCAGGAACTGTCTCGCATATCTCGGTGGACACCCGTTATTCGTTTGTGGAGGAAGAAGGAGTGAGAGGAGACGGGTGGTAATGAAGAAAATGAAAATTGTATTTGAGGAAAGGAAATTACGCAAGAACTGTCTCGCATATCTCGGTGGACACCCGTTATTCGTTTTTGGAGAAAGGGGGAAGAGGGAGTGAGAGGAGAGGGGTGGTAATGAAGAAAACGAAAATTGTATTTGAGGAAAGGAAATTACGCAGGAACTGTCTCGCATATCTCGGTGGACACCCGTTATTCGTTTGTGGAGGAAGGGGGAAGAGGGAGTGAGAGGAGACGGGTGGTAATGAAGAAAATGAAAATTGTATTTGAGGAAAGGAAATTACGCAGGAACTGTCTCGCATATCTCAGTGGACACCCGTTATTCGTTTGTAGAGGAAGAGGGGAAGAGGGAGTGAAAGGAGACGGGTGGTAATGAAGAAAATGAACATTGTATTTGAGGAAAGGAAATTACGCAGGAACTGTCTCATAAATCTCGGTGGACACCCGTTATTCGTTTTTGGAGAAAGGGGGAAGAGGGAGTGAGAGGAGAGGGGTGGTAATGAAGAAAACGAAAATTGTATTTGAGGAAAGGAAATTACGCAGGAACTGTCTCGCATATCTCGGTGGACACCCGTTATTCGTTTGTGGAGGAAGGGGGAAGAGGGAGTGAGAGGAGACGGGTGGTAATGAAGAAAATGAAAATTGTATTTGAGGAAAGGAAATTACGCAGGAACTGTATCTCGCATATCTCGGTGGACACCCGTTATTCGTTTGTGGAGGAAGAAGGAGTGAGAGGAGACGGGTGGTAATGAAGAAAATGAAAATTGTATTTGAGGAAAGGAAATTACGCAAGAACTGTCTCGCATATCTCGGTGGACACCCGTTATTCGTTTGTGGAGGAAGAGGGGAAGAGGGAGTGAGAGGAGACGGGTGGTAATGAAGAAAATGAAAATTGTATTTGAGGAAAGGAAATTACGCAGTAACTGTCTCGCATATCTCGGTGGACACCCGTTATTCGTTTGTGGAGGAAGAGGGGAAGAGGGAGTGAGAGGAGACGGGTGGTAATGAAGAAAATGAAAATTGTATTTGAGGAAAGGAAATTATGCAGGAACTGTCTCATATATCTCGGTAGACACGCGTTATTCGTTTGTAGAGGAAGGGGGGAAGAGGGAGTGAGAGGAGATGGGTGGTAATGAAGAAAATGAAAATTGTATTTGAGGAAAGGAAATTACGCAGGAACTGTATCTCGCATATCTCGGTTGACACCCGTTATTCGTTTGTGGAGGAAGAAGGAGTGAGAGGAGACGGGTGGTAATGAAGAAAATGAAAATTGTATTTGAGGAAAGGAAATTACGCAGGAACTGTCTCGCATATCTCGGTGGACACCCGTTATTCGTTTGTGGAGGAAGAGGGGAAGAGGGAGTGAGAGGAGATGGGTGGTAATGAAGAAAATGAAAGTTGTATTTGAGGAAAGGAAATTACGCAGGAACTGTATCTCGCATATCTCGGTTGACACCCGTTATTCGTTTGTGGAGGAAGAAGGAGTGAGAGGAGACGGGTGGTAATGAAGAAAATGAAAATTGTATTTGAGGAAAGGAAATTATGCAGGAACTGTCTCATATATCTCGGTAGACACGCGTTATTCGTTTGTGGAGGAAGGGGGGAAAAGGGAGTAAGAGGAGACGGGTGGTAATGAAGAAAATGAAAATTGTATTTGAGGAAAGGAAATTACGCAGGAACTGTATCACGCATATCTCGGTTGACACCCGTTATTCGTTTGTGGAGGAAGAGGGGAAGAGGGAGTGAGAGGAGATGGGTGGTAATGAAGAAAATGAAAGTTGTATTTGAGGAAAGGAAATTACGCAGGAACTGTCTCATATATCTCGGTGGACACCCGTTATTCGTTTGTGGAGGAAGGGGGGAAGAGGGAGTGAGAGGAGATGGGTGGTAATGAAGAAAATGAAAGTTGTATTTGAGGAAAGGAAATTACGCAGGAACTGTCTCATATATCTCGGTGGACACCCGTTATTCGTTTGTGGAGGAAGGGGGGAAGAGGGATTGAGAGGAGATGGGTGGTAATGAAGAAAATGAAAATTGTATTTGAGGAAAGGAAATAACGCAGGAACTGTCTCGCATATCTCGGTGGACACCCGTTTTTCGTTTGTGGAGGAAGGGGGGAAGAAGGAGTGAGAGGAGAGGGGTGGTAATGAAGAAAATGAAAATTGTATTTGAGGAAAGGAAATTACGCAGGAACTGTCTCGCATATCTCGGTGGACACCCGTTATTCGTTTGTGGAGGAAGGGGGGAAGAGGGAGTGAGAGGAGAAGGGTGGTAATGAAGAAAATGAAAATTGTATTTGAGGAAAGGAAACTACGCAGGAACTGTCTCATATATCTCGGTGGACTCCCGTTATTCGTTTGTGGAGGAAGGGGGGAAGAGGGAGTGAGAGGAGACAGGTGGTAATGAAGAAAATGAGAATTGTATTTGAGGAAAGGTAATTACGCAGGAACTGTCTCGCATATCTCGGTGGACACCCGTTATTCGTTTGTGGAGGAAGAGGGGAAGAGGGAGTGAGAGAAGAGGGGTGGTAATGAAGAAAATGAAAATTGTATTTGAGGAAAGGAAATTACGCAGGAACTGTCTCGCATATCTCGGTGGACACCCGTTATTCGTTTGTGGAGGAAGAGGGGAAGAGGGAGTGAGAGGAGACGGGTGGTAATGAAGAAAATGAAAATTGTATTTGAGGAAAGGAAATTACGCAGGAACTGTCTCGTATATCTCGGTGGACATCCGTTATTCGTTTGCAGAGCAAGAGGGGAAGAGGGAGTGAGAGGAGACGGGTGGTAATGAAGAAAATGAAAATTGTATTTGAGGAAATTAAATTACGCAGAAACTGTCTCGCATATCTCGGTGGACACCCGTTATTCGTTTGTGGAGGAAGAGGGGAAGAGGGAGTGAGAGGAGACGGGCGGTAATGAAGAAAATGAAAATTGTATTTGAGGAAAAAAAATTACGCAGGAACTGTCTCGCATATGTCGGTGGACACCCGTTATTCGTTTGTAGATTAAGAGGGGAAGAGGGAGTGAGAGGAGACGGGTGGTAATGAAGAAAATGAAAATTGTATTTGAGGAAAGGAAATAACGCAGGAACTGTCTCGCATATCTCGGTGGACACCCGTTATTCGTTTGTGGAGGAAGCGGGGAAGAAGGAGTTAGAGGAGAGGGGTGGTAATGAAGAAAATGAAAATTGTATTTGAGGAAAGGAAATTACGCAGGAACTGTCTCGCATATCTCGGTGGACACCCGTTATTCGTTTGTAGAGGAAGGGGGGAAGAGGGAGTGAGAGGAGACGGGTGGTAATGAAGAAAATGAAAATTGTATTTGAGGAAAGGAAACTACGCAGGAACTGTCTCATATATCTCGGTGGACACCCGTTATTCGTTTGTGGAGGAAGGGGGGAAGAGGGAGTGAGAGGAGACAGATGGTAATGAAGAAAATGAGAATTGTATTTCAGGAAAGGAAATTACGCAGGAACTGTCTCGCATATCTCGGTGGACATCCGTTATTCGTTTGCGGAGGAAGGGGGGAAGAGGGAGTGAGAGGAGAGGGGTGGTAATGAAGAAAATGAAAATTGTATTTGAGGAAAGGAAATTACGCAGGAACTGTATCTCGCATATCTCGGTGGACACCCGTTATTCGTTTGTGGAGGAAGAAGGAGTGAGAGGAGACGGGTGGTAATGAAGAAAATGAAAATTGTATTTGAGGAAAGGAAATTACGCAAGAACTGTCTCGCATATCTCGGTGGACACCCGTTATTCGTTTGTGGAGGAAGAGGGGAAGAGGGAGTGAGAGGAGACGGGTGGTAATGAAGAAAATGAAAATTGTATTTGAGGAAAGGAAATTACGCAGTAACTGTCTCGCATATCTCGGTGGACACCCGTTATTCGTTTGTGGAGGAAGAGGGGAAGAGGGAGTGAGAGGAGACGGGTGGTAATGAAGAAAATGAAAATTGTATTTGAGGAAAGGAAATTATGCAGGAACTGTCTCATATATCTCGGTAGACACGCGTTATTCGTTTGTAGAGGAAGGGGGGAAGAGGGAGTGAGAGGAGATGGGTGGTAATGAAGAAAATGAAAATTGTATTTGAGGAAAGGAAATTACGCAGGAACTGTATCTCGCATATCTCGGTTGACACCCGTTATTCGTTTGTGGAGGAAGAAGGAGTGAGAGGAGACGGGTGGTAATGAAGAAAACGAAAATTGTATTTGAGGAAAGGAAATTACGCAGGAACTGTCTCGCATATCTCGGTGGACACCCGTTATTCGTTTGTGGAGGAAGAGGGGAAGAGGGAGTGAGAGGAGATGGGTGGTAATGAAGAAAATGAAAGTTGTATTTGAGGAAAGGAAATTACGCAGGAACTGTATCTCGCATATCTCGGTTGACACCCGTTATTCGTTTGTGGAGGAAGAAGGAGTGAGAGGAGACGGGTGGTAATGAAGAAAATGAAAATTGTATTTGAGGAAAGGAAATTATGCAGGAACTGTCTCATATATCTCGGTAGACACGCGTTATTCGTTTGTGGAGGAAGGGGGGAAAAGGGAGTAAGAGGAGACGGGTGGTAATGAAGAAAATGAAAATTGTATTTGAGGAAAGGAAATTACGCAGGAACTGTATCACGCATATCTCGGTTGACACCCGTTATTCGTTTGTGGAGGAAGAAGGAGTGAGAGGAGACGGGTGGTAATGAAGAAAATGAAAATTGTATTTGAGGAAAGGAAATTACGCAGGAACTGTCTCGCATATCTCGGTGGACACCCGTTATTCGTTTGTGGAGGAAGAGGGGAAGAGGGAGTGAGAGGAGATGGGTGGTAATGAAGAAAATGAAAGTTGTATTTGAGGAAAGGAAATTACGCAGGAACTGTCTCATATATCTCGGTGGACACCCGTTATTCGTTTGTGGAGGAAGGGGGGAAGAGGGATTGAGAGGAGATGGGTGGTAATGAAGAAAATGAAAATTGTATTTGAGGAAAGGAAATAACGCAGGAACTGTCTCGCATATCTCGGTGGACACCCGTTTTTCGTTTGTGGAGGAAGGGGGGAAGAAGGAGTGAGAGGAGAGGGGTGGTAATGAAGAAAATGAAAATTGTATTTGAGGAAAGGAAATTACGCAGGAACTGTCTCGCATATCTCGGTGGACACCCGTTATTCGTTTGTGGAGGAAGGGGGGAAGAGGGAGTGAGAGGAGAAGGGTGGTAATGAAGAAAATGAAAATTGTATTTGAGGAAAGGAAACTACGCAGGAACTGTCTCATATATCTCGGTGGACTCCCGTTATTCGTTTGTGGAGGAAGGGGGGAAGAGGGAGTGAGAGGAGACAGGTGGTAATGAAGAAAATGAGAATTGTATTTGAGGAAAGGTAATTACGCAGGAACTGTCTCGCATATCTCGGTGGACACCCGTTATTCGTTTGTGGAGGAAGAGGGGAAGAGGGAGTGAGAGAAGAGGGGTGGTAATGAAGAAAATGAAAATTGTATTTGAGGAAAGGAAATTACGCAGGAACTGTCTCGCATATCTCGGTGGACACCCGTTATTCGTTTGTGGAGGAAGAGGGGAAGAGGGAGTGAGAGGAGACGGGTGGTAATGAAGAAAATGAAAATTGTATTTGAGGAAAGGAAATTACGCAGGAACTGTCTCGTATATCTCGGTGGACATCCGTTATTCGTTTGCAGAGCAAGAGGGGAAGAGGGAGTGAGAGGAGACGGGTGGTAATGAAGAAAATGAAAATTGTATTTGAGGAAAGGAAATTACGCAGAAACTGTCTCGCATATCTCGGTGCACACCCGTTATTCGTTTGTGGAGGAAGAGGGGAAGAGGGAGTGAGAGGAGACGGGCGGTAATGAAGAAAATGAAAATTGTATTTGAGGAAAAAAAATTACGCAGGAACTGTCTCGCATATGTCGGTGGACACCCGTTATTCGTTTGTAGAGGAAGAGGGGAAGAGGGAGTGAGAGGAGACGGGTGGTAATGAAGAAAATGAAAATTGTATTTGAGGAAAGGAAATAACGCAGGAACTGTCTCGCATATCTCGGTGGACACCCGTTATTCGTTTGTGGAGGAAGGGGGGAAGGAGTTAGAGGAGAGGGGTGGTAATGAAGAAAATGAAAATTGTATTTGAGGAAAGGAAATTACGCAGGAACTGTCTCGCATATCTCGGTGGACACCCGTTATTCGTTTGTGGAGGAAGGGGGGAAGAGGGAGTGAGAGGAGACGGGTGGTAATGAAGAAAATGAAAATTGTATTTGAGGAAAGGAAACTACGCAGGAACTGTCTCATATATCTCGGTGGACACCCGTTATTCGTTTGTGGAGGAAGGGGGGAAGAGGTAGTGAGAGGAGACAGATGGTAATGAAGAAAATGAGAATTGTATTTCAGGAAAGGAAATTACGCAGGAACTGTCTCGCATATCTCGGTGGACATCCGTTATTCGTTTGCGGAGGAAGGGGGGAAGAGGGAGTGAGAGGAGAGGGGTGGTAATGAAGAAAATGAAAATTGTATTTGAGGAAAGGAAATTACGCAGGAACTGTCTCGCATATCTCGGTGGACACCCGTTATTCGTTTGTGGAGGAAGAGGGGAAGAGGGAGTGAGAGGAGAGGGGTGGTCATAAAGAAAATGAAAATTGTATTTGAGGAAAGGAAATTACGCAGGAACTGTCTCGCATATCTCGGTGGACACCCGTTATTCGTTTGTGGAGGAAGAGGGGAAGAGGGAGTGAGAGGAGACGGGTGGTAATGAAGAAAATGAAAATTGTATTTGGGGAAAAGAAATTACGCAGGAACTGTCTCGCATATCTCGGTGGACACCCGTTATTCGTTTGTGGAGGAAGAGGGGAAGAGGGAGTGAGAGGAGACGGGTGGTAATGAAGAAAGTGAAAATTGTATTTGAGGAAAGGAAATTACGCAGGAACTGTCTCATATATCTCGGTGGACACCCGTTATTCGTTTTTGGAGAAAGGGGGGAAGAGGGAGTGAGAGGAGAGGGGTGGTAATGAAGAAAACGAAAATTGTATTTGAGGAAAGGAAATTACGCAGGAACTGTCTCGCAAATCTCGGTGGACACCCGTTATTCGTTTGTGGAGGAAGGGGGGAAGAGGGAGTGAGAGGAGACGGGTGGTAATGAAGAAAATGAAAATTGTATTTGAGGAAAGGAAATTACGCAGGAACTGTATCGCGCATATCTCGGTGGACACCCGTTATTCGTTTGTGGAGGAAGAAGGAGTGAGAGGAGACGGGTGGTAAAGAAGAAAATGAAAATTGTATTTGAGGAAAGGAAATTACGCAGGAACTGTCTCGCATATCTCGGAGGACACCCGTTATTCGTTTGTGGAGGAAGAGGGGAAGAGGGAGTGAGAGGAGACGGGTGGTAATGAAGAAAATGAAAATTGTATTTGAGGAAAGGAAATTACGCAGGAACTGTCTCGCATGTCTCGGTGGACACCCGTTATTCGTTTGTGGAGGAAGGGGGGAAAGGGAGTGAGAGGAGATGGGTGGTATTGAAGAAATGAAAATTGTATTTCAGGAAAGGAAATTACGCAGTAACTGTCTCGAATATCTCAGTGGACACCCGTTATTCGTTTGGGAAGGAAGGGGGGAAGAGGGAGTGAAAGGAGACGGGTGGTAATGAAGAAAATGAAAATTGTATTTGAGGAAAGGAAATTACGCAGGAACTGTCTCATATATCTCGGTGGACACCCGTTATTCGTTTGTGGAGAAAGGGGGGAAGAGGGAGTGAGAGGAGAGGGGTGGTAATGAAGGAAATGAAAATTGTATTTGAGGAAAGGAAATTACGCAGTAACTGTCTCGCATGTCTCGGTGGACCCCCGTTATTCGTTTGTGGAGGAAGGGGGGAAGAGGGAGTGAGAGGAGACGGGTGGTAATGAAGAAAGTGAAAATTGTATTTGAGGAAAGGAAATTACGCAGGAACTGTCTCATATATCTCGGTGGACACCCGTTATTCGTTTTTGGAGAAAGGGGGGAAGAGGGAGTGAGAGGAGAGGGGTGGTAATGAAGAAAACGAAAATTGTATTTGAGGAAAGGAAATTACGCAGGAACTGTCTCGCATATCTCGGTGGACACCCGCTATTCGTTTGTGGAGGAAGGGGGGAAGAGGGAGTGAGAGGAGACGGGTGGTAATGAAGAAAATGAAAATTGTATTTGAGGAAAGGAAATTACGCAAGAACTGTATCGCGCATATCTCGGTGGACACCCGTTATTCGTTTGTGGAGGAAGAAGGAGTGAGAGGAGACGGGTGGTAATGAAGAAAATGAAAATTGTATTTGAGGAAAGGAAATTACGCAGGAACTGTCTCGCATATCTCGGAGGACACCCGTTATTCGTTTGTGGAGGAAGAGGGGAAGAGGGAGTGAGAGGAGACGGGTGGTAATGAAGAAAATGAAAATTGTATTTGAGGAAAGGAAATTACGCAGGAACTGTCTCGCATATCTCGGTGGACACCCGTTATTCGTTTGTGGAGGAAGGGGGGAAGAGGGAGTGAGAGGAGAAGGGTGGTAATGAAGAAAATGAAAATTGTATTTGAGGAAAGGAAACTACGCAGGAACTGTCTCATATATCTCGGTGGACTCCCGTTATTCGTTTGTGGAGGAAGGGGGGAAGAGGGAGTGAGAGGAGACAGGTGGTAATGAAGAAAATGAGAATTGTATTTGAGGAAAGGTAATTACGCAGGAACTGTCTCGCATATCTCGGTGGACACCCGTTATTCGTTTGTGGAGGAAGAGGGGAAGAGGGAGTGAGAGAAGAGGGGTGGTAATGAAGAAAATGAAAATTGTATTTGAGGAAAGGAAATTACGCAGGAACTGTCTCGCATATCTCGGTGGACACCCGTTATTCGTTTGTGGAGGAAGAGGGGAAGAGGGAGTGAGAGGAGACGGGTGGTAATGAAGAAAATGAAAATTGTATTTGAGGAAAGGAAATTACGCAGGAACTGTCTCGTATATCTCGGTGGACATCCGTTATTCGTTTGCAGAGCAAGAGGGGAAGAGGGAGTGAGAGGAGACGGGTGGTAATGAAGAAAATGAAAATTGTATTTGAGGAAAGGAAATTACGCAGAAACTGTCTCGCATATCTCGGTGCACACCCGTTATTCGTTTGTGGAGGAAGAGGGGAAGAGGGAGTGAGAGGAGACGGGCGGTAATGAAGAAAATGAAAATTGTATTTGAGGAAAAAAAATTACGCAGGAACTGTCTCGCATATGTCGGTGGACACCCGTTATTCGTTTGTAGAGGAAGAGGGGAAGAGGGAGTGAGAGGAGACGGGTGGTAATGAAGAAAATGAAAATTGTATTTGAGGAAAGGAAATAACGCAGGAACTGTCTCGCATATCTCGGTGGACACCCGTTATTCGTTTGTGGAGGAAGGGGGGAAGAAGGAGTTAGAGGAGAGGGGTGGTAATGAAGAAAATGAAAATTGTATTTGAGGAAAGGAAATTACGCAGGAACTGTCTCGCATATCTCGGTGGACACCCGTTATTCGTTTGTGGAGGAAGGGGGGAAGAGGGAGTGAGAGGAGACGGGTGGTAATGAAGAAAATGAAAATTGTATTTGAGGAAAGGAAACTACGCAGGAACTGTCTCATATATCTCGGTGGACACCCGTTATTCGTTTGTGGAGGAAGGGGGGAAGAGGTAGTGAGAGGAGACAGATGGTAATGAAGAAAATGAGAATTGTATTTCAGGAAAGGAAATTACGCAGGAACTGTCTCGCATATCTCGGTGGACATCCGTTATTCGTTTGCGGAGGAAGGGGGGAAGAGGGAGTGAGAGGAGAGGGGTGGTAATGAAGAAAATGAAAATTGTATTTGAGGAAAGGAAATTACGCAGGAACTGTCTCGCATATCTCGGTGGACACCCGTTATTCGTTTGTGGAGGAAGAGGGGAAGAGGGAGTGAGAGGAGAGGGGTGGTCATAAAGAAAATGAAAATTGTATTTGAGGAAAGGAAATTACGCAGGAACTGTCTCGCATATCTCGGTGGACACCCGTTATTCGTTTGTGGAGGAAGAGGGGAAGAGGGAGTGAGAGGAGACGGGTGGTAATGAAGAAAATGAAAATTGTATTTGGGGAAAAGAAATTACGCAGGAACTGTCTCGCATATCTCGGTGGACACCCGTTATTCGTTTGTGGAGGAAGAGGGGAAGAGGGAGTGAGAGGAGACGGGTGGTAATGAAGAAAGTGAAAATTGTATTTGAGGAAAGGAAATTACGCAGGAACTGTCTCATATATCTCGGTGGACACCCGTTATTCGTTTTTGGAGAAAGGGGGGAAGAGGGAGTGAGAGGAGAGGGGTGGTAATGAAGAAAACGAAAATTGTATTTGAGGAAAGGAAATTACGCAGGAACTGTCTCGCAAATCTCGGTGGACACCCGTTATTCGTTTGTGGAGGAAGGGGGGAAGAGGGAGTGAGAGGAGACGGGTGGTAATGAAGAAAATGAAAATTGTATTTGAGGAAAGGAAATTACGCAGGAACTGTATCGCGCATATCTCGGTGGACACCCGTTATTCGTTTGTGGAGGAAGAAGGAGTGAGAGGAGACGGGTGGTAAAGAAGAAAATGAAAATTGTATTTGAGGAAAGGAAATTACGCAGGAACTGTCTCGCATATCTCGGAGGACACCCGTTATTCGTTTGTGGAGGAAGAGGGGAAGAGGGAGTGAGAGGAGACGGGTGGTAATGAAGAAAATGAAAATTGTATTTGAGGAAAGGAAATTACGCAGGAACTGTCTCGCATGTCTCGGTGGACACCCGTTATTCGTTTGTGGAGGAAGGGGGGAAAGGGAGTGAGAGGAGATGGGTGGTATTGAAGAAATGAAAATTGTATTTCAGGAAAGGAAATTACGCAGTAACTGTCTCGAATATCTCAGTGGACACCCGTTATTCGTTTGGGAAGGAAGGGGGGAAGAGGGAGTGAAAGGAGACGGGTGGTAATGAAGAAAATGAAAATTGTATTTGAGGAAAGGAAATTACGCAGGAACTGTCTCATATATCTCGGTGGACACCCGTTATTCGTTTGTGGAGAAAGGGGGGAAGAGGGAGTGAGAGGAGAGGGGTGGTAATGAAGGAAATGAAAATTGTATTTGAGGAAAGGAAATTACGCAGTAACTGTCTCGCATGTCTCGGTGGACCCCCGTTATTCGTTTGTGGAGGAAGGGGGGAAGAGGGAGTGAGAGGAGACGGGTGGTAATGAAGAAAGTGAAAATTGTATTTGAGGAAAGGAAATTACGCAGGAACTGTCTCATATATCTCGGTGGACACCCGTTATTCGTTTTTGGAGAAAGGGGGGAAGAGGGAGTGAGAGGAGAGGGGTGGTAATGAAGAAAACGAAAATTGTATTTGAGGAAAGGAAATTACGCAGGAACTGTCTCGCATATCTCGGTGGACACCCGCTATTCGTTTGTGGAGGAAGGGGGGAAGAGGGAGTGAGAGGAGACGGGTGGTAATGAAGAAAATGAAAATTGTATTTGAGGAAAGGAAATTACGCAGGAACTGTATCGCGCATATCTCGGTGGACACCCGTTATTCGTTTGTGGAGGAAGAAGGAGTGAGAGGAGACGGGTGGTAATGAAGAAAATGAAAATTGTATTTGAGGAAAGGAAATTACGCAGGAACTGTCTCGCATATCTCGGAGGACACCCGTTATTCGTTTGTGGAGGAAGAGGGGAAGAGGGAGTGAGAGGAGACGGGTGGTAATGAAGAAAATGAAAATTGTATTTGAGGAAAGGAAATTACGCAGGAACTGTCTCGCATATCTCGGTGGACACCCGTTATTCGTTTGTGGTGGAAGAGGGGAAGAGGGAGTGAGAGGAGATGGGTGGTAATGAAGAAAATGAAAATTGTATTTGAGGAAAGGAAATTACGCAGGAACTGTGTCATATATCTCGGTGGACACCCGTTATTCGTTTGCGGAGGAAGGGGGAAGAGGGAGTGAGAGGAGAGGGGTGGTAATGAAGAAAATGAAAATTGTATTTGAGGAAAGGAAATTACGCTGGAACTGTCTCATATATCTCGGTGGACACCCGTTATTCGTTTTGTGGAGGAAGGGGGGAGAGGGAGTGAGAGGAGATGGGTGGTATTGAAGAAATGAAAATTGTATTTCAGGAAAGGAAATTACGCAGTAACTGTCTCGAATATCTCAGTGGACACCCGTTATTCGTTTGGGAAGGAAGGGGGAAGAGGGAGTAAAGGAGACGGGTGGTAATGAAGAAAATGAAAATTGTATTTGAGGAAAGGAAATTACGCAGGAACCGTCTCATATATCTCGGTGGACACCCGTTATTCGTTTGTGGAGAAAGGGGGGAAGAGGGAGTGAGAAGAGAGGGGTGGTAATGAAGGAAGTGAAAATTGTATTTGAGGAAAGGAAATTACGCAGTAACTGTCTCGCATATCTCGGTGGACCCCCGTTATTCGTTTGTGGAGGAAGGGGGGAAGAGGGAGTGAGAGGAGACGGGTGGTAATGAAGAAAATGAATATTGTATTTGAGGAAAGGAAAATACGCAGGAACTGTCTCATATATCTCGGTGGACACCCGTTAATCGTTTGTGGAGAAAGCGGGGAAGAGGGAGTGAGAGGAGAGGGGTGGTAATGAAGAAAACGAAAATTGTATTTGAGGAAAGGAAATTACGCAGGAACTGTCTCGCATATCTCGATGGACACCCGTTATTCCTTTGTGGAGGAAGGGGGGAAAAGGGAGTAAGAGGAGACGGGTGGTAATGAAGAAAATGAAAATTGTATTTGAGGAAAGGAAATTACGCAGGAACTGTATCTCGCATATCTCGGTTGACACCCGTTATTCGTTTGTGGAGGAAGGGGGGAAAAGGGAGTGAGAGGAGACAGGTGGTAATGAAGAAAATGAAAATTGTATTTGAGGAAAGGAAATTACGCAGGAACTGTATCTCGCATATCTCGATGGACACCCGTTATTCGTTTGTGGAGGAAGGGGGGAAAAGGGAGTGAGAGGAGACAGGTGGTAATGAAGAAAATGAAAATTGTATTTGAGGAAAGGAAATTACGCAGGAACTGTATCTCGCATATCTCGGTTGACACCCGTTATTCGTTTGTGGAGGAAGAAGGAGTGAGAGGAGACGGGTGGTAATGAAGAAAATGAAAATTGTATTTGAGGAAAGGAAATTACGCAGGAACTGTCTCGCATATCTCGGTGGACACCCGTTATTCGTTTGTGGAGGAAGAGGGGAAGAGGGAGTGAGAGGAGATGGGTGGTAATGAAGAAAATGAAAGTTGTATTTGAGGAAAGGAAATTACGCAGGAACTGTCTCATATATCTCGGTGGACACCCGTTATTCGTTTGTGGAGGAAGGGGGGAAGAGGGATTGAGAGGAGATGGGTGGTAATGAAGAAAATGAAAATTGTATTTGAGGAAAGGAAATAACGCAGGAACTGTCTCGCATATCTCGGTGGACACCCGTTTTTCGTTTGTGGAGGAAGGGGGGAAGAAGGAGTGAGAGGAGAGGGGTGGTAATGAAGAAAATGAAAATTGTATTTAAGGAAAGGAAATTACGCAGGAACTGTCTCGCATATCTCGGTGGACACCCGTTATTCGTTTGTGGAGGAAGGGGGGAAGAGGGAGTGAGAGAAGGGTGGTAATGAAGAAAATGAAAATTGTATTTGAGGAAAGGAAACTACGCAGGAACTGTCTCATATATCTCGGTGGACTCCCGTTATTCGTTTGTGGAGGAAGGGGGGAAGAGGGAGTGAGAGGAGACAGGTGGTAATGAAGAAAATGAGAATTGTATTTGAGGAAAGGTAATTACGCAGGAACTGTCTCGCATATCTCGGTGGACACCCGTTATTCGTTTGTGGAGGAAGAGGGGAAGAGGGAGTGAGAGGAGAGGGGTGGTAATGAAGAAAATGAAAATTGTATTTGAGGAAAGGAAATTACGCAGGAACTGTCTCGCATATCTCGGAGGACACCCGTTATTCGTTTGTGGAGGAAGAGGGGAAGAGGGAGTGAGAGGAGACGGGTGGTAATGAAGAAAATGAAAATTGTATTTGAGGAAAGGAAATTACGCAGGAACTGTCTCGCATATCTCGGTGGACACCCGTTATTCGTTTGTGGTGGAAGAGGGGAAGAGGGAGTGAGAGGAGACGGGTGGTAATGAAGAAAATGAAAATTGTATTTGAGGAAAGGAAATTACGCAGGAACTGTGTCATATATCTCGGTGGACACCCGTTATTCGTTTGCGGAGGAAGGGGGAAGAGGGAGTGAGAGGAGAGGGGTGGTAATGAAGAAAATGAAAATTGTATTTGAGGAAAGGAAATTACGCTGGAACTGTCTCATATATCTCGGTGGACACCCGTTATTCGTTTTGTGGAGGAAGGGGGGAGAGGGAGTGAGAGGAGATGGGTGGTATTGAAGAAATGAAAATTGTATTTCAGGAAAGGAAATTACGCAGTAACTGTCTCGAATATCTCAGTGGACACCCGTTATTCGTTTGGGAAGGAAGGGGGAAGAGGGAGTAAAGGAGACGGGTGGTAATGAAGAAAATGAAAATTGTATTTGAGGAAAGGAAATTACGCAGGAACCGTCTCATATATCTCGGTGGACACCCGTTATTCGTTTGTGGAGAAAGGGGGGAAGAGGGAGTGAGAAGAGAGGGGTGGTAATGAAGGAAGTGAAAATTGTATTTGAGGAAAGGAAATTACGCAGTAACTGTCTCGCATATCTCGGTGGACCCCCGTTATTCGTTTGTGGAGGAAGGGGGGAAGAGGGAGTGAGAGGAGACGGGTGGTAATGAAGAAAATGAATATTGTATTTGAGGAAAGGAAAATACGCAGGAACTGTCTCATATATCTCGGTGGACACCCGTTAATCGTTTGTGGAGAAAGGGGGGAAGAGGGAGTGAGAGGAGAGGGGTGGTAATGAAGAAAACGAAAATTGTATTTGAGGAAAGGAAATTACGCAGGAACTGTCTCGCATATCTCGATGGACACCCGTTATTCGTTTGTGGAGGAAGGGGGGAAAAGGGAGTAAGAGGAGACGGGTGGTAATGAAGAAAATGAAAATTGTATTTGAGGAAAGGAAATTACGCAGGAACTGTATCTCGCATATCTCGGTTGACACCCGTTATTCGTTTGTGGAGGAAGGGGGGAAAAGGGAGTGAGAGGAGACAGGTGGTAATGAAGAAATGAAAATTGTATTTGAGGAAAGGAAATTACGCAGGAACTGTATCTCGCATATCTCGATGGACACCCGTTATTCGTTTGTGGAGGAAGAGGGGAAAAGGGAGTGAGAGGAGACAGGTGGTAATGAAGAAAATGAAAATTGTATTTGAGGAAAGGAAATTACGCAGGAACTGTATCTCGGATATCTCGGTTGACACCCGTTATTCGTTTGTGGAGGAAGAAGGAGTGAGAGGAGACGGGTGGTAATGAAGAAAATGAAAATTGTATTTGAGGAAAGGAAATTACGCAGGAACTGTCTCGCATATCTCGGTGGACACCCGTTATTCGTTTGTGGAGGAAGAGGGGAAGAGGGAGTGAGAGGAGATGGGTGGTAATGAAGAAAATGAAAGTTGTATTTGAGGAAAGGAAATTACGCAGGAAATGTCTCATATATCTCGGTGGACACCCGTTATTCGTTTGTGGAGGAAGGGGGGAAGAGGGATTGAGAGGAGATGGGTGGTAATGAAGAAAATGAAAATTGTATTTGAGGAAAGGAAATAACGCAGGAACTGTCTCGCATATCTCGGTGGACACCCGTTTTTCGTTTGTGGAGGAAGGGGGGAAGAAGGAGTGAGAGGAGAGGGGTGGTAATGAAGAAAATGAAAATTGTATTTAAGGAAAGGAAATTACGCAGGAACTCTCGCATATCTCGGTGGACACCCGTTATTCGTTTGTGGAGGAAGGGGGGAAGAGGGAGTGAGAGGAGAAGGGTGGTAATGAAGAAAATGAAAATTGTATTTGAGGAAAGGAAACTACGCAGGAACTGTCTCATATATCTCGGTGGACTCCCGTTATTCGTTTGTGGAGGAAGGGGGGAAGAGGGAGTGAGAGGAGACAGGTGGTAATGAAGAAAATGAGAATTGTATTTGAGGAAAGGTAATTACGCAGGAACTCTCTCGCATATCTCGGTGGACACCCGTTATTCGTTTGTGGAGGAAGAGGGGAAGAGGGAGTGAGAGGAGAGGGGTGGTAATGAAGAAAATGAAAATTGTATTTGAGGAAAGGAAATTACGCAGGAACTGTCTCGCATATCTCGGTGGACACCCGTTATTCGTTTGTGGAGGAAGAGGGGAAGAGGGAGTGAGAGGAGACGGGTGGTAATGAAGAAAATGAAAATTGTATTTGAGGAAAGGAAATAACGCAGGAACTGTCTCGCATATCTCGGTGGACACCCGTTATTCGTTTGGGAAGGAAGGGGGAAGAGGGAGTAAAGGAGACGGGTGGTAATGAAGAAAATGAAAATTGTATTTGAGGAAACGAAATTACGCAGGAACCGTCTCATATATCTCGGTGGACACCCGTTATTCGTTTGTGGAGAAAGGGGGGAAGAGGGAGTGAGAAGAGAGGGGTGGTAATGAAGGAAGTGAAAATTGTATTTGAGGAAAGGAAATTACGCAGTAACTGTCTCGCATATCTCGGTGGACCCCCGTTATTCGTTTGTGGAGGAAGGGGGGAAGAGGGAGTGAGAGGAGACGGGTGGTAATGAAGAAAATGAATATTGTATTTGAGGAAAGGAAAATACGCAGGAACTGTCTCATATATCTCGGTGGACACCCGTTAATCGTTTGTGGAGAAAGGGGGGAAGAGGGAGTAAGAGGAGAGGGGTGGTAATGAAGAAAACGAGAATTGTATTTGAGGAAAGGAAATTACGCAGGAACTGTCTCGCATATCTCGATGGACACCCGTTATTCGTTTGTGGAGGAAGGGGGGAAAAGGGAGTAAGAGGAGACGGGTGGTAATGAAGAAAATGAAAATTGTATTTGAGGAAAGGAAATTACGCAGGAACTGTATCTCGCATATCTCGGTTGACACCCGTTATTCGTTTGTGGAGGAAGGGGGGAAAAGGGAGTGAGAGGAGACAGGTGGTAATGAAGAAAATGAAAATTGTATTTGAGGAAAGGAAATTACGCAGGAACTGTATCTCGCATATCTCGATGGACACCCGTTATTCGTTTGTGGAGGAAGGGGGGAAAAGGGAGTGAGAGGAGACAGGTGGTAATGAAGAAAATGAAAATTGTATTTGAGGAAAGGAAATTACGCAGGAACTGTATCTCGCATATCTCGGTTGACACCCGTTATTCGTTTGTGGAGGAAGAAGGAGTGAGAGGAGACGGGTGGTAATGAAGAAAATGAAAATTGTATTTGAGGAAAGGAAATTACGCAGGAACTGTCTCGCATATCTCGGTGGACACCCGTTATTCGTTTGTGGAGGAAGAGGGGAAGAGGGAGTGAGAGGAGATGGGTGGTAATGAAGAAAATGAAAGTTGTATTTGAGGAAAGGAAATTACGCAGGAACTGTCTCATATATCTCGGTGGACACCCGTTATTCGTTTGTGGAGGAAGGGGGGAAGAGGGATTGAGAGGAGATGGGTGGTAATGAAGAAAATGAAAATTGTATTTGAGGAAAGGAAATAACGCAGGAACTGTCTCGCATATCTCGGTGGACACCCGTTTTTCGTTTGTGGAGGAAGGGGGGAAGAAGGAGTGAGAGGAGAGGGGTGGTAATGAAGAAAATGAAAATTGTATTTAAGGAAAGGAAATTACGCAGGAACTGTCTCGCATATCTCGGTGGACACCCGTTATTCGTTTGTGGAGGAAGGGGGGAAGAGGGAGTGAGAGGAGAAGGGTGGTAATGAAGAAAATGAAAATTGTATTTGAGGAAAGGAAACTACGCAGGAACTGTCTCATATATCTCGGTGGACTCCCGTTATTCGTTTGTGGAGGAAGGGGGAAGAGGGAGTGAGAGGAGACAGGTGGTAATGAAGAAAATGAGAATTGTATTTGAGGAAAGGTAATTACGCAGGAACTGTCTCGCATATCTCGGTGGACACCCGTTATTCGTTTGTGGAGGAAGAGGGGAAGAGGGAGTGAGAGGAGAGGGGTGGTAATGAAGAAAATGAAAATTGTATTTAAGGAAAGGAAATTACGCAGGAACTCTCGCATATCTCGGTGGACACCCGTTATTCGTTTGTGGAGGAAGGGGGGAAGAGGGAGTGAGAGGAGAAGGGTGGTAATGAAGAAAATGAAAATTGTATTTGAGGAAAGGAAACTACGCAGGAACTGTCTCATATATCTCGGTGGACTCCCGTTATTCGTTTGTGGAGGAAGGGGGGAAGAGGGAGTGAGAGGAGACAGGTGGTAATGAAGAAAATGAGAATTGTATTTGAGGAAAGGTAATTACGCAGGAACTCTCTCGCATATCTCGGTGGACACCCGTTATTCGTTTGTGGAGGAAGAGGGGAAGAGGGAGTGAGAGGAGAGGGGTGGTAATGAAGAAAATGAAAATTGTATTTGAGGAAAGGAAATTACGCAGGAACTGTCTCGCATATCTCGGTGGACACCCGTTATTCGTTTGTGGAGGAAGAGGGGAAGAGGGAGTGAGAGGAGACGGGTGGTAATGAAGAAAATGAAAATTGTATTTGAGGAAAGGAAATAACGCAGGAACTGTCTCGCATATCTCGGTGGACACCCGTTATTCGTTTGGGAAGGAAGGGGGAAGAGGGAGTAAAGGAGACGGGTGGTAATGAAGAAAATGAAAATTGTATTTGAGGAAACGAAATTACGCAGGAACCGTCTCATATATCTCGGTGGACACCCGTTATTCGTTTGTGGAGAAAGGGGGGAAGAGGGAGTGAGAAGAGAGGGGTGGTAATGAAGGAAGTGAAAATTGTATTTGAGGAAAGGAAATTACGCAGTAACTGTCTCGCATATCTCGGTGGACCCCCGTTATTCGTTTGTGGAGGAAGGGGGGAAGAGGGAGTGAGAGGAGACGGGTGGTAATGAAGAAAATGAATATTGTATTTGAGGAAAGGAAAATACGCAGGAACTGTCTCATATATCTCGGTGGACACCCGTTAATCGTTTGTGGAGAAAGGGGGGAAGAGGGAGAAAGAGGAGAGGGGTGGTAATGAAGAAAACGAGAATTGTATTTGAGGAAAGGAAATTACGCAGGAACTGTCTCGCATATCTCGATGGACACCCGTTATTCGTTTGTGGAGGAAGGGGGGAAAAGGGAGTAAGAGGAGACGGGTGGTAATGAAGAAAATGAAAATTGTATTTGAGGAAAGGAAATTACGCAGGAACTGTATCTCGCATATCTCGGTTGACACCCGTTATTCGTTTGTGGAGGAAGGGGGGAAAAGGGAGTGAGAGGAGACAGGTGGTAATGAAGAAAATGAAAATTGTATTTGAGGAAAGGAAATTACGCAGGAACTGTATCTCGCATATCTCGATGGACACCCGTTATTCGTTTGTGGAGGAAGGGGGGAAAAGGGAGTGAGAGGAGACAGGTGGTAATGAAGAAAATGAAAATTGTATTTGAGGAAAGGAAATTACGCAGGAACTGTATCTCGCATATCTCGGTTGACACCCGTTATTCGTTTGTGGAGGAAGAAGGAGTGAGAGGAGACGGGTGGTAATGAAGAAAATGAAAATTGTATTTGAGGAAAGGAAATTACGCAGGAACTGTCTCGCATATCTCGGTGGACACCCGTTATTCGTTTGTGGAGGAAGAGGGGAAGAGGGAGTGAGAGGAGATGGGTGGTAATGAAGAAAATGAAAGTTGTATTTGAGGAAAGGAAATTACGCAGGAACTGTCTCATATATCTCGGTGGACACCCGTTATTCGTTTGTGGAGGAAGGGGGGAAGAGGGATTGAGAGGAGATGGGTGGTAATGAAGAAAATGAAAATTGTATTTGAGGAAAGGAAATAACGCAGGAACTGTCTCGCATATCTCGGTGGACACCCGTTTTTCGTTTGTGGAGGAAGGGGGGAAGAAGGAGTGAGAGGAGAGGGGTGGTAATGAAGAAAATGAAAATTGTATTTAAGGAAAGGAAATTACGCAGGAACTGTCTCGCATATCTCGGTGGACACCCGTTATTCGTTTGTGGAGGAAGGGGGGAAGAGGGAGTGAGAGGAGAAGGGTGGTAATGAAGAAAATGAAAATTGTATTTGAGGAAAGGAAACTACGCAGGAACTGTCTCATATATCTCGGTGGACTCCCGTTATTCGTTTGTGGAGGAAGGGGGAAGAGGGAGTGAGAGGAGACAGGTGGTAATGAAGAAAATGAGAATTGTATTTGAGGAAAGGTAATTACGCAGGAACTGTCTCGCATATCTCGGTGGACACCCGTTATTCGTTTGTGGAGGAAGAGGGGAAGAGGGAGTGAGAGGAGAGGGGTGGTAATGAAGAAAATGAAAATTGTATTTGAGGAAAGGAAATTACGCAGGAACTGTCTCGCATATCTCGGTGGACACCCGTTATTCGTTTGTGGAGGAAGAGGGGAAGAGGGAGTGAGAGGAGACGGGTGGTAATGAAGAAAATGAAAATTGTATTTGAGGAAAGGAAATTACGCAGGAACTGTCTCGTATATCTCGGTGGACACCCGTTATTCGTTTGCAGAGCAAGAGGGGAAGAGAGAGTGAGAGGAGACGGGTGGTAATGAAGAAAATGAAAATTGTATTTGAGGAAAGGAAATTACGCAGGAACTGTCTCGCATATCTCGGTGGACACCCGTTATTCGTTTGTGGAGGAAGAGGGGAAGAGGGAGTGAGAGGAGACGGGCGGTAATGAAGAAAATGAAAATTGTATTTGAGGAAAAAAAATTACGCAGGAACTGTCTCGCATATGTCGGTGGACACCCGTTATTCGTTTGTAGAGGAAGAGGGGAAGAGGGAGTGAGAGGAGACGGGTGGTAATGAAGAAAATGAAAATTGTATTTGAGGAAAGGAAATAACGCAGGAACTGTCTCGCATATCTCGGTGGACACCCGTTATTCGTTTGTGGAGGAAGGGGGGAAGAAGGAGTTAGAGGAGAGGGGTGGTAATGAAGAAAATGAAAATTGTATTTGAGGAAAGGAAATTACGCAGGAACTGTCTCGCATATCTCGGTGGACACCCGTTATTCGTTTGTGGAGGAAGGGGGGAAGAGGGAGTGAGAGGAGAGGGGTGGTAATAAAGAAAATGAAAATTGTATTTGAGGAAAGGAAATTACGCAGGAACTGTCTCATATATCTCGGTGGACACCCGTTATTCGTTTGTGGAGGAAGGGGGGAAGAGGGAGTGAGAGGAGACAGATGGTAATGAAGAAAATGAGAATTGTATTTGAGGAAAGGAAATTACGCAGGAACTGTCTCGCATATCTCGGTGGACATCCGTTATTCGTTTGCGGAGGAAGGGGGGAAGAGGGAGTGAAAGGAGAGGGGTGGTAATGAAGAAAATGAAAATTGTATTTGAGGAAAGGAAATTACGCAGGAACTGTCTCGCATATCTCGGTGGACACCCGTTATTCGTTTGTGGAGGAAGAGGGGAAGAGGGAGTGAGAGGAGAGGGGTGGTAATAAAGAAAATGAAAATTGTATTTGAGGAAAGGAAATTACGCAGGAACTGTCTCGCATATCTCGGTGGACACCCGTTATTCGTTTGTGGAGGAAGAGGGGAAGAGGGAGTGAGAGGAGACGGGTGGTAATGAAGAAAATGAAAATTGTATTTGGGGAAAAGAACTTACGCAGGAACTGTCTCGCATATCTCGGTGGACACCCGTTATTCGTTTGTGGAGGAAGAGGGGAAGAGGGAGTGGGAGGAGACGGGCGGTAATGAAGAAAATGAAAATTGTATTTGAGGAAAAAAAATTACGCAGGAACTGTCTCGCATATGTCGGTGGACACCCGTTATTCTTTTGTAGAGGAAGAGGGGAAGAGGGAGTGAGAGGAGACGGGTGGTAATGAAGAAAATGAAAATTGTATTTGAGGAAAAAAAATTACGCAGGAACTGTCTCGCATATCTCGGTGGACACCCGTTATTCGTTTGTGGTGGAAGAGGGGAAGAGGGAGTGAGAAGAGAGGGTGGTAATGAAGGAAATGAAAATTGTATTTGAGGAAAGGAAATTACGCAGGAACTGTCTCGCATGTCTCGGTGGACACCCGTTATTCGTTTGTGGAGGAAGGGGGGAAAGGGAGTGAGAGGAGATGGGTGGTATAGAAGAAATGAAAATTGTATTTCAGGAAAGGAAATTACGCAGTAACTGTCTCGAATATCTCAGTGGACACCCGTTATTCGTTTGGGAAGGAAGGGGGGAAGAGGGAGTGAAAGGAGACGGGTGGTAATGAAGAAAATGAAAATTGTATTTGAGGAAAGGAAATTACGCAGGAACTGTCTCATAAATCTCGGTGGACACCCGTTATTCGTTTGTGGAGAAAGGGGGGAAGAGGGAGTGAGAGGAGAGGGGTGGTAATGAAGGAAATGAAAATTGTATTTGAGGAAAGGAAATTACGCAGTAACTGTCTCGCATGTCTCGGTGGACCCCCGTTATTCGTTTGTGGAGGAAGGGGGGAAGAGGGAGTGAGAGGAGACGGGTGGTAATGAAGAAAGTGAAAATTGTATTTAAGGAAAGGAAATTACGCAGGAACTGTCTCATATATCTCGGTGGACACCCGTTATTCGTTTTTGGAGAAAGGGGGAAGAGGGAGTGAGAGAGGGGTGGTAATGAAGAAAACGAAAATTGTATTTGAGGAAAGGAAATTACGCAGGAACTGTCTCGCATATCTCGGTGGACACCCGTTATTCGTTTGTGGAGGAAGGGGGGAAGAGGGAGTGAGAGGAGACGGGTGGTAATGAAGAAAATGAAAATTGTATTTGAGGAAAGGAAATTACGCAGGAACTGTATCGCGCATATCTCGGTGGACACCCGTTATTCGTTTGTGGAGGAAGAAGGAGTGAGAGGAGACGGGTGGTAATGAAGAAAATGAAAATTGTATTTGAGGAAAGGAAATTACGCAAGAACTGTCTCGCATATCTCGGTGGACACTCGTTATTCGTTTGTGGAGGAAGAGGGGAAGAGGGAGTGAGAGGAGACGGGTGGTAATGAAGAAAATGAAAATTGTATTTGAGGAAAGGAAATTACGCAGTAACTGTCTCGCATATCTCGGTGGACACCCGTTATTCGTTTGTGGAGGAAGAGGGGAAGAGGGAGTGAGAGGAGACGGGTGGTAATGAAGAAAATGAAAGTTGTATCTGAGGAAAGGAAATTACGCAGGAACTGTCTCATATATCTCGGTGGACACCCGTTATTCGTTTGGGAAGGAAGGGGGAAGAGGGAGTAAAGGAGACGGGTGGTAATGAAGAAAATGAAAATTGTATTTGAGGAAAGGAAATTACGCAGGAACCGTCTCATATATCTCGGTGGACACCCGTTATTCGTTTGTGGAGAAAGGGGGGAAGAGGGAGTGAGAAGAGAGGGGTGGTAATGAAGGAAGTGAAAATTGTATTTGAGGAAAGGAAATTACGCAGGACCTGTCTCATATATCTCGGTGGACACCCGTTATTCGTTTTTGGAGAAAGGGGGGAAGAGGGAGTGAGAGGAGAGGGGTGGTAATGAAGAAAACGAAAATTGTATTTGAGGAAAGGAAATTACGCAGGAACTGTCTCGCATATCTCGGTGGACACCCGTTATTCGTTTGTGGTGGAAGAGGGGAAGAGGGAGTGAGAGGAGACGGGTGGTAATGAAGAAAATGAAAATTGTATTTGAGGAAAGGAAATTACGCAGGAACTGTCTCGCATATCTCAGTGGACACCCGTTATTCGTTTGTAGAGGAAGAGGGGAAGAGGGAGTGAGAGGAGACGGGTGGTAATGAAGAAAATGAAAATTGTATTTGAGGAAAGGAAATTACGCAGGAACTGTCTCGCATATCTCGGTGGACACCCGTTATTCGTTTGTGGAGGAAGAGGGGAAGAGGGAGTGAGAGGAGATGGGTGGTAATGAAGAAAATGAAAGTTGTATTTGAGGAAAGGAAATTACGCAGGAACTGTCTCGTATATCTCGGTGGACACCCGTTATTCGTTTGCAGAGCAAGAGGGGAAGAGGGAGTGAGAGGAGACGGGTGGTAATGAAGAAAATGAAAATTGTATTTGAGGAAAGGAAATTACGCAGGAACTGTCTCATATATCTCGGTGGACACCCGTTATTCGTTTGTGGAGGAAGGGGGGAAGAGGGATTGAGAGGAGATGGGTGGTAATGAAGAAAATGAAAATTGTATTTAAGGAAAGGAAATTACGCAGGAACTGTCTCGCATATCTCGGTGGACACCCGTTATTCGTTTGTGGAGGAAGGGGGGAAGAGGGAGTGAGAGGAGAAGGGTGGTAATGAAGAAAATGAAAATTGTATTTGAGGAAAGGAAACTACGCAGGAACTGTCTCATATATCAAGGTGGACTCCCGTTATTCGTTTGTGGAGGAAGGGGGGAAGAGGGAGTGAGAGGAGACAGGTGGTAATGAAGAAAATGAGAATTGTATTTGAGGAAAGGTAATTACGCAGGAACTGTCTCGCATATCTCGGTGGACACCCGTTATTCGTTTGTGGAGGAAGAGGGGAAGAGGGAGTGAGAGGAGAGGGGTGGTAATGAAGAAAATGAAAATTGTATTTGAGGAAAGGAAATTACGCAGGAACTGTCTCGCATATCTCGGTGGACACCCGTTATTCGTTTGTGGAGGAAGAGGGGAAGAGGGAGTGAGAGGAGACGGGTGGTAATGAAGAAAATGAAAATTGTATTTGAGGAAAGGAAATTACGCAGGAACTGTCTCGTATATCTCGGTGGACACCCGTTATTCGTTTGCAGAGCAAGAGGGGAAGAGGGAGTGAGAGGAGACGGGTGGTAATGAAGAAAATGAAAATTGTATTTGAGGAAAGGAAATTACGCAGGAACTGTCTCGCATATCTCGGTGGACACCCGTTATTCGTTTGTGGAGGAAGAGGGGAAGAGGGAGTGAGAGGAGACGGGCGGTAATGAAGAAAATGAAAATTGTATTTGAGGAAAAAAAATTACGCAGGAACTGTCTCGCATATGTCGGTGGACACCCGTTATTCGTTTGTAGAGGAAGAGGGGAAGAGGGAGTGAGAGGAGACGGGTGGTAATGAAGAAAATGAAAATTGTATTTGAGGAAAGGAAATAACGCAGGAACTGTCTCGCATATCTCGGTGGACACCCGTTATTCGTTTGTGGAGGAAGGGGGGAAGAAGGAGTTAGAGGAGAGGGGTGGTAATGAAGAAAATGAAAATTGTATTTGAGGAAAGGAAATTACGCAGGAACTGTCTCGCATATCTCGGTGGACACCCGTTATTCGTTTGTGGAGGAAGAGGGGAAGAGGGAGTGAGAGGAGAGGGGTGGTAATAAAGAAAATGAAAATTGTATTTGAGGAAAGGAAATTACGCAGGAACTGTCTCGCATATCTCGGTGGACACCCGTTATTCGTTTGTGGAGGAAGAGGGGAAGAGGGAGTGAGAGGAGACGGGTGGTAATGAAGAAAATGAAAATTGTATATGGGAAAAAGAACTTACGCAGGAACTGTCTCGCATATCTCGGTGGACACCCGTTATTCGTTTGTGGAGGAAGAGGGGAAGAGGGAGTGAGAGGAGACGGGCGGTACTGAAGAAAATGAAAATTGTATTTGAGGAAAAAAATTACGCAGGAACTGTCTCGCATATGTCGGTGGACACCCGTTATTCTTTTGTAGAGGAAGAGGGGAAGAGGGAGTGAGAGGAGACGGGTGGTAATGAAGAAAATGAAAATTGTATTTGAGGAAAAAAAATTACGCAGGAACTGTCTCGCATATCTCGGTGGACACCCGTTATTCGTTTGTGGTGGAAGAGGGGAAGAGGGAGTGAGAAGAGAGGGTGGTAATGAAGGAAATGAAAATTGTATTTGAGGAAAGGAAATTACGCAGGAACTGTCTCGCATGTCTCGGTGGACACCCGTTATTCGTTTGTGGAGGAAGGGGGGAAAGGGAGTGAGAGGAGATGGGTGGTATAGAAGAAATGAAAATTGTATTTCAGGAAAGGAAATTACGCAGTAACTGTCTCGAATATCTCAGTGGACACCCGTTATTCCTTTGGGAAGGAAGGGGGGATGAGGGAGTGAAAGGAGACGGGTGGTAATGAAGAAAATGAAAATTGTATTTGAGGAAAGGAAATTACGCAGGAACTGTCTCATAAATCTCGGTGGACACCCGTTATTCGTTTGTGGAGAAAGGGGGGAAGAGGGAGTGAGAGGAGAGGGGTGGTAATGAAGGAAATGAAAATTGTATTTGAGGAAAGGAAATTACGCAGTAACTGTCTGGCATGTCTCGGTGGACCCCCGTTATTCGTTTGTGGAGGAAGGGGGGAAGAGGGAGTGAGAGGAGACGGGTGGTAATGAAGAAAGTGAAAATTGTATTTAAGGAAAGGAAATTACGCAGGAACTGTCTCATATATCTCGGTGGACACCCGTTATTCGTTTTTGGAGAAAGGGGGGAAGAGGGAGTGAGAGGAGAGGGGTGGTAATGAAGAAAACGAAAATTGTATTTGAGGAAAGGAAATTACGCAGGAACTGTCTCGCATATCTCGGTGGACACCCGTTATTCGTTTGTGGAGGAAGGGGGGAAGAGGGAGTGAGAGGAGACGGGTGGTAATGAAGAAAATGAAAATTGTATTTGAGGAAAGGAAATTACGCAGGAACTGTATCGCGCATATCTCGGTGGACACCCGTTATTCGTTTGTGGAGGAAGAAGGAGTGAGAGGAGACGGGTGGTAATGAAGAAAATGAAAATTGTATTTGAGGAAAGGAAATTACGCAAGAACTGTCTCGCATATCTCGGTGGACACTCGTTATTCGTTTGTGGAGGAAGAGGGGAAGAGGGAGTGAGAGGAGACGGGTGGTAATGAAGAAAATGAAAATTGTATTTGAGTTAAGGAAATTACGCAGTAACTGTCTCGCATATCTCGGTGGACACCCGTTATTCGTTTGTGGAGGAAGAGGGGAAGAGGGAGTGAGAGGAGACGGGTGGTAATGAAGAAAATGAAAGTTGTATCTGAGGAAAGGAAATTACGCAGGAACTGTCTCATATATCTCGGTGGACACCCGTTATTCGTTTGGGAAGGAAGGGGGAAGAGGGAGTAAAGGAGACGGGTGGTAATGAAGAAAATGAAAATTGTATTTGAGGAAAGGAAATTACGCAGGAACCGTCTCATATATCTCGGTGGACACCCGTTATTCGTTTGTGGAGAAAGGGGGGAAGAGGGAGTGAGAAGAGAGGGGTGGTAATGAAGGAAGTGAAAATTGTATTTGAGGAAAGGAAATTACGCAGTAACTGTCTCGCATGTCTCGGTGGACCCCCGTTATCGTTTGTGGAGGAAGGGGGGAAGAGGGAGTGAGAGGAGACGGGTGGTAATGAAGAAAATGAATATTGTATTTGAGGAAAGGAAAATACGCAGGAACTGTCTCATATATCTCGGTGGACACCCGTTAATCGTTTGTGGAGAAAGGGGGGATGAGGGAGTGAGAGGAGAGGGGTGGTAATGAAGAAAACGAAAATTGTATTTGAGGAAAGGAAATTACGCAGGAACTGTCTCGCATATCTCGATGGACACCCGTTATTCGTTTGTGGAGGAAGGGGGGAAAAGGGAGTAAGAGGAGACGGGTGGTAATGAAGAAAATGAAAATTGTATTTGAGGAAAGGAAATTACGCAGGAACTGTATCTCGCATATCTCGGTTGACACCCGTTATTCGTTTGTGGAGGAAGGGGGGAAAAGGGAGTGAGAGGAGACAGGTGGTAATGAAGAAAATGAAAATTGTATTTGAGGAAAGGAAATTACGCAGGAACTGTATCTCGCATATCTCGATGGACACCCGTTATTCGTTTGTGGAGGAAGGGGGGAAAAGGGAGTGAGAGGAGACGGGTGGTAATGAAGAAAATGAAAATTGTATTTGAGGAAAGGAAATTACGCAGGAACTGTATCTCGCATATCTCGATGGACACCCGTTATTCGTTTGTGGAGGAAGGGGGGAA